>NC_135237.1:348113976-348731060 GCF_051348905.1 Ranitomeya variabilis | reverse complement strand
CCTGCATATTTCTAATGCAGTGATGTAATTCAATTTTCATTTTTCATGTTTGCATGCTATGGCGCCACAGTGTGCCGCCTTTTTTGTTTGAGTGTATAGGAGTTGGTGGCTCTAGGACCTGTTCACACTCAGTCTATGTTTGGATGTGACGGTCAGTTTTTTCAAATTTATGAACTCGTAATGACCTGGAGGATCATAATGGCAGGTCAGTTTTAGCATTTGGTGAACATGGTAAGAAAAAAAAATTAAAAAAGTTGTGGAATTGCACTTTCTTTTTTTTTTTTTTGCAATTTCACCGCACTTGGAATTTTTTCCCCATTTTGAATACACTGTATGGTAAAACCAATGGTGTCGTTCAAAAGTACAAGTTGTCCCGCAAAAACAAGCCCACACATGGCCATATTGACGGAAAAATAAAAAAAAGTTATGGATCTGGGAAGAAGGGGAGCAAAAAATGGAAACGCAAAAACGGAGATACCTCAGGTCCTGAAGGGGTTAAATATCAATGGCACATGGAAACCATTTGCTTTTTAGGGTTTCTGCTTTTTGCATTTTCAAAAACGGACATGGTCATCTGAATGTGCCTTTAAAATGAGCAAAGCTGTCTGTATTAATGAGGGGAACCAGGCCACTATTTTAAGAGCTGGGAGTCTGCCGCCTGTCCCCGGATGGCAGATGTCAGGGGAAGGAAGGATCAAGCATGTTGGATTATAACCTCCTTTATTCTCACAGGAGATACGGTAAGATGTCACCAAAGGTCATTGGCAGATTGCGTGTATCTCGATTTATCTTGCCATGTAAACCGGCTGCCGATCACACGATTAATGAGCCAAACACTCGTTCTTCAGGTGATCTTGTGTGCAGCACAAAAGATCGTTGTTCTCGGTGGTGCGTCGTCCTGTGTAAATAGGGCCCATTACAGCCTGTGCGGACTGAGCGATCCATTCTAGATTGTTCTGTGCACATTATTTGCTTCTTTCAGGCTGTGTAAACCGGTTAATAAACGACCACCGATCAGTAAAGGTTTACCGATGAGTGGTTACCTGCCGTTGATCAGCCCATGTAAATGCACTCTAAGGCTTCTTTCACACTTGCGTTGCGATCCTTCGGCAATACAAGTCTATGGGCAAAAAACGCATCCTGCAGGCACATTTGCAGGATGCGTTTTTTTTCCCAAAACGACGCATTGCGACGGAGGCCAAACGACGCAAGTGTGAAAGTAGCCTTAGCGTGTGCTTGTGTAAACAGACTATTAACCCCTTTATGTCATAACTGTACGTCATAGGTCGCCTCCCCCTCTTTGATGAGCCCGCATCTTTTCACACATGCAATCAGCTCTCATATTCCCCTAACAGCTGAGGGTGGAATCGCGATACACCTGCGGATATTAACATGTTAAACGCCGCTGCCAATATCTTAAAGCGGCATTTAACATTGCCGCGCGAAAGCGTGTCACTAACCCCACCCATCGGCGCCCATTTCACATGATGGTAGGGCGCCAGTGGGTTGGCATGACAACCGGGGGTCTGCAGGAGATCCCTGTGTGTGTCATTCCAGATTTGCTATGAACATCGCCCCGTGGCCGACATTCATAGCAGATCAGTGTTTCTGCTACAAATAGAAGGGCTAAAGCCTTCTGTGTGTGGCACAAGTGATCAGATGATCGCAACTTCAACTGCAGCAAATTAAAAAAAAAAAAAAGTAAAAAAAAATAAAAGGTCAAATCATCCTTATTTTGACCCATTCAAAATTAAACAATAAAAAAAAATCAAACCTATTTGGTATCGCTGCGTTCAGGAATGGCTGATCTATCAAAATATAAAAAGAATTTATCCAATCGGTAAACTGCTTAACGAGAAAAAAATCTAAATGTCAGAATTACATTTTTTTGGTCGCCGCAACGTTGCAATAAAATGTAATAACAGGCGATCAAAAGATCGTATGTGCCGTAAAATAGTATCGATAAAAACGTCAGCTCAGCGCACAATAGAGCACTCCTCACCCAGATCCCGAAAAATAGAGACACTATGGGTTTCAGAAAATGACATGATTTTTTTGTTTGCTTGTTTTTTTTACAAACTTTGGATTTTTTTTCTTAACCACCTAAATAAAAAAAAAAGGAACCTAGACATGTTTGGTGTCTAAGAACCTGTAATGACCTGGAGAATCATAATGGCAGGTCAGTTTTAGCATTTACTGAAGAAGATGGTAAAAAAAAAAACCAAGCCGATATCACCATGTACCCCATAATCCAAAAAATGGACTTGTGTGTTACTAGCTGTAGGCTTGATGTGGTGTAAACATATAGGAGTGAGCATTCCCTATCTCTGCGTGTACTGGATTGATGTGATAATTACTAAAAAGAAAAAAAGCTACAGACCATAACAGGGATCTCCCACAAAAATACCAAAGATTTTTATTAGATACACAACAGACAATCACCGATAAAAACTTTTAAAAAGTCATAAACATGACATAGGCTACCCTTCAAATATTGCCTGACTTGTTTGAGGAGGTAAATAAGGTAAGTATACAGTCAATGTTGTTTGACCAAAAGATCTTTCTGGCAAAAGAATCCAGCCCACTAATTGTATTTTGCTAAAATATTACGATTTTTATCATGAGTGGGCACAGAAAGTAAAAGGAAAAACACGGGGCAGCAAGGATGACCTCCATTGAACCCTCAAAGTAAGTCTCTAGACACGTATCACCGGGACAACATATACGTACACTCGCACAACGTTACACATTGACATAAAGTTCAACAATAATCACACATTATTTTGATGATTTTTGAAGTGCCCTATGTGTTAGAGAAATAATCCCAATTAATGTTAAATGTTTGGATTTAATCTACTTTGTGTTTGTGTTCAGAAAGTCAAATTACATAGTTCTCATGGATTGAGCTCAATCCAAAAAAATCAAACTGGAGAGCACATAATCCATAGGTTATTCATATGTAACCAAAATATATATGGACCAATAAAAGTCCAAATAATATTACAAGAGTCCAAAAGATCATATTTAAAGGGCCAAATGAATGCTGCACACGCAATCAAAACTTGTGCAGTAGAGCCAAAGCCCTGCACCCACTAGAGATGCCTCCAATGGCAACTCTCTCAAACATCATAGAGAATTAACGTAATGAGTTGTTAAAATACTTTGTGCTGAGGAAATGTACACATTCCTCAGTCACCACCATCTCCACAGACTCCGAAAACGAAAGGCACGCAATATAAATGTCATTTATATACGGCTTGGGGAGCAGATGTTAAAGAAAATGTTATTTTATTTGATTTAATTAAATTTAGTTGTTTCCATCCCAGCTGCGAACAAGAGCTGGGGAACCCCATTATATATCTCCACAGGCTCACCCATCAACGATATCCGTAAATACACATGCCAAAAATCAGAAAAGGGTGGAGCCAAAAAGATATTCATAACTCCCCGCATGCAGAAATGCGAATGATGTAAATGGCCTCCAATCAACCAGGACTCAAGACAACTTTCAGACAATTTTCAGATCTTGATAATGAGGAAAATGGTTCTATTGGTACACCAAGAACCTATAAAGCAAAGAAAAACATCATTAGGAATATTGCCCTCCTTAAATCACAGTTGTTTATAAAAGCAAAGAGCAAATCCTCGTTGAGTCCCTCTGGTGAAAGGCTCCACAAATTGAATATCAACTTGGACTCTTGTTTAAGTAATTCCAAGGAGATGTTTTCCCCTCTAATATTTGTCTGTGTGGCCTCCAGGCCCATCACCCTAATGCCTGTGCTACAACCATTATGTTCCTGTAGGATATGTTTTGCCACCTGGGTCAAGGTTTTTCCTTTGGCCAAATCTGTTTTAGCTGTATTAATATTAGAGAAGTGCTGTTGGATTCTCTGCCTAAGTTCTTGTGTGGTTTGTCTCACATAGATCTTATGACACTTACAGATCAATCCGTACACCAAGTTTTTTGACCTACAATTGAAAAATGTTTTTGAAAAAACTGTCGAGTCAGAGTAGGGAGAGACACCCCTTCACTACCAATAGTTAGGTGGCAGATATTACATCTGCCACAAGCAAAGGTGCCCCGTAATTGCGTGCCCCTATTCAGATTTTGTGTAGGCCTCTTAAAATGTCTGTGGCAAAAGGAGTCCTTCAAAGATTGGGCCTTCCTAGCAATCAGAGTGGGCTTGGGGACTATATGAGGTACCAATTTCAGTTCATTAGCTAGTATCCCCCAATATTTAGATAAAATGCCCCGAATGTCTTGCCACGGATTGTTATATGATGTTACCAACCCCAAAGGTGTGGAAGCCTTTTTTAGCTGTGGACTTAAAAGCTGTGCACGATCACTGTCCTTAGCTGTTATGAAGGCTTTGGTAATTACCTTCTTTGGATATCCTCTGTTCCTGAAGCGACCCGTCAGGTCCCTTGCTTGTGTCAAAAAGTCTTGTTGATTGGCGCAATTTCTTTACTCGATTGATGTGTGGGCTACAGTGGGGATGAGATGTACATATGATATATTTAGAAGATTACAGTCTATACAGTAACCGCGCACAACATCACCTATGAGATTGGGAAATGGTTAAATGTTTTTCGAATATAAAGAAATCACATGCTTCGGTGACTGTGGGAAAGATCTGCAAACAGATTTGTGGGACCCAGAGCCCTGCTAACCGCAGCGCCTCCTACCTTTCCTGATTAGTAGGCCGACACATGGCTGACGTCACGAGGCCTACTGGCAGTGCCATGGTCCAGCAGCCATGGAATACCGATGTGTGTCTGCACTAGGTCCTGCAAATCGTATTGATCAGCTCTAATGTATTTTCACATAGCAAATAATAAAGTTATTACCGTAATAATAATGATACATTTTGGTTTTTATGTCTGCGCAGGACATGGAAAAACCTCTAGAGATGCTGCATCCGTGCGGGCTACTCATCCTATTCCGGCAGCATGTGGCATATACTATTTTGAAGTGAAGATTATAAGTAAAGGGAGAGATGGGTAAGTAGTATGTACATGTACATTTTCTGCAATTCTCGCTAATACCGGTAGGACCAATATCTGCAGTAGGCCGCTCTGTTCTTCCTTTCGGACAGCCTACTGTTCTACCTTGTGCGTTGAACAGATCTCCTTGCATTGCCCACTGCTTTAGTAGGCTGCGTAGCACATCAGGTGCAATGGCAGATGGCTCACTAACCTTCCTGCAAATTTCTCCAGGCCCCCTCATCCCTTCTTTTTGTCACTTGAGCCACAACTTTTCATCTTGCAGCTACTTGAACATTTCCATGCTATCTGCCCTCATTCTTCATTACGAGTGAATGCATGATGGCGCGCTTGGCTCATAGAGCTGAGGACAGTCAAAAATGGTAAGACCTAAGGCAAGGAGCAAACCGCAAGCAAAAGAACGTGCAAACGATGAGAACACGTTGAGTACAGCTTAGAGGATATCTGGGACTTTAGAAAAAGGCATGTAGTTGCCAACAGTGTTGTACCCGGTGCCAGTCATTGACTGCTCCTGCCAGAGGATCAACTTCTCCTTTGTCAACACAGTAGCAGTTTGTCTTCCTGTTGACAGGGCAGGACTACTGGCGTCATGCTGAATGACAACCGGCTTTCCCCAATTAGCCAGCAGAGAGGCTGCTGTCATTCAGCATGACACCAGTAGTCCCACCCTGTCAACAGGGTCTCTGTCCCGGTATGCTACTAAGGGAATGTGAAGCATAAACCTGTTGACATATATCCTTCAAGTGAGTTTTAACAAGTATAAACGTTTACCGTCTATCAATAGTGCTCAAGATAACTGATGGATTGCTTGGCGTCTGACCTTTTTGACTCCCACCAGTCCTGAGAATGGAGCTCTACAAAGCCCTTTCTGAATGTAATGGAGGTGTGCTCCATTCAGATGGTTTCCTGCAGAGCCCCGTTCTGAGGATCAGTAGGTGCCCAAGTGTTTTGACCATGTGAGAGTAATAAGTTGCTTCGTATCCTGACAATAGGAGTACAGCACCTTTAAGTTTCAGTCCTCATGTGCCCTAATAGTAAATTAATGTGGATAGGAAAAGTTCTGCTGAGAGAACCTTTTTATTAATAATAATAGTTAAGAAAAAAAAGTAATTCTGTATAGCCCCTCACCCTTTTTTCGGTTTACAGTTGAGGATGGGATTGTGTGAGTACCACTGCACCTAATATTTATACTGTCTTTATAAGAAATTCTCCCTCATGTGTTTGAATCATTGTAATTTTGCACATTCCTTTGACAAGCCAGCTTTCATCCCCGTTTTGAGAGTTTTTTTGCTATATGTAATAATACTGGTATCTGATATTGGATATATATCGTAATTGTGTGGTTGCAAAACGTGGTAGAAGTGTGGAGGGTCTGAAAATAGTGGAAGATTGCTTTAAAATAAGTATACAATTAAAAAATAAATGAAAACATAACCTGTATAAGGAGAAAAGATAAAACAAACAAAATAAAGAATATCCTGTATACGACCAGTACACAGTACAGTAGGAAAGTACAGGCATATCATCACTCATGGCTACTGAAAACATAACAAGCTCCCGTGTCTAGGGCCAGTGAAGAACAATAGGATGTGAAGCAAAGCTCCGGCTTTTTCCATATAGAGACATTAAAGGAAAGACGCCCAAATATGAGGTTGAAAAAAAACAAGCCAAGGGTATGTGGCTGAAGAAGCAAAAAAGTAACAGAAGAATGGAAAGGGAAGAGGCACTATTGCGCATTATTCCTTGTATGTATGCATGCATATACAGTCATGGCCGAAAGTGTTGGCACCCTTGAAATTGTTTCAGAAAAATAAGTGGTTCTCCCAGAAAATTATTGCAACTATACATGTTTTGTTATAAACATGTTTATTTCCTTTGTGTATTGGAACAACACAAAAAAAACTGAGGAAAAAAAGGCAAATTGGACGTCATTTCACACAAAACCCCCAAAATGGGTTGGGCAAAATTGTTAGCATCTTCAGCTTAATATTTGGTTGCACAGCCTTTGGAATGTATAACTGCAATCAATCACTTCTTAAAACCATCAAGAAGCTTCTTACACCTCTCTATTGGAATTTTGGATAACTTTTTTGCAAACTGCTCCAGGTCTCTCATAGTTTGAAGGGTGCCTTCTCCCAACAGCAATTTTAAGATCTCTCCACAGGTGTTCAATGGGATTTAGATCCGGACTCTTTGCTGGCCTCTTCAAAACTCTTCAGCGGTTTGTTTCCATCCATTTCTGGGTGCTTCTTGAAGTATGTTTGTTTGGGGTCATTGTTGTGCTGGAAGACCCATGACCTAGGACACAAACCCAGCTTTCTGACACTAAGCTCTACATTGTGACCCAAATTTTTTTGGTAATCTTCTGATTTCAAGATGCCTTGCACAGTCAAGGTACCCAGTGCGAGAGGCAACAAAACAACCCCAAAACGTCTTTTAACCTCCACCATATTTGACTGTGGGTACTGTGTTCTTTTCTTTGTCGTCCTCATTCCATTTCTGGTAAACAGTAGAATGATGTGCTTTACAAAAAAGCTCTATCTAGGTCTCATCTGTCCACAAGACGCTTTCAAAGAAGTGTTTTGGCTTGCGTACATTTTGGCAAACTGCAGTCTCGCATTTTTAGTCGTTGGCAGAGCTAAATTTTGTTTTTCACAATTTTCTGCTTCAATTTTTAAAGTGGCAATTTACATTAACTCTATATTATGAAGAGTTATCAGGTGAATTGTAAAATTTGCAGTCCTTTCTTGCTATGAAAATTAACTTGATCCCAAAAATCCCAGTTTCACTTAGTTTCAGCAGTGTCGCAAAATGACCGGCTTATACAATTTTAGTGATTTTCTCATTCACTTAGGAGAAAGTATTCACAAGGACAAGAAAGCGTATATCATTTGGTAATGCTAATTTGAATTAAAAGAGCAGAATGGTTGTTTTAAGCAGGGCTGAGCTTGCTCATGAATGGCAGCAGGCAGATGTCAGTGCAAGTGCATGCTCAGTGAAATGAAGGCTTTTGGTGGCTGTCCTGGTCACAGGAAGAACAGCAAAGAAACCACTTCTCTCCAAGAAAAATATCAAGGACTGACTAACATTCTGCAGAATGTACAGGAATTCCACTGCAGATTACTGGAAAAAGCTTTTTTTCTCTGATGAAGCCTCCTACTGTTTGGGACATCTGGAAGAATGATTGTCTGCAGAACAAAAAGAGACCACTACCATGAGTCCTTTTGTCATGTCAACAGTAAAGCGTCCTGAGATCATTCAAGGGGGTGCACTCACAATTGTGCCTAAGAACATCATCGTGAATAAACAATGGCATCTAAGCATCCCCCAAGAGCAACTTCTTCCAACAATCCAGGCGTAATTTGGAGATGACAAATGCTTTTTCCAAAATGATAGAGCACCATGCAAAAGAGAACTAAGTGGCTCAATGAGCTAAACATTGACAATTTGGGGCCATCAACAGGAAACTCCCCAGATCTCAATCCTATTGCAAACCTTTGGTCAATCCTCAAAAAACTGGGGACAAACAAAAACAAAGAGTGTGATAAGCTCCAAGCACTGACTGGGTAAGAATGGGTTTTCATCAACCAGAGTGCATCAAACTTCATGGAAACCAACATGTGTGTCAGTCTCAAAACGTAAGTTTCAGGGAAAATTCCTGCAAATTAAGAATACCTTAAAAAATGTGTTAGTTTATTTTTGTCAAAAAACAAAATGTAAGGTGAGTCAACAAAAAGAGAGATCTACCTCTAATCAATTTTTTGTGTGACCGCCCTTTGCCTTTAAAATAGCATCAATACATTCAATCTAATTACACATGCACACAGTTTTCAAAGGAACTCATCAGGGATGTTATTCCATTACGTTTTGGGGAACTAACCACAGATCTGTGGATTTAGGCTTGTGCAAATCCTTCTGTCTCTTCGTGTAATCCCACACATACTCAATGTTGAGATGAGAGCTCTGTGTGGGTTATATTATCAATTTCAGGACTTGTTCTTTATGCTGAATATTGTTCTTAAAGATATTGGCTGTATGATTGGGATTGTTGTCTCGATGGTTCTAAATTTATTCGGCAATCAGACCCCTCTCTGATGGTATTGCCTGATAGATGAGTATCTGCTTGTATTTCTTAGCATTAAGGACACCATTCATCTTGATCAAATCGCCATCTTTTTTTTGTTCTAATGCATCCCAACATTTGCAAGGAGCAGACCTTCATTATTGTACTGCTTACCAGCCCTTCAACTAACAATCTGCCTTCTGTTACAGCCAACTATTTAAGGCTTAGTCTCCTCAATGCAGAGAACTTGCTGTTATTTTTCTGTACCCCAGTTCCTATGCTTTTGTGCATAGTTGAGTCAGTTGCCTTGTTTCTTTGTTGAAAAGGTATGTTTTTTGGGCTGCAATACTTCCATGGAGACTACTTCTGGACAGACTTCTCAGAACAGCAGATTGGTGTAGCTGGATCTTGCCAGTTCTGAGCTGATGGCCCTGTTGGACATCTCCCGATTTCGATGGTAAGCATGTGTCTTTCATCTGCTACACATAGTTTACTTGGCTGACCACTGGGCCTGCAGTCTTCCACATTGCCCATTTCATGGTGTCCTCAATGCTCAGAAATACAGACAAATACTGATTCATCTTGTAATACCATCAGTGCGTCGTCTGGCTCCAAATTTATTCTGTAGCAGGACAACAACTCTAAACATACAACTAATGTTATTAAGACCTATTTTCAGCATAAAGAAGAGCAAGGAGTTCTGGAAGCATTGAGATTGTCATACAGAGCCCTGATCTCAACCTCATCAAGCCTCTGGGATTACATCAAGAGGCAGAAGGATTTGAACAAGCCTACATCCTCAGTAGATCTGTGGTTAGTTTTCTAAAATGTTTGGAGCAACCTCCCTCCCGAGTTGCTTCAAAAACTGTTTGCAAGTGTACTGATAACATTTGATGCTGTTTTGAAACCAAAGTGTATTCACATCAAATATGGATTTTTTTTTTATTGATTAAGAAAAACTATTAACATGTTTGTTTATTGTGATGACACAGCATTTAATCTTAATTATGCCAGACGTATATCTTTAGTAGGTCAATAAACATTACTGTTCATATTAATCTGAATGTTGACTCGTGAATTGTTGAATGACTGCTATTTACCTCTTTATCAGCTCCTATTGTTTGTCTGCTATCTATGGAGTACAGGGATGCAGGGTCATTGTACAATTTTTGTTTGCTAATTTGTTAATTACACATTGTATAAGTCCTTGTAGCTTGTTGACCAACAAAACCGTGAAAGACAAACTATGCAGATTGCTTAAATACTCAAACAATGAGCGTTAATCTCATCCCATCTTCCCCCTGATCTGTGGTTTATGGCCTGAACCACATATGTGGGTATACAAAGGGATCTCTATCTTTCTGCAAACAGACTCTACAGAACAACAGCTAGGCACCATGGCTCCATCAAAAGGAATACAGTTTTGACATTCCACAGGATGTCATCTTAAGGGACCATGGCCTTGGCTGGGAGAGTACAGATCTGCTCCATTGACCATTACTAAACCCATGAATACGTTAGGGAAAGCAAGGTTGGAACCCTCCGGTCACTTGGCTCCATGGAGACGTTCGGAGAAATCAGGTTGGGACCCTCCATTCACCTGGCCATGTGCCTTATTGGGACTGTCAGCTTCCTAAGCTTGTCATTACCCCCTCTCTGTAGGAGCCCCCCAAAAGTGGGGTGCCACTAGTTGGGATAGTCTGCCTGGAAGCCTCAAAGTCGCAGCAGCTCTAATCCCGGTGAGTCAGTGGAAGGGTGAGAATCTAATTTTTCACCATCTTTGGTATTTTGCTGGGACTTTTCTATGTGTTATTGTCTGTTGGTGGTTCAATAAAGGATTGCCACACTGTTTTACCCTCACACTGTGTAGTATTCTGCCCACGGGCAAGGAGTGCGGGCGTTTAGTGGGATGAGCCCTGATCTATGAGGTCTTTTAAAAAGATAACCAGGCCAGCGGATGAGGGCACCCACTGACCCTTGTGTCTCAACATATATATTTTTTAAGCATTCTTACTTTGCAGCATTATTTGCACACCTGCCTAAAACATTACCGCATGTTTATATAACCTTTAGTCCTATGAGTAAAGTCACCCTAACTCTCAAGGGTATCACTTCCTAAAGATAAAGCTAAACAACATAATAACACAAGTATATATTTATACCCAGGTATATAGGAAGTGTCTCAATGTTTAGATTAAAAAAAATATTATTTTTTTTATTGATCTAAACAGTAAAACAAGTTAAAACTCAAGAAAGATATTGGATTAAGAAAAGAGGGACTAAGACTTGAATAATTAATTCGCATGTCAGGAAGAATTATCACCAAATTAGTAGAATGAACAAGCTGATGCCAACAATAGATGAAACCTCAGTAGGCCATTTCATTGAAATGCATGGGTTGGATACACCGTATAAAGTGCTAAGTGCAGACCGTTCGTCCTAAAAATGTACAGACGTTATCTACACATATGCTGACCAAAGTACAGTTATATGGTCTTACACACAGACATGAAATGCTCGGTCCTATACAGAGATTTTAACTTGTTTTACTGTCTATATCAATAAAAAATTATTTTTTAATCTAAACTTTGAGTCCCTTCCTACATGCCTGAGTTATGATATTGTATAACATTACTGTGTGTGTATAATTTTGACCTTTGTCTAAATATTGTTGAAAAAGCCAGAAGAAATCCTTCTTGTATGGTTCTATAGGGTAGTCTTCTATCTGCAGGCGATGTGCTGGATGCCTATCGCTGGAAGGCAGGAGCAGAATTGCACGGTCACCCTGATAATATGACCTTGCTGCACTCCTCCAGATAAGTCTACTACACAGCGTTCCCATTCTCTGTAAATGTCTAGTTCTACATCTATGAATTGATTCAGATTACAATTAGGGAGCAGTGAGAATGTGTTAAAGTAGGAATACACACACCACCAAATGTTACTAGTCTGAACATAATTCAGAATTAATATCTGTGGTCTTTTGTTCATAATTAGGGCTGTTCTAAAAAATGTCTCCGAACTTTAGCCACTGTATAGTAGGTATAGGACTGCTGAGGCAGTGGTGACATGGGGTATACAGGATGTCCCTGCTGAAGCTGCGAGGACTTGGGATGCCGTACTGCAATGGTGGAGATCAAACGGGAGTATTTCATCAGTATTGGTGGATGTAGGTTGTTCTTAAAATAATGTTGGAAACCCCTTTAATGCTAACCATCCCTGGCTCAAGAGTCCGTGATTATTAAGGAGATTATTCCAATGCATCTAAAATAAAACTAAGGACTGAAACTGCAGTGCAAGGATCCGCCATGACTGACCATCTCCTACCTTTCTGTGTATAGAGGACCTATATGTGTCCATGTGTAGTCGGATCTGCGGTCACCGGCCACTCCACTCTCTGTCCCCACTTCTGGATGTAGATATGACAGATGGAGCAGAGTAACCCATGACTTCACACTCTCGTTATAACTGAAGGTGTGCATGGGAGCCGATGGGACATCCCTAAGATTTATTGAAGGTTGCACACATGAGAAGTCTCCAAAATGTCACCTTCTAACCTCATCAGCCAACATTATTCTGTTCCTCAAAGTTAGTGAGTTATTCTCATCTCCAAGATCCTATGTCCGTATAAAGTAGGTGTAATATTAATAACAGCAAATCCCTCCAATTAGAAATGTAGTATAGTTTTTCTGATTAGCTATGACTCTATCCTCATGTACAGGCATTGCATAACCTTAGGTATCCATGGTTACAACCACTAGGAACTAGCTGTCACTATATCAGGAGTCGCAACCATGGATACCTAAGGTCCTGCAGTTCCTGCACATGAGACATAGCACATCAGAAAAACTATACTACATTTCTAATTAGAGGGATTTGATGAGAATATTATTATTACACCTACTACATATTGGAATAGGATCTTGGAGATGGGAACACCCCTTTAAGCGTAGTTAGTATTTCCAAAGTCGTGCTGCCGTCACACCACTTTGCTGACATTATGCGGCATCTACTTCCTTTATGTATCATGTCTTTAACCCCTTTCTGCCAGCTGACGGAATAGTAAGTCAGCTGGCAGATCCCCTGCTTTGAGGTGGGCTCCGGCGGTGAGCCCACCTTAAAGCCGCGACATGTCAGCTGTTTTGTACAGCTGACATGTGCGCGCAATGAGCGCGAGCGGAATCGCGATCCGCCCGCGCCCATTAACTAGTTAAATGCCGCCGTCAAGCGCTGACAGCTGCATGTAACTAGCGCTCCCGGCCGCGCGGCCGGAAGTGCTCGCACTGCTGACCCCCGTCACATGATCGGGGGTCAGCGGTGCATTGCCATAACAACCAGAGGTCTCCTTGAGACCTCTATGGTTGTTGATGGCCGATTGCTTTGAGCGCCACCCTGTGGACGGCGCTCAAAGTACACCTGCTTTTCTGCTACATAGAGGTGATCTGTATTTCACCTCTATGTAGCAGAGCCGATCGAGTTGTGCATGCTTCTAGCCTCCTATGGAGGCTATTGAAGCATGCCAAAATTAAGAAAAAAAAGTGTTTAAAAATATTAAAAAAATAAAAAATATATAAAAGTTCAAATCACCCCCCTTTCGCCCCAATCAAAATAAAACAATAAAATAAAAAACAAACCTACACATATTTGGTATTGCCGCGTTCAGAATCGCCCGATCTATCAATAAAAACAAAGGATTAACCTGACCGCTAAATGGCGTAGCGAGAAAAAAAATCAAAACGCCAAAATTACGTTTTTTTGGTTGCCGCGACATTGCATTAAAATGCAATAACGGGCGATCAAAAGAACGTATCTGCACCAAAATGGTATCAATAAAAACGCCAGCTTGGCACGCAAAAAATAAGCCCTCACCCGACCCCAGATCATGAAAATTGGAGACGCTACGGGTATCGGAAAATCGCCCAATTTTTTTTTATTTATTTTTTTTTAGCAAACTTTGGAATTTTTTTTCACCACTTAGATAAAAAATAACCCAGTCATGTTAGGTGTCTATGAACTCGTAATGACCAGGAGAATCATAATGGCAGGTTAGTTTTAGCATTTGGTGAACCTAGCAAAAAAGCCAAACAAAAAACAAGTGTGAGATTGCACTTTTTTTGCAATTTCATCACACTTGGAATTTTTTTCCCGTTTTCTGTTACATGGCATGGTAAAACCAATGGTATCATTCAAAAGTACATCTCGTCCCGCAAAAAATAAGCCCTCACATGGCCATATTGACGGAAAAATAAAAAAGTTATGGCTCTGGGAAGGAAGGGAGCGAAAAACGAAAACGAAAAAACGGAAAAAGCTCCGGGGGTGAAGGGGTTAAAGGGGTTATCGATATAGAGAAACATAATGTTTTAATGCAGTTATGGGCATAAAATAAAAATGGTAGCATGCTCGCCTTCCAGTGCTCGCGTACATCTAGTGTTGGCCACTGTGGAAGCCATGTTGGCTTTGTTCAAAATTCAGAACACATTTTATAGAAAAAGCGGTTGACGGTCTCTTTTAGTCACCTGACTTCTACTGCCAATCACAGTCTGCAGCGGTCCTGTGACCTCCGAACATAACAGGCATTGCTCCCGGAGATGGCAGAGACCTATGGAGCAGCCTGCGGTGGATCCAAGGAGGCGCAGGAAAGGCAAGTATACCACCATTTTTTATTTTCAGTCCATCCATGCTCTTGTTTTTATTTTCTTGTATTAGACAATTCCTTTAACCCCTTCCCGACCTGTGACACAGCGTATGCGTCATGAAAGTCGGTGCCAATCCGACCTGTGACGCATATGCTGTGTCACAGAATGATCGCGTCCCTGCAGGCCAGGTGAAAGGGTTAATTCCAATTTCACCCGATCTGCAGGGACAGGGGGAGTGGTACTTCAGCCCAGGGGGGTGGCTTCACACCCCCGTGGCTACGATCGCTCTGATTGGCTGTTGAAAGTGAAACAGCCAATCAGCGATTTGTAATATTTCACCTATAAAAATGGTGAAATATTACAATCCAGCCATGGCCGATGCTGTAATAGCATCTGCCATGGCTGGAGACCCCGATCTGCCCCTCCTCACTGCCACCGATCGCCTCCCCAGTCGTCCTTTCTGCTCCGTCCTCCTGTCCGCTTCCCCGTCCTCCTGTCCGCTCCCCCGTGCTCCGATCCCCCCCCCCCCCCCGTGTTCCGATCCCACCCCCCATACTTACCGAGCTCCGATGTCCCTCCCGGTGTCCGTCCGTCTTCTCCATGGGCGCCGCCATCTTGGAAAATGGCGGGCGCATGCGTAGTGCGCCCGCCGAATCGGCCGGCAGATTCGTTCCCTGTACATTTTGGTCGCTGTGATAGGTTCTATCACAGCGATCAAAATAAAAAAATAGTAAATAAACCCCCCCTTTATCACCCCCATAGATAGGGACAATAATAAAATACAGAAAATATAATTATTTTTGTTTTTCCATTAGGGTTAGGGGTAGGGTTAGGGTTGCACTTAGGGTTAGGGTTGCACTTAGGGTTAGGGTTGCACTTAGGGTTAGGGTTGCACTTAGGGTTAGGGTTGCACTTAGGGTTAGGGTTGCACTTAGGGTTAGGGTTGCACTTAGGGTTAGGGTTGCACTTTGGGTTAGGGTTGCACTTAGGGTTAGGGTTGCACTTAGGGTTAGGGTTGCACTTAGGGATAGGGTTGCACTTAGGGATAGGGTTGCACTTAGGGTTGCACTTGGTTTTGCACTTAGGGTTAGGGTTGCACTTAGGGATAGGGTTGCACTTAGGGTTGCACTTAGGGTTGCACTTAGGGTTGCACTTGGGGTTGCACTTGGGGTTGCACTTGGTTTTGCACTTAGGGATAGGGTTGCACTTAGGGCTAGGGTTGCACTTAGGGTTGCACTTAGGGTTAGGGTTGCACTTAGGGTTAGGGTTCCACTTAGGGCTAGGGTTGCACTTAGGGCTAGGGTTAGAATTAGGGTTAGGGTTAGAATTAGGGTTAGAATTAGGGTTGCAATTAGGGTTAGGGTTACAATTAGGGTTAGAATTAGGGCTAGGGTTGGAATTAGGGTTAGAATTAGGCTATGTGCACACGGTGCGGATTTGGCTGCGGATCCGCAGCGGATTGATCGCTGCGGATTTGTAGCAGTTTTCCATCACGTTTACAGTACCACGTAAACCTATGCGAAAACCAAATCCACTGTGCCCATGGTGTGGAAAATACAGCACGGAAACGCTGCGTTGTATTTTCCGCAGCATGTCAATTCTTTGTGTGGATTCCGCAGCGTTTTACACCTGCTCCATAATAGGAATCCGCAGGTGAAATCCACACAAAAAACACTGGAAATCCGCGGTAAATCCACAGGTAAAGCGCAGTGCGTTTTACCTGAAGATTTTTCAAAATCGGTGCGGAAAAATCCACACACAAATCCGCAACGTGAGCACATAGCCTTAGGGTCAGGGTTCGAATTAGAGTTAGGGTTGGAATTAGGGTTAAGACTAGGGTTAGGGGTGTGTTGGGGTTAGGATTGTGGTTAGGGTTGGGATTAGGGTTTGGGGTGTGTTGGGGTTAGTGTTGGAGTTAGAATTGAGGGGTTTCCACTGTTTAGGCACATCAGGGGGTCTCCAAACGCGACATGGCGCCACCATTGATTCCAGCCAATCTTGCGTTGAAAAAGTCAAATAGTGCTCTCTCCCTTCCGAGCCCCGGCATGTGCCCAAACAGTGGTTTACCCCCACATATGGGGTATTAGCGTACTCAGGAGAAACTGTACAACAGCTCTTGTGGTCAAATTTCTCCTGTTACCCTTGGGAAAATAAAAAATTCAGGGCTAAAAATTTTTTTTTGAGAAAAGAAAACGTATTTATTATTTTCATGGCTCTGCGTTATAAACTTCTGTGAAGCATTTAGGGGTTCAAAGTGCTCACCACACATCTAGATAAGTTCCTTTGGGGGTCTAGTTTCCAAAATGGGGTCACTTGTGGGGAGTTTCTACTGTTTAGGCACATCAGGGGCTCTGCAAACGCATCATGACGCCTGCAGAGTATTCCATCGAAGTCTGCATTTCAAAACGTCACTACTTCCCTTCCGAACCCCGACGTGTGCTCAAACAGTGGTTTACCCCTACATATGGGGTATCAGCGTACTCAGGAGAAACTGGACAACAACTTTTGGGGTCAAATTTCTCCTGTTACCCTTGGGAAAATAAAAAATTGCGGGCTAAAAAATCATTTTTGAGAAAAGAAAAATTATTTTTTATTTTCACGGCATGGCTCTGCGTTATAAACTTCTGTGAAGCATTTGGGGGTTCAAAGTGCTCACCACACATCTAGATTAGTTTCTTGGGAGGTCTAGTTTCCAAAATGGGGTCATTTATGGGGGAGCTCCAATGTTTAGGCACACAGGGGCTCTCCAAACGCGAAATGGTGTCCGCTAATGATTGGAGCTAATTTTCCATTCAAAAAGCCAAATGGCGTGACTTCCCTTCCGATCCCTGCCGTGCGCCAAAACAGTGGTTTACCCCCACATATAGGGTATCAGCGTACTCAGGACAAACTGGACAACAACATTTGGGGTCCAATTTGTCCTGTTACCCTTGGGAAAATAAAAAATTCTGGGCTGAAAATCATTTTTGAGGAAAGAAAAATTATTTTTTATTTTCACGGCTCTGCGTTATAAACTTCTGTGAAGCACTTGTTGGTTTAAAGTGCTCACTATGCATCTAGATTAGTTCCTTGGGAGGTCTAGTTTCCAAAATGGGGTCACTTGTGGGGGAGCTCCAATGTTTAGGCACACGGGCTCTCCAAACGCGACATGGTGTCCGCTAACGATTGGAGCTAATTTTCCATTCAAAAAGTCAAATGGCGCTCCTTCCCTTCCGAGCCTTACCATGTGCCCAAACAGTGGTTTACCCCCACATATGAGGTATCGGTGTACTCAGGAGAAATTGCCCAACAAATTTTAGGATCCATTTTATCCTGTTGCCCATGTGGAAATTAAAAAATTGAGGCTAAAAGAATTTTTTGGGGAAAAAAAAGTACTTTTTCATTTTTACGGATCAATTTGTGAAGCATCTGCGGGTTTAAAGTGCTCACTATGCATCTAGATAAGTTCCTTGGGGCGTCTAGTTTCCAAAATGGGGTCACTTGTGGGGGAGCTCCAATGTTTAGGCACACGGGGGCTCTCCAAACGCGACATGGTGTCCGCTAAAGATTGGAGCCAATTTTTCATTCAAAAAGTCAAATGGCGCTCCTTCCCTTCCGAGCCCTGCCGTGCGCCCAAACATATGAGGTATCAGCGTACTCAGAACAAATTATGCAATAACTTTCGGGGTCCAGTTTCTCCTTTTACACTTGGGAAAATAAGAAAATTGTTGCTAAAAGATCATTTTTGTGACTAAAAAGTTAAATGTTCATTTTTTCCTTCCGTGTTGCTTCTGCTGCTGTGAAACACCCTGAAGGGTTAATAAACTTCTTGAATGTGGTTTTGAGCACCTTGAGGGGTGCAGTTTTTAGAATGGTGTCACTTTTGGGTATTTTCAGCCATATAGATCCCTCAAACTGACTTCAAATGTGAGGTGGCCCCTAAAAAAAAATGGTTTTGTAAATTTTGTTGTAAAAATGAGAAATCACTGGTCAAATTTTAACCCTTATAACTTCCTAGCAAAAAAAATTTTGTTTCCAAAATTGTGCTGATGTAAAGGAGACGTGGGAAATGTTATTTATTAACTATTTTGTGTCACATAACTCTGGTTTAACAGAATAAAAATTAAAAATGTGAAAATTGCAAAATTTTCAAAATTTTCGCCAAATTTCCGTTTTTTTTTTCACAAATGAAACGCAGAAATTATCGACCTAAATTTACCACTGACATGAAGCCCAATATGTCACGAAAAAACTATCTCAGAATCGCTAGGATCCGTTGAAGCGTTCCTGAGTTATTACCTCATAAAGGGACTCTGGTCAGAATTGCAAAAAATGGCGAGGTCATTAAGGTCAAAATAGGCTGGGTCATGAAGGGGTTAAAGGAAATCTATACCGTTGGCCGCTGTGAGGGTTTTGAAAGACTGGTCCTCATTATTTAATGGCGTGGAATATTTTACTAATTTTCCAAAATGAATTTTGATTTCTATTCAATTCTTCCATTACAGCTATATGGGCATTGGGCTATCCACACAGGGCGTCAATCTGAACAGACTCCCAGGTACGTGCTGGACAAGTATAATATGTAGAGGAATAGAGATTCTGAATTTATAGATTTACTTGTACACTTCTCCCCTCCATAGGAGCATTGCCATCTTTCACGTACGCTGTTCTGTAGGATCCACTACTATATTAATGACGTACAGAGTATATAGATCCGACTGATCGGATAGGCATCATCCACTACTTGTTGTTGTTGTTCTTCCAATAAATCATTACTGATATTGGGAAATGTTCATTTAACCTGTGTAGTAATATTTTTTTTTCTTTCTTTTTGCTTCTCACTTTGGCACCAAAAAGGTTGGGATAAGCATTCCTATGGATATCATGGAGATGACGGACATTCATTTTGCTCTTCTGGAACTGGCCAACCTTATGGGCCGACCTTTACCACTGGCGATGTCATTGGATGCTGTGTTAACCTAATTGATAATACATGCTTCTATACTAAAAATGGCCACAGCCTAGGTAAATAAGCAGACGTTCCTGTGCTACCTGCTGGGGGATTTCTCTATGTATATAGCCTTGCGGAGTCTTCTGAATGGAGGCCATTCAGTGATTGCTAATGGCAGTCTTCGAGGAAGAATACTCTCATTATTCCAACATCCAATCACTTATTCTTTGAATGCAAAGATGTGTGCATTCAGCAGACATTTCTACACTCCCGAGGAACTGCTTCGGCCATTGGTCACTTAGAGGGTGGTGGTATTTATATTTTGGAGGAGGCACAAAATTATATATATACCTCCTCCAAAATATAAATCCCACCACCCTCTCAACTTTTTATGTGTAAGTCATTGTTGCTGTGGTTCTAATATGTCTTCTAAAAGAACATTTTCTTACTAATCTAATGTAATTTTACTTCTTCTTTTTCCTCCTTAACAGGAATTGCGTTCACAGATCTTCCGGTAAGTCTTATCCTCGTTAAGGTCTTTTATGGTGAAGATGAGCGGATAGTACTCATGGGTTTTGCTTTGTTAGAAAGTATCTTTGTACTTTATTTGTGTAGTAGTTTTATTCCTTTTGAGCAAATCTCTAGTGCTGCAGAATATGTTGGCGCCATGTAATTACCTGGTGAAAATAGTATAAGTATCTCTGTTTACCAAAATGGCTTACAGTTTCTATAAATGCACATTGTCTGGGACAGTCCTGACAGGTTAAGGAATTTCGCATAGAATTGCAAAAAAACAGACCATGTCGCCAAACTATGAGCCATCAAATAAGAGTCAGACATTCGGCAGGAGCCGTAATAATGTGGCGCTACATAGAGTACCATAGCTACGTCACAGCCGTTTTATAAAGCTGTCCCATGATCTTTTCAGCACACAGATTCCCTAATATTTCAGATCTTTCCTAACAAAGCTATTGCTATCTTCTCCTTTATCCTGGCCAAGAAAAAGCCTGTGTAACATGAACACTGGCCTTGTGCTTGGGAGAAAGGTGTAGTGTCTGGAAAAATTTGAGTCTTGTGCTGTTAAAAAAATACAGGCCGGTAGGGAGCTTTCCGGAGTGCAGCCATTTCACGTTCAAAAACTGCTACAGATCTACAGTACATCGTAAACCCGTGGACGCATTTTTGAACGCAAAACGACTGCCGATTGGCTGCACTCTGCAAAGCTCCCAACCTGCCTGTATTTTTTAACGGTACATAGTCAAGACTCAAATTTCTCTCCAGATGGTGAGTGCTGCTACATCTTTCTCACAATGACTATTCATCTTTCCATTTTATGGACATATTAGTTGAGGACCACTTCTGGTTTCCTGGTTTGTGGCCGTTTTCCAGCATTGCTCTCCACACCATTGGTTGAAGATAGTGCCGATTCTTCCTTAACATTTTACTTTAGGCCTTGTGTTTGTTGGCAAAACCAAGTATTAACAGTTAATTGATGTCTTATTACCATTGTAGCCAATGCCATATTAACTTCCCACTTTGACTCTTTCATTGTACACAATTGGTACAACGAAATATGGTTCCCAGATCTAATAGAATTTTGTCTTTGTGTTCAGCCCAACTTGTACCCAACAGTTGGACTTCAGACTCCAGGAGAAGTGGTGGATGCAAATTTTGGACAGAGTCCTTTTGTTTTTGACATAGAAGACTACATTCGAGAGTGGAGAACTAAAATCCAGGCACAGATTGAGCGGTTCCCTGTTGCTGGAGACTGGCAGTCTATAATACAGAGGTAAGGAGACTTTTAGGACTTTTTGTATTTGCACTCCTTAGTGAATTTCTTTTTGGGTGCAAGACTAGAGGTTAAAATCAGTTGATGTACTGCTCACACCAACATACACTGTAGCCATAAAAGTAGTATTTTTCTAAGGATATGTGGTCTGTCTTGTCTAACATCCTATATACTGCGGAAAATGAGCTCCGTTGAGAGAGCCCAAAGAATCCACGTTGACTCAGAAATGGAGTATCTTTGCACTCATGAGCTCCAGGCCGCTGCCCCTCTTGTTGATTGTCAGCTTTGTGTCTGTTCACGGTGTAGGGAGAAAGCTCTCAATGAATGGAGGGGTGGAAAGCATAGCTGGAGCTCATGAATACCTAGGACTGCATAGCCTTAGCAGGAGCTCTTCACTGAGAGGACTAGCAGATCTGCAGCAGCTCACAGTGATTTATCCAACCTACTGCAAGGAGCCAGTAACAGACAAACGACTGGAATCCGGATTCATTGCCCCTACTGCAGTCAGATCGGCCAAAGATGGTGATACATTCCCCGATGACTTGCACATTTCTGTTTACATGTGAATATTGACATGAGCGTGTGCGCATGTTTCTCTCCTATTGCTTATGTAGAAGCTTATGAGCGCTAAGACGAATCACTCTTTAAAGGGATATTCCCACAATCTCATTCATCACCATTGACCAATTATTATTATTCATTATAATAGCGCCATTTATTCCATGGCACTTTACATGTGAGGAGGGGTATACATAATAAAAACAAGTACAATAATCTTGAGCAATACAAGTCACAACTGGGTACAGGAGGAGAGAGGACCCTGCCCGCAAGGGCTCACAATCTACAAGGGATGGGTGAGGATACAATAGGTTAGGATAGAGCTGGTCGTGCAGTGGTTTGGTCGGTGGTTACTGCAGGTTGTAGGCTTGTCGGAAGAGGTGGGTCTTCAGGCTCTTTTTGAATGTTTCGATGGTAGGTGAGAGTCTGATATGTTGTGGTAGAGAGTTCCAGAGTAGGGGTGATGCGTGAGAGAAATCTTGTATGCGATTGTGGGAAGAGGAGATAAGAGGGGAGTAGAGAAGGAGATTTTCTGAGGATCGGAGGTGCGTGCAGGAAAGTACCGGGAGACGAGGTCACAGATGTATGGAGGAGACAGGTTGTGGATGGCTTTGTATGTCATGGTTAGGCTTTTGTACTGAAGTCTCTGGGTAATGGGGAGCCAGTGAAGGGGAGGGGACAGAGGGGAGAGGCTGGGGAATAGCGGGGGGACAGGTGGATTAGTCGGGCAGCTGAGCTTAGAATAGATTGGAGGAGTGCGAGAGGAGTGCGAGAGTGTTAGGCTATGTGCACACGCTGCAGATTTTGCTGCGGATCAGCAGCGTTTCCGCAGCTGCAGGTCCGCAGCGGTTTCCCATGCGTTTACAGTACAATGTAAACCTATGGGAAACGCAATCCGCAGTGCACATGTTGTGAAAAAAAACGCGCGGAAATGCAGCGGTTTACATTCCGCAGCATGTCAATTCTTTGTGCAGAATCCGCAGCAGTTTTACACCTGCTCCATAATACAAAACCGCAGGTGTAAAACCGCAGTGGAATGCGCATAAAAAACGCAATAAATCCGCAGGAAAAACACAGTTTTTGCCCTGCGGATTTATCAAATCCGCTACGGAAAAATCCGCAGAGGATCATTCTACGTGTGCACATACCCTGAGAGAGGAGGCCACAGAGCAAGAGGTTACAGTAGTCGAGGCGGGAGATGATGAGGGCATGGACTAGGGTTTTTGCAGATTCTTGGTTTAGAAATGTACGGATCCGTGAAATATTTTTGAGTTGAAGGCGGCAGGAAGTGAAAAGGGCTTGGATATGCGGTTTGAAGGAGAGATCAGTGTCAAGGATTACCCCAAGACAGCGAGCTTGTGGGACTGGGGAGAGTGGGCATCTGTTTACTGTAATGGATAGGTTCGTTGGGGGGGGTCGCGTGAGATGGGGGAAAGACGATGAATTCTCTTTTGTCAATGTTAAGTTTTAGAAATCTAGTGGAGAAGAAGGATGAAATAGCGGACAGACATTGAGGGATTCTGGTTAGTAGGGTGGTGATATCTGGTCCAGAGATGTAGATCTGTGTATCGTCAGCATAGAGATGATACTGAAAACCGTGAGATTCTATGAGCTGCCCCAGGCCAAAAGTGTAAATGAAGAAGAGGAGGGGCCCTAGAACTGAGCCTTGCGGGACCCCAACAGATAGGTGGCGAGGTGAGGAGGTGGTGTGTAAGTGGGAAACGCTGAATGTCTGGTCAGTTAGGTATGACGAGATCCAGGATAGGGCCAAGTCTGTGATGCCAAGGGATAAGAGGGTCCGCAGCAACAGGGAATGGTCCACTGTGTCAAAGGCAGAGGACAGGTCCAGGAGGAGGAGGATAAAGTAGTGTCGCTTGCTCTTGGCGGTTAATAGGTCATTGGTGACCTTAGTTAGGGCAGTTTCAGTGGAGTGGTGTGACCGGAAGCCTGATTGTAAGCGGTTGAAGAGGGAGCAGGAAGATAGATGGGAGGACAGTTCAAGATGGACGTGTTGTTCCAGTAGTTTTGAGGCATAGGGGAGAAGTGACATAGGGCGATAGCTCGATACAGAGGATGGATCAAGAAAGGGCTTTTTGAGGATAGGTGTGATTGAGGCATGTTTAAAAGGTAGAAAGTAGGTAACTAGCACACTCCAGTAAATTGTGATGCAAAACGGGGGATTTACTTACATACAGTAGTCACAAACGTTTCGGTCTATACTTGACCTTCATCAGTGTGCTAATGGACGTAAAACTTTTACTAGCGGTGGACACCGCGTAAACGTCCATTTTTTCTTCCTCCTGCAAGTTGACTTACTTGCCGCCCAATCTGGCATTTCTTGTCCATTTTGTTCCAAGTGGATGCAAATCAAAGTAATTATCACCGGGGCCATATCAAGTGTACCATTATATTTAGCACACTGATGAAGGTCAAGTATAGACCGAAACGTTTGTGACTACTTGTGACTACTGTATGTAAATAAATCCCCCGTTTTGCATCACAATTTACTAGAGTGTGCTAGTTACCTACTTTCTATATATTAAGGTTTGGGAACCTGTAACTGTGCACCTCCCCTCACAGGCTGTGCTGAACATTTCTATACCACAGTATGAGGCATGTTTAAAGCTTGAGGGGAAAACACCAGTTGTTAGTGATAGGTTGAAGAGATGGGTTAGGGTTGGGATGAAGACTGGCGAGGTTTGGGATGAAGTGGGATGGGATTGGGTCAAGTGCACAGGTGGTGAGATGCAATCTTGAGAGTAGAGTGGAGAGTTGATCTTCTGTAATGGTGGTGAAGTTGGTTTTGGAGGTGGAGGGCTGGGTAGTTGGGAGGAAGGGCTCTGGGGGTTGTCGACTAAAACTGTCTCTGATGATCTCAATCTTCTGCTTGAAAAACGAGGCAAAGTCTTCAGCTGAGATGAGTGGGGAGGGAGGAGTTGCAGAGGGACGGAGGAGAGAGTTGAAGGTGTTGAATAACTGTTTAGGGTTGTGAGACAGGGAGGATATGAGAGATGAGAAGTAGGTTTGTTTTGCTGTGGCGAGTGTGGTCTTGAAAGTAGTGAGGGACTGTTTGAATGCGATGAAGTGCTCGTTGGAGTGGGATCTTTTCCATCTCCACTCAGCAGCCCTGGAAGCTCGCCTCAGTTCTTTGGTCAGGCTGGTGTGCCAGGGCTGTCTGTTGATTTTGCGAGCTTTGGTATGTATGAGAGGGGCAAGAGATTCCAAAGCTACAGCTATTGTGGTGTTATATAGAGCGGCAACGTCATCTGCATTGTGTAGGGAACGTATGTCTGTGAGAGGGAGAAGGGATTCAGAGAGTGAGTGTAGATCAAGGTGTTTAAGATTTCTGCGAGGGTGTGCAAGTTTGTGGGGTGTGGATTGTAGACAAGGAGTGGAGAGGGAAGAGAATGTGAGCAGATTGTGGTCAGAAAGAGGAAGAGGTGAGTTAGAGAGGTTAGATAGGGAGCAGAGGCAGGTGAAGAATGAGGTCCAGTGTGTGACCATCTTTGTTAGTGGCTGCAGAAGACCATTGAGTGAGGCCGAAGGAGGAAGTGAGAGATAGAAGTTTAGTGGCAGCTGAGAGGGAAGTGTCAATGGGGATGTTGAAGTCGCCCATGATCATAGTGGGGATGTCCGCAGATAGGAAATAAAGTAGCCAGGTGGTGAAGTGGTCAAAGAAGGTGGTGGCTGGCCCTGGGGGGCGGTAAATGACAGCCAGTAGGAGGTTGGAGGGGGAGTATATGCACACAGAGTGCACCTCAAAGGAAGGGAGGGTAACAGAGGGTGGAAGTCGGATTGGGGTGAAGGAGCAGTTATCTGACAGGAGAAAACCAACTCCACCGCCATGCTTGCTGCTGGGGCGGAGTGTGTGAGAAAGGTGGAAGCCACCATACGAAAGTGCTGCAGGAGATGCTGTGTCAGAAGGGGTGAGCCAGGTTTCGGTGATGGCGAGGAAGGAAAGTTTGTTAGTAATAAAAAGATCATGGATGTAGGAAAGTTTGTTGCAGACAGAACGAGCGTTCCATAGAGCTCCTGTTAGTGGGACTGGGGAAGTGGGGGCCGGGCAAATGGGTATAAGGTTAGAGGGGTTACGGAAATTTGTGATAGAGCGTGGTCAGGAGGAAGAACTGACTGTGGGGATGTGGTGAGGAGGACCAGGATTTGGAGAGATATCACCAGCAGTGTGAAGGAGCAGAGAAAGTGTTAGCAGGTGGGAGCAGGAGAGGGCATGAGGTTTCTGTCTGTGTTTGGAGACAGAGGATTGTATGTTGAGGAACAGTTCTGAGGAGGAGGTGAGATGGATGGGGAGGATTGAGGAAGAGATGAACATTTCCTTACTAGGTGTAGGGATTAGGGGAGTTAGCAGAAAGTGAAGGATTATAGGAGTGAAAAGAAACAGAAATATTGCTTATAGTGACTGGCCAGTTACCTTCAGTTCCCTTCTGGTCCAATTCTGGTTTTAATTCTACATAATCTTCACACTAGGACACACTTCTAGGAATCACACTGCAGGCTAAAGTCACTGCAGACTTGAGCTGTGCAGTATATGTACAACTAAGTGCATTCAGGTGTGAAGCAGAGAGGAGTGGTCTCTGCTCATCTTGGTCAGAGAATTAAGAGTGGACCAGATGCATACAATCAAGCGAGAGTAAACAAGGTCATAAATAACACTTGGGGTAAGCTGGGGTTAGGCTTCTTTCACACTTCCATGGGTACTCGGCCGTCACCAGGCGTCGACACGACATTCCAACGGAAGCTTATGAAATTTTGAGTGACGTGAGCAGCGGACGCAGTGTTTCAACGCGTCCGCTGCTCATTGTAAAGTCCCAGTGAGGAGGGGTGGAGTTCCGGCCGGGCATGAGCATTAAAAAATGCAGGAGAGGACATACGAAAAAAACGTTCCCTTGAATGTTTTTTCACAATGAAGGCCCGCCAAATACCGACGCATCCAGTGCACGACGTATGGAACGTGTGTCCATACATCACGATGCGTCGATAATACAAGTCTACGTGAAAAAAATGCATCCTGTGGGCAACTTTGCAGGATGTGTTTTTTTCACAAAACAACGCATTGTGACAAGATAAACGGAAATGTGAAAGTAGCCTTAGCTGAAAGGCATACTATGTGAGTGCTAGGAGCAGAGGAAAGTCTGTGTGGAAAGTTGGATGATGTATTATATGCACTTCATAGACAGACAAGGCAGTAGAGCAGGCTGGACTTCAATGAAACCAATGAACGCGAATACTGTACCCTGCTGGTCTGTTCCTGCCATGCCCTCATCTACCTCTTCCAGTGGTTCATCTGCTAACAGACCGAGCAAGTGTAATTCTCTTCTGCCATCTCTCTTGCTGTCCCCACTGCACAATGGTGGAGCATGCACTAAGCTGACACAGAAAAATGTCTTTGCACACGGCCTTAAGACCTCTCCCGCTCCATTATTACATAATTCACTACACTAGTTGAGAATCTGGTCATTGCATTCATTGCCCTTTATTGTTATTAGTATTGCTTTTATTATTATATTTATGTTTTTTGGTTTGTGGTGTACATTCCTTTAATGTAATTTAATTGTCTCGGTTGCAGTAAAAGCAAAACTAGTGTGCAATGATGGCTGTAAACCGGCTGTGTCTGTGTATGGCTGCTGTAACTTGTCTTATTACTCCTGTTTAGGATGGTGTCTTCTTATCTTGTCCATCATGGCTACTGTTCCACTGCGGAGGCTTTCGCCAAGTCCACAGATCAGACTGTTCAGGAAGAGCTGGCCTCCATTAAAAATAGACAAAGTGAGTTTGTACCTGTGTGTAGTAAGACCGCATCGCACATTACAGCAGTCAGTATTCTACTTGATCAGACTGTCGGCATTTTACCTGCACAACCAGCCATGATACTACGGCCTCTGTGATGTGGGTGAATGACTTCATACAATGGACAGAAGTCTGAGCGTTATTAGGCGGGGTGTGGTTCTGTGTAAAACTCCGACCAGGACACATGGATTTCAGAAGTTAACACTTTCGGTTATAAAATATATTATTCTACCTATTTACTGTAGACCCTGAAGCCTTTCAGGTGGAATTTTCAATAATGCCAAGGATAGTGGGTGTCCGTGCACTGCCCATTCTCACATGTGGATGTCTTAAAGGAGTTGTCTGATCTTTTGATAAAAGTCTGCAGTCATTCTATATGACTGCAGAATTCTGAATACTTCTAGATCGTGCACCACTCATGCCAGGGAGAGCAAGCGTTCATGTGGCCTGTAGTTGGTTACGTGCAGACTAGAGGTGCTCAGCCTCACTCTATACAAGTGAATTGCGCCAGGCTGAGCACGTCTAGTCTGAATGTGGCTGAAAGTATGCAAATCACGTGTGGTCACATGACTCGCTGGAAACAGTGGTGTGTGAACTGTAAGGTTTCAGAAGCCTGCAGTTATATAGATCTGATAACTCCTTTAACCTCATCTTGTACCTCATCTACAGTATGCGTCATGGTATATACTGATATATATATATACTGTTATACACTGTGTTCCAAATTATTAAGCACAAAGAGTTTAGGAGTGATAAGGTTAGAATTTTTTGTTTGTCATTTAAACTCATTGATGGTGATGTGTGTCAGGGCTCTTTATATCACTGAAAGCAATTGCAGATACCTGTGCAAATTAGTTTGGCAGGTGTGTCCAAATAAAGGCAAGTCTACTTAAGAAGGCTGTTCCACATTATCAAGCAGCCTACATTTTTTGCCAAAATGGGTAAGAAAAGGGATGTGTCGGCTGCTGAGAAGCAACAAATTGTGGAGTATTTAGGTCAAGGCATGACTACAACCAACATTGCCAAGACACTTCATCGTGATCATCGCACAATCAAGAAGTATGTAGCTGATTCCCAGCACACACGTGTGCGTGCTGATAAGGAAAAATTGAGGACTCTTTCCAACAGGCAATTGCGTAAGGTTAAAAGAGCAGCTGCAAAAATGCCTTGTCATAGCAGCAGACCAGTTTTTGAAGCTGCTGGTGCCTCCAAAGTCCCCAGAACAACAAGATGCAGGGTCCTTCAGAGGTTTGCAGCTGTGCGTAAGCCATCCTGTCGACCACCTCTATCCACTGCAACAAGCAGAAATGGCTTCAGTGGGCCAAACAATACATGAAGACTGACTTCCAAACTGTTTTGTTCACCGATGAGTGCCGTGCAACGCTCAATGGTCCAGATGGATGGAGTGGAGGATGGACACCCCATGAAAACATGGCTAAGGCACCAACAAGGAGGAGGTGGAGTAATGTTTTGGGCTGGAATCATGGGGAGAGAGATTGTCGGCCCCATTATGATCCCTGAAGGGGTAAAGATGAACTCCATAATCTATGTGGAGTTTCTAAAACAACACTTCCTGCCATGGTTCAAGAGGAAGAACCGTGCTTTCCGCAGCAAGATAATTTTCATGCATGATAATGCACCGTCTCATGCTGCAAAAAACACATCTGCATCTCTGGCTGCTATGGGCATAAAAGAGGACAAACTTATGGTGTGGCCACCATCTTCCCCTGACCTCAACCCCACTGAGAACCTCTGGAGCATCATCAAAAGGAGTGTCTATGATGGCGGGAGGCAGTTCACATCTAAGTAACAGCTCTGGGAGGGTATTCTGTCCACATGCAAAACAATTGAAGCAGAAACCATCCAAAAACTGACAAATTCAATGGACGAGAGAGTTCAGAAGCTTCTTTCCAACAAGGGGTCCTATGTGCAAATGTATCATCACCTAGAATAAAGTTTTCACTTGAAAACTGTTTGATTTCATTTTGTAATAAGCTGATAATGCTTATAACTTCACAATTGACCATTTTTTTGTTCAAAATAAAAAATAAAAAAGGTTGAAAACTCTGCTGTGCATAATAATTTGGAACATGCATTTTGAGTATTTTTTTTTTTTTTAAAGATACTGTTGTCATAGGCAGTTTGTTCCAAAACATTGCAATTATACTAGAATAGTAGATGACTGGAAAATAACAATGACTGCAATTCAGATGGGTAATTTAGAGAAAATATAAGGAAATATTATTTGCATAATAATTTGGAACACAGTGTATATTATACTACTGTGGTACAGTGCAATTATCTGTAAATTGACTATTTGTCTTTATTTAATAGGGATTCAGAAATTGGTGTTGGCAGGAAGAATGGGAGAGGCAATCGAGACCACCCAGCAGTTATACCCCAACCTGCTAGAAAGGAATCCTAATCTGTTCTTTACCTTAAAGTGAGTGTCCAGCGTTGTGTGGGATCGGCATCTCACAACCAGCCGCCAATGTGACATTTTTATTATTGAATTATATTCCTCTGGGCCCTGTTAGGTATTGCGGCTCCGGCCCATTTTCTTATAATATCAGTCCTATCCCAAGGACAAGAGTAGTGCTGTATTAGGGTTAGGCCACGCTTTTATCATTTCTACTCTCAAATGACCCTTTTAATCATCTTTCAGGATTGTTAACACTGACTGCACATGGTAATTGATGCATGCATGAAATAACTACATTTATATGTAAATGACAAATGGCTAAAACTAAATTCCATAACATACAGACCCTCTGTGAGAAAATATGTAGGACATAACCGGTGTGAAATCTGACCTGCATGACTGCTGACTACTGTACAGCGAGGAGACGACAAGTGGCAGTGGCGTGCTGTCTAGTGATGAGCGAGTGTACCCGTTGCTCAGGTTTTCCCGAGCACGCTCGGGTGGTCTCCAAGTATTTGCTAGTGTTCGGAGATTTAGTTTTCGTCGCAGCAGCTGCATGATTTACAGCTGATAGACAGCTTGAATACATGTGGGGATTCCCTAGCAACCAGGCAACCCCCACATGTACTCAGCCTGGCTAGCAGCCCTAAATCATGCAGCTGCGTCCACAAAAACTAAATCTCCGAGCAATTACAAATACTCGGAGACCACCCGAGCGTGCTCGGGAAAACCTGAGAAACGAGTATACTCGCTCATCACTAGTGCTCTCCCCTCGGCAGCCATGATTTGTGCAGTCAGCCGGCATGTACTGTCCTAGCCGCAACAATATGGATATAAGTCTAAAACTGAAGAACGGTTACAGATACATAAAGTTTAGCCATTGTGCTTGTGTCGGTGTATTCTCTAACGAAATCCTCCTCTTCCTCACAGAGTTAGGCAATTCATAGAGATGGTGAACGGGACCGACAGTGAAGTACGATGTCTGGGAGGTCGCAGTCCTAAGTCACAAGACAGTTATTCAGGTAGGCCACAACATGAGCCCGTCTATCCACAGGCACAGACTTCACAAAGAGCGGGCCTGCTGAGGCTCAGGTACCACAAAAAGAGCCATGTTTTTTTTAATCCTGAATACCCCTATTAGGGTGTGTCGGGGTCTAGCACTGTAAGCCAATAAAAAGTATTGATCTGTTACCAGCAATGGAATAAATTAACTCCGAATGTGCGGGCAACATATCATAATAATAGTAACCACAACAAGAAGTGATGACATATCCCTATAATACGCCATTATGTCCAATCTCCGACTGTCAAGATCCCATCAACACTCAGAATAAAGCTGTCCGGGTGCTAGTTAAGCACTGTGGCTACTTTGTAGGTTCTCCTTCCACAGCTGTGGTCCGACCACACCATGTGCCAAGACTGACAACACATCCCCATTCACTTAAATGGAATCTCTCACCCCTGGACGATTTTGATCTCTTACTATGGGCATACAGGTAATAGAATGGTTAAACCAGTGTTACCTGTATGCCTCATAACTGCGGTGTATCTTGAGAAATTCATTTATAATGTTTTATGTTAATGATTTTTTTCCAGGCTCCAGAGCGTGTGGTGCCTGGAAAAAATCCCTGCACCCTGACTTCATATAATGGTACCCCCCTCTCATTAATGTCACACTGACCTGTTCGGCGCTGTAGTATCGCTCATGCGCAAAACCTTGTCCGCTGTCCTATGGGAAATGTCTGCATTGATCTTCGGCTCAGGCGCTGAGAGTCACTGCCCCACTGGTCTATACAGTCATTTATTCCTCATTTACGCCATTTTATAGGTTTCAATAATTCTGTGGTTTTCCTATCAATGATTGATTATTCCCCCCACCCTGTGGAGTTTCTATTAGAAGTGACGGGCAAATGCATATCTAACTATGGGAATAACAAAAAAAACACCTTGTCATTGGTTGCTGGGCAGGCATGAATTGGCCAAATTATGTGCTAAGCGTCTCATTTTTTCTAGTATTCAGACATTGACATGCTTTAGCACTACAGAATGCAACTTTTTTTTTTAATTATTGTATATGGAGGTATCTGCACCTAGGTGGCACCTGTTCACATTAGCTTGGAAGTGCCAGTCATCCATTTTGTCAATGATAGTTCTTATGTAATCTGATCGCTGGGCTTGTTCACACTGGGAATTGCTCTGGTGATTACCGCCACAGGGAACAAGACCCTTAAATGGCTTTTTTTTTTGCTGTTTTATTGTGATTAGTCATTCGTCTAAAGGCTGCCAAATAGACCGATATCAGCGGGCTCGACAGTCAAATATCTCGACCCTTCCCTAACAGGTGGTGTCAAGGGAGAGAAGGATCCATCATGTCTGAATTGTAAGCGCACCTATGTCTGGAGTGAAGGCTGACAGTTATCTATTGTGTATGAGGTCCTAAGGCCGTATAAATAGCGGCATGTAGCCCTTGTGTGGTAATGAAGTGGCCCTGTCCTCCATGTCCACCACCCGGGATAATGCGCTCACTGGATTTTGGTTGGCACAAGTAGTGAATTCCTGACAATGAAGAGGAGTCCAGGCCGGAGCCTCCGTCCCACAAGGCTGACTGATTTGTTTTCCCCACTTATAGCCTCGGCTTTCTCTTCTCAGGTTCGGATAGCAATTGCAGTAATGGTGTAATATCCAACAAAAGTCACCAGTCCCACAGCCGTAGTAAACACCAGCCTTCCAGCCTAAATGTAACGGAACTGAACAGTATAAACATGACGATGTCACAGCAGATTAACAACTACACCAGGTACGCAGCTCCTGCTGAGCGTCGGCCGTCGGTCTGATGGCACGCCGTGCCCGAAATCTGTCAGCATGAATCTGTGCATCGCCTCTAGAGCCGCATGGCTTGTGACAAGGAGACCCCACACGGAAGGCGGAATGATGCCGCTCGGCCGGAGCGAGCACGTGTGGGTGACATGCCTCGCCAGGATGCTGATATTGGGCACTTACAACCCCACAGATATTTCATTGAGATTTTCGCTTTGGTGACATCTGTTAACACTGCGTATAGTGATATCGGTGACTGAATATTACGCTGTTCATATGCCTTTCCTTTTTTTTTTCGTTTTCTCTTTTAAGAATTGATTTGCCCATTTACTTGCCTCAATTTTTAGATTTATATCTTCTCAGTCCCGAGTTTGAGTGCTAAATCTGACCACGTATTTTGACAATTGTTTTGTTTTCCCCCTTTGTGTTAAGTAAACAGAACATTAAACGGATACAAACCATAATTTCTTTACAGATCTTCGTGCCGATTACTAGTGATGAGCAAATGTGCTGGGATAAGGTGTTATCTGTGCATGCACGGGTGCCTTTGGCGTGCTCGAATATTATGTTCCAGTCCCGCGGCTGCATGTCTTGTGGCTTTTCAACAGCTGTGACACATGCAGGGATTGCCTGTTTGTTATGCAATCCTCAATACTATCGATTACATTTATATTACTATTGAAAATAATCTATGGTATATGAGAGATGATCGGCTGGTCCGGCATCAGGTCAGTAATCTGGGGTCTCTGGACAGGAGTCCTGTGAACCACCTCCTACCTGGCAGCATCTACGGCTCCTCTTCTAAATAAATGGCTTAGTGCGACGTCACGCTGTACAAATATTGTCACGCAAGACAAGCCAATCTAAAGCAGAGCCGACGATGCCGTCAGGTTGGAGGCGGCTTGCAGGGCTCACCTTCAGTGGCCATGGAATACTGACCCGACAGCTGGACCAGGGTCCTCCGAAACGATTTGCCCATCTTATTGTATATCTAAAATAAGAAGAATGGTAAGACAAATTTTTTTTTTTCAGCAATGATGTAGAAATGGAGACAGATCACTATTCCAACGGTTTTGCCGCTGCTTCATCTAATGGATTTCTTAATGGCAGTACAAAGCATGACAACGAATTGGAAGAATGTGACACCGAAATGGGTTTGTGCTTATGTTTATTGCCTTACAAACAGTAGCAGCAGATCGTTTATCCACACGATGCCCATTTTATTAGAGACTCCATCCTTTTCACAATTGGTGCTCTCCTATATGGAAATGACATGGCCGCAAAGTGCAGCATCAAGTGAGCAAGGTTCCCTTGGATCAGATTAGAATGGGAAATTCAAGTGACCTGAGCGACTTCGAAAGCGTCATGGTCATGGATTTCACTCTAAAAATCTGCGCCATGCTAGTGAATGGGCTTTTACCAAACCAAATTCCCATGTGGGGGACACATGCATTCTGCTGGGTTCTGGCAATTCTGTTATGTGTTTGTGTTTAGAACTTAAAAATAAAATAAATGTTCTTTATGATGCAGAACTATGCCAATCCCTGCGCGGGTGCCACCTTCTATGGCACGTCACCCCTGAGACGAGACAGTGGCTGCAGTAGTTTTCTGCCTATAAGTGATGTCTTTGCCCCAGACAACTACACACAGACTTCATCCCTTAGCGGGTTTTTTTTGGTTCTCAAAGACCAGTAAGCTTTAAAGGGTCACCAGGGCAATGGCGCAATATAACTTGCTTCTTTCCTCTTTTGGCAGAGGTAGATTCAACTCAGGTGAGACGCCAACTGTGTGGAGGAAGCCAAGCTGCTGTTGAGAGGATGATATGTTTTGGGAGAGAACTACAAGCCATGAGTGAGCAACTAAGGAGAGAACGTGGAAAAAATGCCACTAACAAAAATATGCTGAAGGTAAATCTCTGGCTGAGTCAAGATGGCTTCTCTAATTCCTTCCCTTTACGAGTGAAGGCCTTACTTTTCCGTTTCTCTCAATGCCAGGAATGTTGGACACACATACTGGGCTGTTGTGAGCTGATATACATTTTAAGAGGTTCTTTGATATTTTTTTAAATGGAGTCTGTCAGCAACATAACGACTGTTTAAACCAAGGACATGTGCTCGGTACATCATGGCGTGGCCAATCGTTCGGTGCATTCTCCCATCTACTTGTTTTCCATCTCTCTCCCCTTTGGCTCCTGGAAAACCCAGAGCTGACAATCAAGGAATAGCGGACTGAGAAGATGCAGATGGAAAACAGGTTAGAGTGTTTTCACACTGTGTCCTTGGTCCCATCGGGGCTCGCATTCGGACACATGCACCAATGGAGCCCTAGTGTGCTCTGACGTGCATTATTTTTGGGCATGTATGCCTACTGGAGGCGGACTCTCAGGTGCAGTCTACTACGTCTCAGTGGCCGCCTGCAGTAGGCATATGCGCCTAAAAATGATGCTCTTCAGACTGTGTCGACTGTCAGCACCATTATAGTCTATGGCCCCATTGACGCACATGTCAGAATCCTGTTTGCGATGGTGGTGAGGGATGGGGGTACACCGAGCACCTGTACTTGGTTTGAACAGGAATTTTGTGCTGACAGGCTTCCTTTAAACTTCACAGGGGAAGGTAAGCATTGAGAAAGAGATGACCTGATTTCCAACAGAATCCTGTCCAGCACTGCTGGCGTGGAAGTGATGACATCACGACCACCAGTGATCTGACAACTGAGACCAGCGATTGGCTGCAGGGTCCAGGTGACGGGTGGTCAGGACATCATTTCTCCAGGCTGACTTCCAGCGGAGAAATCTAGACAGATATTGGGTCACTGTAGCCTCGTCCATGATGTAACATTCAGCAGGTACCCGGCTCATATGTCAGCGCTGAGAACCTGATCTCTGCTGGTAGTATATATGGACTATATCAGGTGCTCATGGCCGGTGGTGGTATGGCCGGTGGTGGTATGGCCGGTGGTGGTATGGCTGATAAGCCTGTCGGGGTCGCCTACTCTTCTGCTTTACTTTTGTATACAGTGCAGCCTACTAGAGGAGAGCTAGGTGTGCTACATTGGTTTTTGGACTTTTCTACAATTTCTTGTCTTTATTTGATATATTGTATTTGTTCTTTCCTTAACCAGGACGCATTTAGTTTACTTGCATACTCCGACCCCTGGAACAGCCCAGTGGGCTACCAGCTTGATCCTATACAGAGGGAACATGTGTGCTCATCCCTTAATAGTGCAATACTAGGTAAGACGTGTGCCCGGCACATCCCTACAATCTCCATTCAGTACATTTTGCCCATACCACAGTAATTCAGAGATTCCCATTGCTTGTATGCCTGAAAAAGACATTGATCCAGCCGGCAGAAGGGACAGGATGTGACACTACTGAGGGAAGTTTTCCCTTGTTAGTTTTAAAAGCAAAGAAAAGTTATTTAACACAGTCCTTCCATCAGACCCGTCCCTCTGCTCTCACATTCGCTGCTGCTATCTCCCAGCGCACACTGCACCCATTCTAAACACAAAGACTGATATTTTATACAGTAGTTTGTCATGTTGCACTATGGTTACCATAGAAACAGTCTGGGAATTCTGCCAAATCCAATGCAGCATTGTTAGTGTATGTGGGATCTGAGCCGTGAGAGGGATGTCTGTTCACATATACAAGCCTCCAGGCTTTGTGGGATTCCGTACAGACCTCCAGGCTTTGTGGGACTATGTACAGGCCCCCAGGCTTTGTGGGACTATGTATAGGCCCCCAGGCTTTGTGGGACTCCGTACAGGCCCCCAGGCTTTGTGGGACTCCGTACAGGCCCCCAGGTTTCGTGTGACTCCGTACAGACCTCCAGTCTTTATGGGACTCCGTACAGACCTCCAGTCTTTGTGGGACTCCGTACAGGCCCCCAGGTTTCGTGTGACTCCGTACAGACCTCCAGTCTTTATGGGACTCCGTACAGACCTCCAGTCTTTATGGGACTCTGTACAGACCTCCAGTCTTTATGGGACTCCGTACAGACCTCCAGTCTTTGTGGGACTCCGTACAGACCTCCAGTCTTTGTGGGACTCCGTACAGACCTCCAGTCTTTGTGGGACTCCGTACAGACCTCCAGTCTTTGTGGGACTCCGTACAGACCTCCAGTCTTTGTGGGACTCCGTACAGACCTCCAGTCTTTGTGGGACTCCGTACAGACTTCCAGTCTTTGTGGGACTCCGTACAGACCTCCAGTCTTTGTGGGACTCCGTACAGACCTCCAGTCTTTGTGGGACTCCGTACAGACTTCCAGTCTTTGTGGGACTCCGTACAGGCCCCCAGGCTTTGTGGGACTCCGTACAGACCTCCAGTCTTTATGGGACTCCGTACAGACCTCCAGTCTTTATGGGACTCCGTACAGACCTCCAGTCTTTGTGGGACTCCGTACAGACCTCCAGTCTTTGTGGGACTCCGTACAGACTTCCAGTCTTTGTGGGACTCCGTACAGACTTCCAGTCTTTGTGGGACTCCGTACAGGCCCCCAGGCTTTGTGGGACTCCGTACAGGCCCCCAGTCTTTGTGGGACTCCGTACAGACCTCCAGTCTTTATGGGACTCCGTACAGACCTCCAGTCTTTATGGGACTCCGTACAGACCTCCAGTCTTTATGGGACTCCGTACAGACCTCCAGTCTTTATGGGACTCCGTACAGACCTCCAGTCTTTATGGGACTCCGTACAGACCTCCAGTCTTTATGGGACTCCGTACAGACCTCCAGTCTTTATGGGACTCCGTACAGACCTCCAGTCCTTGTGGGACTCCGTACAGACCTCCAGTCTTTGTGGGACTCCGTACAGACCTCCAGTCTTTATGGGACTCCGTACAGACCTCCAGTCCTTGTGGGACTCCGTACAGACCTCCAGTCTTTGTGGGACTCTGTACAGGCCCCCAGGCTTTGTGGGACTCCGTACAGACCTCCAGTCCTTGTGGGACTTCGTACAGGCCCCCAGGTTTTGTGGGACTATGTATAGGATGCCAATCCTTTGCCTCTATTGAAATGTACCTTATTTCCATGTACATTGTAGTATTGCTATCACGGATGAATAGATTTTTAAAGTGTCATTTGTGTTTTGATGATCAAGTCATGTTCCAATTACTTTACATTTGTCATCAGCTGAATTGTTCCCTCTTCTGTGGCACGTGAGGCATGTGTGTACTAGATGTGTGACACTTACATTTCATGTGTGTGAGATGTCAACTTTGCCCACTGCTCATAGTCTTAGCCAATGCTAACTGAGCCTGCTATGAGGGTTCTTATTAATACTGCTATAGATACCACCATACATCTTCTTTCTGACACAGCCCCTCGAATATACCTTTATGGAGAAGGTATATGGTTAGCGTTGTTATAGACTATACATAACTTCCACCTTTTGTGGAAGATGGTGCCTTAAGTTTAAAGGGAACCCATCAGTTTATTCATCCCTCCACAAATCACGGTCAGCATAAATCAGAGCCTGGTTGCACAATTGCAGCCAGGTATGGTTTTCTCTGAAATGTTCCAAAGTTTCAGAGAAAACATAGTCTAAAGATCTTTCCAGAAACAATAGGAATAGAAAAGACTAATCCAGCTCTGCCCCTGCAAGATTTTTCCTGCACAGCTCCAGTTGACAGGTCTCTCTTGTGTGTACATAGAGAGACCTGTCAATCATTGGAGCAGAAGGGGAGAAACCAGCCATGGCCGTGTTAGACTAGTGTTGTTTATACCCATGGACCCCACTGGATCTTTAAACTGTTTTCTCTGAAATGTCGATAAAACCTTCCTGGCTTCAATTCTGCATCCAGGCTCTGATTCACGCTACCTGTGGTTTGGTGACAATATAGTGATCTGTATGATGGATAGGACTGTGTGTGCTAGAATATGACCATAGACGCTGTTAGACTTCTGGTGGTGTTCTTCTTTTCAGAATGAGTGTATGTAGTAATCCCCAATCCCAAAATAACGGTTTTGCCTATATAAGGCTACGTTCACATTTGCGTTGTGCGCCGCAGCGTCGGCGCCGCAGCGCACAACGCAAACAAAAACGCAGCAAAACGCATGCACAACGCTGCGTTTTGCGCCGCATGCGTCCTTTTTTTAATTGATTTTGGACGCAGCAAAAATGCAACTTGCTGCGTCCTCTGCGCCCGGACGCGGGCGCCGCAGCGACGCATGCGGCGCAAAACGCAAGTGCGACGCATGTCCATGCGCCCCCATGTTAAATATAGGGGCGCATGACGCATGCGGCGCCGCTGCGGCGCCCGCCGCTAATGTGAACGTAGCCTTAAAGAGGTTTTCCAGTCTAAAGATACAAGTCTGCAGTTACTTTGTGACTGCAGACTTGTGAATTCTCACATCGAATGCGATGTGCACTGTGATGATTCTCAGATGCCATTGGGAATGTGACCCAAAGTATGAGATTTGTATACTCCTGGTCACATTCCGACTAGACTGTTTCCGACCTTTCTTGTTGGAATATGGCCGGGAGTATGTCTGCCGACACCAGAGAATCCTCACCGGGCGTAGTACATGGAATGTTAGCATTCACATTAGAGTGACTACAGACTTGTAGATTTAATACCGGACAACCCCTTCAAATCTTGTCGTCTAGGAGAGTTGGATTGTCTTGTCATTGGTCTGGTACGTTCCTAACCATATTTTCTTTAATTCTATAGATATTCACAACCTGCCAAAGCAGCCGCCCCTGTCCCTGGCTTTAGAGCAAGCTGCGCAGTGTCTAGAGATGATGGCCCACTCAGGCATCGGATCCTGTGCTTTTGCCAGGTTGAGTGATTACTTACATTAGCTATGCAGTAGAAGAAGTCAACAGCCTACGTGCAGTATGGAAATGCTGTAAGACACATAGACCAGCTCTAGTTACTTGGAACTCATTTGTTTCCTTTATTACGTTTGTAACAAGCACGTCCCTATCATTTGACTTTAAATAGCCTTTTTTTTTTATTATTATTTCTTTCAGTTTTAAGAGGATGTTGCTATGGAATTCTGGTTTGCCATACCAGCAATAATTTGATTTGACTATATTAATCTATGTTAATCCTCTTACAATATGTGAGGTACAGTGAAGAATAGCGAATCACAGGGCGAGGCTTACATACGAGCAACCTGCTTGCAGCAGTCCTGTGTTTTTTGGGTTTTTTAGTATTATTTTGGGATGCATTATAGACACTTATATGCTGTGCTGCAAGGATCCTTGTGATTGCAGGCCGTGCCGTTTATTTTTTTCTTTTTATGCGCACAGTTTATGGCTTCCGGAGCCTCGTGACCAAGCTGTGTATCTTGAAACTGCACGCACTGTGAATGAAATCACAGGACATATGTAATACTTATCTAAGACTGTCCGTGTACAGGTTGTGTATGGCACGTCTCATGTGTAGACATCAATCTGCTTTTGTGTTCCCACTGAGGACGCCGTTAAAGGTAATGACATACAGTGTAGCCTGCAGTTTCCATCCATGTTATAAAACTTGAAATTACCCCCCCAAAAGTGCTTTTTTTTTTTTTCTCCTTTTCTTTCTTTTTATTCTGCACCTCCACTGTAGTCCCAGGACACGCTGATATGGCCAGCTTCAACATTTGTACTTGCTATGGGCTGTGTCATTGTTTTTCCTGTTGTGTGATAATCTCTTTATTGTAACAAGTCAGCACAGCGTGTGACGTGAAGAATTCTTCTCTACTCCTTCTGTAACAACAGGACAGCTTCTTCACACTATATTTAGATAGGGATTGGTGTGTCTTTAATCATTTATTTATAGAAAAGAACCAAATATTTAGTCTTCTTCTAGGTATCTTAATTTCACCTTTGTACACTTTAATTTTTAAGTGCTAAAATATTGAATAAAAATGTTACTGTACTTAAATTAATCTGCCAATAAAAATTAAATTCGGAAACAAATCTGGTGTGGTTCATTGACTTGACAGCAAATTTCCATATTCATTGGTAAGTTTTATAAATGCAGTAGTGGCCAATGATGTTACAAAATGGTCACTTTATTAGAGACGCTCGTCTGGAAGCGACCTAGACCTCCTTTAGCCTTTTCAGAACGTCGGCAAGATCATGGCATAGATTCCACGTTGTGTAGGAATCTGTCCTGTCCATGTAGCTGGAGGTAGGGATATTCTCTGAACAACCCGTTCTACCTCGTGCCAGAGATGTTCTATTGGGTTAAAGGGGTTGTCCGGTCAAAACCAATAAGTCTGCAGTCACACTGTGTGACTGCAGAATAATGAATCCCCCAAGTGTTCGACCTCATTGCTTCGCTGCGGGGATTCGATGGTTTCAAACCTTGAATCGGAGGGCATGTAAGAGTTATACATACACCAGCCCAGTGGCCTCACTCCCATACACTTGTATTGAACTGAGGCCACGCCTCTACCAATGACACGGACGGCCAGTGGGCGTGTCTGACTAGAGGGCGTGGCCTCACACCATACAAGTGTATTGGAGCAAGGCTGCGCCTGCTGGCTGGGGGTATGTGTAACTCATACCTACCCTCCATTCCTGGGTCTAAAAGAGGTGAATCCCAGCATCGCACAATGAATGCAGACTTATGTATTTTGACCGGACAACGACTTTGAGATCTGAGGACTGTGAATGCTGAGAAAGGTAAACTCGGTCATGATTCTGAAACCAATCCATGACTTGTTGATCAGAGGAGTATGGGGGGGTCAGGTACCACCAATATAAATGAGCTCTGTGCTATACACCCGGAAAAAAAAATAAGAAGAAAGGATGGTGTATGGATGACACCAGTAGCCCAAAATGTATTGTTCCGATCATAACATCTGGCATGAACAGATGAACTTGGTCACAATGCCTAGGCAAGACCTACTGTCCAATTGTCCAGCCATACGTACCAGAGGTCCCAGCGTGTGCCAATAACATATTCCCCCCACAGTTATTCCACATCTTCATGATGGGCCATTAATACTTATCAGGAAAGGGCTCATAAATTAATGTAGCATGTGCCATATTCTGACCCAATCTGCATGATGCAACAGAAATCAAGATTCATCTGACCCTGCAATGGTATTTTCTGCCGCTCAGGGATCAAGTTTTTGCAATCTTGTGTCCACTAAAGTCATGTTAATTGAGGCCCCAGTGTTCTATTTGTCAGTGATTTACTCGGCTGTGCACCATCTGGATGTCATAGCATCTTCCGCTGACTTTTTTTTTGTTGAATTGTTCACATCTTCAGGATCCTTTGTGCATTGCACTGCAGTTAGTATTTTAGACACATTCCAGATGGACTTTCGACAAGAGGGAGTGGCCTATTGGAAAGTGGGTAGTGACTGGGGCATGGGCTAAATCTTGGTCTTGTGCTTTGAAATCACTTCACAGTTTGTCGTGTTAGATGACCAAAGTAAGCTGATCCATAGATGGTGTAAACTTCAGACTAAGGCTAAGTTCCCACAATGAACTTTTGGTGCGTTTTTGAAGATGCATATTTTTGCTGCCTTAAAAACGCAGCGTCTAACAGTTACAGCAAAGTGGATGGGATTTAAAGAGATCTCGTACCCACTGTGCTTCTTTTTCACACAGCGTAAACTCATCTGCAGTGCAAACCCACAGCATGTCAATTTCTCTTGCAGGTATGCTGGGTTTTCTGTGCAGATATTTTCCCATAGACTTGCATTAGGTATGGAAATTCCGAATGTAAAAAAAATCCGTATCTTAGGTACGTTTCCGCTGCAGAAACGTATCAAAAGCGCATGTAATCCACACGTAAGAATGTTAATAAAGCTTTGTCAAAGCCAAATGCCAGCAGCTTGATTTAAAGCATGACACACCAACAAAAGACAAAATGGCAGCGTAAAAAACGCAAGTAACCTAGTTTAAATAACAGGTGCAGAAATTCTGCAACATCCAAAACTCATTGTGGGAACATAGCCTAGGATGCATGAAATAACCCATTTAATTTCCTTGTTGCTAGGATTGTGGAGAGTAGCGGGGAGTGGAAGGGTGGTGATCCTGCTTGGCAGTTCTGTTTCAGCAGCATCATACTTCTGCTGATCTTATCGTGCTACTGTGACACAACGTCTGTCAGTGCTTGTTCTAAAGTCTACTCTATTATGACAATATTACATGTTTACATAAGTGCATGTGGGGGTTGCCTGGTTGCTAGAGAATCCCCACATGTACTTATGCTGGCTAACAGATGTAAATCATTCAGCTGCGGCAATAAAAACTAAAACTCCGAGCACTAAAAAATACTCAGAGGACCCCCGAGCATGCTCGAGAAATCTCGAGTAACGAGTATATTCACTCATCACTACTGATGAGAACTGTTCTGGAAACTGTGACAGATGTGGGCCAGGGGCTTTTGATTTTGCAAGACTGATAACAGCAGCCCTGGTTTGGGAGGATTGCTGACAGTGAGGATTGCTGTTGTCTAACTGCTGTATAGACATTTAGGCCTGGAGAGATGTGACTGGGATCTCAGGAGTTAACTTCGCAGCCTGGAATGTAGCTATTGTTGGGCCAGGCAAATGTGGATGGTCTCTTTGGCAATGAGCTATAAACAATGACAAAAAGTGAGATCCACCCTTTTCAAAATATCAGCAAATCCAATTCGGGGTGTTAATCATCTCATTCTCTCTTTAAACGACTGTCAGCACAGGATGACTGTTCAAACGAAGTACCGCCACTTGGTGCATCACGGCAGGAACAATCATTTATATACCTTCCCACCAGCTTTTCACTCAGTCTCCACCCCCTCTCTTCTTTGACAGATCATGCTTCATACAGCCAAAGAAGGATGGATAGATGGAAACCAAGTAGGTGGGAAGGTGTATTTACATGTTTGGCGCTGCCATGCAGCTCTGAGAACCTGTCCTTTGTTTGAACACTCATTCTATGCTGACAGAGTCCCTTTAAATCACATGTGAACTGAAACACCAAAAATTTTCTTTAATTAATATATATTATTTAGTATGATGCAAAAACACGATCCAGCAAGAACATATACAGCAAATAAACATGTCTGTGTATATTACTACCATGGACCTCCTTCACACGTCAGTGTCTCCAGTACATGTGTTGACAGTATACACACGTACTGGAGACACACGTAGACCCAATCGACTCAATGGGTCTCAGGACATGTCATTGTGTTTCCATGTAACGTGTCAGTGGCCAAAACAGCCTGACGTATCCGTTTTTTTTTTTTTTTTACCAGAACGGGCCCCAAAAAGTTCTGCACACGTGCATACTGATGACATGTGGATCACATCAGTGTGGTGTATGAATGGTACCTGTAGCCCAAAATTTATTGTTCTGATAACAGCTGGCATAAACAGATGATGCAGCGCAGTTCGCACTGTTCCCAGGTGCTGAATGCTGCTCTAATCATTATTGCCTGGTCTCGCTATCAGCGAGACCAGTCGAGTCTGATGACAGTTGTAGTCTTTGTCTAGCGCATATTAAGTAAAATTAAAAAAACTGCTTGGAGTGATCCATAATTTTCCTAAGCAGCTGGGGTCTGATATTAATATTCTGGGAAGGGGCAAATAGCTATAAAGGATTCCTGGCAATTAATATTGGCTCTCAGCTGTTTGCTTAGCCTTTACTTGTTATTGTAGATGAGACCCCCCCCCCCCCCCACAAAAAAAAAAAAAAAAAGCGGAGTCCCACCTATATTTATTAACCAGCAACCACTAAATTGCTGCAGACTGATAGTAATAACCTAGGAAGGGGCCATGGATATTGGCTCCCTCTGAGACTAGGAACATCAGACCTCAGCCACCCCAAAAATGGCACATCCATTAGATGTGCCAGTTCTGGCGCTTAGCCTCCGCTCTTCCCACTTGCCCTGGTGCAGTGGCAAATGGGGTAAGAGTTGTGGAGTTGATGTCAGCGAACATAAAACCGCTGACATCAAGCCCAGGATTTAGTAATGGACAGGCATCAATAAGATGCCCCCATTACTAACCCCATCAAATGTAATAAAGAAACAGACAGGTCCTCCTTATTTAGTGAAAGTATAAAGGATTGGGCTTTGTTTTTTTTTGTATATCAATATATATATATATATTTTTTTTTTACAAAATTAAGATTTTGCACCCATTTAAGTAAAAATGGATAAGCCAGATTCTTTTTTTCTCTTTTGCTTAAGGTGGATGAAAAAGACTGAACAACAAGTTGAACTAGATGGACTTAAAAGCGATTGTCTGGTGCTTTTATCTTGATGGATTATATTATAGGATAGATCAATACCAGATCGGGGGGCATACAGTACCCCCACTATTCAGCTGGTTGGCAGGGGGTGCTGTGTCTCACACCCATCTGGTATTGATGAGCTATAGGCCACCAGTATAAAAGCACGAGACAACCTCTTTAATAAAATGTAGATATTGAATTTAGGAAAACTACAGATTCCATGATAAAATGATTATTTTCACTTTATAAAAAGTCACTTATGTACGTAAAACTACTGGACGATATTAGTCAACAAAAAGTGTCAGTGCCAACTATTTAGATGTATGTCTTATACCCACACCAGAAAATAAAAATAATAATAATGGCGGGTGCACCACTTACAATATAAAGAATTCAATAATGAAACAGCAGGGTGCTACATTAAGCATGGGAGAAGCAATTAGAATCAAATAAAGAGAAAAAGAACCCATGCAATGAAACATGCACACCTGCTACAATTTTATGGAAAATATAAAGAACAATTTTTATTACAAGCAAAAAAACACATTACAACCATAAAATCAATTAAAAGCAGTATAAATACAAAACACCCCCAAACATCAATCAAATGTAATTGGCAAAAAATGTGCAAACACACGCTGTATGTCTTATACTAATGGACTAAATATAAATAAATCAGTATCACATAATATGGGGTAAATCAGCATGAACTTTGCAACAAGTATAACAATGGCCAAAGCAAGCCCTATAAATACCACATAATAGGCGTCCCTATATGTGTCCTGAATAGTGCCAAAAAGATAAGCATATGGCTTATAGAGTAATGAAATATGTCACTGGCCCTGAAAGGGTGAACAAGTGCCGCAAAAGAATAATGCTCGCGGCGTGCAAGCCTGCAAACCACCCCTGGGAACCACAATGGAGGGATAATTAAAGAAAATCAGGTAGATAAATAAGACCTGAAGCCTGGTAACATGGTCAGCATGGTAAAGTGGACCACAGGGAAAGCATGAAACAACCTGCAATAAACTTTCCCTGACGAAGCTGCTCTCTAGCAGCGATACGCGTGGGATTTTTCCACCCCCTACATCTTGGCCCTGACATGCATGAGTGATGCTGGTATATATTTCTTGGCTGTCTTTATCCTGAGGCACCGTTTATTGCAGGTTGTTTCATGCTTTCCCTGTGGTCCACTTTACCATGCTGACCATGTTACCAGGCTTCAGGACACATATAGGGACGCCTATTATGTGGTATTTATAGGGCTTGCTTTGGCCATTGTTATACTTGTTGCAAAGTTCATGCTGATTTACCCCATATTATGTGATACTGATTTATTTATATTTAGTCCATTAGTATAAGACATACAGCGTGTGTTTGCACATTTTTTGCCAATTACATTTGATTGATGTTTGGGGGTGTTTTGTATTTATACTGCTTTTAATTGATTTTATGGTTGTAATGTGTTTTTTTGCTTGTAATAAAAATTGTTCTTTATATTTTCCATAAAATTGTAGCAGGTGTGCATGTTTCATTGCATGGGTTCTTTTTCTCTTTATTTGATTATACCCACACCAGTGGCAATTAATCAAAGTACTTAAATCCAGATGGGATGACTGTGATTTCCACCTACTGTTACACACTGGCAGAGAGATGAACATCGTTCTCAAATGCGCAGGGCATGGTACTTGCCATGACATATGTACTTTTCTAAAAGGCCTCTGGAAAAAATGATTATCAAAACTAGATCGAGGCACACAATTGCCTCTGCACGAGATTTGATTCAGCTTTCCAGATGGGCACAGATCTTTGCATGGCAGCGAAATTAAGTGACAGGCAATAGGTTTCTGAGGATACACAGTGTCATGTGATTGGGCCTTAAAATTAACTGTGCAACGAGACACGTATAGTAGTGTTTAAAATAATAGCAGTCCGATATGACTACGCAGATTAGTCACTGGTTTTGGTATAAATTATATCACCACGTCATACAATTTACCAGTTGGTGCAGTAGAATCTAAGAAAACAGACTCCGCATTCATGATCTGCATGTTTTTGAGTCTGTGTATTAGAATAATTAAAGAAGAACAGCATACTTTGATTAAAAAGTTGATTGGAGATGGTAAAACTTATAAAGAAGTGCAGACAATGATAGGCTGTTCAGCTAAAATTATCTTCAATGCTTTAAAATGGAAAGCCAAACTTGAGAGACATGGAAGAAAATGGATAGAAGAATAGCCAGAGTGGTACCAGCTCCAGGATGATCAAAGACAGTCTCAAGTTACCTGTGAGTTCTGTGACCGTTTGAAGGGACTTCTTACTAAGAGATTGGCTTCACTTCTAAGTCCCACTGTTACAAAAAAGACATGTACTGAAGATGATACAATTTGCCAAAGAACACATCAACTGGCCTAAGGAGAAATATTTTGTGGACTGATGAAAGTAATTGTTATTTTTGGGTCTGAGGGCTGCAGACAGTTCGTCAGACGACCCCCAAACTCTGAATCCAAGCCACAGTACACTCTGAAGACAGTGAAGGATGGTGGTGCAAGCATTATAATATGGACATGTTTCTCTTACTATGGTGTCGGACTTATTTCCCGCAGGCCATGAATAATGGACCAGTTAGCATATATTAAAATACTTGAAGAGGACGTGTTCCCTAATGCTGAAGAGGATATGCCCTTTACATGGGTGTTTCAACAAGACAACAACCCTAAACACACCAGTAAACAAGCAAAATCTTGATTCCAGTCCAACAAAATTGAGGTCATGGAGTGACCAGCCCAATCCCCGGACCTTAAACAGAACACTTGTGGGGTGACATTAAAAATGAAGTTTCTGAGGCCAAAAAAATTGGTGGGATGTAGTCCAACAGATGCCAGAAGTTGGTTGAATGTATGCAACATGAATGTCAAGCGGTTCTTTAAAAAAAAACAAAAAAAAAACCACTGTGGTTATACAACTAAATATTAGGTTAAGGATTCACAGGAATGCTAAATCCACAAAATGTACATATTGTGAGTTTCTAAAGACAAATGCAGACACTGCTGTTTTTTGTTTTTTTTTATAACTGCCCAATGTTCATTTTTTTATTTTCTGTAAAGTTGTTAAAATTCTATACATTACTCTTCAATTTTTGAATTAGAAACAAAAACTGGTATAAAGATTTTGTCATTAACTTGTGTTTCTGCACACACTGCTATTATTTTGACCACTACTGTATCTGCAAAAAAAAAAACAAACAACAAATGGTTAAATGTGATGTCTTAATTTATTACATATACTATTTGACCTAATTTTTTTTCAGAGGGAAGTTACATTCTAGAATTCATTGGAATGGCACAAATGATCTTACATTGCAAATGTCTCATGGCCACAGGCACCTTGGATCTATAGAGCATATTGCAGGCACTAAAGAGCTGTGTTGATAGTAGAGCGGTATTGTTTGCAGTCACCACCCACGCTGACTACCTGGCATGTAACAGTCACGTTGACTCACACGGTTGAATTATTTTGTGGGATCTCAATAGTTCACAGTTATTGACTCTTGTCACGAAACCTGTCTGCCTTATGACAGCAGCTGTTCCTACAAAAAAGTGAATCATTATGGCGGCGGTCTGCGGAATCCAGACAACAGGAGATTCACCAGGCCTTAACCAACTCGTTGTCTTGCTCAACCTAGTACATAAAGATGCCACAGCTGTCTATTCAGGGGAAGACACGACACACAGGGCCCATGTACCCTAATGTCCAAAGTAGTAACATTTGTATAATAATAACGCATTGATGCAGTGTTTGGGGCTTCACATCAATTTTGTTCACAGTCAATAAAACAGCATGCAGCAGATGCAGAGTGTATGTTTTAGTGCAGTTCCTTACAGCAGTTTTAGGTTAAAGGAGAGGTCCAAAATCCAGATTAATTTTCATCCCAAATCCCTATCTATTTCATGCCATAATCTAAACTATTTTCATATACTTAAATGAAAAATCCCCTCCTATCCTACTTTCTTTTTGAGATTCCCAGTGCATGCTGGGATACTCAACACACCATCAGGGGGCAGAGGCTGCGCTCATTGCCCCCTCCCTGAAACTAAGCGTCGGCATGCACTGGGATTCTTTAAAGAAGATTCATCCAAAGGGAAGTAAGAAAAACAATCTGTTAGAGTGTAGGGAGGGAAAAATAAGGAATTTTTAATTCTAGTATATTAGAAAATAGTTCAGATTATGGCATTAGATAGTGATTTAAGATAAAAATTGATTTGGATTTTGGACCATCCATTTCACATGATTCTTTGATGCGTTGTACTTTCATTGCATAAAAAAAAATGCTGAAAGTTCCAGCAAAGTGGATTGAATGTCTGGAAAGCTCATGCATCAGAAACCCAACAGATACACATTGTGGGAACACCGCCTTAGATAGCAGTGGCGGTGGGATCAATTACTGGGTTACAAAGTGTCCGTACGAATACCGGTATATGCCTTCCTCATTGTTATTTCCCTCATCGGGGAGGTTACGCTGGGAGGGAGCAAGTGAACACCTCCGTTATTACTGCTACATTTTGGACACACTTCACCAAGGCAGGGGGAGGTGACAGCTCTTCTTTAATATATAATGAAGGAAGAATTGAGATGTAGTCAACTCCACATACTCCGAGATCTGATCCATAAAGCACTTACTTGACCTTCCAAATCCAGGATACTCGGGTATCAGTAAACCTAGAAGGGACATGACTACACACCGACCTGCCAGCTAAACCAAGCAGCGTGCAATAAGAGGAGAGTGAAAAAGAGAATAAACTGGAAGACGTAAACGGCAAAGTTTCAATCGTTATTTTCTGCCATATGAGCAAATAATAAATTTGCAGGACTCTTGCGCTTTCTGCCAGTATCCCTGGCTCCTCTTCTGATTAGCTGGCCTTGTGCAACATTGCGTGTGCATCTTACCACGATGACGTTGCACCAGGACGGCTAATAAAAGCAGCAGCAGAGAACAACAGGTAGGAGACTGTCCAGTGGCCACAAGGACCGATCCAGAGTAACTGCTAGACCATTTTCACACAGTCATAGAATGGTCAGTACATGGAAGCCAAAATGGAAAGATTTCGGGCCACTTACGTTCTGGGCTTTCAAAAACGGATGCTAAATGCTGCCATGTAAAAATGACCTTAGTACTCATGTACACAGCCATATTAGTAGTGTGCCACCTTACAGTTGTACAGACCCAATATTGCACCCCTAAAAGTTTACTAGGCCCAATGTCATACATAGCCTTTAACTCTTATGTCTCCAACCACACAACTCTGTTTGTTTTTATACTAATGGTTTATTCACAAAACCCTCTTTTATTAAGACAAGCAGCTAGTGGTGGAAATTAGGCAGCTGTGATCCTCATTGCTGCCAAAAATAAATGAGCTCTGGCCTGTTCTTCATGGACCCAGATGACCACCTAATAAAATGCATGGGGGTAAAGGAAACCATTCAGGTCATTCTCCGGGGTTATTGTCACCCCCACTGCATAGCTACTTTTCACCAGAAAGGCCCTGTGAGAGAAAATGTGAGCTAATGTGAAAGTACTAATGTTAAAACCAGTTTCTTCCCTATATACAGTATGTCACAAAAGTGAGTACACCCCTCACATTTTTTATTTTATTATGGTGTGGAAAATAAATATTTGATACGCTGCCACTTTTGCAAGTTTTCAAACCTACAAAGAATAGAAAGGTCTGTAATTTTTATCATAGGTACACTTCAACTGTGAGGGACAGAATCTAAGAGTAAAAACAGAAAATCACTTAGGAAGATTTTTACATAATTAAATTGCATTTTATTACATGAAATTAGTATTTGATCACCTACCAACCAGCAAGAATTCTAGCTCTCACAGACCTGTTAAGTTTTTCTTTAAGAAGCCCCTACTCTGCACTCATTACCTGTATTAATTGCACCTGTTTGAACTTATTACCTGCATAAAAGATACCTGTCCACACACTCAACCAATCACATTCCAACCTCTCCACAATGGCCAAGACCAAAGAGCCAAGTACGCAATTGTAGACCTGCACAAGGCTGGGATGGGCTGCAGGACAATAGGCGAGAAGGCAGCAAGGTCCCCTTGCTCACACCAGCACATGTCCAGGCCTGTTTGAAGTTCGCCAATGACTATCTGGCTGATCCAGAGGAGACATGGGAGATGGTCATGTGGCCAGATGATACCAAAATAGAACTTTTTGTTAAAAATAATTTAAAAAATAATAAATCATGATATTCTCACCTTCCGGTGTCCCCGACAGCCTTTCCCGCTCCTCGCGATGCTCCAGGCCCAGTAATGCTTTGCGGCATGACCCCAGATGACGTAGCTGTCTCGCGAGACCGCACGTCATCACAGGTCATTTTTGCAAAGCATTATTGGGAACGGGAGCGATGCGAGGAGCGGGAAGGTGAGAATATCATGATTTTATTTTTATTTTTTTTAAACAATTATATGGCTCCCAGGGCCTGGAGGAGAGTCTCCTCTCCTCCACCCCGGGTACCAACCGCACATGATCCGCTTACTTAACGCATGGTGGGCATAGCCCCATGCGGGAAGTAAGCGGATCAATGCATTCCTATGTGTGTGGAATCGCCGCGATTCCACACTTTAATGAACATGCCTTTTTTCCCAGAATGCGATTCCGCAGCAGAAAAAAAAGCAACATGTGCACAAAAAATGCGGACTGCATTCTAAAAATAGGATGCTTTAATGTATGCGTTTTTTTGCAGTTTTATCACGTTTTTATAGCAAAAAAAACACGAAAATTCCTAAACGTGTGCACATAGCCTAAAGACAGGGATTACTGGAACCATGTTTTATGGTTTGATAAGACCAAGATAAACTTATTTGATTCAGATAATGTCAAGCATGTGTTGCGGCAACCAGGTGAGGAGTGCAAAGACAAGTGGGTCCTGCCTACTGTCAGGCATGGGGGTGGAGTGTGATGGTTTGGGGCTGCATGAGTGCTGCCGGCTGAGGGGGCTACAGTTCATTGAAGGAACCATGAATGCCCACATGTACTGTGACATACTGAAGCAGAGCATTATACCTGCAACATAAGATTCTAAACAACTCCAGGACAACCACTGTCTTGTAAAGAAACAGAGGGTAAAGGTGCTGGACTGGCCAAGCATGTCTCCAGACCTAAACCCTGTTTATCTGTGGGGCATCCTCAAACACGAGGTGGAGGAAAGCAAGATCTCTAAAATCCACCCGCTCTGTGATGTCGTCATGGAGGAGTGGAAGAGGATTTCAGTGGCAACCTGTGAATCTCTAGTGATCTCCGCGCCAAAGAGAGGAAAGTTAAAAAAATTGGGACTACACACACAATCTTGATACTTTGGGCACAACTTATCCATTTTCGCTTAGGGGTGTACTCACTTTTGTTCCCAGCAGTTTAGACACTAATGGCTGTGTTAGTTATTTAGAGAGCACACCAAACTCACACTGTTATACTAGCTGTACACTGACTACTGTATATTGCATCAAAGTGTCATATCTTCAGTGATATCCCATGAAAACATAGAATAAAATGTTTACAAAAATGTCAGGGGTGTACTCACTTTTGTGATATACTGTATTATAGTAAAGTCCACCTACTCTAGGCCAGTAAACGGGCTGCGGTCTACTGGTGAAGCCTGCAGTGCCTACAAATCCTTTCACCAGATGTAGGATGCCCTGGTTCCCACTGAACAATGCCATCATTGTCAGCAAATAATGACTTATTCAGTTGTCATATTTTCACAGAGTTGTGTTTTGTACAGAACACATACTGCGAGGCGGAATTATTAGTGCCACAAGACACAATTCAAGCTGCTTACAGCAAATCTGGCTGACAGCCTAATAAAATCCTGCAGATTGAGCAAGAAGAAAATCTAGAAGCATGTGAGCTGCCTTCAGCGCCCCATCTGCTCGGATGTGCTTAGCCGCTTATCTCTAGCGTCTGGCGAAAGGTCGGCAGCAGACAGCAATTCTATTCTCAGCCTCCATCCGCACAGGTTACTGTGGAGCAGCTCCAGGCAGACAGACCACTCAGTCACTTACCATGGCAGCTGGCAGAGGTCCTCAAAAATCTTCACTATAGGAACAGTAACATACAGATGTCTGGATGCTTTATAGTAGAAGGTACAACAAATGAACCAAAAATAGTTCGCTTTTTATATAAAAGCTGGTGACAATTTTACAAGTTTATTTCTCACAAATGAAACAGTCCAGGTAGCAGAGGCGAAGCTTCAGATGGACCAGGGCACTTGGTAAAACCTCCCTTACCAAATAGGGCATCGAATGCAGCTGCGGGTGTGCAACAGAAGTCAGGAGACCGGAACTCACAGCCACACATCACATTAGACCACGCCACAGATGAGAGTCAATAGTCACGATTCTTGTTCCTCAAAGGGTCAATGCTTCTTTTTGTCTGCCCATTTTAGATTAAACTTTGCTGCTCGCTGTTTCTCCTCTTCTCCTGCAGAAATAAAGACACATGAATGTGGGCTACAACTATGTAGAAGAAAGCAAAGGCGGCATTCACTGGATGTCCACAATGGCAATTACCTAAAAACAGAACTGCTCTCCATCTGGCAGCCATGCGGCTTGGTAATGTTGGTCTGTCCGGCAGGCACCAGCGCAGCATTTACCATAGGGAAGAAGAACGTAGGCTGCACGTTCCTACACACAGGGCCAGTACAAAGTCAAAGAACATCTACCACGCTGCTTCCACCATGTGTCTCTGTGCTTGGACAGATCGCAGGCGTATATACACCAGACGGGAGCCAAAAATGAAATGGGACATCTCCTTTGATAGCGTTATCTGTTATTAATGGATAGGGGTATTACTTTCAGAATTTGGGGGCACATGAACTGTATTAGGTGTTTCTTCAGTATGGGATAGTGAAATGCCATACCATAAGTAAGTGTCAGTAAGTGACCAGTGCTGTGTGTGAAAGGGGCTGGCTGACTTCTCATTTGCATAGCTAGGCCAGCCACCTCTACCGCATCATGGTATACATGTATATACAGAATATAGAATGGGCCCAGCTTAGCTACAGAAATAAGACCGTCGGCTTCTGTCACATGCAACATTGGTCATGGGGGAATTTCCTTATATGAAGTATAACTCCAGGTGCCCACGATCCAGAAGTAGCAGCACTTTAGAAGCAGCGCATGTTCGTTGTGTCCAAAGTGCTGCCGTCTATTGAACACAGGCAAAAATGCATGCGTTCACTTAACCGTGTGGTTTCACATGTTCAATCCATCATATGGGTGAAAAGCCGGATTACTCACCGGTAATGCTCTTTTAATGAGTCCACGACAGCACCCCACATGAGAGAGAGAGAGGGATCCGCCCATAGGAACAGGAAACCTACAGAATAAAAGGAGGCGGTCCCCTCTCCTCCTCAGTTTAGTTTACAGAGTATAAAAAGGGAACCGCAAAAGCTTTAGTATTAATTCTTATTCAGCAAAATATCTTAAAAACTCTATACAATCATTATTTGTGAATCTAAAGAAAGAGCTGTGCATAATCAGGGAGGGTTGTAAATGGGTGCTGTCGTGGACTCATTAAAAGAGCATTACCGGTGAGTAATCCGGCTTTTTACCCTTCGCCACGACAGCACCCCACATGAGAGACTTTCAGAGAGTCATTATTCGGGTGGGATTACTGTACTAAGAACAGCTCTACCGAAGGCCAAATCAGAAGATGAAGATAGATCCAGTCTATAATGGTTGTAAAAGGTAGAAGGTGTAGACCAAGTTGCGGCCTTACATATTAAATGGATCGGGACATCCGCTTGTTCCGCCCAGGAGGAAGCCATGGCTCGTGTTGAGTGCGCTTTAATACCCACTGGAGGAATCTCGCCTTTTGATGTATAGGCCAAGCAGATAGCATCTCTGATCCATCGAGATATGGTAGCTCTCGTGACCCCATGTCCTTTCTTGTGGCCCTGAAAGGAGATAAACAGAGCCCTACTCTCCCTCCATGTTTGACACCTTTCTATATAAGTCAGGATGGCTCTTCTGACATCTAAGGTGTGGAACTTATGTTGTTCAGGGGTTACAGGAGAATCAAAAAAGGAAGGGAGAAATATTTCCTGTGACCTGTGGTAGGTGGATGCTACCTTAGGGAGGTATGAGGGGTCTGGTTTTAGGACTATTCGATCATGGAATATCAGTAAGAAAGGTGGGTCTACTGATAGGGCCTGGATGTCGCTAACACGTCTGGCTGAGGTCAGGGCTACCAAGAGGGCTACTTTATATGTGAGGACATTTAGAGGTATAGAATCTAGAGGCTCAAATGGGGAGCTGGTTAAGGCCTCTAGCACTAGATTTAAATCCCACGGAGGTAGACGGGGAATATGTACCGGGTTACTTCGTTCACAAGATTTAATGAATCTGGAGACCCATCTATCAGCGGCTATATTATATCCATATAGGGCTCCTAACGCTGATATCTGGACTCTTAAGGTGTTTACCGATAGTCCTAATTCTCTACCTCTTTGTAGGAACTCTAGGATAGGTGTTATCGGAACGTGTTTAGTGAATGGTATTGTATGAAAGTTTAAGAATTTTTTCCATACCCTGCTATATATCAGGGTGGTAGATCTTTTCCTACTTAGTAGCAGGATTTTTACTAGTTGTTCTGAAAAACCCCTTGAGCTTAGTAACTGCCGCTCAAGTTCCACGCCGTCAAGTGAAGCCCTTTCACTTGCGGGTGGAAAAACGGCCCCTGGAACAGTAGTTCCCTGTCCAATGGAAGAATCCATGGCTCGCATAGACACATGCTCTGGAGGCAGGAGAACCACGGCCTCTTTGGCCAGAAGGGTGCGATGAGGATCACCCTTGCCCGTTCCCTCCTGATCTTCCTGATCACTAGCGGAATTAGAGACATTGGAGGAAAGGCGTAAGCCAGTTTGAAGTTCCAAGGATGGTGTAGGGAGTCCAGTATGTCTGGATGATCCAAGGAGTTCAGGGAAGCGAATCTTTCTACCTGTCTGTTGCCTCTTGTGGCAAATAGATCTATCTGAGGCACTCCCCATGCTTTTGTTATTAGTCGGAACACGGTTCTGTTTAAGGACCATTCTCCCTGGCGCAGCCTGTTTCGACTGAGGTAGTCCGCTTTGGTATTCTCTACTCCTCTGATGTGTAGGGCTGTTAGAGATGCCAGATGAATCTCTGCGAACTGGAAGATCTCCCCTGCGATGGTCATCAGACTTCCTGACCGTGTACCGCCCTGACGGTTTACATAGGCCACTGTGGTGGAGTTGTCTGAGAAAACTCTTACATCTGCTCCTTGAATCTGTGGAAGAAAATAATTTAAGGCTTTCCCTACTGCTGTTAATTCTTTCCAATTTGAAGAACATGATGATTCTGCCTGATTCCAGGTATCCTGGACTACATCATTTTCCATATGTGCACCCCATCCCGTAGGGCTGGCGTCGGTAGTAATTATTTTGGATGGATCTACTATCCAAGGTACGCCTCCTGAAAGGTGTCCCATATCTAGCCACCAGGATAGAGATTCTACGACATCTCTAGAGAGAGTTAGTTTACTCTCTAGGTGTCCTTTCCGTCCCTGGGCTGACAGTACTTCGTACTGTAATTGGCGGGTATGGAATTGAGCCCATGGTACAGCCGGGATACATGAGGACAATGATCCTAATAAGGACATAGCCTTTCTCAGTGTCATGTAGGGGTTTCTTATTGCTTCTGACACCTTTGACTGTATAGTCATTCTCTTTGAATGTGAGAGGAAGCTTTTTTGACTTACGGAGTCTAGCTGGATCCCTAGAAACATTTGAGTAGTGTCTGGCTTCAATCTGGACTTTTCGAAGTTGATAATCCAACCCAACTCCTGCAGGGATGAGATTGTGTTAGACAACCGCAATTTACATTGAGCCACAGAATCTCCTATCACTAAAAAGTCATCCAGGTAGGGTATTATTAAAGTGTCCCGTTGGCGTAGATGAGCCATCACTTCTAACATTACTTTTGTAAAAATGCGGGGGGCCATAGAAAGCCCAAATGGCATTGCTACATATTGAAAGTGACGAACCTGTCCCTGCAGGATGACTGCTACTCTTAGATACTGCTGGTGTTCGGTATGTATGGGAAGATGATAGTATGCATCTTTTAGGTCTATCCCGGCCATGACACACCTAGGGAACAAAAGCTTGATGGTAGAACTAATGGATTCCATTTTGAAAGTGTGGTTACGCAAAAAGGAATTTAGTTTTTTGAGGTTTATGATGGTTCTAAATGAACCATCTGGCTTATTGATCAAGAATAAAGGGGAATAGAACCCCCTCCCTTCTTGATCTCGTGGAACCTCTATCAATACTTTTTTAGATAGAAGCGACAGGATCTCTGATTCTAGAGCTTCTTGTTGTTGTTGACCTCTCGGAGATGTTACAATAAAAGAATCCCAAGGGATTCTATCAAATTCTAATTTTAATCCGTTTTCAACAATGTCCAGAATCCAAAGACTAGATGTTATCAGCTTCCATTTAGAAAATAAATATTTCAATCTACCGCCCACTTCATAATTAACGGTACTTGTTACGTTTTTGGTTATAGGATCCCGAAAACAGAGCACCTTTTTGTTTTGGATCCTTTGTCTCCCAGCGCTCCCTTTGTTCAGTAGGTTTGTTTCTGGTAAAGGGGCGTCTCCTGAAAGCTCTCCTGTAAGAGGGAAGGTACTGGTTAGGGAAGCCTTTCTTCCGCTCTCCTGCCTTATTTAAGAGCTCGTCCAGAGTTTTCCCAAATAGGAACTCACCCTGGCAGGGGATCGCACAAAGTTTTGCTTTGGCCTGTGTGTCCCCTTTCCAATTTTTCAACCAGAATGCTCGCCGGGCTGTGTTTACTAGGCCGGCTGACCTGGCTGTTAGGCGTAGCGAATCCACCGACGCATCTGCTAGAAATGCTACTGCATCTTTCATTAGAGGGATTTTCGACAGAATTTTATTTCTCGAAGCTCCACCTCTAATTTGTTCCTCCAGCTGCTCTGTCCATACTAGCAGTGACCTTGCAGTGCAGGTGCTAGAGATGGCTTGTCTGAATGCCCCCGTATTAGCCTCCCATGACCTCTTAAGTAAGGCTTCTGCCTTTCGGTCTAACGGATCAGTTAAAGTCCCTGAGTCCTCCACAGGCAAGACCGACTGTTTAGAAGTTGAAGCCACTGCAGCATCAACCTTTGGTATCTTTTGCCAGGAACTAAGTTCTTCATCACTGAAGGGGTAGCGTCTTTTAGCAGAGGATGGTAAGAATCCTCTCGTGTGTTGTTTCTCCCACTCTTTTTTAACCAGCTCTTTAATTGTGGGTATGGCGGGGAAGGACCTTCGTTTCCTTTGTCCTAACCCCGCAAACATGATGTCCTGCGCTGACTTCTTTCCCTTCTCATCTGGGCACCCCATCGTGCTCCTGACGGCTTTAATTAAACTGTCTACACTACTATTTGGTAGACAAAGGCCTCCTTCATATTCCGATGAACTTGGCTGGGACTCCTCTTCATCAGAGGATTTTTGTACTACCTCTGACTCCGAGCTTACTGGAGATCGGGACCTGCTGGGCTGACGGGTACTGGTGCTACTCGTATGCGCCAAACCCTGCATCTCTTCACGTATTATGGCTCTAACGTCAGACGGAGTCATTACGTTTTCTTCCCGTAAGGTCAATATGATGCACTCTGCACATAATCTTTTTGTGTATGAGTCCGGGAGGGGTTGTAAGCATAAGGCACATTCTTTATGTTTGGTTTTATGTGTCCTTTTCTTAGTCTAGAGGAAGGGGATACAGGAGGAACATATATCAGCATATGGGAAGAGACTCTTTTAAAAACTCACCCAGTGAAGCTGACAGGTACCGGTTCTGGAGGCGGATTCTTTGAAGAAACATCCTTCTGTTTGGTGGCAGACCGCTTTTCCTGGGATCGATCTCCACTTTTAGTGCTGCTCCTGGCGCTTGTCTCCTTACTGGGAGACCGCTCTGTTACAGGCAAGTGCGCTACATCGGCCGGTGAAGCCATACTTACACACACCGGCCGACGCTAGTGCCGCACTTTTAAATCTGGCGCCGAATCTCCTGCCTCCCCGGACCCAACCCGGAAGTGCTCCAGCGACTTCCGGGTTAGACGCGCCGCTCCTCCTTACCATGCGGCGGCTGCTGGATAAGAAGCCGGCCGCTGAGCGCGCGCGTCCTCATGGAGCCGGGCGGACCAGCGGCACCGAACCCGGACCATGGCGACGATCAGACGAGGGGGGAGGCTGCAAACAGTGGCTCCCCCGACGCTGCCTCTGGTACCGCAGCCCCTGCCGTTCCCACGGAGACCGACGCAGGCGGGGGGTGCATGGCCCCAGGAATCCTTAAACTGTAGGTACTTCGGGTTCCCCATAGAAACAGGAAACCTAAACTGAGGAGGAGAGGGGACCGCCTCCTTTTATTCTGTAGGTTTCCTGTTCCTATGGGCGGATCCCTCTCTCTCTCTCATGTGGGGTGCTGTCGTGGCGATTTCTCTTGCGGAGACGCTAGTTGATATGCTGTTGTCTGGAAAGACGTGCCTCGTGTCCGGATCCACGGGTGATCCACAGGTGTCTGGACGAATAGTGGATGTGGAATTTCTTGACATCCCATCCACTATATTGTAATATTGTGGGTTTGATGCTGCATAAATACGCACAGTCAAATCCACAGCAACTCCGGATCGTGGGCCCATATACTTCTTAGGGTGTTACATTGCTACTTTGAATGTGAATAAGAATTATTTTGAGCTGTAAAAACTCCTTTAAGAAAAACATTTGTACAAACATTTTGAAGAAAAAGTTTTCTAAAAGAGTTAAAGAAACAGATACATACACTTAACAGGGATCACTTCACAATCAAAATTTCAAAAAAACTTTAGTGCAGAACCAAAAACACACATAAAAAACATTTAAAAAGCCATAAAGGATACTACACACAAATACAGATCCATAAATAAAGGGTTAAATACCCATAAGGGGGTTGTCTCTGGGCTGGAAAAAATATGCACAAGAAATGCATAAAAAAAATACACAGCAGTATAATGCACATTAGGAGCACATTAGGTGATATCCACCTTGAGAAAGACACCACGAGTGTCGGAACGCGTGGGTCCGGGGTTCTTGGAGGCTGGACTGTATGCTGGGGCGACTCTCCGACTGCATCAGGGCCGGGGTTAAGTATTGTGTTCTACCTTATCTTGATCTCACTTCTGTGGGATCACGGCCAGGTTATCTTTTGGTACCCCAATGCACTTTTGGACCATACAGGGTCCAGTTTAGGACCCTTCGACTAGTTTATAAACATATAGACTCAGGAGCTACATTCCTTTTCCATCTGGTTATATTATATTGTGATTGGGTTTATAGTGGAGGGTCCTGCTCCTAATGTGCATTATACTGCTGTGTATTTTTTATGCATTTCTTGTGCATGTTTTTTCCAGCCCAGAGACAACCCCCTTATGGGTATTTAACCCTTTATTTATGGATCTGTATTTGTGTGTAGTATCCTTTATGGATTTTTAAATGTTTTTATGTGTGTTTTTGGTTCTGCAATAAAGCCTTTTTGAAATTTTGATTGATGTGAAGTGATCCCTATTATGTGCATGTATCTGTTTCTTTAACTCTTTGTATCCATATTGGTGACATGCACAAGGTGATCCACACTATATAGAAATTGTGTCCATATTATTCATTGTCAACAGTTGGTGCCCGCCCATTTGTTTGTTTAAAGGTTTTCAAAAAATGCACACAAAAAAAAAACACATGGTGTGAAAAAAGCTATAGAAAGCATGATAAAAACAAGAGTATGGGCATCAAATGTCTCCTGATAATCAGACTAGCCGATGGCATACATTATTACACTAGTGAACATACAGAAAGTAGGCATCTATACCACACGCACCCCAATTGGTGTCAGCGAATTGAACAGCTGGCCTTTTAATTACATCCCTTTTCCTTGAAATGGAGAGAAATTCATTAGCTGCAAAAAGAGAAACAGATACGCAATTAGGGAAAACTCACACAGGACGGAATTCTTATCCACATAGAAATGGACATAAATGGTCCTCTAAAGCAGGGGTGGGGAACCTCAGGCCCCAGGGCCATTTACGGCCCTCGATGACCTTTTATCAGGCCCCCGGGCAGATTCTCAGGGACCGCATTCTTGGGCAGGGAGGTGTAGGTTGATTGCCACCAGCTCATTAATTTCTTCTTGCTCTGTTAGAACACACACTACTACTGAACTACTACTGAACACTGAAGGGCATGCAATGAGAGATTACGTCCTGTCACCAGTGCCAGTCAGGATGTACTTTGCGGGCGGAGTTTGTACGGCCCCCCGAAGGATGGTATAAATATCCAAGTGGCCCTTGGCAGAAAAAAAGATTCCTCCCCCCTGCTCTAAAGCATAAGGACGACAGAATGATGAGCATCAACACACAACAATTAAAAGCTTTTCCACTGCTGAATTTAAAAAAAAAAAAAAGTTGTTTGTTATTTAAACTGTTTGTCTGGGATTAGAAAACATGGCTGCTTTATACCAGAAGCAGCACCACACCGATGCACAGAATTTCTGGTGCTCTTGGAAGTCAATGGATGAACTGCAATACTACAAACAACCTGAAGTCAGGTGGTGGCACTGTTCTGTAAGAAAAAAAAACAATGTTTTTCTAATCCTGGATAAGACCTTTAAGTTTTGTGAACATAACAGTTGAAAAAATAAGTAATATGCATATTAAGAGGTGATAAAAGGGGCTGACTAATACTTTTGATATTGATAGCCTATACTTAGAATAGGTCATCAATATAAGATCAATGGGGGTGCGACATGTGACAATCCCAACGATCAGCTGTCGGAGCGGAACAGCACTGCTCCATCAACTGTATAGTACCCGCGGCGGTAACTGCAGATCCTCCCCCATTCATTCAAATAGGAACGGTGTGCCATACCCGGCTACTATACAGTTGATTAAGGTACACACCTGCAGCCGACAAATACTGGCAAATGTACTGGTCGACAACTCAAAGATAGGATCCGAATAGGAGACCCCTCTGTATTGGTGGCTCACGATGCCAGATCAAGTGCAAATGGACAAAGCATCATCAAACCCTCACACCTTAAGCCGAGGACTGTGCAGACATACGTAGATAAGCCATACAGGTGTGCACAATATTCACCTGTAGTCCGATTCATGGTCTCCCCATACAACCGCTCCTGGATGAAAGATTTTGCTCTTTGCTGCAGGAAATCTTTTCCACTGTACTCATCCAACTGGACTACCTTGTAGTTATCTTGCAATCTAAGCCAAAAGAAATAGATGATCAGCGCCCTACGAGGACAGCGCCACACTATTATTAGAGAAGTAAACAGGGCTTAATCGGCAGCAGAACAGCCCGGCTGTCAGACTAAACACTTGCACGCTTCCAGTGAAACATGAGGACATTCCGCAGATCAGTGACAATGTTCTGGTTACTATGCTCGGTACAAGATACAATTTCAGATGTCAGGATAAAACTAAACCATCTTCTGCTAGTGACCTAATAACCACTTCCCATTGCGGACAATGTTTCTCTTCATCCCCGCCTTCCATAGACAGAGTCGTAGGAGGACTTGTAGTTTAAACGACGCCAATTAATTCACTATGTACTGTAATATAATGAAAGGAAAGAAAAAAAATTGGAGAAAAAAATATGCAATTCTGCCATTGTTGCTCGGGTTTCCTTTTACTGGTATTATTGGAGCAGTCAATTTACGTTTTGCTTGTTGACAAATCAAAATTTTTGGAGTTTAATTTTTTTTAAGCAGTAATGTATCAAATTGCAATTGTTTTTGGTCTTGGAAACTCTGAGACCCAACATTTTTCTTTTTTGGCAAACTTAGAAGTACAAATTACATTTTGATCGCTTTTTATTAAAATTTTTGGGGTGAGTTGAACAAAATACATTAATTCTGGCATTATTTTCTATGGCCTTTAATGTGTGGGATAAATAATGTTATCTTTACATTTCTGATCTCAAAATGTGGTAAGAACAAATATTTGTAATATGCAATAAATTATTTTTGTAATTTGCGGAATGGGATAAAGTTTTTTTTAATATTTGTTTATATTTAGTTTTTTGCAATCACTTAATCGCTTGTAAAATATACTTCTGTATTGCAGTGTATTGTAATTTTATCTCCTAGAATAAGGCAGCACTTCATGACAGTACAAAATGATAGCAGACATAGGGGCATTTAATAGGGCCTCAATTGTAAAGCCAACCCATCAGCATCACACAATCATGTCACAAGACAGAGGAGCCCACTCCTAGATGCCACGGTCGCACCTGACCATTGCACATGGCACCCAAGGAGCTAAACTACAGCGGCCACTGAAATTACAGTGGATTCCCATTGTATAATACCACTTTCTATGGAGGAGTAATGACTTAGGCTACGTTCACATTTGCGTTGTGCGCCGCAGCGTCGGCGCCGCAACGCACAACGTAAACAAAAACGCAGCAAAACGCTTGCACAACGCTGCATTTTGCGCCGCATGCGTCCTTTTTTTCATTGATTTTGGACGCAGCAAAAATGCAACTTGCTGCGTCCTCTGCGCCCGGACGCGTGCGCCGCAGTGACGCATGCGGCGCAAAACGCAAGTGCGACGCATGTCCATGCGCCCCCATGTTAAATATAGGGGCGCATGACGCATGCGGCGACGCTGCGGCGCCCGACGCTGCGGCGCAGACCGCAAATGTGAACGTAGACTTACACAAAAAGGACATGTCACTAATAGGGATGGGTGGACACCTGGATGATCGGGTCCAGGCGAACAGTTACAAAAAGTTCAGGTACTAGAACAGTACCCGGAACAAACTTCATTCATTTGAATGGGAGGGGGGGGGGGGGGGGGGGCAAAACATCCAGTGCTTGCCATGCTGTCATGTGAATGTCAGCGCGACAAACACCGCTTCTGATCGGCGGTAAAATCGTCAGTGCCTGTCAGACAGCTGCGGTTTCCACACTGTCCAGAGACAGTGCGAGTGCTCAGCTGTGATTGAAGGTATAATGTTTACCTCGAGTCACTGGTGACCGCTGATGGGACTACTGATCCCATCAGCTGATGCATGCTGCAACTAATATCAGTGAGGGCAGGAGAGGCTGATGGGAGTATTCATCAGCTGGCTCCTGCTCTGTAAGTAAATAATAATAAAAAAAAAAAAACTAGTGGGTTCCTTTGTGTTTTTGATAACCGGCCAGACACAACTCACAGCTGGGGGCTGCAATACTCAGCTTCAGCAAGACTGGTTATCAAGAATAATACAAAGGTGACATCAACCCCACAAATATGAACCTCACTTGCCACAGCTACAGGGCAAGTGGGAAGAGCCGGGTAAAGCGACAAAATATCTGTGGCCCCTTACCAGCCTGAGAATACCAGCCACCAGCTGTCTGCTTTAGCAAGGCTGGTTGTCAAAAATGATGGGGACCCCACAACGTTTTTTTTTAAAATAATTTAAATAAACAGTGTGGGGACCCCTCTATTCTTGCTAACCAGCATGGCTAATGCTGACAGTTGAAGGTTGCAGCCCCCAGCTTTGAGTTTTGCCTGGCTGGTTATCAAAAACACAGGGAAGCCCACACTTTTTATTTTTTTTATTTACTCCCATCAGCTGCTCCTGCTCTCTCTGTTATTAGCGGCAGCTGATGGGAGCAGTAGTCTCATCAGCTGACACCAGTGACCAGAGGTAAACTTTATACCTCCTATCACAGCTGCATGCTCACGCTGTTATTTGACAGCATGGGAACTGCGGATGTCTGGCTGGCAGGGATTATTTTACTGCCGATCAGAAGTGGAGTTTGCTGTGCTGGTGAAGTCCGCATTTGGTGTCCGTGCCTGAACAGTAGGTGTTCAGTACGGATGCCGAACTTTACTATTTGAGTTCGCCCATCTCTAGTCACTATGCCAAGGCATGTACACACAACATGAAACACATACTGTATACAGACTGAAATTATTGAAGTCAGGAAATTTACCACTTGGGTTTTACTTTAGGGCACATAAAATAATTTCTTGTCTTAGTAACAAACTTATAGAACTGGTACCTTTTTCGAGGTAGCAACTCCTTTTTGTGTTTCTTCTTGACACGTCCTTCATTCCCTGTCAATATGAAAATATTAAGGTTTCATTTACATACTCATTCTCTTAACAATAATAAAGTAGAATTTGAGCAAGACATTTTATAACCCTGATTCAACTTGGGACAATATTACTCAAGTATTTTTTGATTGTTTCAGCTCTAAATGCTGGGGCATCGAAATGTTCAGAGACTAGAACCTCGCTCCTCCCTGTTCAGCATTGCTGGAGAGTGATCAATCTGAAAATGTACATAGCCTGCATGCAGGAGAGGGGCACTACAGGATGGTGGAAAGCGAGGAAGACATCAATCCATATCCAATCCATCAATATTATACTATTGATTTATGTGTCAACACTTTCTACAGAGTTTGGGGGGAAGAAATAGGAAACAAGATCTGCAAAACCACATCAAACAATCATGGCAGTTATAAGTACTATTTAGTGGTACCTGCTTTATTCCGGCCTTCTAACTGTTTACTTGGTTCCTCCCTTGAAAAAGAATAAAGAATGATTACTTCTGAATTAACGATGAAACATTTATAAAGCAGGCGAGAACGAGCGGCATCCTTTGTACCGGCCTGATAGACCCCATCAGACACTGCAGTCACCTAGAATCTGCCGCTTACTTAATGATCACCCCCTTCCACTCCCAGCATAGGCATATGCCCATAATGATATTGGTCTCTTCCCTCCTACGGAAACATTTGTCCCAATGATTGCATAATAATCCATGTACCGTTTCTCTGAAGCAGAGCTGATGCTTTGCAGAACGTCGTCTGGAAGTAATTTCTTTTTCTAAAACAGGAAAACGGGAGGTTACATGAGACGACAGTATAAGGGACACAACAAAGAGCGACCTGCTGTCTGATCAGTCATGTATTCCCTACTGTATGAAGCGAGGACAGTCATTGTGGCAGGAAACACTGCGTCGCATTCAGAACTATGTAAGGTATGAGGCCTCAATAACACGTCCATGTTGCACGAATGTGTTGTATTCATTTTTTTTTTTTTATGGATACAGCACGTACGCATTTTAATCTATGCTGCTATTCACAAGTCTGAGTTTTTTCACTGAATGTACATCCATGTAAAAATCACGGAGACATGTCTGTTAGGTGATCCCTGCATGCGCTGCGGTCAACAGGAGCGAGACATGCAGCCGCGGGGACTGGAACATATTATTCAAGCAGGCCGAAGATGCGTTATTAGTAAGGATGAGCGAATAGCTTCGCCTCCCTCCTTATCCGAATAGCTGCCTTGGTAACCCGGATAACTGGAGCGCTCCCGATAATCAACTGATCGGCGCCTCAGCTGTGTGACAGTCACAACACATGCATGGAGAGGCCAACTAACAGGCTGTCCATGTATTGTGACTGTCACACAGCCGCCACACATGCAGTGCCGAACAGCTGATTATCGGGAGCGCTCCAGGTATCCGGGTTACCGAGGCAGCCATTCGGGAAGCGCTATAGCCATTCGGATAAGGAGGGAGCCAAAGCTATTTGCTCATCCCTAGTTATTAGCACTCAAGCATGCTCAGATGACACCTTATCCAAGCACACTCGCTCATCACTACACTAAACACATCTACTATAAACAGATCAGCAGAATAATATCTATTATGTTGGATTTTACAGATTTTATACCTTTTGTTCTTTGAACAGCTCTTCTTTGCGCTTCCTCTTCTCCTTCAGTAAAGCCTTTTCTCTGGTCACAAAATAGAGGGGAACAACAAGTCACATTAAAAATGTACAGATCATTGTATACACACAGTACATGGTGATGAGGCACTGCAACATCGCACATACAGATTTCAATGGAGTCGCGACTTATCAAAACATTTAGTTACAGATGGCAAGCCACATGGACATTTGTTTAAATCAGTGAAGGGGGGTTATCGATTATATGGTAATTTTCATGGCAAGGAATTACTCTGGAATTGATCTGGTCACTCTTCAGAACAATATAGTTAATGCAAATTGAGGCTAAAGAACCTGTAGCAGCAAAATTTGGGAAAACTCAAAACTTTTGGCCACAACTGTATACAGAAATAATATCCAGTCTGTATACACAGCAAACTATAAATCCCTGCCATTAGGGGCAAGCAGAGCTTTCCTTTCAGAAATACACCAGCTAACACCAAGTCCAATGTATCCTTACATTGCTACAAGTAGCCATAACACACGTTTGCGCTGCTTCTCTACAAGAAGTACAAACTTTCATCTGTAATTAACTGCACTCTTTAAAGGGAACAAGTTGGTAGATCCAGTTTAACAGCAGACATGAATTTTCATTTCATGCAGAATTTCACTTAACCCCTTCACCCCCAAGCCCGTTTTCACCTTCCTGACCAGGAAAAAATGTACAATTCTGACCACTGTCACTTTATTTGGTTATTACTCTGGAACGCTTCAACACATCCCACTAATTCGGAGATTGTTTTTTGCGACATACTGTACTTCATAATAGTGGTAAAATTTGTTTATTTGTGAAAACATCTGAAATTTAGAGAAAATTTTGCAATTTTCAATTTTTTCATTCTTATGCCCATAAACCAGAGAGATGTCAAATAAATAGTTAATAAAAAAAACCATTTCCCACATGTCTATTTTGCATCTGCATCATTTGAAACATTTGTGTTAGAAGGGTTAAAAGCTGTTCAGCAATTACTCATTCTTCCCACAACATTTACTAAACCATTTTTTTTAGGACCACATCACATTTGAAAACTTTGGGAGGACTATAACAGAAAATATCAAAAAGTGATACCATTCTAAAAACTGAACCCTTCAAAACTAAATTCAAGAAGAACAATTTCATTTTTTCCACAACACATTTATTTTAGGCCGGTTTCACACGTCAGTGATTCCGGTACATGAGGTGACAGTTTCCTCACGTACCGGAGCCACTGACACACGTAGACACATTGAAATCAATGCATCTGTGCAGATGTCATTGAGTTTTTGCGGACCGTGTCTCCGTGTGCCAAACACGGAGACATGTCAGTGTTCGTGGGAGCGCACGGATTACACGGACCCATTAAAGTCAATGGGTCCGTGTAAAACACGTACCGCACACGGACGTTGTCTGTGTGCAGTCCGTGTGCCGTGCAGGAGACAGCGCTACAGTAAGCGCTGTCCCACCCACATGGTGCTGAAGCAGCCATTCATATCTTCTCTGCAGCAGCGTTTGCTGTAGAGAAGATATGAATAATCCTTTTTTTTTTAATTGTTTCTCGTGTTTAACATAAAGATCCATGTCCTCACCCCCTGTGCGCCCGCCCGCTGTTATTAAAATACTCACCCGCCTCCCTCGCAGTGTCCTGTCCTGGCCGCAGCTTCTCCTGTATGCGGTCACGTGGGGCCGCCGATTACAGAAATGAATATGCGGCTCCACCCCTATGGGAGGTGGAGCTGCATATTCATGACTGTAATCGGCGGCCCCACGTGACCGCTCATACAGTAGAAGGTGCGGCCAGGACAGGAAGCAGCGCCAGCGAGGGAGCCGGGTGAGTATTGTAATAACAGCGGGCGGGGGCACAGGGGGTGGGGACAGGGATCTTTATGTTAAACACGAGAAACAAAAAAAAAAAGGATTATTCATATCTTCTCTACAGCAAACGCTGCTGCAGAGAAGATATGAATGGCGGCTTCAGCACCACGTGGGGGGGACAGCGCTTATCTCTAGCGCTGTCTCCTGCACGGTGCGTGTGGTACCCAGTCGGCACACGGGCGGCACACGTGTGCCGCACGTGTGCCACACTGATGTGCCACAGAAACGCACGGGCACACGGACACGGATAATTCCGGTACTGGAATTATCTGGACGTGTGGGACAGGCCTTAGCCCTTCATTTTTTATTTTCACAAGGATAAAAGGAGAAAATGGACCCCAAAATTTATTGTGCAATTTATCCCGAGTACACTAACACCCCATAAGTGGGGGACAACTACTGTTTAGGCGCATGGCAGGGCAGAAGCAGAGTTTGACTTTTTGAACATAAAAATGGCTGGAATCGAGAGCAGTCGCCATGTTGCAGTTGGAGAGCCCCCGATGTGCCTAATCCAGGGAGGTGGAGTCTGAGTCTCTTGCCATTTTGGTGGAGTTGGTATAAAATGGACCAACTCCTAAAATATATAATACATTGGGTACAGTACAATGCAGGATGTGCTGTAAAGATTTTCATTTGAGAAAGTTATGAAATGTCCTATAAATGTCGGTTCTGTTCCTGATCTAGGGATCTGGGCTTTTAGCCGAGATGAATCTGTGCTGCACCTTATGTACATGCTCAGTTGTGACCAGGGCTGTGGAGTCGGAAGTCAGGGAAATTAAGGAGTCAGAGTCGCAAGTTTGGCTTACAGACTCCACAGCCCTAGCCTAAACAGTGGAAATCCCCACAACTGACCCCATTTTGGAAAACCGACTCCTCAAGGAATTTATCTACACATGTGGTGAGCACCTTGAACACACAGGTGCTTCACAGAATTTTTCAACGTTGAACTGTGAAAATGAATGAAAAGCTCAGAAAAGAAGAAGCACCATATTGGAGTTCAGATTTTGCTGGAGCGATTTGAGGGTGTTGTGACCCACTGGGAGAGCCCCTGAGGTACCAGAGCAGCAGAACCCCCCATAAGTGACCCCATTTTACAAACTACACTTCTCACGGAATTCATCTAGGGGTGCAGTGATCATATTGACAACACATTTACTCACCATTAGGGAGTGAAAAAAATTAATTTACATTTTTACCACTAAAATGTTGTTTTAGCCACAGATTTTACATTTTCATAAGGGAAAATGGGTAAAAAAGGCATCAAAATTTGTTGCACAATTTCTGCAGAAATGCCCCATAAGTGCCTGTACAGTACTGCTTAGCCATACAGACAGATTCGGGAGGAAAGGAGCGCTATTTGCCTCCTGGAGGGCAGATTTTACTAGCGTAGTTTGTGGACTCCACTGCTCTTGGCAGGGGATTGTTCATGACTTGTATATATACTGCATTGGTCAGGAAGTCCTTCCCAATCATGACATATCTATAATGTAAATATCAGGAAGGGGTTAAAGGGAATCTGTCACCAGGTTCTTGCCATCTAATTTTAGAGCAACATGACAGACAGGAACCCAGATTTCATATGTTTGGTGTAGTTTAGATAAAACAGTGATTATATCAGAGGATTATAACTAGCAGAATAGTAAACCTGCTGACAAGTACTGTAGTTCTCCATATACTTGAGCTGTATATAACCTGCCCCAGCACTGATTGGCACTTTTCTGCCTATGCACAGTGCACACAGAAAGCTGCCAATCAGTGGTGTGGTTTATACAGAGCTCAGAATTTAGACAACTAGTAGATCTGAAGTAGGTAAAACTGTAGCAAGCAGCCCAGTGACACATTGCTGGAATCAGGGTCTCTACTCCTACATTATACAGATCTCAGATGGGGTAGAAAAACCTGGCGACAAAATCCCTTTAAGTATGGTTAAATCAACAACGTTCAACCTACAATATGAGCACACTACAGAACTGAAAGTATGTATACTACTGTGGATTTGCGGTCCTGTAAAAAAGTTAGCCCTTTTCACCGATGTGTATCAGACAATTCTGATCTGATATACAAGAGAAAAAAAAAAGGATTGCTTTCTAGATAGAAGTTAATAAAAATGAAGCAGCGCATTCTAAAAAAAATGCAAGTAAGTAACCTATCTTACTTAATGGGTGCATAAATGATGAACAAAATCTTCAACATAAAAAAACTCACCAAAAGCTCACTGTGAGAATGTAGCCTAAATGTTCTATTTTTAATGGGGCAAAAGGGGAGTGATCTGAACTTTTATGTTTTGTGTTTATTTTTTCACTTTTTACTATATCCCCCTGATCACTTATGCTATACATTGCAGTGCTGATGCACTAAAATCACAATCTCCTATGAACGTCGGCTACAGGCTGGCTTTCACAGGAGGATCGTCATGACAAGCACGGAGGTCTTCAGCAGACCCACAGCTGATACGGCAAATCATCAGCACCTCGTGATCGTGTCATAGGTACACCGATGGAATTATGTAATGCCTACCAGCGCTGTTAAATGTCACTGCAGTGATGGTCACCGGCATTTAACATGATAACAGCCAAGGGCACATGATGGCTGATTAAACTAGGCCATCATCTGCCAAAGACACAAAGTCAAAGGTACTAGTGATGAGCGAGTGTACTCGTTGCACAGGTTTTCCCGAGAACGCTCGGGTGGTCTCCGAGTATTTATGACTGCTCGGAGATTAAGTTTTCATCGCCGCAGCAGGATGATTTACAGCCATTAGCCAGCTTGATTACATGTGGGGATTCCCTAGCAACCAGGTAACCCCCACATGTACTCAGCCTGGCTAATAGCTGTAAATCATTCAGCTGCCGTGATGAAAACGAAATCTCCGAACACTAACAAATACTCGGAGGTCACCTGAGCATGCTCAGGAAAACCCGCGCAACAAGTACACTCGCTCATCACTAAAAAGGTACGCATGAAGAAGTATTTAGAAAAAAAAAATCAAAACTCCGCTTTCCTCACCCTCCGCTTCTGGTGTCTGCTGATTGGCTGCAGCGGTCATTTGTTCTTAAATAGTAAAGTCACTGCTGTATGCAGGCAACAAAGACTTGGAATTGCAGCAGGACGAGTCACTGGAGCAGCAAAGGTGACTAAAGCCGATTTTATTATTTTTATCTAAAGCACATGGGAATAAAAATCCCTTTAACCCCTTTGCAGCCATTTCAGGTAAGGTATGTGTCATAAAGGCACACGCGTTGTATAGAGTGGGCTGCGTAGATTTTCCAGCTCCATATACTTGGGATGGTGCCTTAGTTACACAGCCAGCACCTAACTAACAGCAGTGACCAGAGCTAGCTCCGAAAGTTATTTCTGCTATATACTGCAACTCTCAAGTACAGCAGACGGTAGAACAAGAGATCACACGATCGCAGGTTCAAGGCCCTGAGGAGGACTAACAAAAAGTGAAATTTAAAGGGGTTGTTTAAATAAAAATAGCTATTAGTAACATCTGCCAGCTATCATGTGCACATTGCATGCCAATGGTCTGCGGTGCTCAACCCTCTCATGGGCCTCCAAGGAAAGTGTGAGCAAAACAGACCATTAGCTAACTACTTTTTTTAACCCCTTAAGCCCCGAGGGTGGTTTGCACGTTAATGACCGGGCCAATTTTTACAATTCTGACCACTGTCCCTTTATGAGGTTATAACTCTGGAACGTTTCAACGGATCTTGGTGATTCTGACACTGTTTTCTCGTGACATATTGTACTTCATGATAGTGGTAAAATTTCTTTGATATTACCTGCGTTTATTTGTGAAAAAAAAAAATGGAAATTTGGCGAAAATTTTGAAAATTTTGCAATTTTCCAAGTTTGAATTTTTATGCAATTAAATCACAGAGATATGTCACACAAAATACTTAATAAGTAACATTTCCCACATGTCTACTTTACATCAGCACAATTTTGGAACCAAAATTTTTTTTTGTTAGGGAGTTATAAGGGTTAAAAGTTGACCAGCAATCTCTCATTTTTACAACACCATTTTTTTTTTTAGGGACCACATCTCATTTGAAGTCATTTTGAGGGGTCTATATGATAGAAAATAACCAAGTGTGACACCATTCTAAAACCTGCACCCCTCAAGGTGCTCAACCACATTCAAGAAGTTTATTAACCCTTCAGGTGTTTCACAGGAATTTTTGGAATGTTTAAATAAAAATGAACATTTAACTTTTTTTCACACAAAATTTACTTCAGCTCCAATTTGTTTTATTTTACCAAGGGTAACAGGAGAAAATGGACCCCAAAAGTTGTTGTACAATTTGTCCGGAGTACGCCGATACCCCATATGTGGGGGTAAACCACTGTTTGGGCGCATGGCAGAGCTCGGAAGCGAAGGAGCGCCATTTGACTTTTCAATGCAAAATTGACTAGAATTGAGATGGGACGCCATGTTGCGTTTGGAGAGCCCCTGATGTGCCTAAACAGTGAACCCCCCCCCACAAGTGACACCATTTTGGAAAGTAGACCCCCTAAGGAACTTATCGAGATGTGTGGTGAGCACTTTGACCCATTAAGTGATTCACAGAAGTTTATAATGCAGAGCCGTAAAAATAAAAAAATCATATTTTTTCACAAAAATGATCTTTTCGCCCCCAATTTTTTATTTTCCCAAGGGTAAGAGAAGAAATTGGACCCCAAAAGTTGTTGTCCAATTTGTCCTGAGTACGCCGATACCCCATATGTGGGGGGGAACCATCGTTTGAGCGCATGGCAGAGCTCGGAAGGGAAGGAGCGTCATTTGGAATGCAGACTTAGATGGATTGGTCTGCAGGCGTCACATTGCGTTTGCAGAGCCCCTAATGTACCTAAACAGTAGAAACCCCCCACAAGTGACCCCATATTGGAAACTAGACCCTCCAAGGAACTTATCTAGATGTGTTGTGAGAACTTTGAACCCCCAAGTGTTTCACTACAGTTTATAACGCAGAGCCGTGGAAATAATTTTTTTTTTTTTTTTTCCACAAAAATTATTTTTTAGCCCCCAGTTTTGTATTTTCCCAAGGGTAACAGAAGAAATTGGACCCCAAAAGTTGTTGTCCAATGTGTCTTGAGTACGCTGATACCCCATATGTTGGGGTAAACCCCTGTTTGGGCGCACGGGAGAGCTCGGAAGGGAAGGAGCACTGTTTTACTTTTTCAACGCAGAATTGGCTGGAATTGAGATCAGACGCCATGTCACGTTTGGAGAGCCCCTGATGTGCCTAAACAGTGGAAACCCCCCAATTATAACTGAAACCCTAATCCAAACACATCCCTAATCCCAACGGTAACCCTAACCACACCCCTAACCCCAACCCTATTCCCAACCGTAAACGTAATCCAAACCCTAACCCTAACTTTAGCCCCAACCCTAACTGTAGCCTTAACCCTAGCCCCAACCCCAACCCTAACCCTATCCCTAGCCCTAACCCTATCCCTAACCCTAGCCCTAACCCTAGCCCTAACCCTAGCCCTAACGGGAAAATAGAAATAAATACATTTTTTTAATTTTTTAATTTTTCGCTAAGGGGGTGATGAAGGGGGGTTTGATTTACCGTATTTTCTGGCGTATAAGACGACTTTTTAACCCCTAAAAATTGTCCCAAAAGTCGGGGGTCGTCTTATACGCCGGGTACGGCGTGTGCAGGGAGCGATCCTGGATGCGTGAAAGACCTTCGATGACGTCACGGTCAGATGACCAGTCACATGAGCGGTCACGGACCAATCACAAGACCGCGACGTCATCGCATTTCCTTCACGCTCTGCAATTCTTAGGAACAGAGGCAGACGCTTGCAGCGGTGACAGCCAGGCTTCTCGGAGGGGTGAGTATATACATATTTTTTATTTTTATTCTTTATTTTTTACATGAATATGGATCCAAGGGCCTGAAGGAGAGTCTCCTCTCCTTCAGACCCTGGGAACCACACGCCGTATAAGATGACTGGGCGTATAAGATGACCCCCATCTTATACAGCAGGCATATCCCAAATTCCATATTTTATATGGAAAAGTTGGGGGTCTTCTCATACGCCCAGTCTTATACACCAGAAAATACGGTACTTTTATGATTTTTATGATTGTCAGCCGTCACACACTGAAAGACGCTTTTTATTGCAAAAAATATTTTTTGCGTTACCACATTTTGAGAGCTGTAATTTTTCCATATTTTGGTCCACAGAGTCATGTGAGGTGTTGTTTTTTGCGGGACGAGTTGACGTTTTTATTGGTAACATTTTCGGACACGTGACTTTTTTTATCGCTTTTTATTCCGATTTTTGTGAGGCAGAATGACCAAAAACCAGCTATTCATGAATTTCTTTTGGGGGAGGCGTTTATACCGTTCCGCGTTTGGTAAAATGGATAAAGCAGTTTTATTCTTCGGGTCAGTACGATTACAGCGATATCTCATTTATATCTTTTTTATGTTTTGGCGCTTTTATACAATAAAAACTATTTTATAGAAAAAATAATTATTTTTGCATCGCTTTATTCTGAGGACTATAACTTTTTTATTTTTTCTTTGATGACGCTGTATGGCGGCTCGTTTTTTGCAGGACAAGATGACGTTTTCAGCGGTACCATGGTTATTTAGATCCGTCTTTTTGATCGCGTGTTATTCCACTTTTTGTTTGGCAGTATGATAATAAAGCGTTGTTTTTTGCCTCTTTTTTTTTTACGGTGTTCACTGAAGGGGTTAACTAGTGGGACAGTTTTATAGGTCGGGTCATTACGGACGCGGCGATACTAAATATGTGTACTTTTATTGTTTGTTTTTTTATTTAGATAAAGAAATGTATTTATAGGAACAATATTTTTTTTTTGGGGGGGGGGGATTTTTTTTTATACATGTGAATATTTTTTTTTTACACTAGAACATTGCCCCTGGGGGGCATCATGTTATAGTGTAAGATCGCTGATCTGACACTTTGCTGTACACTGTGTCAGATCGGCGATCTGACGTGCACAGATCCAGGCTTCCCGGCGCCTGCTCTGAGCAGGCGCTGTGAAGCCACCTCCCTGCAGGACCCGGATGCCGTGGCCATTTTGGATCTGGGCCTGCTGCAGCGAGGAGGAGGTAAGAGACCCTCGGAGCAACGCGATCATATCGCGTTGCTCCGGGGGTCTCAGGGAAGCACGCAGGGAGCCCCCTCCCTGCGCGATGCTTCCCTATACCGCCGGAACACTGCGATCATGTTTGATCGCAGTGTGCCGGGGGTTAATGTGCCGGGGGCGGTCCGTGACCACTCCTGGCACATAGTGCCGGATGTCAGCTGTGATAGTCAGCTGACACCCGGCCGCGATCGGCCACGCTCCCCCCCGTGAGCGCGGCCGATCGCATATGACGTACTATCCCGTCACAGGGAATTAAGTCCCAGGTCACCTTGATGGGATAGTACGTCATATGGAATTAAGGGGTTAATAAGCTGCCTTTTTTTTTTTTTTTTTTATAAAAAATTAAAAAATGAAAAAAAAAATTAAAAACTAAACATGCCCATTTGGTATCGTCACAGCTTTTTTATATATTTGTGAAAACATAAAACTAATTGACAATTTTTTGGTCACAGCATATCCACCATAACATTAAATAAGAAGCAAACAAAACGTAATGTGTCCCAATTCAGTATATATAATAAATAAAAATAAAAAACAGCTTAGTATCATGCAAAGGAAAATAAACAGCCCTAGAAGAGTTCATCAATGGAAAAAGAAGGAATTTGTGGTCTGGGAAACTGACAACAGCTATTGCGCGGTACCATGAGTGGAACACCGTCGCACCACACACACACACACACAGACACACACACACACACACACCCTCTTGCGCAGTACCACCAGCGGAACACCGTCACGAACACGCCGCAGCAATCAGGAGGAGGAGCGTATGCGCAGTTTTAATGTGACCCCCCGCTATCTGTCTGCACAAAGATGGCAGTGGCCTGATTTACTGCGCCTGTGCGAATTCCACACAGGTGCAGTGAATCATTCGGCTGATCTCCGCAGCAGATGTGCAACATGTTTACAGGCAGAGGAAGCCGGTCACTGTAAAGGGGTTTTTCCACGAGCAAAAGTTCATTTTAAAAATTGTCTGTGTCTGACTGTGTACGGAGCATACCACATCTACTGGGCAGGGGAGGAAGCAAAAGACAGTACTGACATTACAGCAGGGGATCACAGAGGATTCATTTTGTGAGGTAAAATATTTCACTGACTGTTTTTCAAAAATATTTTACCTCACAAAATGTATCCTCTGCGATCTCCTGCTGTAATGTCAGTATTGTCTTTGAGGGGAGAACACAGCACCGGAAGGAGAGCGACAGGGGAGGATAGGACATGGGGTAGACAGATCAAAGAAGTCAGCACATGGGGAACGAGTGGAAAGGTGGGTCAGCACATGGGGGGAGAGATTCTCAATGCTGCCAAGCCTGCCCCCATCGCATCATTACCGCCCTCCCGATGCGATAGCATCGAGTCTCCATCTAGTGTGTATATATATATATATATATATATATATATATATATATATATATATATATATATATATATATTTATATATATTTTTTTTTTTACTATAAGCAAGGCAGTGGAGTCAGAGTCATGGAGTCAGTATAGAATGGACCGACTCCTAAAATATATAATACATTGGGTACAGTAGTACAATGCACGATGTGCTGTAAAGATTTTCATTTGGGAAAGTTATGAAATGTTCTATAAATGTCAGTTCTGTTCCTGATCTAGGCTTTTAGTTGAGATGAATCTGTGCCGCACTTTATGCACATGCTCAGTAGTGAGTGGGAGTTGTGGAGGCGGAGGTTTGCTTTAGCCCTGCCTATAAGGCTATGTGCCCACAATCAGGAATAGCAGCGTCTTGGATGCAGCACATTATTCTAGGTTACAAGCAGTGGATGGGCTTTATAGGAAGCCCATGCCCACTGTGCTTCTATCTGACGCTACGTGATCACACATGTGAACCCGTGTGCACTAACAAACAAGTGCAGCAATTAGAACGCAGCGAAAAGACGCTACGTCCAAAACATTGCTATTCCTGATCATGGGGGCATAGCCTTAGGGTTAGATATTGTGGTAATCATATGAATCATTCACAGCACAATGAACACAATAACATAAAACTCAGAAAACAATAGCAAAACTGCAGCTCTTTTCACCATTTCACGCAACTTGGAATTTTACATCCGTTTTTCAGTACAGTATCATATAATGAATGGAGTCATTCACTACATCTCGTCTCACAACAAACCCCAAGACCTCATACGACCACATAAAGGAGCACAAGAGTGCAAACATGACAAAAGGCACAGTTCTGAAAGGGTTAACTACTGGTGAGCCGGTCTGTAAAATAGTTCATGGCAGACAGGTAAATTCTTACTGCAGTCTTGCTTCCTACAGAGCCTTTGTCTGTAAACCGGACTGATGAAGGAGCCTCAGTGCTCTGAAAGCTGAAAATATGTTCCTGGTTATTTACGGTAATAAAGGCGTCACTCCGAGAAGAATCGTCCTCCGGCATAAGGCTATGTGCACACGTCAGGATTCTTTGCAGAAATTTCCTGAACAAAACCAGACTTTTTCTGCAGGAAATCCGCATGCATTTTTTGCGCGTTTTTCTCAGAGCTTCCCAATGCATTAAAAAGAGGGAAATCCGAGAAAAATCTGCAAAATTAATGAATATGCTGCAGTTTTTACCGCAATGTTTTTTTTCGCGAAAAAAAAAAAAACAACACACAAACATGTGCACGAAAATTGCGGATTGCATTCTATTAATATAGTACATCCGAGGTCAGAACCCCCGCTTTGATGCGGGCTCCGGCGGTGAGCCCGCATCAAAGCCGGGACATGTCAGCTGTTTTGAACAGCTGACATGTGCCCGCAATAGCAGCGGGTGAAATTGCGATGCACCCGCCACTATTAACTAGGTAAATGCCGCTGTCAAACGCAGACAGCAGCATTTAACCGGCGCTTCCGGCCGGGTATGAGTGCATCGCTGACCCCCGTCACATGATCGGGGGTCAGCAATGCTTCTGAACAGTAACCAGAGGTCCTTGAGACCTCTATGGTTACTAATCGCCGGTAGCTGTGAGCGCCACCCTGTGGTCGGCGCTCATAGCATACCTGCATTTCTGCTGCATAGCAGCGATCTAATGATCGCTGCTATGTAGCAGAGCCAATCGCGTTGTGCCAGCTTCTAGCCTCCTATGGAGGCTATTGAAGCATGGCAAAAGTAAAAAAAAAAAAAAAAAGTTTAAATCACTCCCCTTTCACCCCATTCAAAATAAATCAATAAATAAAAAAAATAAAAAATCAAACCTACACATATTTGGTATCGCTGCATTCAGAATCGCCCGGTCAATAAAAAAAAAGTATTAACCTGATAGCTAAACAAGAAAACAAAATTGAAACGCCAGAATTGAGTTTTTTTGGTCGCAGCAACATTGCATTAAAATGCAATAACGGGCGATCAAAAGAACGTATCTGCACCAAAATGGGATTATTAAAAACGCCAGCTCGGCACACAAAAAATAAGCCCTCAACCGACCCAGATCATGAAAAATGGAGACGCTACGGGTATTGGAAAATTGCGCAATTTTTTTTTTTTAGCAAAGTTTGGAATTTTTTTTTCACCACTTAAGATAAAAAATAACCTAGTCATGTTAGGTGTCTATGAACTCGTAATGACCTGGAGAATCATAATGGCAGGTCAGATTTAGCATTTAGTGAACCTAGCAAAAAAGTCAAACAAAAAACAAGTGTGGGATTGTACTTTTTTTGCAATTTCACCGCACTTGGAATTTTTTTCCCGTTTTCTAGTACACGACATGGTAAAACCAATGAAGTCGTTCAAAAGTACAGCTCGTTCCGCCAAAAATAAGCCCTCACATGGCCATATTGACGGAAAAATAAAAAAGGTATGGGTCTGGGAAGGAGGGGAGTGAAAAATGAACACGGAAAAACGGAAAATCCCAAGGTCATGAAGGGGTTAATGGATGCGTTTTTTGCGGTTTTATAGCGGAAAAACACAGAAGGCGGCAAAAAATCTGGAACGTGTGCACACAGCCTAAAAGTGTTCAGACTAGAAGCAATGGGATGAAACTGAATGGGATGAAACTGAATGGGACACAGATTAGATATTAGAAAAAACTTTTTGACAGTTAGGGGGATCAATGAGTGGAGCAGGCTGCCACGAGAGGTGATGAGTTCTCCTTCAATGGAAGTCTTCAGAGGCTGGACAGACATCTGTCTGGGATGATTTAGTGAATCCTGCTTTGAGAAGGGGGTTGGGCCAGATGACCCAGGAGGTCCCTTCCAACTCTACCAGTCTATTCTATGATTCTGTGAAGTGGCTGAACATGTAAATGCTGCATCTTCAGCTCCCCCTGCATCTTCAGCTCTCTCAGGATGCAAAGTGTTAAGGCCCCGTCTCACATAGCGATTTACCAGCGATACGACCTGGCCGTGATCGTTGGTAAGTCGTTGTGTGGTCGCTGGGGAGCTGTCAAGGCCCCGTCTCACATAGCGAGATCGCTGCTGAGTCACTAGTTTTGTGACGCAACAGCGACCCCAGTAGCGATCTCGCTATGTGTGACACGTACCAGCGACCAGGCCCCTGCTGTGAGATCGCTGGTCGTGTCGGAATGGCCTGGACCTTTTTTTGGTCGTTGAGGCCCCGCTGACATCGCTGAATCGGTGTGTGTGACACCGATCCAGCGATGTCTTCACTGGTAACCAGGGTAAACATCGGGTTACTAAGCGCAGGGCCGCGCTTAGTAACCCGATGTTTACCCTGGTTACCAGCGTAAATGTAAAAAAAAAAAAACAATACATACTCACCGTCTGATGTCCGTCAGGTCCCTTGCCGTCTGCTTCCTGCTCTCACTGACTGCCGGCCGTACAGTGAGAAGTGAGAGCACAGCAGTGACGTCACCGCTGCGCTCTGCTCTCACTGTACGGCGGCTCAGTCAGAGCAGGAAGCAGACGGCAAGGGACCTGGACACCGAAAGGCGAGTATGTACTGTTTGTTTTTTTTGGTAAGCAGGGTAAACATCGGGTTACTAAGCGCGGCCCTGCGCTTAGTAACCCGATGTTTACCCTGGTTACCCGGGTGCTGCAGGGGGACTTCGGCATCGTTGAAGACAGTTTCAACGATGCCGAAGTCGTTCCCCTGATCGTTGATCGCTGGAGAGAGCTGTCTGTGTGACAGCTCCCCAGCGACCACACAGCGACTTACCAACGATCACGGCCAGGTCGTATCGCTGGTCGTGATCGTTGGTAAATCGCTATGTGAGACGTGGCCTTCACACAGACAGCTCTCTCCAGCGACCAACGATCAGGGGAACGACTTCGGCATCGTTGAAACTGTCTTCAACGATGCCGAAGTCCCCCTGCAGCACCCGGGTAACCAGGGTAAACATCGGGTTACTAAGCGCAGGGCCGCGCTTAGTAACCCGATGTTTACCCTGGTTACCAAAAAAAACAAACCGTACATACTCGCCTTTCGGTGTCCGTCAGGTCCCTTGCCGTCTGCTTCCTGCTCTGACTGAGTGCCGCCGTACAGTGAGAGCAGAGCGCAGCGGTGACATCACCGCTGTGCTCTCACTTTACGGCGGCACTCAGAGCAGGAAGCAGACGGCAAGGGACCTGACGGACATCAGATGGTGAGTATGTACGGTTTGTTTTTTTTTACATTTACGCTGGTAACCAGGGTAAACATCGGGTTACTAAGCGCGGCCCTGCGCTTAGTAACCCGATGTTTACCCTGGTTACCAGTGAAGACATCGCTGGATCGGTGTCACACACACCGATTCAGCGATGTCAGCGGGACCCCAACGACCAAAAAAAGGTCCAGGCCATTCTGACGCGACCAGCGATCTCACAGCAGGGGCCGGGTCGCTGGTACGTGTCACACATAGCGAGATCGCTACTGAGGTCGCTGTTGCATCACAAAACTAGTGACTCAGCAGCGATCTCGCTATGTGAGACGGGGCCTATACACACACAAGCGCCCCCTGCTGGCCTCTCTCAGGAGATGATGTGTTACACACACAGCGCCCCCTGCTGGTCACTCACGTTACACAGAGTGCTGTTGAGGGCCCACACATAACCACAATAGCCATAGCATGCAGATATACGACCTGTTAGTCAGCTGGTCACTAGGAAATACACCACCTACAACCACAGGAAAGCTCGATGATAAGGGACCTCTTACCTGCTGGCCGCATGCCGCCGGACCCGCGCACTCTCCTCCGCCCGGCTCTTAGCGCTCTGAAAGGTCACCTCTTCGGGCGCTTCATCCTCCTCACTCTCCAGTTCGTGCTCAGGAGTCATGCTTCTCCACTAGCATCAACTGAGCACCGGAAGAGGAAGACAACAAACGATCAACACCAGTGTGATCAACGTGATAGTGAACGCAGAGCGTCGCCTGCTGCACGGGAGGAACACTGCAGTGCACGGCAATCTACACTGCAAGAGCGCTGCAGTGTACGGAAAACTACTATGCAGGAGCGCCCTCTGCTGTACTGGAGGAGCGCTGCAGTGTACGGAACACTACTATGCAGGAGCGCCCTCTGCTGTACTGGAGGAGCGCTGCAGTGTACGGAATACTACTATGCAGGAGCGCCCTCTGCTTTACTGGAGGAGCGCTGCAGTGTACGGAATACTACTATGCAGGAGCGCCCTCTGCTGTACTGGAGGAGCGCTGCAGTGTACGGAACACTACTATGCAGGAGCGCCCTCTGCTGTACTGGAGGAGCGCTGCAGTGTACGGAACACTACTATGCAGGAGCGCCCTCTGCTGTACTGGAGGAGCGCTGCAGTGTACGGAATACTACTATGCAGGAGCGCCCTCTGCTTTACTGGAGGAGCGCTGCAGTGTACGGAATACTACTATGCAGGAGCGCCCTCTGCTGTACTGGAGGAGCGCTGCAGTGTACGGAACACTACTATGCAGGAGCGCCCTCTGCTGTACTGGAGGAGCGCTGCAGTGTACGGAATACTACTATGCAGGAGCGCCCTCTGCTGTACTGGAGGAGCGCTGCAGTGTACGGAATACTACTATGCAGGAGCGCCCTCTGCTGTACTGGAGGAGCGCTGCAGTGTACGGAATACTACTATGCAGGAGCGCCCTCTGCTTTACTGGAGGAGCGCTGCAGTGTACGGAATACTACTATGCAGGAGCGCCCTCTGCTGTACTGGAGGAGCGCTGCAGTGTACGGAACACTACTATGCAGGAGCGCCCTCTGCTGTACTGGAGGAGCGCTGCAGTGTACGGAATACTACTATGCAGGAGCGCCCTCTGCTGTACTGGAGGAGCGCTGCAGTGTACGGAATACTACTATGCAGGAGGGCCCTCTGCTGTACTGGAGGAGCGCTGCAGTGTACGGAATACTACTATGCAGGAGCGCCCTCTGCTGCACTGGAGGAGCGCTGCAGTGTACGGAATACTACTATGCAGGAGCGCCCTCTGCTGCACTGGAGGAGTGCTGTAGTGTAAAATACAATAATTTTACGCTCCAGGAAGACTTGCAGGCCTTTCTTGAACCCCTCGACTGAGTTCGCCATCACCACCTCCTCAGGCAAGGAATTCCAGATTCTCACTGCCCTAAAAGTAAAGAATCCTCTTCTATGTTGGTGGAAAAACCTTCTCTCCTCCATACACAGAGAATGCCCCCTTGTGACCGTCACCTTCCTTGGTATACAAATTTCAAAAAACTGACCGTCACATCCAAACATAGATCAAGTGTGAACAGGTGCTGAACCTAGAGTCACCAACTCGCACACAGTCAAATAAATAAGGCAGCACACTGCGGCGCTAAAACATGCAAACATGAAAATTGAACTGCATTACTGCACTAGAAATATGAAAAAAAATGAGAGCGTTTAGCGCATAAAATGGCCAATTTATGTGTACCTGGTAGCCACATTAGGGCATCTCTCGTATACCAGGTCCTACACTTTCCCTTCCTCGCTGAGAATAAAAGTCCTCATCTGAATGGGTACCTGTGAAACAAGGCAGCACACTTATTTATTTGACTGTGTACAAGTTGGTGACTCTGAGGTTCAGCACCTGTTCACACTTGATCTATGTTTGGATGTGACGGTCAGTTTTTTGAAATTTGTATTCACTAGCCTTCTGACCGAGCACTCCGCCTCTTAGCCACAGGTGTTTTAATCGCAGCATGTCCATTACCCCTCCACAGAGAGAGAGAAATTTAGTCTTAGAAGAGGTTTCACAGGTACCCATTCAGATGGAGACGTTTATTCTCAGCGAGGAAGGGAAAGTGTAGGACCTGGTATACGAGAGATGCCCTAATGTGGCTACCAGGTACACATAAATTGGCTATTTTATGCGCTAAACGCTCTCATTTTTTCATATTTCTAGGGCAGTAATGCAGTTCAATTTTCATGTTTGCATGTTTTAGCGCCGCACTGTGCTGCCTTATTTATTTGACCTTCCTTGGTATAAATAGATCCTCAGAGAGATATTTGTATTGTCCCCTAATATACTTATACATGGTTATTAGATTATCCCTCAGTCATCTTTTTCTAGACTAAATAATCCTAATTTTGCTAATCTCTCTGGGTACTGTAGTTCCCCCATCCCCTTTATTAATTTTGTTGCTCTCCTTTGTACTCGCTCTAGTTCCATTATATCCTTCCTAAGCACCTCGATAGTCAATACAGGGTCGGAGTGATTCATCCTTTTTCTTAAAGAAAAACCGGGGCACAGCAAGAGAGGAGGATTTCTGAATGAACCTCCTGGCCAAATTCTCCTGAATATAGTCAGACATAGCTTGAGTCTCAGCTGGGGACAGAGGGTAAATTTGGCCTCTAGGGGGTATAGATCTGGGAATCAAGTCGATAGGGCAGTCATACGGCCTGTGGGGCAGCAAAGTCTCTGCTTCATTCTTGTCAAAAACATCAGCAAAGGACCAATAGGCAGACAGCAAACTGGGCAGCGAAGCCGACAAGATGGGGCCTTAGCCTGATGCACTGGAGCCAGACACTCCTGATTACAGGAATGTCCCCAGCAGAGCACTTCTCCAGTCCAACACAGGTTCGTGCTGTGGTAGCCATGGTAGGTCTAAGAGAAAGGTGTGAGACATGTGGGAAAGAACATAGAAGGCAATGCTCTCAGTATGAAGCATCCCAATACGGACCTCAAGCGGCTCCAGAAGAGTTCTCCCATCGACAGATGTTATTGCCAGGGGGTTCTTGAGTGGATAAACTGGGATTTGGAACCAATCCACTACAGCCTGGAGGATAAAATTTCCGGCTGCCCCGGAATACAAATATGCCAACTAAACGAACTGGGATTCACCGGTTGTCACGGCCACAGTAAGGGTCAGGGGTAGGGAGATGTATTTTCCATCTAGGGAAGCCTTTCCTACAGACCCTAGATGCCGAAGCTTCTCCGCTTTACCAGACAGGCTCGAATGGAGTGGCCCATGTCTCTGCAATACAGGCACTGGCCTTTAGCTCGTTGATCCTTTAGTCGCTGTCTAGGAAGGGCAAGATGGTCAATCTGCATGGGTTCAGATAAGTCCTTGACAAGGGAGGACGAAGGAACAAGCGGCCTTTGAAAAGACAGAGCCAGACGCCGCAGTCCTTTTTCACGTACCACCTCACAGGCACGCTCACGGAAACGAAGGTCGCCAAAGATAGTTGGTAAGTCTCAACCAGCTAGCTCATCCTTTATGTTTACAAAGAGGCCCTCCCAGAAAGTTGCCACCAATGCTTCATTATTCCAACTGAGCTCGGACGCCAGAGTACGGAAGCGTACCGCATATTGTCCCACAGACGAGTTGGACTGCCGTAAGCGAAGAAGAGCAGAAGCTGCAGAGGTGGTTCACCCGGGTTCATCAAATACTTTGTGAAAGGCTTCCAAGAATACGAACAAGTTGCAGATGATAGAGTCCTCTCTCCCATAATGGATTCAACCACGCCAGGGCCTCACCTCCAAGATGTGACATAAGAAATGCCACCTATGCTCGATCTGAAGGGAAGTGATGAGGAAGGAGTTTTTTAGTTTTGCTATATTAAAAGAGGCAGAACTATGCTCTATGTCTACAGCTATAGTGTCTACAGGAAACCTAAGACAGTCCAAGAGGCCTCCTGCCCGATCATTGGTGCCATCTGCTGCTCTGAATTGCTGAGCTGTAAAAACCTCATTCAGGATATGGGAAGCCAATTTCTCTTAAGAGAGGGGCAAAGACTAAGGCCAAGTTCACATTAGCGTTTGGGGGCTTTGCGGAGGGCTGCGTACATCCACGTCCTGCATACCCAATCTTAAAGATAGGTACGCAGAACACATGCAGGAGTAGGCGGGGCTTAACGGAGGATGTACGCAGCCCTCCGCAAAGCCCCCGAACACAAATCTGACCCCGGCCTAATACAGTACTAACAAGTAAATTATAAAATCACAGTTATTGTGAGAATTATTTGTGCAAATTGATTCTAAATTAAAATTTGTAGCCGAAAATCAATTTAATTGTAGAGTTGAGCAAAAATATAAAAAAAAAAAAACCAGAGTGGGCCAGTAATCTGTGGCTTTTAGACCACTGTGAACGTCGTCCCATCTGCTAGCATTACCAGCACCCTTTTCAATCAGTAGGCACTTTACAATATCATTGCGGTAAGATGCATGCATGACATCACATCAGGACTACTAATCAGAAGGGAAGGAAAATAATGTTGAAAATGTATTCAATTTACTTGACACGGCAATAGGATATACAGATATTGTCTGTAATTTTGATATATACCTTTTTCAAGGACATCTGTATTCGACTGATTTTTTTTTTAATTCGTTTATTAGTTCAGAATAAACAAACATTACACACATTTGCAATTATCGTCATTAATTATACCGTAAAATACAAATAGTTGCAAAACATCATCATATTAGAAGTTACAAAGGTGATGGAATGTACATGGTAAATCAGTAGTTCCTTATAAGAAAATAGTATTCGACTGATTTACATACAAAAAGGTTTTTGAAGAACATCTGCATTGGTCAAAATGTCAGACAAGATGTGTATCCTATATTGTACGATCAAATAAGAATTTACACGTTGATTGCTTTCTCTTCTACTCTGGGGTTCCATGAAGATATGTCCAAACCACTCTTCTACTTGCACAAATGTACACTGCTCAAAAAATAAAGGGAACACTTAAACACCACAATGTAACTCCTAGTCAATTACACTTCTGCAAAATTAACCTGACCAGTCATGAAGCAGCACCGATTGTGAATTAATTTCTCCTGCTCTTGTGCAAATGGAACAAACAACAGGTAGAAATGATAGGTGGGCAATTAGCAAGACAACCCCTATAAAGGAGTGGTTCTGCAGGGGGTGACCACAGACCATTTCTCTGTTCTCATCTGTTTTGGCTGCTTTGGTCACTTTTGCATTTTGCCATTGCTCTCCCAGAGGTACTGTACAGTAGCATGAGGCAGTGTCTACAACCCATACAAGTTACTCAGGTAGTGCAGCTCATCCAGGATGGTACATCAATGTGAGCTGTGGCAAGAAGTGTAGCTGTGTGTCAGTACAGTGTCCAGAGTATTTTCTTATTTATTCACTTGGACTATAAAAACTGTTTTACGGGCTTAGCTTGTTTCTTATTGAATTATACAGTTAGTCCTGCATATGTTCATGTATGCACTGGGGACAATCTATTTATACAATTTGCTTGATTCTTTTGTGATTTATTAAATTCCCAGTTTGCATACTGTCCTTCCTCTATTTGGTTTATTCAGTGTCCAGAGTATGGAGCAGATACCAGGTGACAGGCCATTACATCAGGAGACATGGAGGGGGACATAGGAGGGCAACAACCCCACAGCAGGACTGCTACCTCCTCCTGTATGCAAGGACGAACAGGAGAAGCAGTGCCAAAGCCCTGCAAAATTACCTCCAGCAGGCCACCAACATCCATGGGTCTGCTCAAACTGTCAGAAACAGACTCCATGAGGGTGGTATAAGGGCCCGATGTTCACAGGTGGGTGTAGAGCTTACACCGTGCAGGATGATTGGCAAATTCAACATTGGCGCCCTGTGATCTTCATGGATGAGAGTAGGTTCACACTGAGCACGTGACAGAGTTTGGAGACGCTATGGAGAACGTCCTGCCCCATGCAACATTTTCCAGCATGACTGGTCTGGAAGTGGGTCAGTAATGGTGTGGGGGAAACATTTCTTTGGAGGGCCACACAGCCCTTCCTGTGCTAGCCAGAGGTACTCAGACTGCCATTAGGTACTGGGATGAGATCCTCAGACCTATTGTGAGACCATATGCTGGTGCACTGGACCCCAAGTTCCTTCTGATCCATGACAATACTAGGCCTCCATTTCAGTAGTTCCTGCATGATGGCATTGATGCTATGGACTGACCTGCCCGTTGCCCAGACCTGAATCCTAGTGATCACATCTGAGACATGTCATGTTTCATCCACCAACGTCACACTGCACCACAGGCTGTCCAGAAGTTGACTGATGCTTTAATCCAGGCCTGGGAGGAGATCACTTTAGAGAACATCTGCTGTCTTATCAGGAGCATGCCCAAGCATTGTAGGGGAAAGGGGTGGTCATACAGGCATGTGGAGGCCACACAAACACACGACTGAGCATCATTTCCTTGTCTTGAGACATTTCCACTGAAGTTGGAGCAGCCTGTAATCTGATTTTCTACTCTGATTTAGAATATAATTCCAAATCCAGACCTCCATGAGATATTAATTTTGATAAACATTGATCATTTTTATGTTTTATTGTTCTCTAAGCGTTTCACAATGTAATGAATAAAGATTTGAAACTGGAAAATTTCATTCAGTGATATCCAAGACGTGGTATTTTAGTGTTCCCTTTATTTTTTGAGCAGTGCATAATGACACTATTGCTGTATTCTCTGCATAGATTGAATTACAAATCAGAAAAAATGCTGGGAATGGCAGCAGGTGGGAGGAAGTTTGCAGGGCACCGACTCGGTAGCCACAGACCATGGTCGTGGACACTGTACCAGGGTCCAGTGAATCTGTTTACTCAAAAAAAAAAAAAAGATTGTATAGAAGAAAGAAAGACTAAGATTCAGCCAAAAAAAAGGGAGAGAGGCCAGGAAAGAGCAGATCGGAGGAACGGATGGTGGCAGCACTGGTATTAGATGGGTCGAGGAGAGTATTAATTTTTTTTGTTTGCTGTTACCTTTTCTTGTCATATTTGTTTTGCATGAAATGCAATATTAATATGTGCACATTCTCTGCAGCAGGAAAGTGAATGGGGCTGAGCTACAAAGCTGGACGCAAGACATTTAAAGGGGGAGCCAAAAGGCCTGATCAAAAATATGTAAAAACTCAATAGAAGTAAACTGATCATTATCTTTAAAAAAAATAATAATAATTAATGTGCACTTTGAAAGCATACTGATCAAGGTGTATTAGCGTCAGATAGTATTCTAGCTGTAATAGTAATAAAACAAGGCAAACCTTCGCACACAAATCAAATCAGAAATATAATTCCCATTTTCATTTTACCAGTTTAATGTCACGGTTGTGAAAGGACACTACAGCAGAAACAAAATGGAACATATACAAATAATTGTCGCAGTGATGGGCGCTGCATGATGTGCCTGCAGAACCTGCAAAGAAAAATGTGACAATTCACCACTACCTCTAACATGCAAAATACTAGGCTTTTACAGAAAAACATAACATTTTTCATATTAATCCAGCATATAACATGTAGACCTGAACAGTTATATACTGAAAGCTGCACACTGGATTCCCCATGACCAACATGATTAGGATTCTAGTTTTCTGCTCTCGATCACGAGATATGTTTTTGGTGCATTATTAGGTCCATAGTAATGGACAATACCCTGACAACGTGGACAGGACAGCCCAATAGGCAAGTTAATCTCCCCTTTGCAGTCCTCATATCCTCACACACCAAAATAACCCTCTCTGCCGTGTTGCACATTCAGGAGATGAACTCTGTTTCATGGCGAGCAAGTGCAGGAGGTAAAGTTGTCCCACAGGGTCCCTGGAAGTGAAACCTAAGTAGAAAAAAAAAAAAATAATAATAATAAAATAATCACTGGTGTTTGTTTAGATGTACATAATCCATGAAACTTGGGCAAAGCAGACGTAATATATTGTATATTACACGGTAGCATGTAAAAGTTTGGGCTCCCCTGGTCAAAATTACTGTACAAAGGATACAATGGCTAGCACTCAACTTAAAAATTTAGAATGACGGTGCTAGTGAAAGGGGCCAGTGGTCCCATAAACAATAGTAAAAAAAAAATAAATAAAATCACTGCACACGTACAAGTTGAAAATTATGCTTCAAATGAGAATTTATTAAAAGTGATTGCTGAGGCGACAGGCAAAATGAAGTTTCGGCCAGTTAATAGCCTTGATCACATAGTCGCCCATTAATGAAGCATCTTAGGTCAAAGATAATTATCCGTGTGATGTAGCATTTCATACAATATGATATGGTGTATCCCCACAAGGAGAGATCCATACAGGGATCTTTACGCAGGTGCTGACAAAAGAAGGATCCACACAGTAGGTTCTGGTGTGGAGCTGTCGCTATCTGTTGGTGGCACAGTGGTAGATGCTGACACTTCAGTACCAGGAGATTTTAGAGCACTTCATGCTTCCCCCTGACGACAAGCTTTTTGGAGATGGAAATTTCATTCTCCAGCAGGACTTGGCACCTGTCCACACTGCCAAGAGTACCAATACCTGGTTTAAAAACAACAGTATCACTGTGCTTGACCGGCCAGCAAACTCGCCTCACCTTAAACCCATATAGAATCTATAGGGTATTGTCAAGAGGAAAATGACAGACCTAACAATGCAGACGAGCTGAAGGCTGCTATCAAAGCAACCTGGGCTTCCATAGCAATGCCACAGGCTAATCGCCTCCATGCCACGCCGAACTGATGCAGTAATTGAGGCAAAAGAAGCCCCGACCAAGTATTACGTGCTTTTACAGAACATACATTTCAGTAGGCCAACATTTCAGACTTTAAAGGGAACCTGTCACCCCCAAAATGGAAGGTGAGGTAAGCCCACCAGCATCAGGGTCTTATCAGGTCCTCATCAGGGCAGACAAAGTACGCCGGAGCCGGAGCGTGAAGACAAGAAGAGGACGTCATCGTAAGAAGATGGGAGGCGCTGGACCGGACTCATCGGACCGGACCGCAGCGGGAAGTAAGTATAATCTAACCTCTTTTTCTTACCTTTCAGGTTACATCAGGGGCTTATCTACAGCATTACAGAATGCTCACCTTCCATTTTTTGGGGTGACCGGTTCCCTTTAAAACACCAGCTTAAAAAATTATTTTAAAGTTCTAATTTACTGAAATAATGACTTTTGGATTTTCATTGTCTGTAAGCCATAATCATCAACATTAACAGAAACAGACACATGAAATAGATCACTCTTTTTGTAATGACTATATAATATACGAGTTTCATGTTTTGTATTGAAGAACTGAAATAAATTTACATTTTGATGATATTCTAATTTTGTGAGAAGCACCTGTAGTTCAGTCTTTTCTTGTGAACTCTGCAGCTCCTTCAGGGTTACCTATAGTCTCTGTGCTGCCTCTCTGATTAATGCCCTCCTTGCCCAGGCTGAGAGTTTTGGTGGGCGGCCCTCTTGACAGGTTTGTGGTGGTACCATGTTCTTTCCATTGACGATGCTCCGGGAGATCAGACATTGGGATATTATACTACTTATTGTACAACTTGTTCCTGACTTGTTTGGAGATTTTTTTTGTTTTAATAGTGTTTGGTTAGTGGTGCCTCTTGCTTAATGGTGTTGCAACCTCTGTGGCCTTTCAGGAAAGGTGTGTATATACTAAAAGACCATGTGACACAGATTGCACACAGGTGGGCTTCCTTCCACTAAGCATGTGACGTAATTGCTTGTACCACAAATTTTTAGATGTTTAATCGCAGAAGAGGTGAATACATATACACATGCCAATTTGTAGTCATTTGATGCCATAAATTTAATGTATTCCTATATTTTCTCACTTCACCAACTTAGACGATTTAGAGCGGATGCATCACACACAAATCGGATTACACAAATATTTAAACCAAGGTTGTAATGTAACAAAATAGGTAAAAAGCCAAGGGGGTGGAGGGATGGGATTGAATACTTTTGCAATGCAACAATGAGGTACCACAATGGTCAGTATTGGTCCCTTATCTACTTAACAGCCAATACCTTTATTGAAAAATTATATATATATATATATATATATAATAGGTACTATAGTCTGTGATAAGTTGATCCAGGGAGCTGTTCTGATTGTCATATGTGGAGTCAGGAAGAATTTTTTTTCACCTCATGTGGGGCAATTAGTACGTACCCAATATCATTAATGAAAAAGGTTTGCAGTGTGCATGTTCACATTATCCCTCTAAAAAAAAAGGTCATTGCCATTAGGAAATTTCACTGTTATCATGGGGTATACTTTGTATCATATTTATATAGGGACTACATGTCAAACTAACATCTTCATAAATGCCAGGCAGTCCACATGATGTGAAAGAATGTGTGATTAATCAAGCCAGGTCACATTCTTCCATTGCTACATGGTCCATTATTGATGCTCACATGCCCACTGTAGGTGCTTTTAGAAATGGACAGTGATCAACATGGACACTTTAACCAGCCTGCATTTACGCAGTTCTGTACACAGCAAGCAGTGATGCACTGCATGTTCCGGCAACTTTCTATTATGCCTAGCATTTTTTTATTTTTTTATTTATTTTTTTTAAAGCAGAGCTCTTCTGCAGGATTGGATCAGAACCAGATGTGCCAACCTTCACTCCCAAAGATATCAGAAGCCTCGGCTGCTGATGAGCCCATCATGGATTTATTGGGCCACTCTTGGTAGATACTAACCACTGGAGTAACCCAGTCATCTAACCATCACAATTTGACTCCAAGATCCTTGAGTTTACCCATTTTCCTCTCTTTTTAACACAGTAACTTCATGAACCAACTGTTCTTTTCCTGCCCCATAAATAGCATATAACGATTGGAACCTTGTTTTTGAAATTCAATGCAAATACTACTTACTTGAAGCCCATAGTCGCTGGGGTGTTTTCCATGTTGAATTCAGCTACGGGTACCCCTCTTGCAGCCACCTGTGGTGCAAACATGGCAGCAGGATAGACAACAGAAGAAGTTCCAACCTACACAGGAGGAGAGTTATGTCAGAAAGACACATTTTTATGGCGTTTTATTGACTATATGGTAGACTTATTCATCTGGAAGAATCTGATAGTACCAAATGCCTCAATCTAAAAAAAGTCTTCTAGGTTCCTTTTTCAATTGCAGTAATAGTATCACATTTAATGAATACATACAAATAATTGATGCATATGGAGAGAGTCATTCCATATACTCGTTACCTACCCAGTTCTGGTATACACAATACATTTACAGTGGGGGAAATAAGTATTTGATCCCTTGCTGATTTTGTAAGTTTTCCCACTGACAAAGACATGAACAGTCTATAATTTTAAGGATAGGTTAATTTTTACATAGAGAATATCAAAATAAAATCCAGAAAAATCATAGTATAAATGTATTTGCATTTTGCAGTGAGAAATAAGTATTTGATTCCTCTGGCAAACAAGACAATACTTGGTGGCAAAACCCTTGTTGGCAAGCACAACAGTCAGACGTCTTTTGTAGTTGAGGAATTTTGGTCCACTTATCTTTGCAGATCATCTCTAAAATCATTAAGATTTTGAGGCTGTCGCTTGGCAACTCGGAGCTTCAACTCCCTCCATAAGTTTTCTATGGGATTAAGGTCTGGAGACTGACTAGGTTACTCCATGACCTTAATGTGCTTCTTTTCGAGCCAATCATTTGTTGCCTTGGCTGTATTGTTTTTGGTCATTGTCTCGCTGGAAGACCCAGCCACGACCCATTTTTAATGTCCTGGCGGAGGGAAGGAGGTTGTCACTCAGGATTTTATGGTACATGGCTCCATCCATTCTCCCATTGATGCGGTGAAGTAGTCCTGTGCCCTTAGCAGAGAAACACTCCCAAAACAATGTTTCCACCTCCATGCTTGACAGTGGGGACGGTGTTCTTTGGATCATAGGCGGCATTTATCTTCCTCCAAAATACGGCGAGATGAGTTAATGCCCAATTTTTGTCTCATTTGATCACAGCATCTTTGCTCAATCACTCACAGAATCATCCAGGTGTTCATTGGCAAACTTAAGATGGGCCTACACTTGTGCGTTCTTGAGCAGGGGGACCTTGCGGGCACCGCAAGATTTTAAACTTTTATGGCGTAATGTGTTACCAATGGTTTTCTTGGTGACTATGGTCCCAGCTGCCCTGAAATCATTAACAAGTTCCCCCCGTGTAGTTTTAGGCTGATCTCTCACCTTCCTCATGATCAAGAATACCAAACGAGGTGAGATTTTGCATGGTGCCCCAGATCTATGTCGATTGAGTCATATTGTATTTCTTCCATTTTCTTACCATTGTACCAACAGTTGTCTCCTTCTCACCCAGCATCTTACGTATAGTTTTGTAGCCCATTCCAGCTTTGTGCAGGTCTATGATCTTGTCCCTGACATCCTTATAAAGCTTTTTGGTCTTGCCAATGTTGTAGAGGTTAGAGTCAGACAGATTAATTGAGTCTGTGGACAGGAGTCTTTTATAAAGGTGGCTATGTAAGATAGCTGTCTTTAATGCAGGTAACGAGTTGATTAGGAGCCAGAACGCTTAATGGTTGGTAGGGGATCAAATACTTATTTCTCACTGCAAAACCCAAATAAGTTTATACAATTTTATTTTTTATATTCTCTCTCTCAATGTTAAAATTAACCTACCCTTAAATTATAGACTGTTCACGTCTTTCAGTGGGCAAACTTACAAAATCAGCAAGGGATCAAATACTTATTTCCCCCACTGTACACTGCAACGTATTTTCATTGTGGTGCTGTATTTAACAGGTCTTTGATTTACCTACTTACCACCAAGCACAAGTCACAAATTTCCAACTCCTTTTCCACCTCTCCGAGGAGATTGGAGTCCAAGGTCTCCCCAAACCACACCACATTTGGCCGTAAGAGGCCATTGCAGTCCTTTTCTTCACAACTGCACACAGAAGAAAACTTCATTAGATTATAGGTCACTTACCTCCACTATTCTGTTTGGAAGTTGCAAAATAGTAGCGAAGTAGAAAATATGAATACACACATGGTAGATTCAGGCATTAAAAGGGGTTTTCTACTTTAGGAGAAGTGAACCCCAAATGGAGAGCTGACCTGAGGAGGGCAAGAACTATTCGATTTTGTTGTTTCACACCTGTTCTATCATTTGGGGATCATTTTTTAAATCCTGACATTTTCCCGCATACATTTGCTTTGTAGGTCTTTTTTTTCCCCTTTCTAAGAAAGACATATTGCATTAAAAATGACAATGTGATATCCAGATGGATCCAGCAGAATATCAGGTTAACTCCAGCTAACCGAGCATGCAACTAACTTTTGGAAAGTGACAAATAAAAAGGGCTTTAATTTACAGTACATAACATATTGTAAAACTAAAATCTGACACCATACATACACACATACTATCCAACGTAAATATTAATTTGTAGTAAGATCGTACGTGTAATCGTTGTAAGGCTGTGGACACCTTTAAACAGGATTTTTTAAATTTTTTTTTGCAAATGTAATTGGTTACCTTGCACTAATGGTCTGGCTGCTAGTTCCGCTACTTTTCCGACCCAGATATGCAGAATGTAACCTGCGTCTAGTTTTTGCCTCTTGTGGCCATATCCATCCCAGTGATACATGCTTGTCGTAAAGTCTGTGAAACCAGGCGCAGCTGCCAAGACAGGGCTTTACTCCTATGTACCAGGCTTAGACAGTTACCACTTATCTGTGCCGGCAAGGATATCACCCACCTACAGATTCTGCCATGGGATCCATCCTATCTATACTGATGGTACTGTGAGCCCTACCTTCCCCTGCAGACTTTGGGTGTCATCTTTCCTCAATACAGAATTTGCAGGAGGTGGTAGGGTTTGCTCTTTCTTCCTTGCTTTTATCTCCAGGAGAGAATGTCAGCAGCCACCATTGTACCACCAGATCCATGTCAGAAACAGCAGCAGGACACCAGCTACATGAAGCCGTTGCAGTCGCTAGAGCAGCAAAATCTTAGCAAGTCTTTTACGAAGACTATGCAGAGCGATTTATTTGGCAATTCTAAAAAAGGTTGCAAAGCCTTTAAAGGAGATCAAACCAAAGTTGTTTTCAGCTCCAAATGCTCAATTGCATTTCCTAACATATGAAAGTTTATCCTTACTGATAAAGTGGTTCATATAGTTGGAGGAAACCAAAAAAAACTGCACACCACCAAAAACTGCAGAAACACTACTTCACAGAAGTCCTCACCGTGGTAGATCCTCTACAGGAATAGCAGCATCTTCTACATCAGGATCAGGAGCGCTAATTAAAGTGCAAAAAAATAAGTGTGATCATTAACAATGGCCAAAGACCGGACAATCTAGATTGTCAATACTTTCATACTGGAGACCACAAGCATCCAGTCCAAGCAGGTGATCAACATACTGTACAATAATAAATTACCCCAAGATAACAATGAATACAGAACTAGCCAATGCACATGTGCAAAGTTACCCCTTTCCTTCGAGGGAGAAGCAGACTGGACTGTTGTAGTTTTCCTTCACACTGCCACAAGTGTTACATCGGGTCTTAAACAAGCTACCTGGAAGAAATCATAACTTTAATATGAATAGCTTGCAATCACATCAAGCTTAATGTATACTATAACAAGTGATTAACCCCTTCGCGCCACAGCTCATTTTGTTTATTGCATTTGTTTTATTGCTCGTCGGCTTCCCAGAGCCATAACTTTTTTTAAATTTTTCTGTCAATATGACTATGTTAGGAAATGCCCCAGGAAAAAGCTCAGGGTGAACGCGCGTCGGGGTGAGGGGGAACGTCCAGACTATCCTGCTTTACTTGCAGTCCCAGTGGTATGAGGCAATATGATCCAGATACTTTATAGTTGCTCACATGCCTTATTAGATGTTATATAAATATTATTGGTATTTGATAGCAGAGCATGAAATTATTTTTTAAATTTTTTTTTTGTTTGTTGTTATATAGGACTGGGTTACAAATGGTATAACGGTAATATTTGTCATTATTCTATTTAATAATCAGGATAGCACCAGAGTTGCCCCTACAGGGTACATTGTGTATTCTATTGTCTTTAGCCTTTTTACAATAATTATCATTTTATAAGCAGATGAGATAAAACTTTTTTGGATCTCTTCCTCTGACCGGCTCTTTTTACTCATTGTTGTTGTATATTCACCTGAAGTGCCAGCTTGGTTCTTTATGGACATTTTTTTAATTAGACATTATATTCTGCATGCACTGGCACCAACAGGATTATGGGTAGGCCCTCATTCCAGGACTTAACTTGCATACAAGAAGTTAATGATTAAAATCAGACATTACTTGCTAACTGAAGCCCTTAATGGACCAATGCCAACTCTCTGCCGCATCCCAAAGTTGTTCATAGGACAACAGCGGTGACATCCAGCCTTCAACATGTGACTGCAGCAGCCAATCACCAGCCTCACGCCTTCTATCAGCAGCACAGCTTACTGAGGCCAGTGATCATGTGTTGTAACAATGACATCACTGCTGCAGCGCTGTCAAAAAACTTCAGAGGGCAGTGGAAAGTTTTTTTTTTTTTTTTTTTTTTTTTTTAAGGAAAACCCCTTTAAGCATTGTACAGGATTAGAAAAACATGGCTTTCTTCTAAAAACAGTGCCACATTTGTTCACGGGTTGTGTCTGGTATTGCCCCGTGGACAAGTGGCTCATTATTTTAGGAGGAAAGCATTTCTAATATTACCATTTTCTCAACTGTAAAGCGCAGGGGATTATTTTGATGTTCTATTAAAACAAACAAAAAAAAACCTAAATGAACTAAAAATGACTGAGTGACTGTGCGCTCTCCAATACGGTTATAGGAGGCAGCACTTCCTCTGGAGCATCGGACAAGCGCAGAGGTATTAAAGCTGGTCTAAACAAACCACCATGGCCTGCAGTGTCTCCGGGCTGATCTTCCATTGAGCACATCTGGGTCGGACATTGCTCATCAATTGCAAAAGAAGCTGACAGCAACCAATCAGGTTGATTTACATATCCAGTTGCATTCAGTGTGGAAGAACAATCCCAGACAATCATTAATAACATGTCAAGGCGAGTGTTTCTGCGTGTGGTACTCATACACTAAATAAAGAGGTTCTGAAAATTTTGTTTCCATCTGCCCATCATTTGCATATCATTAACATGCCTATCCATCCTGTGATTTTCATAATTCCATCTTGGTGTTGCAATTTCAACGTTGAGTAGTATACAGCTCTGGCAAAAATTAAGAGACCACTGCAAAATGTTCAGTTTGTCTGATTTTTCTCTTTATAGGTATATTTTTTGAGTAAAATGTAAATTGTTCTTTTAGTCTATAAACTACTGACAACATGTCTCTGAATTTCCAAGCAATACATTTAGCTTTTTTTTCTGACAAAAAAATAAAAACACAGTGCTTTTAGACCTCAAATAATGCAAAGAAAACAAGTTCATAATCATTTAGAAACAACAATACTAATGTTTTAACTCAGGAAGTGTTCAGAAATCAATATTTTGTGGAATAACCCTTATTTTTAGTCACAGCTTTCATGCGTCTTGGCATGCTTTCCACCAGTCTTTCACACTGCTTCTGGTGCAAAAATTTAAGCAGTTCTTTGTTTGATGACTTGTGACTATCCATCATCCTCTTGATTACATTCCAGAGGTTTCCAATGGGGTTCAGGTCTGGAGATTGTTCTGCCCATGACAGGGTTTTGATGTGGTGGTCTCTTAATTTTTGCCAGAGCTGTATATCAGAAATCCTTTACAGCCGTGGTGTGCAGCGTATCGCAGCAAGTCCCAGCATGCCATGTAGTTTGCAGAGCCATAGTATACTGGGAAAGCTGCATCTTTTCACACTGATTTTCTCATCGCTTTGACATAGGGTCAAATATCTTTGGCGAACAGGATATGGGGGGGGGGGGGGGGGGGATATGAGTTAAAGAGATAAAGAGCCATCCTACCATGAATTTCATACAGATTGCGCGTTCCTGCCTTGCGATGCAGCTCGTCAATATTCTGCGTTATCACCACTACTTTCCTTCCCTGTTTGCTGAGCCGAGATTCACATTCTGCGATGGCCAGGTGTGCTGGGTTTGGGCTTTTTGTAAGCATCACTTCTCTACGATAGTGATAAAACTCCCATACACGAGATGGATTCCTGGCGAAAGCTTCAGGGGTCGCCAAGTGCTATAATAATGAAAAAACAGTGGTTTTAGAGAAGAAAAAAAATAAATAAAAAAAGTTGGATACAAATTATACCCCTTTTTTATGATTACACGAAAACTCAAAAACAAGTGGCCCGTTATAATTATGTAGCCTTCTCCAGTTTTGTGCAAAAGCAGTAGGAGGAACTTAACATGAATGACATAAACATGCCTATAAGAAGGCCACTATGTATGAGCTCAAAGAACAATATGAGAACTCAACAGTAACAACGGCCCGAAAAGGGCAACAGGGTGGGAGCTGTGACCACCAATTAGAGGCTAAGGCTACTTTCAGACATAGCGCATTTTTGAGCGCTATTTTGCGGGCGCTTTTCAAAAATGCGCAATGTCATTTTCGTCTGCCGGCAAAGTGAATGAGAAATTCACTTTGCCGTTCAGACACACCGCAAAAAAACGCGGCGCTTTTGTCTGCAAACACGCCGGCGTAAAAAGAATTGACATGTCAATTCTTTACGCAGCGGCGTGTCTGCGTATCCCCCTAGGGCCCCATATTACCTTCCACACACAGCGCCTTTGTCCTGGGTGTCGGCGTCTTTGTACGGAGGGGTTGACACCCAGGACCGGACGTGACGTCGGACAGGAAGAGGGAAGCCCCCGCCCCCCAGTGAAGCAGCATGGAGTGTGTGTGTGTGTGTGTGTGTGTGTGTGTGTGTGTGTGTGTGTGTGTGTGTGTGTGTGTGTGTGTGTGTCCCCATGCGACGCTAGTGCCACCATTGTGCTAAAGGTACCTTCACACGAAGCGACGCTGCAGCGATAGCGACAACGATGCCGATCGCTGCAGCGTCGCTGTTTGGTCGCTGGAGAGCTGTCACACAGACCGCTCTCCAGCGACCAACGATGCCGAGGCCCCCGGGTAACCAGAGTAAACATCGGGTTGCTAAGCGCAGGGCCGCGCTTAGTAACCCGATGTTTACCCTGGTTACCAGAGTAAAAGTAAAAAAAAACAAACAGTACATGCTCACCTGCGCGTCCCCCAGCGTCTGCTTCCTGACACTGACTGAGCTCCGGCCTTAACAGCACAGCGGTGACGTCACCGCTCTGCTTTCACTTTCACTTTAGGGCCGGCGCTCAGTCACTTTGATACGTGGCACGTGGCACTTTGATACGTGGCACTTAAATACGTGGCACTTAAATACGTGGCACTTAGGCTATGTTCACATTTGCGTTGTGCACATGCGTCCTTTTTTTGATTGATTTTGGACGCAGCAAAAATGCAACTTGCTGCGTCCTCTGCGGCCGGATGCGTGCGCTGCAGTGACGCATGCGGCGCAAAACGCAAGTGCGATGCATGTTCATGCGCCCCCATGTTAAATATAGGGGCGCATGACGCATGCGGCGCCCGACGCTGCGGCGCAGACCGGAAATGTGAACGTAGACTTAAATAGCTGGATAGAGCTGGATCCGCGGGCTGTGATCTGGCCTACGCTCAGCACTCTGCGGAGCGCTGTCATTCAAAACACGTCCACTCATTTTGGTGTTTAGTCCCAAAATGGAGGATGGAAGAAGAAAAGGGTTGGACAAGGAAATGACATCATTTCTTTTTTTTTTTTCCCCCACTGCAGTTAAAGCTTTATTTGTGTCAAACACAGACAATCTGCAGAGAAAACTGCATAAAAAACCGCACTAAAAACCGCATCAAAAACCGCATCAAAAACGCACCTGCGTTTTCTGCCAAGAGCTGCGGTTTTTGTCCTGAAAAAAAAGGATTGAAATCAGGATCGTGTGAACATACCCTTACCGTACAGGGTTACGACTGACTGACGCCTGCCCTAGTAACCTGGGGTTAGTGACAGTGGGGTTAGTAAACCCCAGCTGATGTCTGTTCCGCTTGCTGAGGCGTCTTTGGCTCAAGGCCATTGCAGCTGGCAGAATCGACATGATGTTAACTCCAGTGTGTATTGTATTCTGAGTCATAAAGACAGGAAATTACCTCAATGACTTTTTTTTTTTCCCCCTTTTTTTTTTTTCAAACAAACTTTATTTTCAGTACACAATGCTGAAAAAAACGCAGCTGCAAAAAACGCAGCAAAAAACGCTGTGTGTGAAAGCAGCTGCGTTTTTTGCCTGCGTAAAAAAACGCAGGTAAAGCAGCAGCAAAATACGCGCGCGTAAAAATACGCAGCAAATATGCTGTGTGTGAAAGTAGCCTAAGAGAAAGATTTTACGGTGAGTACACAAAAATCTCCTTTACTCTGTCGCCTCATTGGGGGACACAGGACCATGGGACGTCCTAAAGCAGTCCCTGGGTGGGAAGCAATGGACGAATATTGTGCAGACAGGCCCCTATACTTTGGGCACCGCCGCCTGCAGAACACATCTACCCAGGCTCGCTTCCGCTGAGGACTGGGTATGAACCCTGTAGTGTTTAGTAAACGAATGTGGGCTAGTCTAAGTGGCCGCCTTACACACTTGTTGTGCCGAAGCCTGGAGCCGAATGGCTCAGGTGGACCCTACCGCCCGTGTAGAGTGTGCCGTAATACCGGCTGGAAGAGGAGAATTCTTAAGGCGGTAGGCCTCTTGTATGGTGGATGTGATCTTCCTAGGAAGGGTAGCTTTGGAAGCTGGGAGACCCTTGCGGCCGCCTTCCGGAAGAAGGAAAAGGGATCAGACCTCCGGAAGGACGCAGTCCTAGACACATATACGCAATGCCCTGACAAGGTCAAGCGCATGCAGAGCCTTCTCCACTCTATGAACCGGGACCGGACAAAGGGAAGGCAGAGAAATGTCCTCATTGAGGTGGAAGTTGGACACAACCTTCGGAAGGAAGGATGGGACCGTACGGAGAACTACTTTGTCCTGGTGAAAAACCAGGAAGGGCCGTCTGCAGGAGAGAGTGCTGTCAGTTCGACAACCTGCGTAGCGAGGCGATTGCCACCAGGAAAAAAAAACACCTTCTGGGAGAGAAGGCAGAGCGGGACCTCCTTAAGGGGTTCGAAGGGTGGTTCCTGCAATGCTGTCAGGACCAGGTTGAGGTCCCACGTTTCTAGTGGTCGTCTGTAGGGGGGGGGAACCAATCGGGAAACACCCTGAAGAAAAAAGACCTTACTCGCAGCTTGGTAGCAATGCGCCTTTGAAAAAAAGCACTGAGAGGGCTGACACCTGGCTCTTAGGCGAGCCCAGGGACAGCCTGGCCTCCAGACCCGATTGGAGAAAAAAAAACAGGTAGTTCGGGGAGGGAAGAAGGGAATGGGGTCTGGCCACGAGATTCGCACCAGGTAAAGAGAACTTTCCAGGTACGGTCATAGATCTTGGCAGAGGCTGGCTTCCGTGCCCTGATCATGGTCCTAATGACGTCCGTCGAGAGCCCTGCCTGGGTTAGAACCCAGGTTTCAAGGGCCATGCCATCAAATTGAGAGCCCCTGAGTTCTGGTGGTATAACGGGCCTTGTGATAGAAGATCCGGGCGGTCGGGGAGGCGCCAGGGGGCGTCTGCTGAAAGTTGTACGACGTCAGCGTACCATGTACGTCTGGGCCAGACCGGTGCGATTAAGATGGTTGGAACTCCATCTTGCTTGATCTTCCTCACCACTCTGGATAACAGGGGGAGAGGTGGAAAAATGTACAGAGGCTGGAACTGGGTCCAGTCCTGAACCAGAGCCTCTGCTCCCAGCGACCGCAGATCGTGTGTTCTGGCCATGAAGTTGGAGACCTTGGCATTCAAGTGGGATGCCATTAGGTCCACATCTGGGGTCCCCCAGCGATGGCAGATCTGCCGAAAAATTTCGGGATGGAGAGACCACTCTCCCGAATCTATTCCTTGTCGTCTGAGGAAGTCTGCTTCCCAGTTGTCCACACCCGGAATGTGGACCGCCGAGAGAACCAAGCCTGTGTCCTCCACCCAGTGGAGGATGTGTGACACTTCTCGCATCGCCTGGGTACTGCGGGTCCCCCCTTGGTGATTCACATATGCCACAGTGGTGGCATTGTCCGATTGTATTCTGATGTGAGAGGCTGCCAGTAAGTGATGGAAGGCCCTCAATGCCAGGAGGATGGCACGAATTCCCAGGATGTTGATGGGCATGGTCGCTTCCACTGGGGACCACTTGCCCTGTGCCCTGTGGTGTAGGTGCACTGCACCCCAACCCGTCAGGCTCGCATCGGTGGACAGAACCTTCCACTGACCTGTGAGAAAGGATTTCCCCTTTGCTAGCGAGGTTGGCTTGAGCCACCAGTGCAGGGACCTCTTGGTTGACGTTAGCCGGAACTCCCTGTCGAGAGAGAAAGGGATTCCTGTCCCAGGACATGAGAATGGCTAGTTGGAGAGGCCTGAGGTGAAACTGGGCCAAATTGGGACCGCTTCTATTGCTGCCCCCATCCTGCCGAGGACTCATGGCAAACCGGAGAGATCGAGGGGGTTTGCGGAAGAGGATGCGAACTCCTAGACGGAGAGCTAGTGCCTTGTGCCTGGGAAAGAGCACTAGACCCCTGGAGGTGTTGTATAGCATTCCCAGGAAGGTCAGAGACAGACTCAGGGTTGGTGATGACCTTTGTAGGTTGACTAACCAGCCCATGCGACTCAGTGTCGATGGTGATTGAGACGCTGAGCTCGCAGTCCTTGAAGGTAGGAGCCTTGATGAGTAGATCGTCCAGGTATGGAACGACTACTATGCCTCTGGAGTGCAGGACATCCATGGTGGCTGCCATGACCTTGGTAAACACACTGGGAGCCGTGGCGAGTCCGAACAGAAGACCCACGAACTGGTAGTGGTCCTGGTCGATTGCGAACCTGAGAAGACTGACGAGCAGATGCAATCGGTATATTCAGGTATGCGTCTTGTATTTCTATGAAGGCGAGATATTCTCCCTTCTCCATGGACGCAATGATGGACCGAAAAGGACTCCTGCGGAAGTGACAAACCCGTACATATTTGTTGAGTTGTTTTAGGTCCAGTATGGGCCGTACGCTGCCTCCTTTCTTGGGGACTACGAATAGATTGGAGTAGAACCCTCGGAAGCGCTTAGCCGTGGGAACCGGTACTATGACTCCTGCTTGAAGAAGCGAGGGAACCGCTTGGTGGAAGGCACGAGCCTTGGCTGGCGGTTTTGGGGGAACAGAGAGGAAGACTCGGTTCGGTGGGTTGGAGGTTGAACACTATCTTTTATCTGGAAGACACTAGTTCCCTGACCCACCTGTCTTCTGTGGTAGGCATCCAGACTTGCTGGAAGAGCAAAGTCGGCCGCCTACGGGTGGGATGTCTTCCGGGGTCCGTGAGTCATGAGGAGGAAAAAATCTGAGGTTTACCTCCTTTGGGCTTTGACTGACCTGCTTTTAACTGCCAAGTCTTGTCTGACCTTTGCGTCGACCATGAGTTGTCCCTGTGTGGGGAACGGTTACAATTTTGTGCTGGACGGGAGACGGACCAGCCCGAGGAATTCCGAAAGGATCGGAATCGGTTTTGTTACACTTCTTGTAAGTGCGTATAGGTTTCAGTTGAGGGAGAGAGGTACCCTTCCCCCCCGGTGGCGTTGGATATCATTGTGTCCAACTTTTCACCGAAAAGTCACCCACTGAGATACGGGAGGTGCGTGAGGGACTTCTTTGAGGCTGCGTCCGCTTTCCATTCCGCAGCCAGAGGATACGCCGAATCGTGATGGCGTTTGATGCTATCCCCGCTACGCCCCTTGCTGAATACAGAGCTGCATGAAGCATGTAATCTGCTACAACTGCTATTTGAACCGCTTGGTCCGACAGCTCAGGAGCAGATGCTTGGAGGCCAGCTTGTAAATTTTTGGCCCAAGCCAGTATGGCCTTGGCAGCCCAAACTGAAGCGAACGCGGGAGCCAGGGAGGCCCCTGCCGCTTCGAAAATTGAACGAGCCATGCGTTCTAACTGCCGGTCTGCTGCGTCCCTGAGGGTTGAGCTATCTGGCAGTGAAAGGAGAGTCTGTGCTGCTAGTCTAGAGACTGGGGGGTCCACTTCGGGTGGATCTGTCCATTCCTTGGTGTCCTGTGGGAAAGGGTACCTTGCCTCCAGATATTTGCGATTAGCGAATTTTTTCTCAGGCTGTGAGAGCTGCTCTATAAGGATCGCTTTAAACTCTGGGTGGTTAGAGAAAACCTTAGGCGGCTTCAGAGGTCCTTCAAAGGAAATCCTCTGGTGGCAGATTAGAATTGTCCAGCACCCGATGGATGGAAGAGATTATGTCCTCGACTAGCGCTGTATTGCTAGGGGGGATTGGGATCAGGGACCCCTCCGTTTCCCTGACTGAATCGGAGTCACAGATGCCTTCCGAATCCTGTGTATCACTGAGGCGTCCCCTGCTGGGTGAGCTGGGGAGGAGGCCTTCTCTGGTCGGGGACTGCGGAGATCTGCATTGTCTGCCCCTGGAAGGGGACGGTCTAGATCAGGGGTGTCAAACTGCATTCCTCGAGGGCCTCAAACCATGCGTGTTTTCAAGATTTCCTTCTCATTGCACAAGGTGCTGGAATCATTCTGTGCAGGTGATTAAATGATCACCTGTGCAATACAAGGAAATCCTGAAAACATGACCTGTTTGCAGCCCTTGAGGAATGCAGTTTGACACCCCTGGTCTAGATAACTTGGAACTACGGTGTCTCTCCCTAGAAGGGGATGACCGTGTGCTATGGGATGACGCAGATGGACTTGACCTAGACGTGGATGTGCCAAGTCATTCTGTTCCCGAGTCAAGCTCTCCCTTTGCTGGGTAGCAGTCATAGCCGAGGCATGACTCTGCAGAGCCTGAAGCAATGTGGAGGTTTGGTTATCTATAGACTGAGTCATAGATTGCGACCTCTGAGTGACCCATTCCGGCGTGGCATTTAGACACAGAGGCATTGGCAGGGGCTTCTTGGGGCTCTGACGCAGTAGTCTGGATGCAGTCCTGGCAGCGCGTTACGTGCCACTGGGGAGAGCGGTCCAGCAGGCTGTACAAAATGCATAATAGCAGTCCTGCCTGGTTCTCTTGGACCTTGAGCCCGGCATAGTGCACAGAGTGCAGAAGGGCTGGCTGCAGAGGACCTTACAGGGGTAGAGAAACCTATAGGGGAGCCTTATAGGTAATATGGATTCACAGCCGAGTAAAACAACCCAGCTGTGATCTTTCCCCACCAGTATGCCCCTAGGTCCAGCGCCGAAGAGACTGGCTGGCCTGGTCCTGCTGACCGGGAGATGCAGGGTTAAAGGGCCACTGTCACCCCCTCCAGCCGTTCTAAACTAAAAGAGCCACCTTGTGCAGCAGTAATGCTGCAGTCTAACAAGGTGGCTCTTTTAGTTTTTGATTCAGTTATTACCTCAAAGCGTTTTAAAAATTGGCCACAAATACCAGATTTTGTACCTGGAGGCGGTCCGAAGCCTCTTCTATGAATCTCCTAACTGCCGTCACTCTTCTCTTCAGGGGCGATGGTCGCTGCCCCCTGAGCGCTGTTTCTTCTTAAATCCGGCGCCTGCGCTGTGCGTGCCTGCCTGGGGCCTGCGCAGTGTTCATTGTCAGTCACAGCTCAGATGCCGGGTGCCTGACTGCGCCTGTGCGGGCAGTGCGGCCACCCTGTTGCTGAATCCCCGCCCCGTGTTATTCATTATGCACAGTGCGGGGCTGGGGTTCCTGGGAAGGCGGGGGAGCGTCTGAGCTGGGGGAGCGTCTGAGCTGGGGGAGCGTCTGAGCTGGGGGAGCGTCTGAGCTGGGGGAGCGTCTGAGCTGGGGGAGCGTCTGAGCGTCTAAACAGCGCAGTGCGCATGCCCAGGAACCCCAGCCCCGCACTGTGCATAATGAATAACACAGTGCGGGGCGGGGATTCAGCAACAGGGTGGCCGCACTGCCCGCACAGGCGCAGTCAGGCACCCTGCATCTGAGCTGTGACTGACAATGAAGACTGCGCAGGCCCCAGGCAGGCACGCACAGCGCAGGCGCCGGATTTAAGAAGAAACAGCGCTCAGGGGGCGGCGACCATCGCCCCTGAAGAGAAGAGTGACGGCAGTTGGGAGATTCATAGAGGACGATTCGGACCGCCTCCAGGTACAAAATCTGGTATTTGTGGCCAATTTTTAAAACGCTTTATTGAGGTAATAACTGAATCAAAAACTAAAAGAGCCACCTTGTTAGACTGCAGCATTACTGCTGTACAAGGTGGCTCTTTTAGTTTAGAACGGCTGGAGGGGGTGACAGTGGCCCTTTAATCTTTGCTGCAGTAGAAATGGGCGCCGAGGAGAAGAGGAGAAGGGGGCGGAGAGCTGAGAAAAAGGCGGCAAAGCTGTGTAAAAACGCGCCCTGTCTCGATCCACCCCCTTTATGACACTGTAGAGTGTCATATTTGTCATCCGGGGGGCGGAGAGGAGGCGGCGGCTACAGCTAGGCCGAAGACAGGGCCTAAATTAGATGCTTGATGCCCAGAAAGGCTCCAGGCCGGCTTGGAAGTCCGGGGGGGGGGGGTATCGGATCTGAACAGGACCCCCCTGGATTTAAAGGCAGGATAGCGGTGGGGCTGTAAGCGGGAGGGGCGCCCTGTGAGGGGTCCCCCTGAGCCAGTATAGAGCTGGTGCTGCCGCAGAGACAGGGGCGCAGGGAGCCCTGTGTCTGTATGTGCCATGCCTGCCTGCACTCCCCCCGTCCCCGTCAGGAGACCGCAGCTGGGCTGGGGTCCCTGGATGCAGGCGCAGTGTGCTGGCCCATTGCTGGGAACTGTAGAATGCTGCCTGTACAGGCCCTACCTGAGGTGTCAACCTAATGCCCCCAGAGGGGGATTAGGAAGGGTGCTGTTGTCACCTTCAGGGGGCTTTATCCTCGCCTCGACCTCAACCCAGAAACCAAAAGGAATTGGGGAAGTCTCAACTTCGAACCAGCACCCGAGGGACTGGGGAATGAGCAGCATGGGGAATAGCCATCTCTACTTCAACTGGGCACCCTGTAATAGGGGGCCGAGGAAGGAGCCATGCCGGGAGTCTCACAGGAGACCCACTTTTCTTCATCTGTAATCCGTCGTAAAAAAATGGAGTAAAAAAATCTTAGGTGTGCCTCCTATGCGACGCTAAGCAAAAACTGGAGAAGGCTGACGCCGTCCAGGGGTGTATACTGCAGAGGAGGAGCCACGGTTAATCTTTTTCAGATTATACATAGTGTCGCCTCCTAGTGGACATCAGCATAACACCCATGGTCCTGTGTCCCCCAATGAGGCGACAGAGTAAAGATATAAATGAGGTATCGCCGTAATTGTACTGACCCAAAGAATAAAACTGCTTTATCAATTTTACCAAACGTGGAACGTTATAAATGCCCCCCAAAAAGAAATTCATGAATAGCTGTTTTTTGGTCATTCTGCCTCACAAAAATCGGAATAAAAAGCGATCAAAAAATGTCACGTGCCCGAAAATGTTACCAATAAAAAAGTCAACTTGTCCCGCAAAAAACAAGACCTCACATGACTCTGTGGACCAAAATATGGAAAAATTATAGGTCTCAAAATGTGGAGACGCAAAAACTTTTTTGCTATAAAAAGCGTCTTTTAGTGTGTGTCAGCTGCCAATCATAAAAATTCACTATAAAAAACGCTATAAAAGTAAACCAAACCCCCCTTCATCACCCCCTTAGTTAGGGGAAAATAATAAAATAAAAAAAAATGTATTTATTTCCATTTTCCCGTTAGGGCTAGGGCTAGGGTTAGAGCTAGGGTTGGGGCTAAAGTTAAGGTTAGGGTTGGGGCTAAAGATAGGGTTAGGGTTTGGATTACATTTACAGTTGGGATTAGAGTTAGGGGTGTGTCAGGGTTAGGGTCTGGATTACATTTACAGTTGGGATTAGGGTTGGGATTAGAGTTAGGGGTGTGTCAGGGTTAGGGGCGTGTTTGGATTAGGGTTTCAGTTAGAATTGGGGAGTTTCCACTGTTTAGGCACATCAGGGGCTCTCCAAATGCGACATGGCGTCCGATCTCAATCCCAGCCAATTCTGCGTTGAAAAAGTAAAACAGTGCTCCTTCCCTTCCGAGTTCTCCCGTGCGCCCAAACAGAGGTTTACCCCAACATATGGGGTATCAGCGTACTCGGGATAAATTGGACAACAACTTTTGGGGTCCAAGTTACCCTTGGGAAAATAAAAATTTGGGAGGCTAAAACTCATTTTTGTGGGAAAAAAAAAGATTTTTTATTTTCACGGCTCTGCATTGTAAACTGTAGTGAAACACTTGGGGGTTCAAAGCGCTCACAACACATCTAGATGAGTTCCTTAGGGGGTCTACTTTCCAAAATGGTGTCACTTGTTGGGGGCTTCAATGTTTAGGCACATCAAGGGCTCTCCAAACGCAACATGGCGTCCCATCTCAATTCCAGTCAATTTTACATTGAAAAGTCAAATGGCGCTCCTTCCCTTCCGAGCTCTGCCATGCGCCCAAACAGTGGTTTACCCCCACATATGGGGTATCAGCGTACTCAGGACAAATTGTACAACAACTTTTGGGGTCCATTTTCTCCCGTTACCCTTGGTAAAAAAACAAATTGGAGCTGAAATAAATTTTGTGTGAAAAAAAAAAGTGAAATGTTCATTTTTATTTAAACATTCCAAAAATTCCTGTGAAATACCTGAAGGGTTAATTCTTGAATGTGGTTGAGCACCTTGAGGGGTGCAGGTTTTAGAATGGTGTCACACTTGGTTATTTTCTATCATATAGACCCCTCAAAATGACTTCAAATGTGACGTGGTCCCTAAAAAAAAAAAAAAAAAAAAAAAGTGTAAAAATGAGAGATTGCTGGTCAACTTTTAACCCTTAACTCCCTAACAAAAAAATGTTGCTTACAAAATTGTAATTGTGCTGATGTAAAGTAGACATGTGAGAAGTGTTACTTAAGTATTTTGTGTGACATATCTCTGTGATTTAAGGGCATAAAAATTCAAAGATGGAAAATTGTAAAAATTTTCCAAATTTTCGCAAATGTTCCGTTTTTTTCACAAATAAACGCAAGTTATATCGAAGAAATTTTACCACTATTATGAAGTACAATATGTCACGAGAAACCAATGTCAGAATCGCCACGATCCGTTGAAGCGTTCCAGAGTTATAACCTCAAAGGGACAGTGGTCAGAATTGTAAAAATTGGCCCGGTCATTAACGTGCAAACCACCCTCGGGGCTTAAATGAGGCGGCACAAGTAGTAAAAAAAAAAAAAAAAAAACTGGGGTTACCTGTATAGCGAGAATGGTAGGGTATTTTATAATAAAGATATTACAAAAGTGGTTAGGGCTTAAAGAGATGTATTAATAAAAGGCATAGATAAGAGGCCACCCCTTTAAGAATGGATACCAAGGTGCAATTGCTGAATACAGTTTAGAAAGGTCATACCTGTGCTTGCCACTTCCTCCAGTATCCTCCAGCGCCTCTAAAAGTGGGGACTCCACTCTCTGCGCTGACACCTGCCCCTGTAATCACGGCTATGTGCTTCGCCTTAGCAAAAGCTTCTCGAAATTCTGCCAAATCTGATAAACAGGGAAAATACTGTTAGTTTACGTGCCTTTATACTTCACTACAATCAGAATGAATTATTCAGGATATTTTCAATAAACTCAGGACTCCAGTCATTCAATCCAGCATCAGAGGGGAATCATTACATTCCTTACCATAAGGAATATGACCCAAGTAAAAATGGTAATAAACATTTTATATAAAGTACCATGGGGCAGATTCATCACAGCTTTTGCGTCAGAAAAGTTGTCTAAAAGCTTTGAAAAGTTGCAAGAATTATATGCAACGGGGAGTGAGCAAAAATGTTTTGTGGATGTGGCCACATGTGCCCAAATTAATCAGATGTTCTGGAGTTTCGTAAGCTGGAAATGCTATTCCAGTCCCCGACTGGAGTAGCATTTCTGGTGAGGCACATGCCACTCAAAAGAGGTGCAGAGTTCATTAAAGGGAATCTGTCAGCAGGTTTTTGTAATCTGAGGACAGCACGAGATTTCAGCAATGTGTCACTTATTAGGTGGTGTGACGTTGTTTACTTACAATGAAGATTTTATCACTAGGTCATTATCATTGCCCAGATTAGCAGCCATATGCTAAGTCATACAACCACGCCCCCTCCTCTGAAAAGCAGCTCATTGTCTATAGACTATGTACATACAGACTAGTGTGGGCGGGCCTAGCTTTCTCAGCTCTGCTTCATGATACATCTAAAACCTCTGATTGTATCATAACTGCTGCACCTGGTAAACCAAGTAATACATCTCTGGAATCAGGGTCTCTTCCTACATTCTGCTGCTCTCAGAAGAAGTAGCAAAAACCTAGCGACACATTCCCTTTAAACGGAATGCAAACTCTTAGGCTACTTTCACATTTCCGTCGGTAGTCGCCCGTCACAAAGCATCGGCGCGATGTACCGACGGAAGTGTGTCCTTCACATTTCCGTCTGCAGTCCTGGCCAGGAAAGAGACAGACATTTCCTGCCGGGCATGCGCAGACGGAAAAACTGGATACAACGCACAGAAAAACGTTCCCTTGAACGTTTTTCCCAGACGACGGGCCGCCAAAACCCGACGCAACCAGTGCACGACAGACGCGACGTGTGGCCATATGTCGCGATCCGTCAGCAATACAAGTCTGTGGGGAAAAAATGCTTCCTGCGGGCAAGTTTGCAGGATGTGTTTTTTTACCAAAACGCATTGTGACGGGGAGTGCCCGATGGAAATGTGAAAGTAGCCTTAATGAATTTGGCAGCTTCCACTCCAGCATGACTAGCATAGCGAGACCATGTGCGATGCCAGACTTGATGAAATCGGCCAATGTTTCCTGCAGCACTGAGACGTTGTAATATCCCAGTATTCACGATTAGTAATCTGACCTGTATTGACCATAAGGCTGATGCAGCAGATTCACCACTGCTTATTCGCTTGCAGAAAATCCTCTGAGTTTTACAGTGATGATGTTTTTAACAGGGTGGATTGATTTAAATCACGCCGATTTAAATCATGATTTAAATCACGATTTAAATCAAAAGATTTTTTTCTATTTAAATCGGATCGATTTAAATCATGATTTTAATCATGATTTAAATCAAAAGTTTTTTTTTAATATAAATCACGATTAAAATGAGAAGTGAGAGCAGTGCGCATGTGCGCCCATAGTTACACGGACGAAACTAGGGGCAACGATCTAACGCCAGGGTGAGGGGGGGACCCCAAAGTAAGTAAAAATCTTTTTTGTTTTACTATATGGCAATAGGTAGGTGTTTAAAAGCAGCATGTCTTAATTGTATAAACTATTAATAGCCTCCACATTTTGTTCATACTGCCCCTTTAATTCCACACTTCTAGCTTGGTTTCACTTTTGGTTTAGTTTCTTTTTCCATTCAGTTGACATGCCCAAACTTGTTGGATAGTCAGCAGTACTTGGCTGTAGTAACAATCAAACTTCATAAGTGATCTGTGTGAGCCATGGCAGGTCGTAAGAGAGACCCTATTTGGGTTCATTTTGTTGAGATGCCAGCAGCAGATCTTGGAAAGAAAGGTGCAAGAGCAAAGTGCAAATACTGTCAAAAGGATATCCAAGGACTTGTTTGCCGTTTGAAATCACATTATGAAAACTGCAACCAGAAGGGAAATGAAGATGTTGATAGTGAAGTGTTTCTTTGGTCATCTTCATCACCGCACTTCTCATGATGTTGCCTCATTCACGCCACCAGGCCTCGCATCTCTTTGTTGCATCGTTTGCATTTTGCACGCATGCCTGCCTTACCGATAGGCAAAGGAGCTTCATTAAAATATTCCCAAACTGGGTCTCTTTTACGGCCTGCTGCCATTATAAGGAAAGAATGTAATAAACCTCAGATCGTACACACAAACAGATCCAGACTTGTCTGTCTGTGGCTATGCTGCAGTATTGTGCTCAAAGTTTCACTTTCATTTTTTTGTCTGCTTGCCCTTCCTCCTCAAAACACTTAGATTCACATTCTTCTTGTGTTGTGCAGATCTATTCCACTCCAAACAATCAGAAACATATTGTCTAACTTCTTGGACTTGGCACTGAAGGGGTTGATTCTGTATTCATAGGTTTGTAGAACAATAGGATTAAGGTCTTTTTCTCAACTCTGTTCATGTTGTAACATTTTTGCCATGAAGAAGAGGCTGGGACCTCTGCGGAGTCAAACTCAGTTTTGAGAACTGCGTAAGTAAAGCGAGCGTCTGTGATAATATAGGAGAGAAACTGCCCACTAATCCTACAGAAACCTCTGGAAGAGCATGGCATTGTGAATGTTACACATATACAGCCTTTATTCTACTGAGTTAAACAACTCAGCTTTATCTCATGATGGAAGAACCTTTGGATGGTAAAATATTTTCCTCAAAAAGCAGTTTATTGAAAAAAATCCGATTTAAATCAAAAAAATCCGATTTAAATCAAAAAAATCCGATTTTTTTGATTTTTTTAAAAAAACATTGATTTTTATCCACCCTGGTTTTTAATAATCTCGTGCAAATGTTGTGAAAAATATCCAGAGCAAAAAAGTGACAAGAGCTGCAGGTCCGAGATGTAAAAAGTAAAATTGTGCGATACAAATTCACAACAAATCAGAAACTAATCTAAATACGCATGAGGTCATTAGACCACGTTTTCATGTTGCATTTTTGCTGCGTTTTTTAATGCAAATTTTAATCTGCGTTTATCAGTACAAGCAAATGCTAGGAGAATTTTATTTTATTTTCCTGGCAGAATTGGAAAAGCAGCCAGTCACTTTCAGCAATTTTTCACCCATAAAAAGCAACAGATAAGTGAAAAACTCAGAAAAAAACGCAGGTATCAGGTTTTGCTGTCTTTTTGGTGCAAAAACCCTCAGTAAGTTGAATCATGTTTTTCTTTAATGCACAAGAGACAAGTGTACCTGATAAAAACGCAGCCAAAAATGCAAATATGCTGCAAGATCTGCTTTTTGTAAGCAGCTTCTTTACTGCCAAGAGAGCAGGTTTTGCCTGCAGAAAAAAAAAATGCAGCAAAAACACAACATGAGAACATAGTCTTAAAATAAGGTCGGGACACCCTCTGCTGGACCAGAAAAATCTTAGAGGTGTTAAACTGGCCTTACAGAGATACAGAAAATATATATTTTTTTTATTTTAAAGGCAGTGAATGTGGTTATTCCATGGCCGGGAAGATTTCTTAACCAAATCAGATCCAATACAAAAATTACAAGGGGTTAAACTACTATAATAAACACAGGAAATATTACAGGACACAATGCTGACATGGAGGTGCAATTACCGTATATACTCGAGACTCGAGTATAAGCCGAGATTTTCAGCCCATTTTTTTAGGCCGAAAGTGCCTCTCTCTGCTTATCCTCGAGTCATTGTCCCTGGGGGGGGTGACGGCAGGGGAGGGACGGCTGTGACATCATACTCAACTGCTCCGGTCGTGGTCCCTGCATCTCCGATGGTCTCCAGGAGCAGGAGCTCTTCCAGCTTTGAGCGGTCACATGGTACCGCTCATTACAGTAATGAATATGGACGCGACTTCACTCCCATAGGGGTGGAGCCGCATATTCATTACTGTAATGAGCGGTACCAGTGACCACTCAAAGCTGGAAGAGCTGCTGCGCCCGGAGAGTCCATCAGAGAAGCTGCCAGGGACCACACCGGGAGCAGGGGAGTATAATGGGGAGGGTGAGCACGGAGATATTCACCTGTCCTCGTTCCACCGCCAGGCGCCGTCTTCCACGTCATCTGCCTGTGATGCTCAGGTCAGAGGGTGCGATGATGTGGTTAGTGCGCGCCCTCTGCCTGAGCGTCAGTGCGGAGGATGGGAAAGACACAGCAGCGCCCGGCGGTGGAACGGGGAAAGGTGACTATAGCAAGTGCCGGGGGCCTGAGCGATGAGAGGCGAGTATGTCATTTTTTTTTTTTTTTTAAATCGCAGCAACAGCATATGGGGCATGATAGTCTATGGAGCATCTTATGGGGCCATAATCAGCATTTGTGGAGCATTATATGGGGCAAATGTCTGTATGGAGCATCTTATGGGGTCATAATCAACATTTGTGCAGCATTACATGGGGCATATTTTAATATGGAGCATCTTATGGGGCCCATCATGAACTGTATGGAGCATTATATGGGGCTCTGATTCAATATGGATATTCAATAACACTTAACCTACTGATGTCTCAATTAATTTTACTTTTATTGGTATCTATTTTTATTTTTTAAATTTACCGGTAGCTGCTGCATTTTCCACCCTAGGCTTATACTCAAGTCATTAAGTTTTCCCAGGTTTTTGTGGCAAAATTAGGGGTCTCGGCTAATACTCTAGTATATACAGTAATCTAAGGCTATGTGAACACGTTGCGGATTTGCCTGCGGATTTTTCCGCACTGAATCCGCATCTCTTAGCGGAAAACGCAGGTGCGCTTTTTATTTGTTTTTTTATGCGTTTTTGAAAGCTAAATAAAGATCTATTATTGAACAAAAAAAAAATAATTTGTGATGTCATCATTTCTTGTCCAACCCACACGATAGATAGACTGCTGCAGATCCACAGCGTCAAATCCGCAGGCAGATCTGCAACGTGTGCACATAGCCTAAAATATCCTAAAGTCAACAGAATGAAGCTACATATATATTACGGTAGTAAACAAGATATGTATGACAATCGCACCATTAGATACTTACTAGAACTCGGACACGCCATATTCACACTCACACCCTGCAGACGGGGTCCAGGTTTCAGCCCCCAATAGACCTGGGTGACCAGTCTTCGGGTGTGTAATGGAAGAAGAGTCATTAGGAGCAGCTAGGGCAGCTGAAACGCAAAGCATGAGAAGAATGCATCAGTGAAAGGGTTACTGATGGAGGAAACAAATTATAGGGTATAAAATGGCTCTATTCCTACAGGGAAGGGCTGGAGAATATGGTGGGAGGATCGAGTCTTAATTAAGCACTTAATCTCACAAGGTAGTACCAAGGATGGATGGAGGAGATGGACTCAGCATCTTACATGTGAGCCGTGAGAAATGTGGGCTGTGAGTCAGGGGCAGGAGACGTGCTATCCCAGACAGTGCTACGTGCGCACCGACACTCAGGATCTCGCTGATAGTGGGGCTCCCTTCCAACTACGAGGCACATAAGTCATTCTTGATTGACATTAGTGGGCGAGAAAGTATAAAGACGAAAGGTTTCTAGTAGAGACGCCTTCTCTGGGAAGAGGACGCTAAATTAATCTGAAAAGCCGAACTTCATAACTCCAGCTCTTTAACCAGCACAGTTATTCCACCACCTGTAGCAGATCAGAATGGAACAACACTGGGCTAAACAGAAGAACTATGCCACAAGTGTATCCTAAACAGACAAAAATACACAAGTCTTGTACAAATGGGTCATATGCACCTATGTATGGACTTTTCCTCTGCAGCCCCCTTGCTATGGAAACTTTTCAGGGGCAAATATTACTGTATAAATACACAGCGTCAAACCCGCAGCAGTTCCTGATCGTGGGTACGTGCCCCAACAGTTCCTGCAAAGTGGATGGGATTTAGAGACGTCTTATGACCATTTTTTTTTTTTTTTTTAACTCAGATGTTGTGTGTACGAAAAATCCGCAAAATGTCAGTATTTGTCTTGCAGGTACAGCTTATCTCCATGAGGAAAATCCACATGGAAAAAAAAAACAAAAAAAAAAAAAACAACCACGTGTTTCTGATACAAAAACCCCAAAACCCACTGCCTGTTAATTAAACACATGTAATCAGCATATGACTGCATCAAAAAAGTTTTCAAAGCCAAATACCCGGAAGAATCAAACAAGGCAGCTGTATTTAAAACAGAACATACCACAAAGACTGAAAAGTGCAATAAAAACAAGTAAAAAACCCAATGAAAAAAAATAAAACAACCTATGTGCCAAAATGCTGCACAAATCAAAAACTGAAATTTTCATTGTAGGAATGTAGCGTAAAGGGAGTAATTGACATTGATGCCCACAGTATAAATTGATAAGCTGTATGTCAGATCCACGGCGCAGGGCAGTTTATGCTCCGAGGTCTGAGGATGAGAGTCCAAGAAGTTTCAGCCACAATGCTGCCCGGGCAATAAGTAGTGGATTTTCTCTTGGCAATCTCACAGCACAGACAGTGTACCGCTGCTATCAATCGACAGAAGTTCTCACCTAAATAGTGAGCTAGGCAGGGTGCCCACCTAAATAGTGAGACAGGCAGGGTGCCCACCTCAATAGTGAGCTGGGCAGACGACGCTGGGGTGAATGGCCACCATGTTGGCCTTGTTAGGCAGCCGTATCCTATTTGGCGCAGAGCCCGGCGTACAGCTGCCTATCTGGACGGTTGGACTGGTGGTGCCTGTGCCCCCCACTAACACCAGGGTCCCTGTGATCAGCTTTCATCTTGGTAATTTAACACTTTAGTGCCAAGACACAATCTACTCAGTAATGCAGTGCAGAGCTACAGTTAGGGATTAATAGCAGGATCCCATTAGCGCAGCACTCCCTTGTGGCTGCCTATAAGGAGGACACGGAAGCAATGTCCCCTACACACAGAGGTGGGCCGGCACAGGATGCAGAGCCCACCACACACCTGCCCTGTAGTAATACACCACAACCCCACAGCATAGTGACACATCACACGGTGCAGGACAGGACGCTCAGAGAACACGTGTCTGCTGTCCCGGCACATAACGGAAGCCAGTAACGGGAGGACTCCCCGGATATTGGAAGCCCCGACCTACACGGTGACTACTGTACCTGCCGGGCAGCCAGGCCTGCAGCAACTTACTCCACTACCGAACTGAGACACGCAGCCCACAGCGCCACCTAGTGAGGACTCGGAGCAAGAGCAGCGCAGCCAAATAATCCTCAGTGGCAGGCACAGCACGATCCTCCTCCCAGCCCGGTGTTCTTGAGGAGAAACTCTAGATCCGCCTCCAGTATCCGGTGTATTTAAAGGGAAACCTTAGATTTTCCCCCAATACCTGTTGTACTTAAAGGGAAAATCTAGATATCCCTTCATTATACAGTATACCTGAAAGGAAACTCTAGCTCTTCCTCCAGTATACCTAAAGGGAAACTCTAGCTCTTCCTCCAGTATACCTAAAGGGAAACTCTAGCTCTTCCTCCAGTATACCTAAAGGGAAACTCTAGCTCTTCCTCCAGTATACCTAAAGGGAAACTCTAGCTCTTCCTCCAGTATACCTAAAGGGAAACTCTAGCTCTTCCTCCAGTATACCTAAAGGGAAACTCTAGCTCTTCCTCCAGTATACCTAAAGGGAAACTCTAGCTCTTCCTCCAGTATACCTAAAGGGAAACTCTAGCTCTTCCTCCAGTATACCTAAAGGGAAACTCTAGCTCTTCCTCCAGTATACCTAAAGGGAAACTCTAGCTCTTCCTCCAGTATACCTAAAGGGAAACTCTAGCTCTTCCTCCAGTATACCTAAAGGGAAACTCTAGATCTTCCTCCAGTATACCTGAAAGAAAACTCTAGATCTTCCTCCAGTATCCGGTGTATTTAAAGGGAAACCTTAGATTTTCCCCCAATACCTGTTGTACTTAAAGGGAAAATCTAGATATCCCTTCATTATACAGTATACCTGAAAGGAAACTCTAGCTCTTCCTCCAGTATACCTAAAGGGAAACTCTAGCTCTTCCTCCAGTATACCTAAAGGGAAACTCTAGCTCTTCCTCCAGTATACCTAAAGGGAAACTCTAGCTCTTCCTCCAGTATACCTAAAGGGAAACTCTAGCTCTTCCTCCAGTATACCTAAAGGGAAACTCTAGCTCTTCCTCCAGTATACCTAAAGGGAAACTCTAGCTCTTCCTCCAGTATACCTAAAGGGAAACTCTAGCTCTTCCTCCAGTATACCTGAAAGGAAACTCTAGATCTTCCTCCAGTATACCTGAAAGGAAACTCTAGCTCTTCCTCCAGTATACCTGAAGGGAAACTCTAGATCTTCCTCCAGTATACCTAAAGGGAAACTCTAGCTCTTCCTCCAGTATACCTAAAGGGAAACTCTAGCTCTTCCTCCAGTATACCTAAAGGGAAACTCTAGATCTTCCTCCAGTATACCTGAAAGAAAACTCTAGATCTTCCTCCAGTATCCGGTGTATTTAAAGGGAAACCTTAGATTTTCCCCCAATACCTGTTGTACTTAAAGGGAAAATCTAGATATCCCTTCATTATACAGTATACCTGAAAGGAAACTCTAGTTCTTCCTCCAGTATACCTAAAGGAAACTCTAGCTCTTCCTCCAGTATACCTAAAGGGAAACTCTAGTTCTTCCTCTAGTATACCTAAAGCGAAACTCTAGCTCTTCCTCCAGTATACCTAAAGGGAAACTCTAGCTCTTCCTCCAGTATACCTGAAAGGAAACTCTAGATCTTCCTCCAGTATACCTGAAGGGAAACTCTAGATCTTCCTCCAGTATACCTGAAAGAAAACTCTAGATCTTCCTCTGGTATACCTGAAGGGAAACTCTAGATCTTCCTCCAGTATACCTAAAGGGAAACTCTAGCTCTTCCTCCAGTATACCTAAAGGGAAACTCTGGCTCTTCCTCCAGTATACCTAAAGGGAAACTCTAGCTCTTCCTCCAGTATACCTGAAGGGAAACTCTAGCTCTTCCTCCAGTATACCTGAAAGGAAACTCTAGCTCTTCCTCCAGTATACCTAAAGGGAAACTCTAGCTCTTCCTCCAGTATACCTAAAGGGAAACTCTAGCTCTTCCTCCAGTATACCTAAAGGGAAACTCTAGATCTTCCTCCAGTATACCTAAAGGGAAACTCTAGCTCTTCCTCCAGTATACCTGAAAGGAAACTCTAGCTCTTCCTCCAGTATACCTGAAAGGAAACTCTAGCTCTTCCTCCAGTATACCTGAAAGGAAACTCTAGTTCTTCCTCCAGTATACCTAAAGGGAAACTCTAGCTCTTCCTCCAGTATACCTAAAGGGAAACTCTAGCTCTTCCTCCAGTATACCTGAAGGGAAACTCTAGCTCTTCCTCCAGTATACCTGAAAGAAAACTCTAGATCTTCCTCTGGTATACCTAAAGGGAAACTCTAGATCTTCCTCCGTTATGATTAAAGAGAAACTCTAGCTCTTCCTCCAGTATACCTGAAAGCAAACTCTGGATCTTCCTCCAGTATACCTGAAGGGAAACTCTAGCTCTTCCTCCAGTATAACTGAAGGGAAACTCTAGATATTCCTCCGTTATAATTAAAGGCCTGTCCCACACATCCAGATAATTCCGGTACCGGAAAAATCGGTACCGGAGTTATCCGTGTCCGTGTGCTCACGTGGCACATCAGTGTGGCACACGTGCGGCAGCCGTGTGCCGCCCGTGTGCCGACTGGGTACCACACGGACCGTGCAGGAGACAGCGCTAGAGATAAGCGCTGTCCCCTGCATCTGGTGCTGAAGCCGGAATTCATTCCTTCTTCCCAGCAGCGTTCGCTGGAAAGAAGGAATGAAAAATCATTGTTTTGGTTTTTTTTATGGTTAAAATAAAGATCCTTGTCCCCACCCCCCTCCCACCCCCTGTGCGCCCGCCCGCTGGAAATAAAATACTCACCCGGCTCCCTCAAAGCGTCCTCTCCGTGCCGCAGCTTCTCCTGTATGAGCGGTCACGTGGTGCCGCCCATTACAGTGATGAATATGCGGCTCCACCCCTATGGGACCGCTCATACAGGACAAGCTGCGGCGATGAGATGAAGCAGCGAGGGAGCCGGGTGAGTATTTTATTAACAGCGGACGGGCGCACAGGGGGTGGGAGGGGGGTGGTGACAAGGATCTTTATTTTAAACACGAAAAAAAAAAAGATTTTTCATATCTTCTCTCCAGCGAACGCTGCTGGAGAGAAGAAATGAATGGCGGCTTCAGCACCACAAGCTGGGGAGACAGCGCTTACTGTAGCGCAGTCTCCTGCACGGCACACGGACGGCACACGGACAGCATCCGTGTGCGGTACGTGTTTTATTATTGACTTTAATGGGTCCGTGTGATCCGTGCGCTCCCACGAACACTGACATGTCTCTGTTATTTGCACACGGACACACGGTCCGCGAAAACACGCTTACATGTGCAGAGACACATTGATTTTAATGTGTCTACGTGAGTCAGTGTCCCCGGTACGTGAGAAAACTGTCACCACACGTACCGGAGCCACTGACGTGTGAAACCGGCCAAAGGCAAACTCTAGATTTTCCTCCAGTATACCTGAAGGGAAAACTGAAAATAAAGATTTAGCAACAACCACAAGATGTATTTCATCAAGCAAGGTATCACTGTAATCAGTTTAACGGCGCCGACGTGACTCTGTAGGTTACTGTGCACAGTCCTGTGACAGGTTCCTTTTAATTAGGTGTGCTCCTCTTTATGTACTGGCCTTCCTCTTGTTTTTGCTAAGGCCCATTCAGTCATCAGTGATATTTCTGCTGCACACAAAGTGGTCCAATTTTCACACAGGAGGACTTCCTTTCACTAAGCATGTAACTTATGAAGGTAATTGCTTGCACCAGAAATTTTTAGACGCTTCATAGCAAGGAAAATATAGGAAAAGTCAGCTTGCCACACAAGTGTGTATCCTCCCAGGTGCAAACCAACGCCTTGCAGGGATAAGGGTGAGGCAGCCACAGCAGAGAATCCAAAAGGAAAGAATAAGACGCAAGACGAAACGGGTTTATCTTGTCTCATAAGTGTGATACAGTGCTGGACTGAATATGTTAGTTGAATGATTTTATATACTTAGAATAAAAGTTAAATGTTTTAGCAACCTTCACCTTTCGCTGGATTTCCTTTCCTTTTGGCTTCATAGTAAATGGGGTGTCAGAGGCTGCAGACCGTCGCACTGCATCTGACTGCAGGAGGCCTCAGCAGTTTGCTTTGCAGACTTTTTCCTGGTCCTTGTGACTCTAGGACCCAGTCACAACCTTCTCCCGGCTCTAGTTGACACATCTGGACCGGGGTTGTTTATACCTCCCAGCTTGCTGCTGGGAGTTGCCGGTGATATTTCCATTTCACCCTGTTGAGGCTTGGAGCTATAGCAGTCGGCTATTTTCCTCATTGGCAGGGCCGGTTTTAGACAAAGTGGGGCCCTGGGCAAAAGTTTAAAGTGTGGCCCCAAATGCTGACATATTGCACCATCACAAAGAAACATTTAAAGGGAATCCGTCACCACTTTTTTGGCATATCATGTACAAATATCATTCAATTTAGTGTCAGCTCTGCATTATACAAGTACTTTTTATACCCCTTGACACCCGACCAATGATACATAAATATCGTTTTTATTCCTCCTGCGGTGTATGTAAATATACTCGGTCCGGTCCAATGGGCGGGGCTTATTGTCCGTCTCTCCCCCCCCCTGGCTTGCTCTACGCATTCCCTTTGGGTAATTACTGCGTTCGCATAGAGTTACCGCGTGTGCGCATTCAAATGGTCCCTCGTGCGTGCGCAGTATGCTTTGCCCAACTGTGGGCAAAGTTGAAAAACAGTATTGCGTATGCGACGGCATACGCGATTGCGCTCTATGGCCCGGAAGTATACTTGTACACTTCCGGGCCATGGAAAGCCGTGGCGTATGCTGGTGCATACGCAATACTGATTTTGTGCTTTGCCCACAGTTGGGCAAAGCATACTGCGCACGCGCGAGGGACCATTTGAATGCGCACACGCGGTAACTGTACGCCATCTGTGATATTCACAGAAACGAATACATACAGCAAGATGAGGGGGTGGAGACGGACAATAAGCCCCGCCCATCAGACCGGGCCGAGCATATTTACATACACCGCGGGAGGAATAAAGACAGTATTTATGTATCATTGGTGGGGGTGAGGAGTCAAGAGGTATAAAAAATACTTGTATAATGCAGAGCTGACACTAAATTGAATGATATTTTTACATGCTATGCCAAAAAAGTGGTGACACATTCCCTTTAAGTTGTATTTGTATGGGCTGAGTTCAGGCCGTTAATCGAGCATGATTGACAATATTGAAGTCATTCGACACTTGTTCCCGAGTTTCTTTACACCAGCTGAGGAAGAGTGATGGGGACAGTTAGTCCTCTCTACAGTATAATGCAGGTCCCATATAGTACAATGCACTCCTCATGGTCCTTGATAGAGTATACTGCAGCCCACCTCAGAGTATACTGCAGGCTCCCTCATAGTATACTGCAGACCCCTCAGAGTATAATACAGACCCCTCAGAGTATAATGCAGTCCCCCCACACAGTATAATTCAGCCTCCCCCCACAAACACACAGTATAGTGCATCCCCCCACACACACACACACACAGTATAATGCAGCCCCCACCACACACACAGTATAATGCCGCCCCCCACACACAGCATAATGCAGCCCCCACCACACACAGTATAATGCAGCCCCCACCACACACACACACACACACACACAATATAATGCAACCTCCCCCACACACACAGTATAATGCAGCCTCCCCCCCACACACAGTAAAATGCAGCCCCCACCACACACAGTATAATGCAGCCCCCTGTGTGTGCGTGTGTGGGGCTGTATGTGTGTGGGGCTGTATGTGTGTGTGTGCAGGGCTGTGTGTGTTTGTGTGTGTCTGTGTGTAGGCAGGCATCGTCTGATGGGACTAATAGTCCCATCCGGCTATGCCTGCTACAGTGACAGGTAGCCGGATGATGGGACAGTAGTAGTTCCATCATTCGGCTACTGTGTTCAAGCGTAAAAAACAAACAAACACATGTATACAGTACATACATGTAGACATACAGTACATACAACATACAGTATATACTCACCAAACAGCTAATCTCCAAAGCCCTGGATCACCTGTAAAAAAATTAAAAATAATAAACCAACAGAATACTCTCAGACCCGATGTAATCCATTTAATAACGAGTGTCCCATGATGATCTCCCGTGGAGCGCTGTCACATCGGCAGATGCAATCGCTCTCCAGAGGCGCCGGTGATACAATGATGGAAGGTATCCTTCCGCCCTGTATCCCTCCGCCGCTGTGAGTGCAGAGTTCATACTGTCACTTGTGGCACCGCTGTGTGGGAAAATTCTCACACAGCAGTGCCGTAAAGTGACAGGCCATTGAACCCTTAGTGATAACACTGCAGGAGCCATTGTCTCCTGTCAGTGTCACTGGAGGCCTATAGAGCTGTCACATCTCCTGATATGACAGCTCTATAGGGAAGATCGTCGTGGGACACTCGTTATTAAATGGACTGCGTCGGACAAGGGTGTATTTGTGTTGGTTTATTATTTTTTCTTTTTTTGCAGGAGATCGAGGGCATTGCATGTATTGGCAGAACAGTAAAGATCGCAAAACTGAGTTGTGTTTTATTTCATTAAAATACTTTATTCTGCATGTGTGTGTGTTTATTTAACCCATTAACAACTATAGGTTTAGTAATGGATAGGTGTCTTATTGACGCCTCTCCATTACTAAGCCGGCTTGATGTCACCTTACAATTCAAAGGTGACAGCAACCCTCTATTACCCCATATGCCACCGCTACAGGGCAGTGGGAAGAGAGAGGCTAAGTGACGGAATTGGCACATCTTACAGATGCGCCATTTCTGGGGCGGCTGTGGGCTGGTGTTTGCATCCGGGGGGGGGGGGGGGGGGGGCAATATCCATGGCCCCTCTCTAGGCTATGAATATCAACCCCCAGCTATCTGCATAGCCTTTTCTGGCTATTAATTATAGGCTGACCCCACGTCGTTTTTTTGGGGAGGTCTCCCTATTTTAATAGCCAGTAAAGGCTAAATAAACAGCTGCGGGCTGATATTCATAGCCTGGGAAGATCCATGGGTATTAACCCCTTCCCAGGCTATAAACATCATCCCCCAGTCACTGGCTTTCCCGCTATGGCACAGAAAATTGTGCGGGAGCCCACGCCATTTTTTAAAAATTTTTTTAAAAATTAAACATATTGCGTTTAAGGCCGGGGAAACACTTGGGAGAAACTCACACAAGTCTCTCCCATCAATACCCGGCACTGCCACCAGAACTCAGGACTGGAGCGTGCGGCTGCCTGTATTTCTATGCAGCTGAATGCTCCGGTCCCGAGTGTCGGCGGCTGTGCCGGGAACTGAGGTGCCAGACTCCTGTGAGTTTCTCACAAGTGTGACCCCGGTCTAATGCAGAGAGTGTGTGTCACCGCACCTTGAAAAAGAGCAGCGAAACGCGCGTCGGTAGCGGCGACACACAGGTCCGGCACTACACTACCATATGGGTACGCATTCCTGATAGGCACTTCTATATACTACAATGTCGCTACTAAGCAACGGATATGTATCTGGTTAATGTATCCTATAGTGGGGGATATTGTGTATGCTTCCTATGGTAACTATGAGCACTAGGCACTTTATGATTTCATGACATTTTGCTGGTATACCCGTGGTTGATTTCATCCCTCCCTATGTACATGTTTGTCATGTTGTTTGACTATTTAATAAATGTATATACATTTTTACGAATTTTGGACTGAGTTCCCCTTTTCTCTTTGGGTATCCTTACATGTATGGGCGGCAGTGAGGCCCCCTGGGAGCCCTGAGCCTGCAGTGGCGGGGGTCGCCCAGGAGAGGGCGTTGCAGGAGAGCCCAGGCCGTAGGTGACAGCAGCTGTCCCCGCCCACTCCCTGCCGCACAGCAATGAAGAGGAGAAGCCTGCGACCATGGCAGGAGGCAGCCCGGGATGGTGTGTGTCACAAGCTGAGGCGCTGGCACTGCCCGCAGGCTGCTCTCTGCCCTCTCCGCTGTCCCCGGATGCTGTGTGCAGGATCCTGGCATGAGCAGGACATGGGGGAGAGAGCCTGGCCCCTGCAGCCTGAGAGGAGAGCAGGGCACCCAGTAGGCATCCCTGCTCCTCCAGCACTGGGCATCCTGTGTCTGTGATCCTGCAGAGGTCTGCCCCTGCCAGTGTGTGGTCACCACCATGCTGCCCGGGGTCGGGGTGTTTGGCACCAGCCTGACGTCCAGGGTCATCATCCCTCTGCTGAAGGACGAGGGGTTTTCGGTGAAGGCGTTATGGGGCAGGACGCAGGAGGAGGCCGAGGAGCTCGCCAAGGAGATGAGTGTGCCCTTCTACACCAACCGCATCGACGACGTGTTACTGCACCAGGACGTGGACCTGGTAGTCATCAACCTGCCCCCTCCTCTCACCAAGCAGATCGCAGTCAAGACCCTAGGTGAGTGGCACATGGTGCCCATCAACAAGTCTGCCCGAGGCCAGGATCCCCACTAGTGGTGTCTGGAGGCTGGTGGGCACCCTGCCAGCCATGTGTCCTGGCCCTTCCCATGCCCAGCCTTCTGTCAGTGCATTATTAATTGCTCCATTAACCTGGCATCATTGTTGGCCTCTTTAGAGCTCTGCAGTTGTAAGATTCTGGGTGGTGTATGTTCCTGGCACGTGTAAGGATGACACTTGTCACATGGCAGGGAATGACAGCGGGGGGCATGGTGTGTAGTGTAAGGGGCTGGTATCTGACCACACACAGTACAGCTATGGAAGTGTATGTAACCCTTGTGTATTTGTAAATAAGAGGGGATCAGTCCATGTCTCACATGTAAAGCGCCATGGAATAAATGGCGCTATAACAATAAATAATAATAATGTCTGGGGCTCTCAGCTCCTCGTGTCCTACAGCTATGGATGTGTATATAACCCTTGTGTATTTGTAAATAAGAGGGGCTCTGTCCATGTCTGGGGCTCTCAGCACCTTGTGTCCTACAGCTATGGATGTGTATATAACCCTTGTGTATTTGTAAATAAGAGGGGCTCAGTCCATGTCTGGGGCTCTCAGCACCTCGTGTCCTACAGCTATGGATGTGTATATAACCCTTGTGTATTTGTAAATAAGAGGGGATGAGTCCATGTCTCACATGTAAAGCGCCATGGAATAAATGGCGCTATAACAATAAATAATAATAATAATAATGTCTGGGGCTCTCAGCTCCTCGTGTCCTACAGCTATGGATGTGTATATAACCCTTGTGTATTTGTAAATAAGAGGGGCTCTGTCCATGTCTGGGGCTCTCAGCACCTTGTGTCCTACAGCTATGGATGTGTATATAACCCTTGTGTATTTGTAAATAAGAGGGGCTCAGTCCATGTCTGGGGCTCTCAGCACCTTGTGTCCTACAGCTATGGATGTGTATATAACCCTTGTGTATTTGTAAATAAGAGGGGCTCAGTCCATGTCTGGGGCTCTCAGCACCTCGTGTCCTACAGCTATGGATGTGTATATAACCCTTGTGTATTTGTAAATAAGAGGGGCTCAGTCCATGTCTGGGGCTCTCAGCACCTTGTGTCCTACAGCTATGGATGTGTATGTAACCCTTGTGTATTTGTAAATAAGAGGGGATCGGTCCATGTTTGAGGCTCTCAGCACCTCGTGTCCTACAGCTATGGATGTGTATGTAACCCTTGTGTATTTGTAAATAAGAGGGGATCAGTCCATGTCTGGGGCTCTCAGCACCTCGTGTCCTACAGCTATGGATGTGTATATAACCCTTGTGTATTTGTAAATAAGAGGGGATCAGTCCATGTCTGGGACTCTCAGCACCTCGTGTCCTACAGCTATGGATGTATATATAACCCTTGTGTATTTGTAAATAAGAGGGGCTCTGTCCATGTCTGGGGCTCTCAGCACCTTGTGTCCTACAGCTATGGATGTGTATATAACCCTTGTGTATTTGTAAATAAGAGGGGCTCAGTCCATGTCTGGGGCTCTCAGCACCTCGTGTCCTACAGCTATGGATGTGTATATAACCCTTGTGTATATGTAAATAAGAGGGGATCAGTCCATGTCTGGGGCTCTCAGCAGCTCGTGTCCTACAGCTATGGATGTGTATATAACCCTTGTGTATTTGTAAATAAGAGGGGATCAGTCCATGTCTGGGGCTCTCAGCAGCTCGTGTCCTACAGCTATGGATGTGTATATAACCCTTGTGTATTTGTAAATAAGAGGGGATCAGTCCATGTTTGAGGCTCTCAGCACCTCGTGTCCTACAGCTATGGATGTGTATATAACCCTTGTGTATTTGTAAATAAGAGGGGATCAGTCCATGTCTGGGACTCTCAGCACCTCGTGTCCTACAGCTATGGATGTGTATATAACCCTTGTGTATTTGTAAATAAGAGGGGATCAGTCCATGTCTGGGACTCTCAGCACCTCGTGTCCTACAGCTATGGATGTGTATATAACCCTTGTGTATTTGTAAATAAGAGGGGCTCTGTCCATGTCTGGGGCTCTCAGCACCTTGTGTCCTACAACTATGGATGTGTATATAACCCTTGTGTATTTGTAAATAAGAGGGGATCAGTCCATGTCTGGGGCTCTCAGCACCTCGTGTCCTACAGCTGTGGATGTGTATATAACCCTTGTGTATTTGTAAATAAGAGGGGATCAGTCCATGTCTGGGACTCTCAGCACCTCGTGTCCTACAGCTATGGATGTGTATATAACCCTTGTGTATTTGTAAATAAGAGGGGCTCTGTCCATGTCTGGGGCTCTCAGCACCTTGTGTCCTACAGCTATGGATGTGTATATAACCCTTGTGTATTTGTAAATAAGAGGGGCTCAGTCCATGTCTGGGGCTCTCAGCCCCTCGTGTCCTACAGCTATGGATGTGTATATAACCCTTGTGTATTTGTAAATAAGAGGGGATCAGTCCATGTCTGGGGCTCTCAGCACCTCGTGTCCTACAGCTATGGATGTGTATATAACCCTTGTGTATTTGTAAATAAGAGGGGATCAGTCCATGTCTGGGGCTCTCAGCACCTCGTGTCCTACAGCTATGGATGTGTATATAACCCTTGTGTATTTGTAAATAAGAGGGGATCAGTCCATGTTTGAGGCTCTCAGCACCTCGTGTCCTACAGCTATGGATGTGTATATAACCCTTGTGTATTTGTAAATAAGAGGGGATCAGTCCATGTCTGGGGCTCTCAGCACCTCGTGTCCTACAGCTATGGATGTGTATATAACCCTTGTGTATTTGTAAATAAGAGGGGATCAGTCCATGTCTGGGGCTCTCGGCTCCTCGTGTCCTACAGCTATGGATGTATATGTAACCCTTGTGTATTTGTAAATAAGAGGGGATCAGTCCATGTCTGGGGCTCTCAGCACCTCGTGTCCTACAGCTATGGATGTGTATATAACCCTTGTGTATTTGTAAATAAGAGGGGATCGGTCCATGTCTGGGGCTCTCGGCTCCTCGTGTCCTACAGCTATGGATGTATATATAACCCTTGTGTATTTGTAAATAAGAGGGGATCAGTCCATGTCTGGGGCTCTCAGCACCTTGTGTCCTACAGCTATGGATGTGTATATAACCCTTGTGTATTTGTAAATAAGAGGGGCTCAGTCCATGTCTGGGGCTCTCAGCACCTTGTGTCCTACAGCTATGGATGTGTATATAACCCTTGTGTATTTGTAAATAAGAGGGGATCAGTCCATGTCTGGGGCTCTCAGCACCTCGTGTCCTACAGCTATGGATGTGTATATAACCCTTGTGTATTTGTAAATAAGAGGGGATCAGTCCATGTTTGAGGCTCTCAGCACCTCGTGTCCTACAGCTATGGATGTGTATATAACCCTTGTGTATTTGTAAATAAGAGGGGATCAGTCCATGTCTGGGGCTCTCAGCACCTCGTGTCCTACAGCTATGGATGTGTATATAACCCTTGTGTATTTGTAAATAAGAGGGGATCAGTCCATGTCTGGGGCTCTCGGCTCCTCGTGTCCTACAGCTATGGATGTATATGTAACCCTTGTGTATTTGTAAATAAGAGGGGATCAGTCCATGTCTGGGGCTCTCAGCACCTCGTGTCCTACAGCTATGGATGTGTATATAACCCTTGTGTATTTGTAAATAAGAGGGGATCGGTCCATGTCTGGGGCTCTCGGCTCCTCGTGTCCTACAGCTATGGATGTATATATAACCCTTGTGTATTTGTAAATAAGAGGGGATCAGTCCATGTCTGGGGCTCTCAGCACCTTGTGTCCTACAGCTATGGATGTGTATATAACCCTTGTGTATTTGTAAATAAGAGGGGCTCAGTCCATGTCTGGGGCTCTCAGCACCTTGTGTCCTACAGCTATGGATGTGTATATAACCCTTGTGTATTTGTAAATAAGAGGGGATCAGTCCATGTCTGGGGCTCTCAGCACCTCGTGTCCTACAGCTATGGATGTGTATATAACCCTTGTGTATTTGTAAATAAGAGGGGATCAGTCCATGTTTGAGGCTCTCAGCACCTCGTGTCCTACAGCTATGGATGTGTATATAACCCTTGTGTATTTGTAAATAAGAGGGGATCAGTCCATGTCTGGGGCTCTCAGCACCTCGTGTCCTACAGCTATGGATGTGTATATAACCCTTGTGTATTTGTAAATAAGAGGGGCTCAGTCCATGTCTGGGGCTCTCTGCACCTTGTGTCCTACAGCTATGGATGTGTATATAACCCTTGTGTATTTGTAAATAAGAGGGGATCAGTCCATGTCTGGGGCTCTCAGCACCTCGTGTCCTACAGCTATGGATGTGTATATAACCCTTGTGTATTTGTAAATAAGAGGGGATCGGTCCATGTCTGGGGCTCTCGGCTCCTCGTGTCCTACAGCTATGGATGTGTATATAACCCTTGTGTATTTGTAAATAAGAGGGGATCGGTCCATGTCTGGGGCTCTCGGCTCCTCGTGTCCTACAGCTATGGATGTGTATATAACCCTTGTGTATTTGTAAATAAGAGGGGCTCAGTCCATGTCTGGGGCTCTCAGCACCTTGTGTCCTACAGCTATGGATGTGTATATAACCCTTGTGTATTTGTAAATAAGAGGGGATCAGTCCATGTCTGGGGCTCTCAGCACCTCGTGTCCTACAGCTATGGATGTGTATATAACCCTTGTGTATTTGTAAATAAGAGGGGCTCTGTCCATGTCTGGGGCTCTCAGCACCTTGTGTCCTACAGCTATGGATGTGTATATAACCCTTGTGTATTTGTAAATAAGAGGGGATCGGTCCATGTCTGGGGCTCTCGGCTCCTCGTGTCCTACAGCTATGGATGTGTATATAACCCTTGTGTATTTGTAAATAAGAGGGGCTCAGTCCATGTCTGGGGCTCTCAGCACCTTGTGTCCTACAGCTATGGATGTGTATATAACCCTTGTGTATTTGTAAATAAGAGGGGATCAGTCCATGTCTGGGGCTCTCAGCACCTCGTGTCCTACAGCTATGGATGTGTATATAACCCTTGTGTATTTGTAAATAAGAGGGGCTCTGTCCATGTCTGGGGCTCTCAGCACCTTGTGTCCTACAGCTATGGATGTGTATATAACCCTTGTGTATTTGTAAATAAGAGGGGATCGGTCCATGTCTGGGGCTCTCGGCTCCTCGTGTCCTACAGCTATGGATGTGTATATAACCCTTGTGTATTTGTAAATAAGAGGGGATCGGTCCATGTCTGGGGCTCTCGGCTCCTCGTGTCCTACAGCTATGGATGTGTATATAACCCTTGTGTATTTGTAAATAAGAGGGGATCGGTCTATGTCTGGGGCTCTCAGCACCTCGTGTCCTACAGCTATGGATGTGTATATAACCCTTGTGTATTTGTAAATAAGAGGGGATCGGTCCATGTCTGGGGCTCTCGGCTCCTCGTGTCCTACAGCTATGGATGTGTATATAACCCTTGTGTATTTGTAAATAAGAGGGGCTCAGTCCATGTCTGGGGCTCTCAGCACCTCGTGTCCTACAGCTATGGATGTGTATATAACCCTTGTGTATTTGTAAATAAGAGGGTCTCAGTCCATGTCTGGGGCTCTCAGCACCTCGTGACCTACAGCTATGGATGTGTATATAACCCTTGTGTATTTGTAAATAAGAGGGGATCGGTCCATGTCTGGGGCTCTCGGCTCCTCGTGTCCTACAGCTATGGATGTGTATATAACCCTTGTGTATTTGTAAATAAGAGGGGCTCAGTCCATGTCTGGGGCTCTCAGCACCTTGTGTCCTACAGCTATGGATGTGTATATAACCCTTGTGTATTTGTAAATAAGAGGGGATCAGTCCATGTCTGGGGCTCTCAGCACCTATAGCTATAGTCCAATAGCTCATATTTTTACATATGAAACTATTTGCATGACAGCTGTTCACACATGCATGGGGTCCCATATGCAGAATAGAATGGACGTCATATCTGGAATTTTGGGCCTCGTGTATGAGGGGCATCTAAGATGAAGTGAAGCAAAAGATCCCCATTCCTGTTCACACCTGTGACACGAAGCCAACATCAGAATCCCCGATTTTGGTGAAATAAAAATCATCTGTACCTTTATGCCAACGGATTTGGTTTTGCCAGGGCACAATGAAAATCAATCCAGTGGTCATTGATGAGGAACACAGTAAGAAAATGCTTTCCGCATACCTTCCGCTTCACAAGACAATGGAATACAGACTTTGCAGTATAATCATTTTTTGCAATGACTGTATTAGGAAATTTGCAGCATACACCGGCCTGAGTCTGTGCCGCAAATTGTCCTTCATTATACAGCCCTCTCTGGCTGCAGGACATTGCCCAGTTATAGGCAACACACAGCATAGACCTCTGCCAGTCCGTGCTGCAGGTAAAGGGTTCTCCAGGACTTTGGAATACCTGGCCTATACTTAAGATAGGTCATCAATTTCAGATCGGTATGTTCACTACCTGCCACCCCAAAATTCAGCTGTTAGCATTTCCTTCAGTGGCTGGAGATCTATGGAGTTTGAAGAGCACAGCTCTAGCGGTTATTCGTGGCAGATGCTCTGACGGGGCCATTCACTATAATAATGCAGATGGAGTCACCGTCATCATTTTCAGCCGTATAAGCCTATTGGAGGTGGACATTAAGGTGTAGTAGTCTATGTTTAGCTGTCCACCTCTAATAGGCGTATATGGCTGAAAATGTTGACTGTGACTCCGTTTACATCATTATAGTTAATGGCCCCTTGGAGCATATGCTTAAATCCTCTTTTGCGGGAGGGAGGGGTTCTGACGTAAGCCTCGATGAGGCCTCTGAACAGGAATAATCGCTATGTGAAAGGGCCCTAACTTAATAACGTGTATGACTACCGTTTAGGCCAAATATAAATGTCTGGTTATTTTAGTATTTTGACCAAATATGGCACTTAATGCACTGTGTGAGCACCACATGGAGGAATCTCGTTATTCGAGTAGTTAAGAATCTCTTTATGAATGTCAGTAATGTAAATCTACCACGAATCAGCAGCTCATATATTAGCATGCGTTACACTTCATTGTAAGCTATTCCGAGCAGAGTTAGTATTGTAGCAATTATCTGATGTTTGTTAAGTATCTTAATTATCATTTCTATGTTACATGTAACACTTGTGTTGTGCTGACCACTATTCTCTATGGCAAAAGATTTAATCAAAGTCATCTTTAAATATTCTCTTGTAGTAATAGTAGTGGTAATACATACAGCCCAGTATGGACCAAAGAAAATACGGTCTCATCCACACGCTCATAGGAATGTGTTATATGTATCATAGACCGAGATCGTATCACCTACACATAACAAGGACACTCCTACAACCATAGATAAATACCATAAAAATACCAGAGTACACGTCCAAATCTTTTTTGTAAAAAAGATATAAATATACTTTTATTAAAGCCAATCAATACATATATGACAACAAAGTAGCAAAAAAAGGAATTCAGTAAGGGAACAGCTAGAAGCAACACTGAAAAAACGGTGATATCCCCTAGGTACATCTGCAGCTATTTCACAGGTAAAGTGCAAAGTAGTGCATGTAACAAACCAAAGGGAAGATAAGGAGACTGGGTGACTATAGTAAATCATGTAGTAAATCCCAAAATCTAGATAACATTCAGGTATCGTGCACTAGATACCACCACCCAAATCCTCCAATCTTACCCATGATGCAGAGTACCGGGGGTCACCGTCCACGCCCCAATTATCTGATGTTTGTTAAGTATCTTAATTATCATTTCTATGTTACATGTAACACTTGTGTTGTGCTGACCACTATTCTCTATGGCAAAAGATTTAATCAAAGTCAGGCTTCTTTCACACTAGCGTCGGGCTCGGCCCGTCGCGGTGCGTCGGGCCGAGGTCCCCGACGCTAGCGTTGTCTCCGCCGCACAACGGGGGCAGCGGATGCATTTTTCCAGCGCATCCGCTGCCCCATTGTGAGGTGCGGGGAAGTGCGGGGAGGTGGGGGCGGAGTTCCGGCCGCGCATGCGCTGTCGGAAAAAGCGGACCGTCGGGAGCAAAAAACGTTACATGTAAAGTTTTTTGGTCCCGACGGTCCGCCACAGCACGGCGCAACCGTCGCACGACGGTTGCGACGTGTGTCATTGCGTCGCAAATGCGTCGCTAATGTTAGTCAATGCAGAAAAAACGCATCCTGCAAGCACTTTTGCAGGATGCGTTTTTTCGGCAAAACGACGCATTGCGACGTAATGCAGTTAACGCTAGTGTGAAAGTAGCCTTATCTTTAAATATTCTCTTGTAGTAGTAGTAGTGGTAGTAGTAGTGGTGGTAGTTCTAGTGATACAACCCCTGGCAAAAATTATATAATCACCGGCCTTGGAGGATGTTCATTCAGTTTAATTTCCTAGAAAAAAGCAGATCACAGACATGGCACAAAACTAAAGTCATTTCAAATGGCAACTTTCTGGCTTTAAGAGTAAAAGAAAAGCCATGATATGCCATGGACTTCCTTAACCCCCAACCTGTACCACATCTATCGTTCTCACAGTCCCTACTCCCTGTTCCCTACTGAACATGTGCTTTGGCAAAACCGACGTTTATTTGGTCCTGCCAATAAAGCTTCTTTGAATTGAATTGAATTGAATTGTCTTGAACTAGTGATGATAGTAGTATTAGTGATAGTACTAGTGGTGGTAGTAGTATTAGTGGTATTAGTAGTAGTGGTATTACTAGTAGTAGTATTAGTGGTATTACTAGTAGTGGTAGTAGTATTAGTGGTATTACTAGTAGTAGTAGTAGAAGTATTAGTGGTATTACTAGTAGTAGTAGTAGTAGTATTAGTGGTATAGTGGTATTACTAGTAGTAGTAGTAATATTAGTGGTATTACTAGTAGTAGTAATAGTATTAGTGGTATTACTAGTAGTGGTAGAAGTATTTGTGGTATTACTAGTAGTGGTAGAAGTATTAGTGGTATTACTAATAGTGGTAGTAGTATTAGTGGTATTACTAGTAGCAGTAGTAGTGGTATTACTAGTAGTAGTAGTAGTATTAGTGGTATTACTAGTAGTAGTATTAGTGGTATTACTAGTAGTGGTAGTAGTATTAGTGGTATTACTAGTAGTAGTAGTAGTATTAGTGGTATTACTAGTAGTAGTAGTAATAGTGGTATTACTAGTAGTAGTAATAGTATTAGTGGTATTACTAGTAGTAGTAGTAATATTAGTGGTATTACTAGTAGTGGTAGTAGTATTAGTGGTATTACTAGTAGCAGTAGTAGTGGTATTACTAGTAGTAGTAGTGGTATTACTAGTAGTGGTAGTAGTATTAGTGGTATTACTAGTAGTAGTAGTAGTGGTATTACTAGTAGTAGTATTAGTGGTAGTACTAGTAGTGGTAGTAGTAGTAGTAGTATTAGTGGTATTACTAGTAGTGGTATTAGTGGTATTACTAGTAGTAGTAGTAGTATTAGTGGTATTACTACTAGTAGTATTAGTGGTATTACTAGTAGTAGTATTAGTGGTAGTACTAGTAGTGGTAGTAGTATTAGTGGTAGTAATAGAGGTACTAGTATTAGTAGTAGTATTAGTGGTAGTACTAGTAGTAGTAGTAGTAGTAGTAGTAGTGGTATTACTAGTAGTAGTATTAGTGGTAGTAGTGGTAGTAGTATTAGTGGTAGTAATAGTGGTACTAGTATTAGTAGTAGTATTAGTGGTAGTACTAGTAGTGGTAGTAGTAGTGATCGTACTAGTGGTGGTAGTGGTAGAAAATGTTGTTTTCCAGAGGCATAAAGTCGTCCCTCGTATTCCGTCCTCTAGTCTTTCACCAATGTGGTGCCATGCATGTCTAGCTTGGGAAGCCCTGGCGTGCAGTAAGGATGCTCTGTATGCTTCCATTGGTCCCATATCTTGCCCAGTGAGATCTTTTTCAAGACTCTTTACATAGTTAACTTTTTTCTGAAAAATCTTTCAATCTTGGTTATATGTGTCAAGGTGTATTGATAACATAAGTCATGTCACTGTTCTGAACTCGTCATTTTACAGATCCAAAATGCCGCTGACTGATGCCATTGCCTGCTCTCAGTTTAAGAGACATGTCAAAATGATGATCTTTAAAATTGGACATTGTATAGGAAAGTGTATTGTTGGTGTGGAAGTCTAATGGCAGCTTTATTTCTGCTATAATAAACCTTGTATGATCATGACACATGCTGATAGGGGAACAAGCTATAGTTCACCGTGCGTTAGACGTGGTAATGGATCCGCAGGATGTATAGCTGAATTGTGACTGCACTGACAACATGAAACTTCTGTACAATGTGACTTGCTGTAGGGGTATATTGTATCGCAGTGTGTTTTCCTGAATAATGTCAGATACTTGTAGGGACATCAATGTTTGACAATGTGTCCTCTTGTGTATAATGGCTGATTGTGAGGAATCCCAGCGAAACCCTCCACGATCAGCACTCCATCTGTCATTAATAGGCTGACCACTGTAATAGAAACAGCCATCAGGGCCGCTTTTATATACGATATGTCATTAGTAGGGTTGAGCGAAACGGGTCGTTCATTTTCATAAGTCGCCGACTTTTGGCAAAGTCGGCGTCTCATGAAACCCGACCCGATCCCTGTGTGGGGTCGGCCATGCGATACGCGATCTTGGCGCCAAAGTCGCGTTTCGTATGACGCGATTAGCGCCATTTTTTCAGCCAATGAATGAGCGTGGGCAGAGTGATGACATAGGTGTTAGGGGAGTGAACGCCTATCTTCATGTGTCGCTTGTGCGCAGTAGCGATTTGGAATGTGCAAATCGAAATTTTCTGTTCTGGGACGGAGGGAGGGAGGGAGAGAGAGAGAGAGAGAGAGAGAGAGAGAGAAAAATCTTCACTGGGTTTCGTGTTTCGGCCGAAACCCGACTTTTCACTGTGGTCGGCCGATTTCACTCGACTCGACTTTTAAGACAGTCGGGTTTCACAAAACCCGACTCGACCCTAAAAAACTAAAGGTCGCTCAACCCTAGTCATTAGTGGTGACAAAACATGATGATTTTGAATATTTTACTAATCCTGCACTACCCTTAACTATGGTGCCACATCTTCCGCTAGAATAAAGGTAGCTTTGCCCAATATTACTGTCCATTTTATTAATGAATTATTAATTATTCATATCTGTACAATTATTGGACATGTAGAAGGTAACAAATGTGTGTGATCTTCATCAGAATACAACCTCCGACAAAAATGTGACTGCTAAATATTGGGAGAATTTTCTGTCATATTATATTTCAATATTTGCACTCAGTTTACCATGTGCATTATTAGTTAGTAGCAGACCTTTGTCATCGCCATCACATGTGATATAATGAAACATGCAGTACTTGAATTTTATCTGTCACCAGATTTCACAATACTAACGACATACAGTTAAGTCCATATATATTTGGACAGAGACATTTTTCTAATTTTGGTTATAGACATTACCACAATGAATTTTAAACAAAACAATTGAGATGCAGTTGAAGTTCAGACTTTCAGCTTTCATTTGAGGGTATCCACATTAAAATTGGATGAAGGGTTTAGGAGTTTCAGCTCCTTAACATGTGCCACCCTGTTTTTAAAGTGATCAAAAGTAATTGGACAGATTCAATAATTTTAAATAAAATGTTCATTTTTAGTACTTGGTTGAAAACCTTTTGTTGGCAATGACTGCCTGAAGTCTTGAACTCATGGACATCACCAGACGCTGTGTGTCCTCCTTTTTGATGCTCTGCCAGGCCTTCACTGCGGTGGTTTTCAGTTGCTGTTTGTTTGTGGGCCTTTCTGTCTGAAGTTTAGTCTTTAACAAGTGAGATGCATGCTCAATTGGGTTGAGATCAGGTGACTGACTTGGCCATTCAAGAATATTCCACTTCTTTGCTTTAACCCCTTCCCAACATGTGACACAGCGTATGCGTCATGAAAGTCGGTGCCAATCCGACCTGTGACGCATATGCTGTGTCACAGAATGATCGCGTTCCTGCAGGCCAGGTGAAAGGGTTAACTCCAATTTCAACCGACCTACAGGAACAGGGGGAGTGGTACTTCAGCCCAGGGGGGGTGGCTTCGCCCCCCCGTGGCTACGATCGCTCTGATTGGCTGTTAAAAGTAAAACAGTCAATCAGAGCAATCTGTAATATTTCACCTATGAAAATTGGTGAAATATTACTATCCAGCCATGGCCGATGCTGCAATAGCATCGGCCATGGCTGGAGACCCCGATCTGGCCCCCCCACCGACTGACGGCGGTGATCCCTCCGTCCTGTCCTAAGCGCCTTCCTCTCCCCTCCGCTCCTTCCTCTCCCTCCGGTTAGGGTTGCACTTAGGGTTAGGGTTGCACTTAGGGTTGCACTTAGGGCTAGGGTTGCACTTAGGGTTGCACTTAGGGTTAGGGTTGCACTTAGGGCTAGGGTTGCACTTAGGGCTAGGGTTGCACTTAGGGTTAGGGCTGCACTTATGGTTGCACTTAGGGTTAGGGTTGCACTTAGGGCTAGGGCTAGAATTAGGTTTAGGGTTAGAATTAGGGTTAGGGTTAGAATTAGGGTTAGGGTTGCAATTAGGGTTAGGGTTACAATTAGGGTTAGAATTAGGGCTAGGGTTGGAATTAGGGTTAGAATTAGGCTATGTGCACACGGTGCGGATTTGGCTGTGGATCCGCAGCGGATTGGTCGCTGCAGATTCGTAGCAGTTTTCCATCACATTTACAGTACCACGTAAACCTATGGAAAACCAAATCCGCTGTGCCCATGGTGCGGAAAATACAGCACGGAAACGCTGCGTTGTATTTTCCGCAGCATGTCAATTCTTTGTGCGGATTCCGCAGCGTTTTACACCTGCTCCATAATAGGAATCCGCAGGTGAAATCCACACAAATAACACTGGAAATCCGCGGTAAATCCGCAGGTAAAGCGCAGTGCGTTTTACCTGCAGATTTTTCAAAAACGGTGCGGAAAAATCCGCACACAAATCCGCAACGTGGGCACATAGCCTTAGGGTTAGGGTTGGAATTAGAGTTAGGGTTGGAATTAGGGTTAAGACTAGGGTTAGGGGTGTGTTGCGGTTAGGGTTGGGATTAGGGTTAGGGGTGTGTTCGGGTTAGGGTTGGAGTTAGAATTGAGGGGTTTCCACTGTTTAGGCACATCAGGGGGTCTCCAAACGCGACATGGCGCCACCATTGATTCCAGCCAATCTTGCGTTGAAAAAGTCAAATGGTGCTCTCTCCCTTCCGAGCCCCGACGTGTGCCCAAACAGTGGTTAACCCCCACATATAGGGTACCAGCGTACTCAGGAGAAACTGGACAACGACTTTTGGGGTCCAACTTCTCCTGTAACCCTTGGGAAAATAAGAAATTGCGGGCTAAAAAATTATTTTTGAGGAAAGAAAAATGATTTTTTATTTTCACGGCTCTGCGTTATAAACATCTGTGAAGCACTTGGGGGTTCAAAGTGCTCACCACACATCTAGATAAGTTCCTTTGGGGGTCTAGTTTCCAAAATGGGGTCACTTGTGGGGGGTTTCTACTGTTTAAGCACATCAGGGGCTCTGCAAACGCAATGTGATGCCCGCAGAGCATTCCATCAAAGTCTGCATTTCAAAACGTCACTACTTCACTTCCGAGTCCCGACATGTGTCCAAACAGTGGTTTACCCCCACATATGGGGTATCAGCGTACTCAGGAGAAACTGGACAACAACTTTTGGGGTCAAATTTCTCCTGCTACCCTTGGGAAAATTAAAAATTGCGGGCTAAAAAATTTTTGAGGAAAAAAATTTTTTTTTTATTTTAACGGCTCTGCGTTATAAACTTCTGTGAAGCACTTTGGGGTTCAAAGTGCTCACTACACATCTAGATTAGTTCCTTTGGAGGTCTAGTTTCCAAAATGGGGTCACTTGTGGGGGAGCTCCAATGTTTAGGCACACAGGGGCTCTCCAAACGCGACATGGTGTCCCCTAATGATTGGAGCTAATTTTCCATTCAAAAAGCCAAATGGCGTGCCTTCCCTTCCGAGCCCTGCCGTGCGCCCAATCAGTGGTTTACCCCCAAAAATGGGGTATCAACGTACTCAGGACAAACTGGACAACAACATTTGGGGTCCAATTTCTCCTGTTACCCTTGGGAAAATAAAAAATTCCGGGCTAAAAAATCATTTTTGAGGAAAGAAAAATTATTTTTTATTTTCACGGCTCTGCGTTATAAACTTCTGTGAAGCACCTGGGGGTTTAAAGTGCTCACTATGCATCTAGATAAGTTCCTTGGGGGGTCTAGTTTCCAAAATGGGGTCACTTGTGGGGGAGCTCCAATGTTTAGGCACACAGGGGCTCTCCAAACGCGACATGGTGTCCGCTAATGATTGGAGCTAATTTTCCATTCAAAAAGTCAAATGGCGCGCCTTCCCTTCCGAGCCTTGCCGTGCGCCCAAACAGTGGTTTACCCCCACATATGAGGTATCGGTGTACTCAGGAGAAATTTCCCAACAAATTTTAGGATCCAGTTTATCCTGTTGCCCTTGAGAAAATGAAAAAATTGAGGCTAAAAGATTTTTTTTTGTGAAAAAAAAGTACTTTTTCATTTTTACGGATCAATTTGTGAAGCACCTGGGGGTTTAAAGTGCTCACTATGCATCTAGATAAGTTCCTTGGGGCGTCTAGTTTCCAAAATGGGGTCACTTGTGGGGGAGCTCCAATGTTTAGGCACACGGGGGCTAAACGCGACATGGTGTCCGCTAAAGATTGGAGCCAAATTTTCATTCAAAAAGTCAAATGGCGCTCCTTCCCTTCCGAGCCCTGCCGTGCGCCTAAACAGTGGTTTACCCCCACATATGAGGTATCAGCGTACTCAGGACAAATTGGACAACAACTTTCGTGGTCCAGTTTCTCCTTTTACCCTTGGGAAAATAAAAAAATTGTTGCTAAAAGATCATTTTTGTGACTAAAAAGTTAAATGTTCATTTTTTCCTTCCATGTTGCTTCTGCTGCTGTGAAACACCTGAAGGGTTAACAAACTTCTTGAATGTGGTTTTGAGCACCTTGAGGGGTGTAGTTTTTAGAATGGTGTCACTTTTGGGTATTTTCAGCCATATAGAACCCTCAAATTGACTTCAAATGTGAGGTGGTCCCTAAAAAAAATGGTTTTGTAAATTTTGTTGTAAAAATGAGAAATCACTGGTCAAATTTTAACCCTTACAATTTCCTAGCAAAAAAAAAAGGTTTCCAAAATTGTGCTGATGTAAAGTAAACATGTGGGAAATGTTATTTATTAACTATTTTGAGTCACATAACTCTCTGATTTAACAGAATAAAAATTCAAAATGTGAAAATTGCGAAATTTTCAAAATTTTCGCCAAATTTCTGTTTTTTTCACAAATAAACGCAGAAATTATCGACCTAAATTTACCACTAACATGAAGCCCAATATGTCACGAAAAAACAATCTCAGAATCGCTAGGATCCGTTGAAGCGTTCACTGGTCAGAATTGCAAAAAATGGCCAGGTCATTAAGGTCAAAATAGGCTGGGTCATGAAGGGGTGAATAAACTCCTGGGTTGCTTTGGTTTTATGTTTTGGGTCATTGTCCATCTGTAGTATGAAACGACGACCAATCGGTTTGGCTGCATTTGGCTGGATCTGAGCACACAATTCTGAATACCTCGGAATTCATTCGTCTGCTTCTGTCCTGTGTCACATCATCAATAAACACTAGTGACCCAGTGCCACTGGCAGCCATGCATGCCCAAGCCATCACACTGCCTCTGCCGTGGTTTACAGATGATGTGGTATGCTTTGGATCATGAGCTGTACCACGCCTTCGCCATACTTTTCTCTTTCCGTCATTCTGGTAGAGGTTGATCTTGGTTTCATCTGTCCAAAAATGTTCTTCCAGAACTGTGCTGGCTTTTTTAGATGTTTTTTAGCAAAGTCCAGTCTCGCCTTTTTATTCTTGATGCTTATGAGTGGCTTGCACCGTGCAGTGAACCCTCTGTATTTACTTTCATGCAGTCTTCTCTTTCTGGTAGATTTGGATATTGATACGCCTACCTCCTGGAGAGTGCTGTTCACTTGGTTGGCTGTTGTGAAGGGGTTTCTCTTCACCATGGAGATTATTCTGCGATCATCCACCACTGTTGTCTTCCGTGGGTGCCCAGGTCTTTTTGCATTGATGAGTTCACCAGTGCTTTCTTTCTTTCTCAGGATGTACCAAACTGTAGATTTTGCCACTCCTAATATTGTAGCAATTTCTCGGATGGGTTTTTTCTGTTTTCGCAGCTTAAGGATGGCTTGTTTCACCTGCATGGAGATCTCCTTTGACCGCATGTTTACTTCACAGCAAAACCTTCCAAATGCAAGCACCACACCTCAAATCAACTCCAGGCCTTTTATCTGCTTAATTGAGAATGACATAAAGAAGGGATTGCCCACCCCTGTCCATGAAATAGCCTTGGAGTCAATTGTCCAATTACTTTTGGTCCCTTTAAAAACAGGGTGTCACATGTTAAGGAGCTGAAACTCCTAAACCCTTCATCAAATTTCAATGTGGATACCCTCAAATGAAAGCTGAAAGTCTGAACTTCAACTGCATCTGAATTGTTTTGTTTAAAATTCATTTTGGTAATGTCTATAACCAAAATTCTAAAAATGTTGTCTCTGTCCAAATATATATGGACTTAACTGTATATTATTAAATTGATCTCTTAGGCTACGTTCACACTTTGCGGGTTTTGCCGCGAATCCGCTGCGGATTTGACACTGCGGATCCGCAGCAGTTTTCCATGCAGGGTATAGTACAATGTTACCCTATGGAAAACAAAACCCGCTGTGCCCACGCTGTGGATTTCCGCGGAAAAAGCCGCGCTGCTTTTCTGCGGAAAAAAAGAAGGAGCATGTCACTTCTTGGTGCAGAATCGCAGCGATTCTGCACCCATAGAAATGCATTGATCCACTCACTTTCCGCATGGGGCTGTGCCCACGTTGCGGGTAGTTAAGCGGATAATGTGCAGATGGTACCCGGGGTGGAGGAGAGGAGACTCTCCTCCAGGCCCTGGGAACCATATTTTGGTGTAAAAAAAGAATTAAAATAAAAAATGATGCTATACTCACCTCTCAGCGCTGCCCGCGGCGTCCGGTCTCAGTTGCTGTGCTAGCAGGACCTGTGGTGACGTCGCGGTCACATGACCGTGATGACGCCGCGGTCACATGACCGTGATGTCACGAAGGTCCTTGTCGGCACAGCCGCCTGCAGCACCGAGGAGATCCGGACATCGGAGGGTGAGTATAACCAATTTTTATTATTTTTTACATTACTATTGATGCTGCATATTGCTGCATATGCAGCATCAATATTATAGGCGGAAACCCGCAGCGGAAACCGCGGAACAAACCGCGATAAATCTGCAGGGATAACCGCAGCAGTTTTGCCCTGCAGATTTATCAATTCCGCTGCGGGATTAACCCACAGAGCAGGCCGCAAAGTGTGAACGTGGCCTTAGGCCTGATGAGGCGGATGTAATTACTTTGAGCAATCCATGGGTCTGTATAATGGATATTGAAAGTATAAACTCAATTTCTGCCTAACTATTTTGATTATAAACATAAGGATGAATGACCTCGGGGAGATCAAAACATCCAACACCGCGGAGACACCATCACGTGTTTCTCAACGCATTGATCCAGAACACTGCCCCCATCCCTTATGGGAAATATGCAAATGCATGTAGAAAAGCCGCAGAGACACCATCTCGGCTTCAGGAAAATGGCCGCCGCGATCTCCAACTGCGCAAGCTCGGCATCCCGCGGCCATTTTCCTGAAGCCCCGGGAAGCAGAGCACTCCATCTGCGCACGCGCGGCCTCAGGAAGATGGCCGCCGCCACCGATAGCCAGGGGAATAGCACAGATCGCGCTCTTTTTTGGCTGTTGCGCATGCGAGAACCACTACGCCAACGCCGGGAAGATAAGAGGTGGGGGAGAAACAGCCATTTCACCACGCCCTTTTGACCAGACCAGCGTGATTGACAGGCGAAAACGGCAACTTTTGTAAGGTATTTCGGCAGCATAGGTGGGGAATCAGGGGACAAAAAATACACTATTGTCCAGCACAGCTCAGGCCCTATTTAATGGTATTTTTATCTCATACTGAAAAAACGGGGTGACAGGTTCCCTTTAACTTGACAATTAACTCACCATTTTGATTACTTGTCACAGTGGGTTATCTCACTTTAGGGGATTAGGATGTCTTAAAATTGAACAATACATGGGCTTATGTCAAGTTAGGTATAATATTACCCTTTTTTTGCCATGGTGTCCCAGGGCTGTGCCGCCTTGTGTTAAGGTAAACTGTGCTGCATCTGTATATACATATTAATGCTGTGTCTACCTTTACAAGCAGGACTGAGCTTATTACTGCTGATTTATTGCTTTATGGCAACCTTAGTACATACACTATATGGGCAGTAGGTGGCTATATATCTTTTTCTGGCTCCACTTACACATGTACGCTCCGTGCTGAAGAGTGTGCATGTGTACTCGATAGGGAAAATGGAATAAGCAGCTCTCAGACACCCCTGGCGTCCAGTGACGTGATGACACAGTCCCCAAGAGGGGAGCGCGTCATCATATCGCCACTGAGTAGGAGTCACTCTGGTACTTCCACAAGGGAAGGAGCTGGACTTACGATTGTTTATCCATACGCCAGGCCAGGCTTGGACTGGCCCACAGCACAACAGGAGAATCCTCCGGTGGGCCACCACCGACTATCTTATTAATGTAACAATCTGCTCACTTCATTGTTATATACTATGAGAGATGAAGATGAATTAAATCTCAGTGACCAGAATAGGAAGGAAAAACAAAACTTTAATTTGCCATGATATGCCAAAATAAATAGGATAAATAATTGTGAAACGCTAATGTGTGTAATACAAAGATAAGTGCCTAGTACCGGTAATCATAAATGCTGTGTGCAAGTGAAATTAGTCTGTGTCATGATATTATTATTATTTATTATTATTATGGTGCCATTTATTCCATGGCGCTTTATGGCATAGTGCAATATCATGGTGCAGATAATACATTGCTGTATTCGGCTGATGGACTTGTAATGACACTTGAATTAGCTGAATCTTTAGGTGTTTTATTATGGGAATTTTCCTTCTTTTATGCAACACCAGTATATACAGTTCTGGCAAAAATTAAGAGACCACTGCAAAATGTTCAGTTTGTCTGATTTTTCTCTTGATAGGTATATTTTTGAGTAAAATGTAAATTGTTCTTTTATTCTGTTAAATTCTGACAACATGTCTCCGAATTTCCAAACAATAAATTTTTTATTTTTTTTCTGAGAAAGAAAAATGGTCAAAATTAAACAAACAGTGCTTTCAGACCTCAAATAATACAAAGAAAACAAGTTCATAATCATTTAGAAACAACAATACTAATGTTTTAACTCAGGAAGAGTTCAGAAATCAATATTTTGTGGAATAACCCTGATTTTTAGTCACAGCTTTCATGCGTCTTGGCATGCTTTCCACCAGTCTTTCACACTGCTTCTGGCGCAAAAATTTAAGCAGCTCTTCTTTGTTTGATGGCTTGTGACTATCCATGATCCTCTTGATTACATTCCAGAGGTTTTCAATGTGTTCAGGTCTGGAGATTGTTCTGCCCATGACAGGGTTTTGATGTGGTGGTCTCTTAATTTTTGCCAGAGCTGTATAATCGTACTGCAGTTTATATGACACTGTAATATATTAATGCACGGTCCCTACAGTGATATTGTATGTTATGCGCCATGTTCTCTTAGTGATACGTGGTAGTTGTATGCGCACTGTGACATCCATACTTGTTCCTCTCCTCGTGTATAGACTGTATTCATAGATGTGGAGAATCCAGGATTTAGCCTTGGCTGGTGGCCGCACACACGGCAGGTAGCGGGTTTGTGTGAGATCTAGTCTGCAGTCACCAGAAATTCCAGCTTTTCCACATTGCATCATGGGGACGGTGACTTGTGACCGAGCTCCTAGTCTGTAGGTGAAAGAACTGTTGACTTTTGTCGGTTACTTTTTTCTGGTTGTTTGTCTTATATGCAGCAGTTTTCTAAGAACGACTGAAAGGCCAAACTCCAAATGCCGGATTGTAATGAGGCTCTTATGAAGAGGAACTCTGCCTTTAGGCCGTCCTTGATCAGGTACCTGCAGGTATCAGAGTGAAGTGGTCCCTGCACGCCAATTCCTATATCCTTATTACTAATGCCGGGGGGGTTGTAAACTTTACAGATCACCTCCTGCTTTTTAGAAGGCCGCAGTGTTGTCTTTGGATATGTCTTTTGGTTAGTGGATGATTTAAAATGAATTTAAGCGAATCTGTTGTCCAGATGAAGGTGGCAGAGACCCTGATTCCAAGATTGTATCACTTCAGTGCTTGTTGCGGTTTTGATTAAAAACAAATTTATCTGCTGAGAATCTAGCAGTTCTCTGAATGCTGAGCTCTGTATAACCCCACCCACACCACTGATTGGCCGCTTTCAATTTACATTGTGCATAGGCAGAAAGTTGCCAATCAGCAGTGGTTATAAAAAGCTTGTGACTATGGAGGACTACCTGGCAGCAAGTTTACTATTCCTCTAGTGTTTTCCTGCTGATAAATCAGTGATTTTATCAAAACTGTCAGTAAGCAACCCAGTAAGTGACACATCGCTGGAATCAGGGTTTCTGCCTCTACATTATGCTGCTCACAGATTAGGTGGCAAAAACCTGGTGACAAATTTCCTTCAAGTATAGCTGTGTGGTATACTTCAAACTAAATAACTTATAAAATGTCATTGGGGTTAAGCTGGTCATCAGCAGATCTCTGGGGTCGATGGCTATGGGAATGTAGTTTGTGAAACGTTTCTGTTTGATCCCCCAATAACGCAATGAGAATTGTCCGGTTGGCCACTTCTCCTTCCATTTCTGTTTTTTCCCACCCATATAAAATTATTTCTTATTTTTCATATTCTTACACTAATAGGATACATATTGCGCCTCTTGCGCAGATCTTTTCTGGACTTGTCAATGTCAATCTTGCCCACTCTCATAATGCTGCATAATGAGTCTGCTTTTCTGACCAGGAACCTGAAAGAGACAAATAACGGTCGCTCTATTGGTTTCCCCAAGGATTTGTATTCACGTGTGGTTTTTTATTCTGAGAAGTAAAGCAGGAACTTGTAATACAGTTAGGAAATTCTTTCTTTTGGAGGTACTTCTTCCTGTGATTAGTTCAGAAAGTTTCCTGAAAATTGACCTAATAGTGAACGTTACTAGTGTCTTATAAAACACATTTTCTGGTTGTAAGTTTTACAAAGTGGAATAAAACTTTTGCATTACGATGATCTGTGAAATAGAAAGTACTGTGGTGTAAACCAGCTATTTATGAGGAGGACTCATGTGGTTCCCCTATATACATTGTGAAAGGGGAAATAGTTGAGACGTGCTACAGCCAGCACTGAAAATTTGCCGTAGAAATTGCAGTTATAAAATACTTTCACATTGAAGTGAGTCATAGCAATAAAGCCGTAAAAGGAAGCATTGTGTATGGGGGACACAGAACATGCCAGATACGGGCAGATCTGTACGAGGCAGAAGTTGGTTTCTTACTCGGCAATTTCTTTTTTTTCTGTTTTTTTACATGTTTAACGACAAAAATAAAAAGTTACACTAATAAAATACAATGCAGCGAGATGCCCTGATGTGAAAACGCTAGAAAGCAGCTGCAAAAGTTATAAAACTGGCACAAAAATGGGCATCAAAGTGGGCACCGAAGGGCGATATTGAAACAATTTCTTTTGGAACGTGGCTATCTTTTCAAATGTTTGTGTGATGTACTGTATGTAGGCTTAGGTTTCTGCCCCTCTTTCTATTTCCATTGGTCAAATGAACCATTGATCACAACTTGACGATGGGGATCTCGGCAAGAGGATGCCCTTTGAATAGCATATGGCAGTTTTATAGACGACCTCCTGTTCTTCTGGAAGGTCACGCAGAACGATGTTCATGATTTTGTATCTTATCTTAACAACAATTCCTTCAATGTGAAATGTACTTTTTTTTTATTAAACCAAAATGAATTACTTGGATGTTACTTTGCTGGGAGATATTTTTAACAATTCTATCATTATCTCAACATACAAAAAACGACTGGCAGCAATTCATTGCTACAAGCACGATCACCCAACCCTCCTCACATCATTAGAAATGGGAACTTATACGTACTAAACGTGTGGAATCTAATAAAGTCCTGCCCAGACTAAGAGACAGAGGTTATACTAATAACGTCCTAGATTGTATCGTGCAAACAAATTAGAGGCTGACATAGACAAGAACTCCTAGGAGTTACAAAAAGAAGCTGCGGTAAAAAAAAAAATTGGGGCATTAATAGTATAGGCTACCAGAATAATCTCATTACTTTCTCCACTCAATTTAGCCCACAATACTATGAAATGATATCTAATTATTTTTTACAGATATAGAATCAAGATTCTAAATTTTCTAACATCGTTAATAATACAAATATATGCAGTGCGGCTAAAAGAGCACCAACTTTAGGTTCTCCCAGTATTTTTGGTAAAAATACCGAACAATTGACCTACACTTGGCATAACCTGAAGGGTTTTTATAAATGTGGACACTCCAGGTGCATTTCCTGTAAACAAGCACATAAATGTACTGTTTTATCTTCGTACACCATGGGTCAGAACTTCAATATAAAAAGCTTTATAAATTGTAACCCTGCGGGTGTCATCTATTTAACTGAGTGCACAACATGCCAGATTTAATATGTGGGATGCACTACTGGGCCATTGAAGGTTCAGGACCTAGTCCTTGTGTGGTTAGATCCTGAACCCGAACCCCTGGTCTTTGTGCTCCTAATGCCAGAACCTGCTCCACTAGTCCTTGTATAGTCAGTTCCTGAATGTCCTCCTCTCGTCCTTGTACGGCCGGGTCTCAACCTGCTCCCCGGATCTTTGTGCGGCTGGTACCTAAACTCCGTCCCCTGGTCCGGAACCTCATCCCTTGGTCTGTGTGTGGACAGAACCTGAACCTTGTCTCCACTACGTATGTGGCCAGTGCCTGAACATGTACTCCATATATCCAGACTGCTAAAACCAGTCTCTGAATCCAGTTCTGTTTGTGACTTTGTGTCAGTATCCATCCTGCCCGAGGAGTAGTCTGAATGGAGCCCGAGTCTGTGTCAGCGAACCTGACCCTTGGGGTCAGAAACTGTAGTACTGGGGACTGCCTAGGAGTGGTACCTGGAGGCTACCTGCAGCTTAAGCTGGACTCCATCATCAGGAGCTCCAGTGAACACCAGGTAGCCACTTAGCTACGTCCCTTCCTAGGTAAGCCCAGCCCTGTGGCGCAGTGGGTTCATGAACTACATTTGATAGCCCTGGGGTGACCTTGTAATGATTAGATTTTCATTGACGAGAAGCCTCGTGAAACTGAGAATAAAGCTTGTACTTATATTCTGTCCAGTGACCTTAACGAAATCACAAGATTTGTTAGCTCTGCTTCCAACAATGGATGTACGCAATATGACTAAAGGACCTGACCGGCCATACGTTCTTCATCTGCAGTGTGGTCTGATGATGTGTGGGAGAAGAGTATGAGGTTTGTCCCCAGTCTCACTTGGTTATTGTTTGGTTCCTCGGTGGTATAATGCAGAGACACCGGACATAGCCGTTGTATTTTTTATGTGAAATTGTGATTTATTTATTTGTTGTGTGCAAATACATAAAACTTACTCAGATTTAACTTGTTCATGGGTTTTTCTAATTTCAGCAAAAAATGCTTATTTACTTAGTAATATAAAATGGTGGGGCTTTCTAAAATACCGGTACTTTGTGTGTGAATACTTCTCTGTTGCCAAGATTTCAGATTGTTGGCACTGGATCCGGGGAGCCTTGCTGTATACAGCGTTTCTGGAGGATAAGATTTCTGCCCTGCTCATGAGGGGATCTTGTGACATGTCTGTATCTGTGTCAGCATCACATCACCAGGAGGGATCATCCTCTGGAAGTAAATCATGAGGGTCTCTCATTTTTATGCTTATATGCAGAGGTATGTAAAACCGTGAAACCTGAATGGACAAAGTTGTACATCTTCTCATAGTATACTTGATATGCTCTTTACATTTTATTGTCTGAATTTGGGCAGTTTTCCATAGTTAAAGTGAATCTGACAACTGTTACATGCTGCATAATCCATGAGCAGCATTTATCAGGCACTGGCTATATGATCTCAGGCACTGGCTGTGCGATCTCGGGCACTGGCTGTACGATCTCGGGCACTGGCTATAGGATCTCGGGCACTGGCTATAGGATCTCGGGCACTGGCTGTACGATCTCGGGCACTGGCTGTACGATCTCGGGCACTGGCTGTATGATCTCAGGCACTGGCTGTACGATCTCGGGCACTGGCTGTACGATCTCGGGCACTGGCTGTGCGATCTCAGGCACTGGTTGTACGATCTCAGGCACTGGCTGTACGATCTCGGGCACTGGCTGTACGATCTCGGGCACTGGCTGTGCGATCTCAGGCACTGGCTGTACGATCTCAGGCACTGGCTGTACGATCTCAGGCACTGGCTGTACGATCTCAGGCACTGGCTGTACGATCTCAGGCACTGGCTGTACGATCTCAGGCACTGGCTGTATGATCTCAGGCACTGGCTGTACGATCTCGGGCACTGGCTGTACGATCTCAGGCACTGGCTGTATGATCTCAGGCACTGGCTGTATGATCTCGGGCACTGGCTGTGCGATCTCAGGCACTGGCTGTACGATCTCAGGCACTGGCTGTGCGATCTCAGGCACTGGCTGTACGATTTCGGGCACTGGCTGTACGATCTCGGGCACTGGCTGTGCGATCTCAGGCACTGGCTGTACGATCTCAGGCACTGGCTGTACGATCTCAGGCACTGGCTGTACGATTTCGGGCACTGGCTGTACGATCTCCGGCACTGGCTGTACGATCTCGGGCACTGGCTGTACGATCTCGGGCACTGGCTGTACGATCTCAGGCATTGGCTGTACGATCTTGGGCACTGGCTGTACGATCTCGGGCACTGGCTGTATGATCTCGGGCACTGGCTGTACGATCTCGGGCACTGGCTGAATGATCTCAGGCACTGGCTGTACGATTTCGGGCACTGGCTGTACGATCTCCGGCACTGGCTGTACGATCTCGGGCACTGGCTGTACGATCTCGGGCACTGGCTGTACGATCTCAGGCATTGGCTGTACGATCTTGGGCACTGGCTGTACGATCTCGGGCACTGGCTGTACGATCTCAGACACTGGCTTTTCGATCTCAGGCACTGGCTGTACGATCTCAGGGAGTATTGGAGGAAACCGGAGAGCCTGGAGGAAACCCACCCAAACACTGGGAGAGCATAAAAACTCCATGCAGATTTACTTCTTGTGGGACTTGAACCCAGGACCCCAGTGCTGCAGAGCAGCAGTTCTAACCACTGAGGTTGATAATGCTGGTCTCTTGTGATTTTTAGGGGGCATTGCTAAATGGCTGTTTCATTGGCACAGTCTACTCCAATATTTTTGGGGTACATTATATTCAAGACACCTGAATATGAGCACGCTTGGAACTAGGAAAGGTATTATATTATGAAGTGAACATTTGGCTTCTTGTTTCTGAGGTCTCATATTTATTCCTCACTTGAAACACTATGTGACAGCCTGACAAACGCTTACTTTGCCATTTTAGAATGGTATTGTATGACATGGCATAGGCCTAGAAAAATAGAATATATACCTGAGACTATCTTTCACACTTACAATAAAGGGGATGTTACCAGATTTCACAATACAAACTGCATACACTACTAAATAAATCTTTTAAACCTGGTAAGACTTAGTTTGCCATCATTATTTGCTACGTTTTTAGTGAAAAAAGCATGTACAGCAGTATGTCAAACCCATTTATTTTTATGATTTTCTCAAGTTTAAACCAAAATGTCTTGGTCTCTTCACACTAGCATTGCAGATATGATTTGTACAGTTTAATTTAATTAGGGATACTATTGTTAAATTAACCATGCATCAAAAAAGGGAAAAAAACCTGCCTAGATAAACGGCGAAGCTTCAAATCAATATAACCATCTGAAAAAAGAACCTGGAAGCTATATAACCATAAAATAACAGAATTTTATTGAAGACATACATAAATACAAAATAAATAAACTAAAATTAAAAATGGAGGTGAAGCATATGCAAAAAAGAACCACCAAGAGGTAATATGATACAATGATGTTTAGATAAGCAAAGAGTTAATAAACAAGTGTTCAATACAAAAATGCGCAAGAAACAATTATAATTAAGTCCAAAAAAAAGGTACTTCCCTTTATTAAAATAGTAAGGGATACTATACGCATAAATATATGTACCCAAGTATATTAATAATAATAATGCCTATCAAAAAAGTGGCAGACCCTAAAAAAACACACCATGTCACCGTATGTTTTTGTATAAAGGCTACAATGGATATACTGGAAACGGGAATATTCCTCATAAAGTATATACTAGAAACCAGCATATTTAAAGTGCATACAATAAGTCTAAGACAATCAGTAGCCTATATGCTGTAATAGCTTGCTGCTGGTTCCAAGTGTGTACAATAATCCAAAAAGCCTATGTAATATATTGGCCTACATAATAGCCTACATAAACGGGATTTAATCCTTCATATATAATGAGTCCATCTCATATCAAAAAATGTTAGGCTTAAAGTGCAAATAGTGACTCAGATAGTAGAGCAGCTTAACATACGGCTAATTCACATGTAAAGGGATTTGTCAAGTGACATGGATAAAGAAGAAAATAGCCTGGGATATTACCTCTATGGTGGCAGCAGCAGCCCGACGCGCGTTTCGCGTATTGCTTCGTCTAAGGGAAAGTGCATACTAAATGTGTGTTACTAGTTGCTTAAATAGCAGGAATCTCATCCGCATTGGTGGCAGTCTGATGACGGCGCTTCCGTCGGCAATCCCGCGTGATGTCACTGCCAGCCGGCGTCACGTGACGTCTGACCACTCCCCCGGCCCGACGCGTCAGAGCGGGGGTCGGACCAGGCGCCAACAGCGACGCGTCTCCACAGAAACACCAGAGCAGGAGGCCCACGCAAGCGCACACAGCGCCGGTAAGTGTCAGAGAAGAAATTCTCAATATAAAAATATAAATATAAAAAGTGAAGACCATGCATATCTAGCTCTGTATACATGTAAGAGGTATGTGCCTACCAATAAAAAACAAAGTGAGTAGGAATAAATAGGAATAAATCCTAAGTGCTCACTAAAAAAATACAAATACATAGGATCATTAATCTAAATGTAATAAAAACAGTATTTGCTATAATAGTGTTATAATAGTGCTGTAAAAAGTGCTATGAAAGTGCTATAATAAAATCATTAATCTAAATACATGATGCCTAATAGAACCCACAAATATATACCCTACAAAAGTATGTGTATAAAACACCATAAAAAAATTCCCTAAAATAAGGGAAATAAATAAGTGAGAATTCCCTCAAAACGGGGAATAAATATAAAAATAATATGTGAAAAGAAGATAGATATAAAATGACCATACAGAATATAATAATCATCACCATAAGAATACATGCATATCCTACAGACATAATCTGAAATTTTTCTTCATGCAATGACGCTTGTTATACTGTTGCTTCACTTAGAAATGATGATAGTCCAAGATACAACAAAGATATTCATAACACCACCATTAGCGCAGGGATGGATAATAAACCGCCATAAGACCAAAAAACTTCATGAAATCAAGGATGCTTATTGCATAGGCATAACTAAAGAAAGTAAAAACAATACAAATTAAAAACCAGCAACAACAACATTATTAAAAACACGCTTAAAAAATCAATTACAAAAAGGGGGCAAAACTAAGGACTTCGTTTAAACCTGAAGGTTGGACGGAACCCACCCTATAGATCCACTGGGCCTCCAGCTGTGCCAATCTTTTCTTCCAGTTCCCTCCCCGTGTATCAATGTGTACCTTATCAATACCAGTAACAGATAGGAGCGTGGCATCACAGCTATGGTATTTCTTAAAATGCCTAGGTATAGGCTTCAAAAGTACAGGATCATCCTCACTCGCTGCATTTAGTATATCCCGGTAGTGTTCTCTTGCCCTAATTTTAAGTGGCCTAGATGTAAGTCCCACGTATAGCTTAGGGCAAGTACATGTTGCTAAATAGACTACCCCTATCGTGTTGCAGGTAATATGCTGCGTGATGGTGAGTGTGTTCTTACCGTCACTGGATTTAAACTCCGTAGCACGCAGCATATTGGGACAAGCAATGCATTCTCCACATGGGTAGAAACCCCATTTAGGGCCTCTGGATGAAAAACTCTTCTCTATTAGTGGTCCTCGATAGTAGCTGTGGACTAGCTGATCTTTAAGATTGGGTGATCGACGAAAGGTAATGGACGGATGTTGCGGCAGATGTTTAGTGAGGGTGCGATCATTTGTCAAAATAGGCCAATATTTTCTTAAGGCTTCTCTCATCTCGAACCATTTGCCGTTATATGTAGAAATAAAACGCACTGTTGACTCCGTGGTAGTTTTCTTACATTGTTGCAAAAGGTCAGGGCGTTTTGCTTCCTTGGCCTTTTTAAGACCTCTTTTTATGCTTCTTTTAGAGTAGCCTCGCTCTTCAAATCTAGTTGTAAGTAAACTAGCTTGCTTCTGAAAGGTTAAATCATTGGAGCAAATTTGTCTAGCTCTCAAGAATTGCCCCGTGGGTATCCCATTTATGAGAGGCCTCGGATGTGAAGATGTTGCGTGGAGTAGATTATTTGCAGCTGTTTTCTTCCGAAAAACATCTGTTTCAAGGGTTTTTCCAATCTCTCCTGAAATCTGAATATCTAAAAAATCAATAGTAGTTTGACTATAATTACAAGTTAATTTAATATTCAAATTATTGTCATTCAGGATTTTTACAAAATCAAGGAGGTCCCGCTCTGAACCCTGCCAGACGACCAAGATGTCATCTATATAACGGGTCCAGAACAGGACCCCCTCTATATGTGCCACTGGTTCAGTGAGAAAAATCCCTCTCTCCCACATACCTAAAAATAAATTTGCGTATGAACACGCGAAAGCCGCACCCATAGCAGTGCCCTGCCTTTGGAGGTATATAGTCTCCTTAAAAATGAAGAAGTTATGCTCCAAAGCAAATGTTAACAAAATGAGAAGAAAATTCACAAAATCAGGTTCATGTTCACTCATTCTCAGAAAAGTTCTGACTGCTTGGATACCGTCTCGATGGTAAATAGATGTATATAGTGATTCTACGTCCATCGAGACGAGCCACATATCTTCCTCCCAAGGTATCCCTTCAATCTTTCTCAAGACATCACCAGTATCTTTGGCATAAGAAGGGAGATCAGATACTAATGGTTTTAAATGAAAATCCAAAAATTTGGATATGGTCTCACATAAATTTCCATTGCCTTAGACTATAGGCCGCCCAGGTGGAACATCAGAATTTTTGTGAATCTTAGGGGTAAAGTAGATACAGGCCATTTTAGGATGTTGGGGAATAAGATGGTTCTGCAAGTCTTTTGTAATCAACCCTCTATAAAAAGCTTCATCCAAGATATTTTGTAATTCTTGTTGATATTTGGATGTCGGGTTAAATGTTAATTTTTTATAGCAGGATTCATCCCGCAGTTGTCTATAAGCTTCCCTTTCATACATATGAGTCGGCCAGACTACTACATTCCCCCCTTTGTCAGCAGGCTTAATTAGTACCCCCTTTAAATTTTTGAGTTCCTTTAAGGCTGTCCTATGGGTGCTAGATAGATTAGGTCTGACAGTAGATGTTCTAATTTTCTCAAATTCTTTTGTGACCAGTTTGACGAACATTTCTATGTCAGGATAAAGATTTAATGGAGGAAATTTTTTTGGGATGGGAGGAAGAAATTTACCTGTATTCACTCCATGGTTCGGTTGTTGTTCATCCCTCAGCTCTTCTAAAATCGCTATAGCTTGTAGATCCGCATCAGTCCAGTCCTCCCCAGTAGGTTTGTTATGCAGTTTTTTGAGGACTAGTTTACGAGCAAACAATTGCAGATCTTTTATAGCTAAAAAGGAATTAAAGGATGAGGTGGGTGAAAAAGATAGGCCTAAGCTTAACACTTCAACTTGTGCCTCTGTAAGTTCACAACTAGAAAGGTTAATCACCTGCAATTTGGAGGACGAAGCACCTCCATTATTCCTTCCATATCTCTTTGATGTATCATTCCTCCTCCTATAGTTGGTTTTGCGCAAATTGTATAAACGATTATGCGTTTCTTCTCCTTCTCTGGAGGATAATGATGACAAAGAGGAGGACCGAGATATATTGGGGGATCTAACGGTAATGGATTGCCATTTATAAACCGTGTTGCTTTTATAATCCTGTAGATCTCTTTGGAATTTTTTGGCCTTGATCTCCTTTATCTCCTTTTCCCATATAGAAAATTGATTATCAATTTCTTTATTTAGTCCGTCCATCTCAGATGCGTTTAAATTTTCACTTAATTTTTTTCTATATCCGTATCCAGTTTATCAAGGCTTTTTTTGTTATTGCCTATTAATAGCTCCATAAGAGCTCTTGAACAGGCCGAACATGCCTCTTCCCATCTAGTCTTAAAGGTCATATCTTTAACTGGAAAAGAAGGCATAATACGCACCCGTAGACCTCTTGGTATGAGGCCTTTTGCCAAGTAGCTTTCCAAGGACGCCTTATTCCACCAGGTTCGAGTCCTTTTTTTTAAGAAATATTTCATAGAATTTTTAAGTTCCAATTTTTGCCCACTTTCTGTAGTTACCGTATTTTCCGGCGTATAAGACGACTTTTTAACCCCCGAAAATCTTCTTAAAAGTCGGGGGTCGTCTTATACGCCGGGAATCGTCTTGTACGCCGGTGTATATGGTGGGTGGGGAGGGGGAGTGATCCTGATGACGAGGGGGCGTCTCACAGGAAAGTGAGTAATCCCCATTACCTTATCCTAGCGGTGCAGCGTGGGGGTGTCAGTGCTGGGAGCGGCTGTGTTCTGGTGCGGCGGCTCCTCTTCTGTGTGGGGCCTCTGTGCTGTGGGGTGGCGGCGGCAGCGGCGTATCTTTATCCAGTTGGGGCTCCTCCGGCATCTCCTTAGCCCTGGAGGCCCCGCCGCAACTCCATCGGTGCAATGTGGTGGCCTCCGGGAAAATGGCCGCTGCTCAGATTCAGATCTCGTGTCCCGAGATTTCGGGACGAGATCTGAATCTGAGCAGCGGCCATTTTCCCGGAGGCCACCGCATCGCACCTATTGAGCTGCCTCCGGGAAAATGGCCGCTGCATTGCACCGATGGAGTTGCGGCGGTGCCTCCAGGGCTAAGGAGATGCCGGAGGAGCCCCAACTGGATAAAGATATGCCACCGCCACCCCACAGCACAGAGGCCCCACACAGAAGAGGAGCCGCCGCACCAGAGCACAGCAGCCGCCGCACCAGAGCACAGCAGCCGCCGCCGCCACTCCCAGCACTGAGACCCCCACGCTGCACCGCTACGATAAGGTAATGGGGGATACTCACTTTCCTGTGAGACGCCCCCTCGTCATCAGGATCACTCCCTCCCCCCCCCAAAAGGCACATATTCACCGGCCCTATAAGACGACATAGGGTGTATAAGAAGACCCCCGACTTTTAAGAAGATTTTATATTTTAACTGGTAAAGTTGGGGGGTCGTCTTATACGCCCAGTCGTCTTATACGCCGGAAAATACGGTACTTGTTGCATAGAATCTCCTCCAAAAACTGTGTCAATACATGTAAGCCAGTTTTTGTCTCTGGCTTTTAAATCCATCCTGGCAGAAAAATATAGAAAACTGTAAACTAATACAGCAAAATACAATGCATCAAAAAAGGGAAAAAAACCTGCCTAGATAAATGGCGAAGCTTCAAATCAATATAACCATCTGAAAAAAGAACCTGGAAGCTATATAACCATAAAATAACAGAATTTTATTGAAGACATACATAAATACAAAATAAATAAACTAAAATTAAAAATGGAGGTGAAGCATATGCAAAAAAGAACCACCAAGAGGTAATATGATACAATGATGTTTAGATAAACAAAGAGTTAATAAACAAGTGTTCAATACAAAAATGCGCAAGAAACAATTATAATTAAGTCCAAAAAAAAGGTACTTCCCTTTATTAAAATAGTAAGGGATACTATACGCATAAATATATGTACCCAAGTATATTAATAATAATAATGCCTATCAAAAAAGTGGCAGACCCTAAAAAAACACACCATGTCACCGTATGTTTTTGTATAAAGGCTACAATGGATATACTGGAAACGGGAATATTCCTCATAAAGTATATACTAGAAACCAGCATATTTAAAGTGCATACAATAAGTCTAAGACAATCAGTAGCCTATATGCTGTAATAGCTTGCTGCTGGTTCCAAGTGTGTACAATAATCCAAAAAGCCTAAGTAATATATTGGCCTACATAATAGCCTACATAAACGGGATTTAATCCTTCATATATAATGAGTCCATCTCATATCAAAAAATGTTAGGCTTAAAGTGCAAATAGTGACTCAGATAGTAGAGCAGCTTAACATACGGCTAATTCACATGTAAAGGGATTTGTCAAGTGACATGGATAAAGAAGAAAATAGCCTGGGATATTACCTCTATGGTGGCAGCAGCAGCCCGACGCGCGTTTCGCGTATTGCTTCGTCTAAGGGAAAGTGCATACTAAATGTGTGTTACTAGTTGCTTAAATAGCAGGAATCTCATCTGCATTGGTGGCAGTCTGATGACGGCGCTTCCGTCGGCAATCCCGCGTGATGTCACTGCCAGCCGGCGTCACGTGACGTCTGACCACTCCCCCGGCCCGACGCGTCAGAGCGGGGGGCGGACCAGGCGCCAACAGCGACGCGTCTCCACAGAAACACCAGAGCAGGAGGCCCACGCAAGCGCACACAGCGCCGGTAAGTGTCAGAGAAAAAAATTCTCAATATAAAAATATAAATATAAAAAGTGAAGACCATGCATATCTAGTGGATCAATAGGTTATGCCTATGCAATAAGCATCCTTGATTTCATGAAGTTTTTTGGTCTTATGGCGGTTTATTATCCATCCCTGCACTAATGGTGGTGTTATGAATATCTTCGTTGTATCTTGGACTATCATCATTTCTAAGTGAAGCAACAGTATAACAAGCGTCATTGCATGAAGAAAAATTTCAGATTATGTCTGTAGGATATGCATGTATTCTTATGGTGATGATTATTATATTCTGTATGGTCATTTTATATCTATCTTCTTTTCACATATTATTTTTATATTTATTCCCCGTTTTGAGGGAATTCTCACTTATTTATTTCCCTTATTTTAGGGAATTTTTTTATGGTGTTTTATACACATACTTTTGTAGGGTATATATTTGTGGGTTCTATTAGGCATCATGTATTTAGATTAATGATTTTATTATAGCACTTTCATAGCACTTTTTACAGCACTATTATAACACTATTATAGCAAATACTGTTTTTATTACATTTAGATTAATGATCCTATGTATTTGTATTTTTTTAGTGAGCACTTAGGATTTATTCCTATTTATTCCTACTCACTTTGTTTTTTATTGGTAGGCACATACCTCTTACATGTATACAGAGCTAGATATGCATGGTCTTCACTTTTTATATTTATATTTTTATATTGAGAATTTCTTCTCTGAAACTTACCGGCGCTGTGTGCGCTTGCGTGGGCCTCCTGCTCTGGTGTTTCTGTGGAGACGCGTCGCTGTTGGCGCCTGGTCCGACCCCCGCTCTGACGCGTCGGGCCGGGGGAGTGGTCAGACGTCACGTGACGCCGGCTGGCAGTGACATCACGCGGGATTGCCGACGGAAGCGCCGTCATCAGACTGCCACCAATGCGGATGAGATTCCTGCTATTTAAGCAACTAGTAACACACATTTAGTATGCACTTTCCCTTAGACGAAGCAATACGCGAAACGCGCGTCGGGCTGCTGCTGCCACTATAGAGGTAATATCCCAGGCTATTTTCTTCTTTATCCATGTCACTTGACAAATCCCTTTACATGTGAATTAGCCGTATGTTAAGCTGCTCTACTATCTGAGTCACTATTTGCACTTTAAGCCTAACATTTTTTGATATGAGATGGACTCATTATATATGAAGGATTAAATCCCGTTTATGTAGGCTATTATGTAGGCCAATATATTACATAGGCTTTTTGGATTATTGTACACACTTGGAACCAGCAGCAAGCTATTACAGCATATAGGCTACTGATTGTCTTAGACTTATTGTATGCACTTTAAATATGCTGGTTTCTAGTATATACTTTATGAGGAATATTCCCGTTTCCAGTATATCCATTGTAGCCTTTATACAAAAACATACGGTGACATGGTGTGTTTTTTTAGGGTCTGCCACTTTTTTGATAGGCATTATTATTATTAATATACTTGGGTACATATATTTATGCGTATAGTATCCCTTACTATTTTAATAAAGGGAAGTACCTTTTTTTTGGACTTAATTATAATTGTTTCTTGCGCATTTTTGTATTGAACACTTGTTTATTAACTCTTTGTTTATCTAAACATCATTATATCATATTACCTCTTGGTGGTTCTTTTTTGCATATGCTTCACCTCCATTTTTAATTTTAGTTTATTTATTTTGTATTTATGTATGTCTTCAATAAAATTCTGTTATTTTATGGTTATATAGCTTCCAGGTTCTTTTTTCAGATGTTAAATTAACCAGTTGCCTGAGCAATTGACCTGGCTGACCAATGTGTGAAATTGAACAATGACTGCCAACTCAATGGTACTGACCAATGTGTTTAAGTAAACAGTGTCCGCCCTACAAATGCTCTGCCAATATCTTAGGTAAACTATTCCAGACCAATTCAACTCTCCCCGCTGTTGTTATATTTGTAATTATATATTTTTTCATCAACTTTTTTGTTCAGAATAGTCACTTAGTAATAATAATAATCAGTTAGTAGAGTTGAGCAGAGCTGTCAGGTTGTGAGAGGAACGAGTCTGTGAGGAGAAGCTCAAAAGTCCAGGCCCTACGGGCGGTGTGAGTCACAAGGTGGAGAGGATCAGTGCAGCATGAGACAGATAGCGGCTAGGCTTAGGGTATGTGCACATGTCAGGATTTCTTTCAGAAATTTCCTGAAGAAAACCGGATATTTTCTGCAAGAAATCCGCATGCGTTTTTTTTTCTCACATTTTTACTGCGTTTTTGCGCGTTTTTTCCGGAGCTTTCCCAATGCATTATATAGCGGGAAGAACGCAAAAAAAAGCGAAATTAATGAACATGGTGCGTTTTTTACCACAATGCATTTTTTTTGCGGAAAAAACGCATCATGTGCACAAAAATTGCAGAATGCATTCTAAATGATAGGATGCATATGTATGCGTTTTTATCTCGTTTTTATAGAGAAAAAAACGCAACGTGTGAACACAGCCTTAATAATAAATCCCGGAACGTCCAAGACCTACGGTCTGAAAAGGATTGGCAGCGGCATCCTTTAGTTTCTCCCAGGATGGGGAAAGTGGACGGGGAGCATCAGGAAGAAGTTAGCATGGCCACTCAGGGAGCTGTGGTACCGGAGGATACAGTACAGGAACGAGAAATGGCAGGAAGGACCAGGTATAGTTAAAGGAAAGGAATGGCTTTGAAGTATGAAGATTACGGAGCTGTGTCTGTGATAAAACCGGACGAGCTCAGTAAAGTTGTTTTATTAAAAATGAACTTGGACTCAGACCTTCATTGTGTGGTGCTGAAGAACTCTGGAATTCAGAAACCTGAGGAAAACTTGATTTCACAAGTGAGTGAATGGCAATGAACACACATTACTCAGCCGGACATGATGTTTATGTAGCGGAGTGCCAGGGTGTGGAAATACAAAAGCCATGACTACGATCCTGGCCCCCATTACAAAGTCATGGCCCCCTCATCCCTATCCTGGTAGGCATGGTCCCCCTCATCCCTATCCTGGTATGCAGGGCCCCCATCTCAGTCCTAGTATGTAGGGCCCCCATCTCAGTCCTGGTATGCCTGACCCATCAGAAAAACATTTAAAAAAAAATAAACCATTTTACTTACCTTTCTGCGCTCCCTTGCAGCTTCCTGTTCCAATTCCAGAAGCTGATTTATTTGTAAGCAGCGAATGGCAGTGATATCATGCGCTGCCTACAAGCAGGGGACAGCTGCCGGAATATTAACTGCTCACCACACCGGGACTATAGGCGTGTGGAGCAGTGAATATTCATTGATCTTTAATAGCGGGCACAGTGTTAGCCGCAGCCTTCGGCTTCACACAGCTTCCGGGCGTTCATGTGTGCCCGCTACTAAAGGGAATGAATATTCACTGCTTTCCACTCCCATGGGCGTGGAGAGCAGTGAATATTCATTTCTCTTTAGCAGGAGGCACAGCAGTTAGCTGCAGCAGACAGCTCCTGCCTCCTGTGACCTTCTGCCTCTCCCCCACCTCCCCATGCACCCTCCATTTTTCTCCACATTGGAGGAAAAAAGTGCATCTTAGAGTCCGAAAAATACGGTATGTCTGAACTTGACTTATTGCTCTTCTCGTATTACTTGTCATGTATTCCAAAAACAGCAACAACAACAACAAAAATACATATATATATATGCAAAAAATGTTCTTGTATTATAGATACATATATATCTGTGTATATATATTATTTTACATGGTAATTCCAAGGCCCACCCTCAACACTGTCGAACTGGGTTCACAAAGGCCCACCAATAATATTGATTCTTGAGGCTATCTGTTCAGCTGCATGCAAAAATAACCTGACCCTAGTACACAAATTTACTTTTCCTTCTATATAATATTAATTAATGAATGATTAAATTATAACTTTTTCTGCAACTTATGAATCAAGTGTAACAGCACTACTCTTTAGTAGAGTTGAGCAAATTTGCTCAGGTCCCTGCTTATATGGCAAGCTACAGCGCTTACCAAATAAGCTGCAGAGGGAACCTGGATACCTGGAGCGCTCTGGCTGATCAGCTGTTTGGCTCCGCAGCTGCATGTGTAGCGGCTGTTTCACTGTTACAACACCTGTCTGGAGAGCCTGTGTGTTGGGCTCTCCATGCATATGTCGCGACAGTGAAATGGCGCTATAGCTTGCCATATAAGCAGGGACTCGCGCAAATTCGCTCAACTCTACTCTTTAGCACTCCTTCACGGGAGCCTACTGGAGGATTCTCCTGTTCCCCTGTGGGTCAGTCCAAGCCTGGTCAGAAGAAAGAAAAGAGAACCACGTTCAATTCCCCTTCGAAGTAGAAAAATAGATCCATTAAATAGTTTGTAAATCCATATCTATTTATCAAATAGAAAATTCATGTTTGTAGACTTTCTTGACAGTACAGCAAAACCTTTTGGTTACAACCCTCCAAAATTACAGTGGTCTCTTAGAGCGGTGGGCTTCCTCAGTAAGATTAATAATTTATGTTAGAAATGAAAATCTGTTAAATAATTTATTTTTGTATATATTTGTTCATTTGTTTTAAATGTAAACTGTGATATACTGAGTTTTGTGACCAAGTGTGGAGTGCACCGTAACTAAACTAGGTGGTATAAAATTCATTGGCTTTATCCGATGGGGGTGTAGTTGAATTTTTGGCAAGCTACAGTGTATGTTTCTGAGTCATTTTAGATTTAAGACATACTTTAAAGCCAATAGTATCTTTTGTGCACTACTTACCTTTCTTTGATCCTGTGTATGTCACTAGGGAGGGATGGTTCATCATCTACGCCTGAATCATAGGTAGTATAAGCTATAAAAATGAGAACAGCAAAAGGATTACTAATTTCTTAACTGCACGGTCTCAGAGAACAATGCTGTGCCATTCAAAATGGGCACAAGTCCAAATAAATGTGTGCCAGACTCTACTGATTGCTGCGTGCTTGCCCTACTTCTGCAGCTGCATGGCAGGCTTGTAGTGGGTTCTCTTCGATAGAGCCTCTTTTACCAAGTCCAACCCTCTTATTGTCCGATATTTAGCCACAGCACACAATATTTGGTAAAAAGAAAATCGGTTTATTGGCATAAGTTCATACGACTTCATTTGCGGTTGAAACCCATATGCATGTTGTATCATTAGATGAAAAGCTTCTTTCTATACTGCACATATGTAACAATTAAATACTTGGTGCCAAGTTGTGTGTCATATGCAATTTACCTATATGGATAATATTGGTGGCCAAAAAGTTCCTTCTGAGATATACACCATTCTGCAACATCACAATGACTCAAAAAGCATTGAGAAGGAATACTCATCGCTGTTGGCACCCATGAAGTTTAAAGGGAACCTGTTACCCCCAAAATTGAAGGTGAGCGAATCCTACTGGCATCAGGGGCTTATCTACAGCATTCTGTAATGCTGTAGATACGCCCCCGATGTATCCTGAAAGATGAGAAAAAGAGGTTAGATTATACTCACCCAGGGGCGGTCCCGCTGCGGTCCAGTCCGATGGGCGTCGTGGTCTGGGCCAGGGCCTCCCATCTTCTTACGATGACGTCCTCTTCTTGTCTTCACGCCGCAGCTCCGGTGCAGATGTACTTTGGAGGGCAGAGCAAAGGACTGCAGTGCGCAGGAGCCGGGAAAGGTTAATTGTCGGTGATATGACATTGGCCAATGAATTATGACTTCAGTGTTTTAACCCCTTATTGACAGCCAATACGTCTTTTAACTGACCTGATATATAAGAGAATTTCATCCCCATACAGATGACAATCCAGCAGCTGACAACTTTCTGCATCAGCCAACGATCAGTGTTTGCACCGTCCAAATCTGTTTAACCCCTTAGATGCTGCTGTAAATAGTGACTACATCATTATAAATAGTTAACAGAGTGTGGGGGCTTCCTCTTTATCGCAATTGGTGCCCTTAGATCATGATTGTTTGGTCCTGATGTTTGCCATGGCAATTCATGACCAAATAGCGGTCTTAGAGTCTGACGGCTGTAGTAATCTGTTCAGAAGTTAGAGGCATTTAGGTGGTAAAAATACACTTTTCATTTCTGTCATACCACTTTGCATTAATTCCTTTAAAGCACCTGAAGGGTTAATAAACTACCTGACAGCAGTTTTTGATATGTCAGGGGGTACTGTTTTTAAAATGGTATCACATTTGGGGGTTTCCCAATTCATGAGACCCCTAAAGTCACTTCAAACATGGATAAGTCCCTAAAAAAATAAATTTAGTAAATTTCCTTGAAAAAATGAAAAATTGCTGCTACATTTTTAAACCTCCTAAAATGCTAACAAAATAAAATAACATTTTACAAATGATGCTGATGTAAAGCCGACATGTGGGAAATGTTATTTATTAATAGTTTGCTGTGGTATGACCATCTGGATTAAAGGGATAATCATTCAAATTTTGAAAATTGCTAATTTTTTAACATTTTACTCAAATGTTTGATATTTTTTATAAATAAACACAAAACATATTGATCTAAATTTACCATTATCATAAAGTATAATGTGTCACGAAAAAAACAGTCTCAAAATCACTGGGATTTGTTAAAGCGTTGCAGAGTTATTACCACGTAAAGTGACACTGGTCAGATTTCAAAAATTTGGCTCCGTCACTAAGGGGTTGGCACATAGTAGGCCCTATTATTTTACATAGTAACATAGTTATTAAGGTTGAAGGAAGACTTTAAGTCCATCTAGTTCAACCCATAGCCTAACATGCCCTAACATGTTGATCCAGGGGAAGGCAAAAAAAACCCATGTGGCAAAGAGTAAGCTCCACCATGGGGAAAAAAATTCCTTCCCAACCCCACATACGGCAATCAGACTAGTTCCCTGGATCAACGCCTTATCAAGGAATCTAATATATATACCCTGTAACATTATACTTTTCCAGAAAGGCATCCAGTCCCCTCTTAAATTTAAGTAACGAATCACTCATTACAACATCATACGGCAGAGAGTTCCATAGTCTCACTGCTCTTACAGTAAAGAATCCGCGTCTGTTATTATGCTTAAACCTTTTTTCCTCCAGACGTAGAGGATGCCCCCTTGTCCCTGTCACCGGTCTATGGTTAAAAAGATCATCAGAAAGGTCTTTGTACTGTCCCCTCATATATTTATACATTAACATAAGATCACCCCTTAGCCTTCGTTTTTCCAAACTAAATAGCCCCAAGTGTAATAACCTATCTTGGTATTGCAGACCCCCCAGTCCTCTAATAACCTTGGTCGCTCTTCTCTGCACCCGCTCCAGTTCAGCTATGTCTTTCTTATACACCGGAGACCAGAACTGTACACAGTATTCTAAGTGTGGTCGCACTAGTGACTTGTATAGAGGTAAAATTATGTTCTCCTCATGAGAATCTATTCCTCTTTTAATGCATCCCATTATTTTATTTGCCTTTGTAGCAGCTGCCTGACACTGGCCACTGAATATGAGTTTGTCATCCACCCATACACCCAGGTCTTTTTCATTGACGGTTTTGCCCAGAGTTTTAGAATTAAGCACATAGTTATACATCTTATTACTTCTACCCAAGTGCATGACCTTACATTTATCCCCATTAAAGCTCATTTGCCATTTATCAGCCCAAGCTTCTAGTTTACATAAATCATCCTGTAATATAAAATTGTCCTCCTCTGTATTGATTACCCTGCAGAGTTTAGTGTCATCTGCAAATATTGAAATTCTACTCTGAATGCCCCCTACAAGGTCATTAATAAATATGTTAAAAAGAAGAGGGCCTAATACTGACCCCTGTGGTACCCCACTGCTAACCGCGACCCAGTCCGAATGTGCTCCATTAATAACCACCCTTTGTTTCCTATCCCTGAGCCAGCTCTCAATCCACTTACACATATTTTCCCCTATCCCCATTATTCTCATTTTATGTAACAACCTTTTGTGTGGCACCGTATCAAAAGCTTTTGAAAAGTCCATATACACTACATCCACTGGGCTCCCTTGGTCCAGTCCGGAACTTACCTCTTCATAGAAGCTGATCAAATTAGTCTGACATGAACGGTCCCTAGTAAACCCGTGCTGATACTGGGTCATGAGGTTATTCCTCTTCAGATACTCCAGTATAGTATCCCTTAGAATGCCCTCCAGGATTTTACCCACAGTAGAGGTTAAACTTACTGGCCTATAATTTTCGAGTTCAGTTTTTGTCCCCTTTTTGAATATTGGCACCACATTTGCTATACGCCAGTCCTGTGGTACAGACCCTGTTATTATGGACTCTTTAAAGATTAAAAATAATGGTCTATCAATGACTGTAGTTAATTCCTGCAGTACTCGGGGGTGTATCCCATCCGGGCCCGGAGATTTGTCAATTTTTGTGATTTTTAGACGCCCACGTACTTCCTGCTGGGTTAAGCAGGTAACATTTAATTGGGAATTTTTATCACTAGTCATATTGGCTGCCATGGGATTTTCTTTTGTAAATACTGATGAAAAAAAGTCATTTAGCAGATTGGCTTTTTCCTCATCCTCATCCACCATTTCACCCAGACTATTTTTAAGGGGGCCAACACTATCATTTTTTAGTTTCTTACTATTTATGTAGTTAAAGAATATTTTGGGGTTATTTTTGCTCTCTCTGGCAATGAGTCTCTCTGTCTCAATCTTTGCTGCCTTGATTTGCTTTTTACAGAATTTATTTAATTTTTTGTATTTATTTAATGGCTCCTCACTACCTACTTCCTTTAATTCTGTAAATGCTTTCTTTTTGTCCCTTATTGCGCCCCTTACAGCTCTATTTAGCCATATTGGTTTCCTCCTATTTCTAGTATGTTTATTCTCATACGGTATATACTGTGCACAGGTCCAATCCAGGATGCTAATAAACGTCTCCCATTTTCTTTGTGTATTTTTATGCCTCAGGATATCGTCCCAGTTAATTGCACCAAGATCCTCTCTCATCCGTTGGAAATTTGCCCTCCTGAAGTTTAGTGTCCTTGTCACCCCTCTACTACACATCTTATTAAAGGAAACATGAAAACTTATTATTTTGTGATCACTATTCCCCAAGTGACCCCCAACCCTTATATTTGATATGCGGTCTGGCCTGTTGGTTAATATTAGGTCTAGCAGTGCCCCCTCCTTGTTGGGTCCTGAACCAGTTGTGAAAGGTAATTGTCTCTCATAGTTGTCAAAAACCGATTACCTTTACTGGAACTGCAGGTTTCTGTTCCCCAATCTATTTCAGGGTAGTTGAAGTCCCCCATAATAATGACTTCTCCTTGAGTCGCAGCTTCATCTATTTGCTTTATGAGGATATTCTCCATTGCTTCCATTATTTTTGGAGATTTATAACAAACCCCTATCAGTAATTTATTATTTTTTCCCCCTCCCCTTATCTCCACCCACAGGGACTCTACATTTTCATTAAATTCACCTATATTATCACGCAGAATGGGTTTTAAGGTCGATTTTACATACAGACACACCCCACCCCCTCGCTTATCTGTATGGTCATTTCTGAAAAGGCTATTGCCCTGCAAGTTAACAGCCCAGTCATGGCTCTCATCCAGCCATGTTTCAGATATCCCCACCATGTCATAATTATGCTCCAACAACATTAATTCTAATTCGTCCATTTTGTTGGCGAGGCTTCTGGCATTAGTATACATGCACTTGATGTTCCTCTCTGTACCTCTATTCTTTCTTAAATTACTAACTGTTCTAACCCCACCCCCCATGCCACCGCCACCCCCAACTTCCTTATTTGTGCCCAGGTCTCTATCTGCACTATCTTCCCCTCCTATAAAATGAATACCCTCCCCCCCAATCCCTAGTTTAAACACTCCTCCAACCTTCTAGCCATTTTCTCCCCCAGCACAGCTGCACCTTCCCCATTGAGGTGCAGCCTGTCCCTAGCGTAGAGCCTGTAGCCAACTGAGAAGTCGGCCCAGTTCTGCAGGAACCCAAACCCCTCCTTCCTACACCAATTCTTGAGCCACTTATTAACCTCCCTAATCTCCCGTTACCTCTCTGGCGTGGCACGTGGTACAGGCAGTATTTCGGAAAATACCACGTTGGAGGTCCTTGCTTTCAGCTTGCAGCCTAATTCCCTGAAATCATCTTTAAGGACCTTCCACCTACCTCTAACTTTGTCATTTGTGCCAATGTGCACCATGACCGCTGGGTCCTCACCAGCCCCTCCCAATAACCTGTCAACCCGATCAGCGATGTGTCGGACTCGAGCGCCAGGTAGGCAGCACACCGTCCGACGATCCCTGTCTTTGTGACAGATTGCCCTATTTGTTCCCCTGATAATTGAGTCCCCCACTACCAGCACCTGTCTGGCCTGCCCTGCTCTCCTATTTCCCTCCTTACTGGAGGGGTGAAGACAAAGGAAGTACAGTATCTGAGGACATCAGAACAGCTATTATTAGCAAGCACAAGACTTCCAAAGGGTATAAGGCCATCTGCAAAGACCTTGGTATCCCAGTTTCAACAATGCGCAATGTTATGTAAAAGTTTGCCAAGCAAGGTACCGTCAAGAACCTCCCTGAACTTGGAGGAAAAAGGAAAATTGACAAGAGATATCTTCGAAGTTTAGTGTGAATGGTGGAAAAAACACCACATCAAACATCCAAAGATAACTGAAGGCCAACCTGGGAGAGTCTGGGGTTATGGTTTCTACAAGTATAATACACCGCACACTAAACCAAGCAGAGCTTTATCGGTGAAGGCCAAAGAAGAAACCATTGCTTAAGAAAAGACATAAAAAGGAACGACTGATCTTTGCCAAAGAGTACCTTGACAAACCACAATCCTGGGAAAATGTTCTGTGGACAGATGAAACAAAAATAGAGCTTTTTGGCAATGCAAAGCAACAGTTTGTTTACAGATGGCGTAATGAAGCTTATAAGGAAAAGAACACTCTACCAACAGTTAAGCACAGTGGAGGATCCATAATGCTGTGGGGTATTGGAGGCCTTAACCATATCACAGAAATCATGAAATCAGAGAATTATCAAAAGAACTTAGAGCGAAATGGAATGTTTTAAAATGGCCATCAATGAGTCCTGACCTCAATCCCATTGAAAATCTTTGGGGTGAGCTGAAATCTGCCATTATGAAAAACATCTCTGCAAACAGTCAAGAGCTAATTCGTGGGAAAACCCTTTAATGTAATAAATAATCGAATATCTTTTCTAATATACTCTAATTAAAAATTCCCTCTCTGCCATATCTGTTTTTTTTTTCCAACTTTCAGTTTGATGACATTTGCTTTGAGTTTCCCCAGTGTATGCTGCAGTTACTCTGCCAGCTGCTTTCCACACCCTGACATGAAACGTCATCAGTGACATCTGTTTCAGGGGCTGGGCTAGTACCTGCTCTACTGAATACGTGTCAGGCTGGGTGCACACGATCCGGAAGTTACAGCGCTTTGGATACAGCACATGTTCGCTGCATCCAAAGCGCTGCTGTCTATTGAACGCAGGTGAATCCGAATGTGTTCACTGAATCATGCGGATTCAACGTGTTCAATACATTCTATGGGTGAAATTTCTCTTGCAATGACTAGCATCTCCGCAAGATAAGTTGACATTCTGCGGTCTGGAAAGACGTGCCGCATGTCAATCTCCGCTGGTGATCCATAGGTGTCTGTGGTGATCCGCAGGTGTCTGTGGAAGCATGGTGGACATGGGATTTCTTGAAATTCCATCCACTATGCTGTAACATCTGGCCGCTGCGGGTTTGACACTGCATAAGTACTTAGCGTCAAACCTGCATCATCTCTGGATCGTGTGCACATACCCTTAGTTGTCAATTCTGACGTATGCTTTCTGCTCACTGTGCAGTATTCCTTTTCGATGCGCTTCCTTGCTGGCTCTAATGAGAAGTGACAAGCCGGCCAGAGAGCGCCCTGTCAGTACGCATTGTCAAGGAGAGAACACGACGAACAAGAAGATCAGAGACTAGTCTCATCCCACAGTCTGTTTCAGAGGCGGAGCTGGTTTGTGCTCTCCTTGTTTTCTCCTTGACAGTGTACTCTCTTGCCTGCTCCTCACTTCTCATTGGAGCCACTGAAGGAGTGTCCTGTAAGTGCAGATTGAAAAGGTGAGAATGTGGTGAGCAGGGAGAGCAATCTGTTTTTGGGGCTTGTCTCTGCTTTCTGTATTCCCTCCTTTACAAGGTGCACTGACAGTGCTCTCCCTTGCTGACTCGTCACTTATCGTTAGAGCCAGTGATGGAGCGCACTAAATCTGTATTGAAAAGGAGTATTGCACAGTGAGCAAAGACAGCATACAGAGCATACATCTGAATTGACAACGCATGCTCAGTAGAGTGTATGCCCTACTAGTTCTACTGGCGACCAGTCCAAAGGATAGTCTACATCAGAAAGCCTGGCTCAGCAGGCTACCTCAATTGTTACCCCTTGTTGTGTTCCAGGTGCATTTTTTGAGATGGGTATGTGAGCTTCCCCTTTGTGGGGCTTATTCCCTCTCTTATCTTTTCTTAGATCGATAAACGTATCACCAGGCACCTAACTCTTTTTCTGTTTTTCTCCTTTCTCCTAATTCTCTGCATTGATAATCCAGGGTGGGAGGAACAATAAAAAACATTCTGAGATTCAGGAAGACTTTCTGCTTTGTATGGTTGTAACTGCCAGACCATCATTTATCTGATCTAATTTCGGCAGCATCTGTATCTGGCTTATACTGTAAGCCATGTTTTCATATTAGTATAATTGGCTCTGGTGTAACACTGCAGAAGAGGCCAGTCTTCAATAAGTGGCCATATATTGCTCCGTGCGACCTTCAGTGTCCATTAAGGAACCAGGATCTGCAAAGATGTATAGCCAGTAATGTGGTGAAGGAATGTGGAAATCATGTTCTCCGAGCAGCGATCACTCTGTGGTAAACCAGTAGTTGTTTATATTTCACTGTCTTCAAAAAATGAATCTTCCACCAGATTTGAAGAGGACCTGGCAGCAGGATTGTAAAGACTTGGCTGTAATGACGCTTTAATGGACATTAACTTGATACCTTTTTTGAAGAAATCTTTGTTCTCTGGTAATGCGCATGCACTTCCTTCGGCAATGTCAGCTCCTGCCAAAATCTTATGCAGGCACTGTCACTGTCCCGGGCAGCGCAAGCTCAGAATGAGTTCTTGGTCAATTACATCATACGGAAGGTACTGCTCGCGCACCTCTCTTAGGCCGGTTTCACATTTGCGGTTTTGTCTGCAGCGTTTCTGATGCATACATCCGCATGCGTCTTGATTTCATATTTTTTACATTGTGGACGCAGGTTCATGCGTTTGCATGCGTTCGTTTCCTTACACATGCGTATTTTCACTGTGTGCTGCAGGGCATAGCTAACGCACCATGTTGGAATTTTTTAGGCGGCAAATTTCCGTCAAATATGCGCAGGCATGCGGATGCGTGCGTTAAAACCTGCATTACTGCCTGTGGGAACGCATGCGTATGCATGTATTTGCGTACGCATGCATTCGCTGCGCTTGCGTACTTCGGACTGCACATGTCCAGGAATTGATTTACACGCCCATTGAGACACGCCCTCCTGGAAATATCAAACGCATGCGCATAAAAAGCACAAACGCAGGCGAAAAGCACGTAAAAATGCAGCATTTTTTTGCCGTCATGCGTAAGCTGATGCGGATAAAAAACGCTGCATAAACATGCTTTGGCATGCGTTTTTGCATGTGGTTGCAGACAAGACGCAGTGGACTGAACCGCAAACGTGAAACTAGCCTTAGTAATGACGGTGCCTTCCAAAATCTCACTCAGATGCTGTCGTCACCAGGGTCTGCTCATTCTATCAGCACTGCGTCATTTACTCTGTGAAATTATGGAAACTGAAGGAGGCTGAGACACAGGTGAGAACTGAGAGGGTGGTAATTCACACTGACAAATCCTTAGGCCCTCACACAATTTACTACATGGCTCTTACAAGAGCCATTTATATATATACCAGACTTTGTAAAACACCTATTTATGCTTCTTTGTGACTTAATTTGTGGATAGGGTACAACAATAAAGCCAACAATAGCTTTTGTTATTGAACCTATTTAGAGACAGTTTATCTATATACTCCCAGTGGATCATCAGTGATGGCTTCACCTGGGATTATTCAGGAGAAAAATCATTACTGCCTTCTGTTTTACAGAGGCCCCTCCCAAGTATCAAGCCATGTATCAGCTCAAAAAATGATCAGATTGTTTTATACGGCAGCCAGTAATGCTGAAAAATGCATAGTGTACAATGTGTTATTGTTTTATGATTCCCAACCAGAAGTAGATAAAATATTACAGGGTTTATGATCAGTCCTGGAGCGTTTTTGACCTTGGTGCGTTGGTATCCAACATCCGACAAGTAGTATTTGCTCAGCCCTAATGTAACAGTTGTTTAATATATCTGCATGTAATGCATTATATAGCTAAATATTATTGATATTTACGGTATCAATTTGGATTTCCATGAATTATTACTGCCATTTAGTCTAATGCTAATGAAGATAACCTCAAGGACATGGAGAGAGCTCAACTTCAGAGTAGATAATAGAGAAAAATAAAGCCGCTATGCCATTAAAACCTTCAACAAGCAAAGCCCCAAGGATTTCTAGCTTTCTATATGTTTACTGTAACCTCTCCTGAGGCAAAACCTCCAAAGTGCAAATGAGGTAAGCTTAAAGGGCACCTGTCACCCCGTTTTTTCCGTATGAGATAAAAATACTATTAAATAGGGCCTGAGCTGTGCATTACAACAGTGTATTTTGAGGACCCCGATTCCCCACCTATGCTGCCAATATACGTTACCAAAGTAGCCGTTTTCGCCTGTCAATCAGGCTGGTCTGGTCAAAAGGGCGTGGTGTCTTCCCCCAGATCTTGCTTAGTTTTCCGTTGGTGGCGTAGTGGTGTGCGCATGTCCAAGGTCCCGAATCCACTGCACAGGGGAGTGAAAAGAGCGCGACGTGTGCTATTTCATTGGTGATCGGTGGGGGCGGCCATCTTCCTTTGGCCGCGCGTGCGCAGAAGCGGCGCTCTGCTGGCCGCGGCTTCAGGAAAATGGCCGCGGGATGCCGCGTGTGCGCAGATGGAGATCGCGGCGGCCATTTTCCTGAAGCAGAATTCGCATCTCGGCTTCAGGAAAATGGCTGCCGCGATCACCATCTGCGCACGCGTGGCATCCCGCGGCCATTTTCCTGAAGCCGCGGCCAGCAGAGCGCTCCATCTGCGCACGCGCGGCCAAAGGAAGATGGCCGCCCCCACCGATCAACAGGGAAATAACGCACATCGCGCTGTTTTAACTCCCCTGTGCAGTGGATTCGGGACCTTGGGCATGCGCAAACCACTACGCCACCAACGGAAAACTAAGCAAGATCTGGGGGAAGACACCACGCCCTTTTGACCAGACCAGCCTGATTGACAGGCGAAAACGGCTACTTTGGTAACGTATTTTGGCAGCATAGGTGGGGAATCGGGGTCCACAAAATACACTGTTGTAATGCACAGCTCAGGCCCTATTTAACAGTATTTTTATCTCATACGGAAAAAACGGGGTGACAGGTGCCCTTTAATGAGGTCACCATTATTATTCATCTAAACTGACTGAAATTAGGAAAGTGTTTCCCAAAGACCCTGCAATATACTTTTGTGAAATTTCACCTTAAAGTAAAAACAGATAAGACAATTGCGCAAATGAGTGTGGTGCTTGGAAACACAACATAGTAATACAAACCATATACATGACAAAGTGTTATAGGTGAACCTGGTGAGGTGGATTTTCTATGCCATAGGTCAGGGTAAGCAGCACTGACAAGAGGCAATACAGCAAAGCAGGCCCAGATGGTCAACACGTGGATCAGCAAGGACCAGGATAGCAAAATATGCTGGAGGACAGACAGAGGAGCAAAGTAGGAAACACAAGATGAAAAGATCCAGGTGTGCGGATACACACAGATGTATAGACAATCCAGGACGTTCAGCAAAAAAATGGTTAAAGCAGGGTCATATACAATCAGGAACTTGCAGCAGACAGATTATTGCCAGAGTTAATGGTGCAGACATTTGCTTGCAGCAGACAGATGGTTAATAGCAGAGACATATGCTTGCAGCTGATAGATGATTAACCACAGGACATCAGTTATGAATGAGGAAACTAGTTACTTGCTTGCAGTGGTGAGTTGCTTTGATTGCAAAGACTGAAGTGAGAAAAATTACTAGAAATTGCAGATTCCAAGTAAAATAGTTAATTCTCCCACAAAATCTGAGTCCTGATGATTCTGCTGAAAGCTGAAACCTGCAACAAATATGTTACCGTTTCTGGTGATTATTCAACAAAGTATGGCCATTTTATCCCACTACAATGGGACTAGATGGTTTTTTGAAGCTGTGAAGCTAAAATAATAATAATAATAATAATAATTTTATTTATATAGCGCCAACATATTCCGCAGCGCTTTACAAATTATAGAGGGGACTTGTACAGACAATAGACATTACAGCATAACAGAAATCACAGTTCAAAATAGATACCAGGAGGAATGAGGGCCCTGCTCGCAAGCTTACAAACTATGAGGAAAAGGGGAGACACGAGAGGTGGATGGTAACAATTGCTTTAGTTATTCGGACCAGCCATAGTGTAAGGCTCGGGTGTTCATGTAAAGCTGCATGAACCAGTTCACTGCCTAAGTATGTAGCAGTACAGACACAGAGGCTATTAACTGCATGAAGTGTATGAGAACATGATGCGAGGAACCTGATTGTGTTTTTTTTTTTTTTTCGTTTTTTTGAATGGGCCACACAGGGATAGTTAGGTTAATGCGTTGAGGCGGTAGGCCAATCTGAACAAATGAGTTTTTAGGGCACGCTTAAAACTGTGGGGATTGGGGATTAATCGTATTAACGTAGGTAGTGCATTCCAAAGAGTCGGCGCAGCACGTGTACAGTCTTGGAGACGGGAGTGGGAGGTTCTGATTATTGAGGATGCTAACCTGAGGTCATTTGCGGAGCGGAGGGCACGGGTAGGGTGGTAGACTGAGACCAGAGAGGAAATGTAGGGTGGTGCTGAGCCATGGAGTGCTTTGTGGATGAGGGTAGTAGTTTTGTACTGGATTCTGAAGTGGATGGGTAGCCAGTGTAATGACTGGCACAAGGTAGAGGCATCGGTGTAACGGTTGGTGAGGAATATGATCCTGGCTGCAGCATTCAGTACAGATTGGAGCGGGGAGCGTTTGGTAAGAGGGAGGCCGATTAGTAGAGAGTTACAATAGTCCAGACGAGAATGAATAAGTGAAACAGTAAGAGTTTTTGCAGAGTCGGAAGTAAGAAAAGGGTGAATTCTAGAAATGTTTTTGAGATGCAGATAAGAAGAGCGAGACAGTGATTGGATGTGGGGGGTGAATGAAAGCTCGGAATCAAGGATGACCCCAAGGCAGCGGGCATGTTGCTTTGGAGTAATGGTGGAACCGCACACGGAGATAGCAATGTCAGGCAAAGATAGGTTAATAGAGGGAGAAAACATGAGTTCAGTTTTTGACAGGTTCAGTTTCAGATAGAAGGAGGACATGATGTTAGAAACAGCGGTAAGACAATCACTGGTGTTTTCTAAAAAGGTCAGCGTGATAACAGGAGAAGAAGTGTATAATTGGGTGTCGTCAGCATAGAGATGGTACTGGAAACCAAATCGACTGATTGTTTGTCCAATAGGGGCAGTATACAAAGAGAAGAGGAGGGGGCCTAGGACTGATCCTTGGGGAACCCCAACAGTAAGGGGAAGGTGAGAGGAGGAGGAACCAGCAAAAGATACAGTGAAGGATCGGTCAGAGAGATAGGAGGAGAACCAAGAGAGAACAGTGTCCTTGAGGCCGAAGGAGCGGAGCATAGTGAGGAGGAGCTGATGATCCACAGTGTCGAATGCTGCGGAGAGATCCAGGAGAATTAGCATGGAGTAGTGACCGTTAGATTTAGCTGTTAGTAGGTCATTAGAGACTTTAGTGAGGGCAGTTTCAGTAGAGTGTAAAGAGCGGAAACCAGATTGAAGAGGGTCGAGAAGAGAGTTATCTGAGAGATAGTGGGTAAGACGAGAGTGGACCAGGCGTTCGAGGAGTTTGGAGATGAAGGGAAGGTTAGAGACAGGTCTATAATTAGCGGCACAGCTTTGATCGAGGGATGGTTTTTTAAGTAATGGATGTATGATGGCATGCTTAAATGAGGATGGAAAAATACCGGAAGTGAGAGAAAGGTTGAATATTTTTGTTAGGTGAGAGGTGACAGCCGGGGAAAGGGACTGGAGGAGATGTGACGGAATGGGGTCACTGGTGCAAGTGGTTGGGCAAAAAGATGCAAGGAGCCTGATTACTTCTTCTTCTGTAACTGGTTCAAAATGACCTTATTTGAGTAAAGTATCAAGCACATATAAGGAAATGCTTTCATTGTGTGCTTTGACTAATAGTTCCCTGCAATGGGATGGTCACAGATTTCAGAAGAGTGATGCAAATGTTTAGTCGTCTGTATATGTAGCGATAACAGAGCACAGTTCAGGTCCACAGGATTAGTTTACATTAAGCATGTCTCCTGAGATGGGAGGAAAGGGTGGGGATAATTTGTTTCACAAGGATACATTTCCAAGGAGAGCTAGTGGAGAGAGCACTGATTTGTAAGCTCCAGCCTGAATAGGGAATGTCATCAGAAAATGACCTACTGATTTTATCAATTATTTTTGTTACAAATATTTTTTAAACAAGTGCTTGGAGTTTAGGAGTGGTGATCTGTCCTCCTGCTAAAAATCCAGAGGACGTGGCAATAGAAGGCCAGTGCGCTTTATTCTCAACGCATTTTGAAGTTGACTAACCTCTTTATCAGGAGAACCAAAATAATAATACAGAACTTGACAGACAAAACTTACGATAAATAGTTTAAGATTTAAGAAGAAAGCATTTTTTTTAACTGTTTAAGTTTTGTCTGTCAAGTTCTGTATTATTATTGTGGTTCTCCTGATAAAGAGGTTAGTCCAACTTCAAAACGCGTTGAGAATAAATCTGATTTTCTTTCTTATACCACGTCTTCTGGATTTTTATTGATTATCACTCCGATCCGCCAAGCACTTGCTATACACGGCACGTCTCCTGTCCTGAGGGTGCTGCAGCCGCTGTCCTTGCCTTGATTTCTCAATTGTGGGTTGTACAAACCCAAAAGATGAGCAATTATCTGTTCCTTCAACTCTTTCTACCGGATAAGACATTATTTGCGCTTGTTTTCCCCATTTTTACCTAAAAATATTTTTTTTTAATTTTTGGTAATAGTTTTACATCACTATCTGTTTCTAAAACATTAGAAATCTTGAAAATCTCAGTGGCCACTGGGGCTATAGGCTCATAGTTCCCGTTCTTTCAGGAAATCCACATGTACATTTGCTCTAATAGACTAACTAAGATCCTATTTAGTTATATTGAAGCATCTATTGAGTGTGTGCTTAGGTCATTGTGAAGGGGGGAGCTGTGACATCATTTATTGTGAATGGTGGATCCTGTGTTAATTACAGTATAAAGAGTTGTAAGCTTTCATTGTTATTCTGCCTGTGATGATAATGAGAGTGCTAAAAACGCTTGCAAATAACAGGAAGTGTGACTCTAAAATAGCCCCATGGGTCAATATGAAATTTACAATATTTCTATTTTTTTTAATGCATGTAACGATACTAGAAAAACAATTATTTAAAACAATTATTTCTATAACATACATTTAACATAAAAACTGGTTTTATGAATATTTCATTTTCTGATGACACATTCCCTTTAAGTCAACCAGGTAAGAACTCAGAAATCGGTATCACTCCGTAGTCCCTCCACTAGCTTTCACTAGATTGTGTTTTTATGCAGATTATGTTATTATATATAAAACATTGTAAAAGGAACTTGTTGCGTCCCCGTGCAGAAGTAGGCGGACCTAAGCGGAAGCAGTGTGGAAGTGGGCGGAGCTTCAGGGAGGAAGTACACAGCCGTCTGCAAAGCCCCGGTAGGCAAGTGTGAACGTAGCCTTACCGATAGATAATACTGCACAAGCACCGGCGCCATTTAGCTGCAGACAATTTTTTTCCCTCAGCAAAATGGCAGTGGCACAAGCGCAGTAGCCATTTTGCTGGAAGAAATCAAAATGTGGCTGCAGCAAATTTGCGTCGGCGCTGGCACAGTAGCATCTAACAGCAAGCAATAGATGCTACTGTGCATGCACGGCCAGCAGCCCCACTTTACTGGGGGAAAAGAAAAACTGGCTGCAGCTAAATGGACGGGCGGCGCTTGCGCAGTAGCAGCTATTGGATCATGCGCACCCATACAAATCTATGGGTGCGTGTAAAACATCAGACTGCACTCGGTCGTCAACCGATGGTCTTCTCTACACCTGTGCTCCCATTCTCTCATGCGAGAGAATCAGATCTTACTCCGATGAGATTCAGACCAAACTTTGACAGAGTTTGAGCCGAGTGTCAGTAGCATTAGGGAATATGCGGCCGTCTGACCACAGCCTAAGGGTAATACATGAAGGAAACATGCTACATTTTTCAGACTACTTTACACTTGTGTTGGAGCCTGTGTTGGAGGCCTCCATCCGGAGAGCCAACCGGAAACAAACCTGGCGCACATTGTGGCCCTTGTTGGAGTGTGAACTTTGCTTTCCCCATGTCGTAGGGTGTGATTTTGGCTTAAAATAACGATAAGCAGCATTAGTGCTATTAACCCTCAGGTGCCATCTGATTTCTTTCCGCATTTCTACAATAGCGTCATAACCACAGAAACCCAGAAGGGTGTGTTACACATTGCATCAGCTGTGGCAGGCATTTACATGATCAAACTGATGTTGCCACTACTTCTGTAAAGCTTATGAGCTTCCTCCCTACTACAGCATGACTTACAGTCAGTTTGGTCATCAGTTCGATCAATTCATTATAGTCTACAAATTTGTTTATAGCATTGGCTGAAGGAATATCGGGAAGATTGGGATGAATGTCCCACACTCGTGGCTCAATTTTCACCAATAAAACCCGGCATTCATGCCTTGTAACACATTCATTATGTATTTAAATATGGTTTGCTCCTCATCCAACAAGGGATTGTGGTGTAGATGACTGTCGGTGTGCCTCGATGTAAAATTGCATCATTTTGACACCACTCTGAGCCAATATCTGTATTAAAGTTAAAGAAAAGTGTCTACCATAACTAGCAAGATTCACCAAACTGATCATAAAGTTTTGGCCAGGATGCAAGCTGCCTTAGTAGATGTTACTAGGCGGTACATGGGCTGTGCTAGCTTGAATGGCGCTAAGCTGACCGTACACATGAGATGGCTACTTAATTAGCATTTTGGGGGTGACAGAGACTCCATTTTGTTTCTTTGTAACATCCATTCACTATCGTCTGTATATTGCAGCATGTACTAATATTTTCCTGTAATACAGATTGAACACAATGGGACTCTGGGTATGACACTGAGGGTGCATCATTGTTTGCAGGTTCCCATATAGTCAGACACAACATGAGCAATCGTCTCCTTACTACATATGTCTGTGTATCATTCCCATATATTTTGCTGTATACTTTGTGAGTATGCCGATTTTTATGCGTGCCCAGCGTGTAGGTTATTTCTAAACTATAGTAAAATAATTCAAATTGTATGTACAGATAGGGGCTTTATATCAGAGCCTCACATGCTGTCAACATCATTTCCTGTCTCCATATTGAACCTTTCTATTGGTGATAAGCGAGCATGGTATGATAAGGTGTTATCCGCGCATGCTCGGGTGCTAACCTAGTGTCTTGGACGTGCTCGAATATTATGTTCGAGTCCCTGCGGCTGCATGTTTTGCGGCTGTTAGACAGACTGAATACACGTGGGACAGTCACGAATCATGCAGGCAGCCACGCGGACTCAAACATGATATTCAAGCACGCCCATGATACTCGGTAACATCAGAGCATTCTTAGATAAAACCTTATCCGAGCACGTTCACTCATCACTACTTTCTATACATTGCTGTCATCTTGAAAGGAAAAGCCTCCAGAACAGACCTCAGTACCTGCGTCATCAGTGCTCCCACTCTCACAGAGCCAGGCAATGACTTACATTAATATTCATTGCAGGCTATCAGCTTTGGTCTCCTGCTTTGTGGGTTTGCAGCACAGGCCGACAGATTAAACTCCTTAGTCAAATGTAGTGACTGAACGTATAAAGGAAGGGACTTCTGTCTGCCTGACACATGGATGGTAAAAAATAGACATACGAAACGAAACCGGATGATCTGTGTTTTTTTGCGGAAAAGAAAAAAAATGAAGTGTTAATTCAGCCTTTGGTGTTATCTCCATGGAAACTCTTAAATTATGGCGTCAGAGGAGGAATGCATTGGGACAATGGGACCTTCAAAGCATAAATCGCATTACGCAGCATGCTGAGTTTTCCTCAGATTATCTGTGGATTTGCCAGTAAATCAGTGTCGTGTTCACTACGTGTACAGGCTATTTCAAAGCAACTTTAATGGCAAGCTTTAGAACTCATTCAGGCATTCATATTTTTTTGCATGCAATAAAAAAGTATAGAATTTTGTATCAGTGTGATAATCCAATTTTCATCCATTTTTGGTCGGTTTGTCTATTTGTACTATCAGTTTCCAAACTTTTTTGTACATGTTAAATAAATGCACATTTGGATGTGTGACTAAGGGGGCCTTAAGTACGGTAGTCAAAACCTGATGTGGAGCACAACACAGGGCAGTCGACCCAGCAGAAGGAAGCAGAGTAGCACATGCGTAACAAAAACCATGGCTGTAAAATCCCTCGTTGCTCTCAAATGAACACTTTTAACGTTCAGATAAAAATCTTTTATAGCTATGCCTTAGGAACCTGCCACCGAAGTCCCCGTAAATGCCATCAAAAATATCTTTTTATTTTCCCCACGATATATGTGAATCATTTTGGTCCAGCCTGATGGGCATCATATCCTCGCCGTCTGTGCCACCTCCTTATCCTCAAAAGCTGTTCTCCAACTTTGATTGCTGTGTATGACGTGCCCAGTGTCATCCACATAGCCGAAAGAGATCCTATGCATTAGCATTGTTGGCTTGCGCAGACACACTTTGCTCTGCCATACTGCGGGTAGAGCACAAAGAATTACTGTGCATACGCCCGGGAAACGTAATTACGACTCCTTTTTTTTTACCAGAACCTATTTGCTGGAATTACGTTTTCCAGTTGCATATGCAGTAATGCTTTGTGATCTGCCGCAGTAGGAAAATAAAAACGTAGTTTTGGTGGTATACAGGAGGACTTAGGAGGTGACGGACACATTTGTGTAATGTAGTACAGGTGCTCAGAAAGGTGGTGACATTGGTTCAAACACTAAAAAACTGGTGATGGATTCCCTTTAAAAAAGTGCGCAACCTGCAGTCAGGTGACATGGCCTGTGATACCATTGTGTGCAGCCACCTGGTATCAAACAATACTTGTCGTTGGCAGCTCACATGTATTTTCCATGTTAGGGAAGGAGTAATGTGTAGTGAGTGTGGCAGGACAGGTAAATACTAATGAGTGGGTAACTCTTAGACCCCTATGTACTTGCAGAAAGAAGTACAGCAGATGAGGAGGCCATGCATGAGTGTGGCTAACTTCACATTAATGGGACTTGTAAAACACTCAACTGTTTCAGCAAATCAGAAACTATCATGGAGAGGACTTCATGCACAGTCTTTTTTTTGTTTTTGGTGTGCGAAAGGGAGAAAAGGTGATGTCCATTCCCCAGATAGGTGGAAGTCCTACAATTGGACCTATCAAACATTTAGGACTTATACTCAATATTAATTAATGTCTCAGATGGTAATACCCCTTCAAGTTTATTGCATCCCTTGGGATTAGCTAAATCTGAACGTGTGACCTTTGGATCAGAAAAGGTTGGGTATCTCTGCTCTAGTGGAAAATGTCATGACCTTGGCCTTTGTTCAACCTTAGTAGCTATGGAGCTGAAGAGTGGTGACTGTGGTACCAGGTACCAAGGATCTATTTAAAGCACATGTAAAATTGATTAGCAGAACGTTGGGAACACAAACGAATAGTGTGTTGTGCCATCCAACACACCTCATGCGCTGAGCTTATACTTTTTAGCCCATCGTTTAAACAAAGGAAATAATTGGAATTACTTGTGTGCTTGCCAGGACTGACATACAGCGTTCTCCAAATAGTTTAATCAGTGTAATGTGTCCTTAACTCACAGCCAAGGTCAAAACAAGTCTACTGTAACGTGAAAGTCCCGTTCACCAGATATAGCAATCAGCGGGAAATATCCCAGCGGGATTGCAGCCTTTACAAAGCCCCAAAGGCATCATTAAAAATTCTTGGTATCGCAGGTTCCAATATCTACAGCCTTTTTGGAAGGTTTATTTCTGCAAGGTATTTGGGAAAAGAAAAGCTACAACAGTAACCAAGGATCCATAATGCATATTGTCAGTGATAGGTAGACCTATTGGTCCCAGGGATGGATCTCCACTGCCCTAATTTCTCTACATCTATTTATATCCAGGAGATTAAGGACAAATAAATGAAGAGGGTCGTATGTCAAAGTATAAATAGGCGGTGGATTACATACACATAGACCTGTCACAAGCACATGGCTGAAATGATAGCGGTTGGCGTATGGTGGTATTTCTATAAGTTGTGGTAGAATCTAAGCCTATTTCGTAAACCTACAAGACCAGTCAGATCTCATAACGTCTGTATTTTAGTAGTTCTGTAGAATCTTTTCTTAGAGCTCTGTGCTGAATGGTTCCTCTATTATTCTTCCTAGAAATGTTATTGACAACTGGGTGTTATACCATCTATTAAAAGCATGGGTCTCTGTATAGTGACTCCACCAGGAGTAATTCATCTAGTAATCTTATATTTGCAAGTTGTTTGTGTTTCCACTTTTATAGATACTTTTTCTCAAAATGTGGAAGCGCAAAATTTTGCTAATTTGCATATTACAGCATGGAAGCAGCTGTTTGTATTAGTGTAGAAGCAAATAGAACAGGCAAAATTGTCATAGTCTAAAGAAAGTTTTCAAAAACACTTGTAAGGGACCACTCACTCTGACAGCGGTTGAGGTACTGTAGGTACAGGCATGAAGTAGCTTGGTGCAAAACTGTTAGATTTACTGTACTTAAGGTAAGACCCACCCAGCTGTTCTGGTTGTTCCTCAAATCCAGATCCAAAATTTGGGTCTACTTAAAAAACCTCTCAACACTGTCTGTGCTTGTGCCTGCTTCTTCGGGTCCTACATCACCAAGGCTAGCCACCTCAGTGACACATACCTTCCATCCAGGACTTCTCTGTCTGCAACCTTACACACTTTATTATAAAGAATATTGTGTTTCCAAGTGACAATGCTAATTAACACTGATGTGGCAAGAATACCTTCTTGTTTTTCTTTTAATAGCTAAATACTACTTCTAATATCCAGTTAAATAAACAGTGCCATGAAAAAGTAATCATGCGTCCTGAACTTTTCCTTATATTTTCCCGTTACACCCACAAAAAGTATTTTATTGGGATTTTACATGATATACCAACTCAAAGTAGCAAGTATTTGTGGTGTAAAAAATTGATTCATGGTTTTCTAAATATTTTTAAAAATAAATCTGAAGATTGTGACATTCATTTGTTTTCAGTTCCCCTGAGTCAGTACTTTGTAGGTCAGCCTTTTACTGCAAGTCTTTTGGGGATGGACAGTGGATGGAGAGTGTCTGTGAACAGCAATTTTCAAGTCTTGCCACATACCTATTTTCAATGGGATTTTGGTCTGGACTTTGACTGGCCCATTCAAACACATGAACATGCTTTGATCTAAACCATTCCATTGTAGCTCTGGCAGTATGTTTAGTGTCCTTGTCCTGCTGAAAGATGAACCTACACCCCAGTCTCCTGTCTTTCCCAACCTCTAACAAAGAGTGAAAAATGTAAAGGGGTCTGAATACTTTCTGTACCCACTGTATAGCGACTACAATATATAAAGAGGATAAACACTTTGATGGGAGGAGCGCTTCTTTAAGAATATTTGCACTTGTACAATGCTTGGAACACAAAGGATTTGTTCTTGTGTTGTAAATAAGGCTTGCATCTTGTTAACTAATTGTTTCATAAAGTGCACTCATGTATATGTCTTTTTAATGAGCTAATGTTGTTTTACTTTTTCATTTGTGCTGCCTCTCCCTGCCATGTGAATTTATAGCGCGCGCCTCTGACTTTGGCCTGTGACCTACATTATGAGCCCAGTAATAAGGACATAAGGACCATATCAATCGATGGAGCTGTGGACAGATTTGTTCCATTTTTCCAGCCAAGAGTTTGCAGATTTCTATAATCTAGACAGGAGTATATGCTTTTCAACAAATAATAACAATAAAGAATTTTTTCCTTACTAATAAGAACAAATTGTTGTAAAGTAGCCTGCTGAAAAAGTGGAAATGGTTGGTTAGGGCCTGAACAAAGCAACATCCTGAGAATAATCAAGGCCGGAAGAACATGGAGTGCTCTTTGTTACTAAAAAATAATGGTTGTCTACACGACAGCTTATAATTGAAACAAATGTTATCAGAAGGATGTGAAATATCGTTTTGGCAAATCAGCTCGTTATACATGGTAATAGGACCTGTCGTTAGGTCAAAAGTGGACAGTTTTTGCTCCTATTTTATTTGCACTACTCCCTTGATTATTCCATTTCATGTTTTTTTTATAAATCCGCCATAGAGTTCCAGAGATTGATCCTTTTTTATTTAGCACTAGTATTTATTCTATTTTCCAGGAGGTGTGGCTCACAGGGTAATTATGCACTGCAGCCTGCAGACATGCCCCCAGACAATCCAATGAGCCACGCCCCCTTATGAACGCCATTAACCCCTTTCCGACATCGGCGTAATAGTACGCCGATGTCAGACTCCCTCCCTTTGATGTGGGCTCCGACGCTGAGCCCACATCATTTCCGGCACATGTCAGCTGTTTTGAACAGCTGACATGTGCCTCTAACAGACGCGGGTGGAATCGCGGTCCACCCGCAGCTGTTAACTAGTTAACCCCTTCAAGTGGCGGCCCTTTTTCGTTTTTCACTTCCCTCCTTCCCAGAGCCATAACTTTTTTATTTTTCCGTCAATATGGTCATGTGAGGGCTTATTTTTTGCGGGACGAGTTGTACTTTTGAACAACACCATTGGTTTTACCATGTCTTTTACTAGAAAATGGGAAAAAAATTCCAAGTGCGGTGAAATTGCAAAAAAAGTGCAATCCCACACTTGTTTTTTGTTTGGCTTTTTTGCTAGGTTCACTAAATGCTAAAACTAACCTGCTCCCCTCCCTATGGGAGGTGGAGCCGCATATTCATCACTGTAATGAGCAGCACCACGTGACCGCTCATACAGGAAGAGCTGCGACGCTGAGAGGAAGCATCGAGGGAGCCGGGTGAGTATTTTATTTCCAGCGGGCGGGCGCACAGGGGGTGGGAGGGGGGAGGTGACAAGGATCTTTATTTTAAACACAAAAAAATAAAAAAACAATGATTTTTCATTCCTTCTCTCCAGCGAACGCTGCTGGAGAGAAGAAATGAATGGCGGCTTCAGCACCACGCTGGGGGGACAGCGCTTACTGTAGCGCTGTCTCCTGCACGGCACACTGACTGCACACGGACAGCATCCGTGTGCGGTACGTGTTTTACACGGACCCATTGACTTTAATGGGTCCGTGTGATCCGTGTGCTCCCACGAACAGTGACATGTCTCCGTGTTTTTCAAACAGACACACGGTCCGTGAAAACACGCTGACATGTGCAGAGACACATTGATTTTAATGTGTCTACGTGTGTCAGTGTCTCCGGTACGTGAGAAAACTGACACCACACGTACCGGAGCCACTGACGTGTGAAACAGGCCATAGGGATTGTCTGACCTTAGGCTACAAGCCTGCAGTCAATCTATGTGACTGCAGGCTTATGAATCCTCACATCACACACACACTGTGAGGAATCTCCAGTGCCAGTGTAATAGAGTGCAGGGTAGACTATGTCACCACGGAACAGACAGACCTACTGTTGTGGGGGGTTTATTAACAGGGGCGATATTCTCCTCGCAGGGAGAAAACAGTAGAATATAAACTGCAGAAATAACGGTGCAAAATATATGGGAAGCAGTATAACAGAAGTGAACGGAAGTTCTTGGGAAAAACACTTATCAGTCTGATGAGGACTTGCTTGTAGGGTCGTCTTCTCCAACGTAGGCGCCGGGAAACAGTGGCACTTGTCATCCCTCTTATCCGTGAGCTGTGTAGTCTCTGGGAACCCGCAACCTGGGGTTTGAGGGGTTACTGTGGTGAGTAGAGGGGAAGCTAGGGAAATGGGGTCCCCTGTGCTCTGAGTTTTCTGCCTCAACAGTGCAGCCTATCTCTGGAGATTGATGCTCAGTCTATTATTGGGTCTCCCAACAGGAATCAGGGGCTCTGCACTAATGCTGTGGGTGCTAGGGGCCACTGTCTCTGCACGGGTCACTGTTTCTGCATGGGTCGCTGTCTCTGCACGGGCGTCAGGGCGCACCTCTCCAGTCACAGCAGAGTCCGCTTTCACGTACTCACAAGATGCAGTCTTTCTGGACAATCTTCCTGTCTCAGTCCTCCGACCGGGAGCTCTCTCTCTCCTCCCAGGAGTGCAGCTGCGTGCTGTTCTGTCCGCTGTATCCGCTGCTCTCTCTGCTGCACACTCTGCTCTCCCTGCTGTGCACGCTGCTCTAGCCCTGAAAAGCGCGCCTTTTTTCTCTCTCAGCCCGGCTTCCTTCCTGTCCCGGCCTCTAAGTCTGCCCCCAGGGAAACCTGCTGCACAGCTAAGTGGTTCCAGGCACGGAGCAGAGAAGGTAACCACCTTACACCAGCATCAGGAGTGACGGGAATGTAACTGACAGTGTGTGATTTGCATATATGCAGTCACGTGCCGACTAGATGTGCGCAACTTCGCTTAATGCAAATGTATTGAGTGAGGCCAGACATGTCTAGTCAGATTGTGGCTGGAAGTATGTACTGTATATCGTATATTTGCAGTTAAATGACCAGTACATTCAGTGCATGTGATGTGAGGATTCACAAATCTACAGTCATATAGAGTGACTGCAGACTTGTAGCCTAGTTTGGACAACCCCTTGAACAGTCTAAGCAAGTGCAATAGGAAGCTCCACTGCTGTGACCTGGAGTTAAAAGGAACCTGTCACCAGAAAAAACCCTATTAACCTGCAGATGTGGGGTTAATCTCCGGGTTAATAATGTTATTAAGCTGCCCAGCGCCCGCACTTAGCCAAACACTGTGGGGAGAAAATTGATTTTATTTTTCCCAGCAGTGTTCCTGTTTCAGTCAGAGCAGTGACTGAAACAGAGCTGCACCGCCACTGTGACTGAAACCGACCGTGACTGAAACCCACCGTGACTGAAACCCACCGTGACTGAAACCCACCGTGACTGAAACCGGAATGCTGCCAGGAAGAATAAGGCTCATTTTCTCCCTGCAGCATTTGGCTAAGTGCAGGCGCCAGGCTGGTTAATAACACTATTAACCTGCAGATTAGCACAATATTTGCAGGTTAAAAGCATTTTTATGGTGACAGGTTCATTTTAATTTATACTGTGTACTGGTAAGGTATCTATAGGTCACAAGTTGAGCATTCAGGAAGACAGGGTGGACAGCAGTTTGAGCAGCCTCTTCTTACCTCAGCACCTCTGGTATCTCCAGTATTAGATCAGATAGACAGGGTGGACAGTAGTGTGAGCACCCTCTTTTTACCTCAGTACTCCTGGTAACCCTAGTATTAGATCAGATAGACAGGTTGCACAGCAGTGTGAGCAGCCTCTTCTTACCTCAGTATCCCTGGTATCGACAGTATTATATCAGATAGACAGCAGTGTGTGTGAGCAGCCTCTTTGTACCTCAGTACTCCTGGTATCTCCAGTATTAGATCAGATAGACAGGGTGGACAGCAGAGTGAGCAGCCTCTTCTTACCTAAGCACCTTTGGTATCTCTAATATTAGATCAGATAGACTGGGTGGACAGAGTGAGTGGCATTTTCTTACCTAAGCACCTCTGGTATCCCTAGTATTAGATCAGATAGCTAGGGTGGACAGCAGAGTGAGTGGCATCTTCTTACCTAAGCACCTCTGGTATCTCCAGTATTACCTCAGAAAGACATGGTGGATATGAGCATGAGTGGCATATTGTTACCACAGCTCTCTGGTTCTCTCAAGTATTACATCAGATAGACATTGTGGACAGCAGTGTGTGCAGCCTCTTATTACCTGATCATCCCTGGTATTGCCAATATTAGATCAGATAGACAAGGTGTACAGCAGTGTGTGCAGCGTCTTTTTACTGCAGCATCCCTGGTTTCTTCAGTATTAGCACAGGGTGGACAGCAGTGTGAGCAGCCTGTTCTTACCTGAGCATCCCTGGTATCGGCACTATTAGGTCAGAATATCCACTCGTAGGGAGTAAATACCTGATCGGTTGGGGTGGCGGGTGTCAGACTCCCACTGTTCTGAGTCTGATAACCTATCCCAAGGATGGGTAGAGGGTCGGCTCCTGGTTTTCGTGGGCCTTAGGTGAAAGACTCTCAGTGGGCCCCTTTAACACATACCACAATTCATGATGCACAGATACAGCAGTGACATATAGGTGTAGTACAATGCCAAAGATTTCACTTCCTACATTACATGAGTCATATCTATTGTAAATTCTACAATAACTCAGATTTCGACGAATCCTCGCAGCGAACAGTGTGTGCCCTGGGGGGATTCAAAAGTTTTCATCTTAGACCAGACAGTATAGTCCTGTACTCCATACAGTATTATGGGCACCACCTAGTCTTCCATACAGTATAATGAACCCTATATATTGCTCCATACAGAATAATGAGCCCCATATACAGGTCCTTCTCAAAAAATTAGCATATAGTGTTAAATTTCATTATTTACCATAATGTAATGATTACAATTAAACTTTCATATATTATAGATTCATTATCCACCAACTGAAATTTGTCAGGTCTTTTATTGTTTTAATACTGATGATTTTGGCATACAACTCCTGATAACCCAAAAAACTGTCTCAATAAATTAGCATATTTCACCCGACCAATCAAATAAAAGTGTTTTTTAATACCAAACAAAAAAAACATCAAATAATAATGTTCAGTTATGCACTCAATACTTGGTCGGGAATCCTTTGGCAGAAATGACTGCTTCAATGCGGCGTGGCATGGAGGCAATCAGCCTGTGACACTGCTGAGATGTTATGGAGGCCCAGGATGCTTCAATAGCGGCCTTAAGCTCATCCAGAGTGTTGGGTCTTGCGTCTCTCAACTTTCTCTTCACAATATCCCACAGATTCTCTATGGGGTTCAGGTCAGGAGAGTTGGCAGGCCAATTGAGCACAGTAATACCATGGTCAGTAAACCATTTACCAGTGGTTTTGGCACTGTGAGCAGGTGCCAGGTCGTGCTGAAAAATGAAATCTTCATCTCCATAAAGCATTTCAGCCGAGGGAAGCATGAAGTGCTCCAAAATCTGATAGCTAGCTGCATTGACCCTGCCCTTGATGAAACACAGTGGACCAACACCAGCAGCTGACATGGCACCCCACACCATCACTGACTGTGGGTACTTGACACTGGACTTCAGGCATTTTGGCATTTCCTTCTCCCCAGTCTTCCTCCAGACTCTGGCACCTTGATTTCCGAATGACATGCAAAATTTGCTTTCATCAGAAAAAAGTACTTGGGACCACTTAGCAACAGTCCAGTGCTGCTTCTCTGTAGCCCAGGTCAGGCGCTTCTGCCGCTGTTTATGGTTCAAAAGTGGCTTTACCTGGGGAATGCGGCACCTGTAGCCCATTTCCTGCACACGCCTGTGCACGGTGGCTCTGGATGTTTCCACACCAGACTCAGTCCACTGCTTTCTCAGGTTCCCCAAGGTCTGGAATCGGTCCTTCTCCACAATCTTCCTCAGGGTCCGGTCACCTCTTCTCGTTGTACAGCGTTTTCTGCCACATTGTTTCCTTCCAACAGACTTACCATTGAGGTGCCTTGATACAGCACTCTGGGAACAGCCTATTTGTTGAGAAATTTCTTTCTGGGTCTTACCCTCTTGCTTGAGGGTGTCAATGATGGCCTTCTTGACATCTGTCAGGTCGCTAGTCTGTCAGGTCGCTAGTCTGGTCGCTTGCCAGAATCATCAGTATTAAAACAATAAAAGACCTGACAAATTTCAGTTGGTGGATAATGAATCTATAATATATGAAAGTTTAATTGTAATCATTACATTATGGTAAATAATGAAATTTAACACTATATGCTAATTTTTTGAGAAGGACCTGTATTGCTCCATAAAGAATAGTGGGCCTCATATAATGGTCCATACATAAAAAGTAAATAATGAAAACTTCTTGTTCCCCACTTGCTGCAGCTTCGGTGTCTTCATCCTCTTCTGGGTCTCTGCACTGCTCAGTGCAGAGGGAGCGTTGTAGTGACGTCACTGCGCCCTCTGCCCTGAGACATCAGAGAGTCAGAAGATGCGGAGATACCGGACCTGCGGGTAGCGGGGAACGAGGAAAGGTGAGTATTTCAAACAGTTTAAAGCACGGGAACGGTTCAGTGCAAACCCTCTCCCTGGCCCCATAGTGTGCCGGTATCCGCGATGGCAAGTAGGCCCCCCTGCTTACTTAGTGCCCCAGCACTCTACTGCCGGCTCTGGTTAAGTTATCAATATTATAATAATGGTAAACTCCTTTAAATATGCAGTGAGCATCAATAGACAGTCTCTCTTTCAGTAGTTTATCAGTCAGGCTAGCTGGGTGAAGATTCTGCAGCAGCAGGGAAGAGGGACATTGGGGTGCTGTCAATCAGGTAAGTGAGGGACGATTCAACACCAGTAGGCAAGATGTACACAGCAGCTCTCAGCTGGGCTAGGTGTGTGGAAATACAGCAGCAGCAAAGAGGGACACCAAGGAGCTTGTCAATCAGGCTAGGTGAGCAGAGATTAAGTTGGAATTTTCATACAGAATAATCCAGCATTTTTTACATGGATTTTCAAAGTAAGTACACCGGCCTTATCAGGTGAAATAGATCTAATGAATAAGGCATGCAGTTTGTGTTGTGAAATCTGGTGACAAATCTGCTTCGAATAACCACCTATTATACCAGAATTATTTTTCTATGATGTACAGATTGAATGAGTTGGCAAAGACATTAATGGAAAATGTAATTTTCTCCAATTTACCGTCTGGATTGGGTATAATTCCAGACAGCTAGAATGGTTACAAACATGACTGAACAATATTATTTGCCTCCTAAACTTTTACACTGAAGAGTCAGCGGGGCCCAATTGCACCTTGTATAAATACTCACGTGAGTCTTCTGCATCCATTTCTACAGAACATGTGGACAGGCTGACGTCTGCTTCCAGCACCATTGACTTCTCTGTTCCTGGCTGGGCAATGGGGAAAAGCGGTTTCTGGAAACCTGTTGACGGTGGTCATTTCTTTCAGTGGGATCAGGTGTATTTCTTCTAGCTGCCATTAACATGATTGCTACCCAGATAAAACATGAGGGACGGAATTTTATGTTAGAGATTAAAGGGGTTGTCCACTACTTTCAGTTAACCCCCCAATGTATCCCCCCGGGGCCCCTAATGAATTGTGTAAATACCTTCTGTTGCCGTTTTCGCCTGTGAGCGGCACTATGGCAGCAGCTGAGTCCGGGTCACGTGACCCCCAGGCTGCAGCCACCGCTAATTTCCGCTGACGTCACGTCAATTTCCAGACTCTGGAAATTGACGTGACGTCAGCAACAGGCGTGACCAAGGCTCCACAGGCAGCAGTCACTCAAGAGTGACTGGGCTGTGGGTGTGGCTGTGTGCTGCCTGCGGGGCTGTGCTGGGGGCGGGCGGGGCTGTGCTGGGGGCGGGGCTGTGATGGGATCTGCTGGCCGGCCGCGCTCATGTGCTGAGATGTGCGGCCGGTGCATCGGCGGCCAGTGCCGTGGCCGGTGCGGCCGGTGCCGCGGCAACCGATGCATCGGCGGTGCCGTGGCGGCGGCTGGTGCCGCGGCCGGTGCGTCGGCGGCCGGTGCAATGGCGGGGTCTGCGCGGTGAAGGTCTGTGCCGAAGGTGCTGGAGTGTGCGGGGCTGTGCGGCGGCGGCGTCTCTGTGTGCAGGCATCGTCCGATGGGACTACAAGTCCCATCGGGCTCTGCCTGCTACAGTGACAGTGAGTGACACATTAGCCAATGATGGGACAGTAGTAGTCCCATCATCCGGCTAATGTGTTGAATGTAAAAAAAAAAAAACAGACATATACCATACATACATAAAACACACATACAGGACATGCAACATGAGACATGCAGCATGCGACGACATGTGACAACATGCGACGACATGCAGCATGCGACGACATGCACCATGCGACATGCGACGACATGCACCATGCGATGACATGCAGCATGTGACATCATGTGACATGCCACATACAGTACATACATACAACATACATACAGACATACAGTACATGTAACATAGAGTACATACTCACCATCACTTGTCACTTTGTTCCCCGAAGCCAGTGTCACCTATAAAAAATATTAAAATAATAAACAAACAATATACTCCCTGATCCGCAGAAATCCAATAAAAACGAGTGTCCCACGACGATCTCCCGTGGAGAGCAGGAGCATCAGCTGATACGACTGCTCTCCATGGGCTCCAGGAACACAATGAGGGGAGGAAGGTATCCTTCCACAATGTATTCCTCACAATGTATTCCTACACCCCTGTGAGAAAATAGTCCCTGGTCTCACTTTTGGCATTGCTGTGTGAAAAAGTTCCCACGCAGCTTTTTGCCATAAAGTGAGACCAGTGAACTATAGTAACCTCTCAGTGATGCACTGCAGGAGCCATTATCTCCTGTCAGTGTGTCACTGAGGGTTCTATAGAGCAGTGACATCACCCGATGTCACTGTTCTATAGAGGAGATCGTCGTGGGACACTCGTTATTAATTGGACTACAGCAGACAGGTAGTATACGGTTTATTATTTTACGTTTTTTGCAGGCGCTGAAATATGGTAAGTATGGTTAAATGAAGAATATTAAAATACTTTTTTCCTAATGTTTTTGTGTTTTATTAACCCTTTCTTACTATTGGATTAATAATGGATAGGCGTCTTACTGACGCCTCTCCGTTATTAACCCGGCTTAATGTCACCTGTTGTGTATCCGCTTTTTGGCTCCCCTGGTGGTTGCTGGTGGTACTGGTGACTTGTTTGCACTTTGCTTCTTCTGTTCACCTGCTTCCATCAGTGTTTGGGAGTTTCCTATTTAGCCTTGCTCTCCAGTCATTTCCTTGCCGGTCATCATTGTAACCAGAGCCTTCGGTTGCATGTTCCTGCTACTAGTCTGCTGATCAGCTAAGTGGACTTTGTCCTTTTGTTTTGTACCTTTTGTCCAGTTTGCAGTTTTTGTAATTCTCTGTAGCTGGAAGCTCTTGCGGGCTGAAATTGCCACTCCTGTGTCATGAGTTGACACAGGAGTCTTAAAGTAATTTCAGGATGGTTTTTGAAAGGGTTTTCAGTTGACCGTGCAGTCCTCTTTTGTATCCTTCTGCTATCTAGTAAGTGGACCTCTCTTTGCTAAATCTACTTTCATACTGTGTATGTCTTTTCCTCTTAATTCACCGTTATTACATGTGGGGGGCTGCTATCATCTTTTGGGGTATTTCCCTAGAGGTAAGCCAGGTCTGTTTCTTCCTCTACCAGGCGTAGTTAGTCCTCCGGCTGGCGCGTGGCATATAGGAAGCCGTAGGTATGCTCCCAGGCTACTGTTAGTTGTGTGGTAGATTTAGCTCACGGTCAACTCGAGTTTCCATCACCCGAGAGCTCGTTCGTTACTTATGTGTTTTTTACGTTCCCTTGCCATTGGGAACCATGACAGTATGACCGGCCTACAAAGTGTTAATTGTTTGGGCTGAAGCAGGAGAAAAAGAAGTGTTGAAGGGAAATTTTTTTTTTCTTTCCCTCAGAGTTTTGCTGCCTAGCCCTTAATTGCTGTCTAGCTGCTTCTTACCTCCTCTTAACCCTTGAATGGCTCTGACCTTAGCTGTTTAACATGGATGTCCAGAGTTTGGCTGCAGGTTTAAATAATCTTGCTACGAAGGTTCAAAATTTACAAGATTTTGTTATACATGCTCCTATTTCTGAACCTAAAATCCCTACACCAGAGGTGTTTTCCGGAGATAGATCTCGGTTTTTGAATTTCAAATATAATTGTAAATTATTCCTTTCTCTCAGACCTCACTCCTCAGGAGATCCTGTCCAGCAGGTTAAGATTGTAATCTCTTTGCTGCGAGGTGACCCTCAAAATTGGGCATTTTCATTGGCACCAGGGGATCCTGCGTTGCTCAATGTGGATGCGTTTTTCCTGGCTTTAGGGTTGCTTTATGAGGAACCTAATTTGGAGATTCAAGCTGAAAAAGCTTTGATAGCCCTATCTCAAGGGCAAGATGAAGCGGAGATATACTGCCAAAAATTTCGTAGGTGGTCTGTGCTTACTCAGTGGAATGAGTGCGCCTTAGCGGCAAATTTCAGAGAGGGCCTTTCTGATGCCGTTAAAGATGTTATGGTCGGGTTCCCTGCGCCTACAGGTCTGAATGAGTCCATGACAATGGCAATTCAGATTGATCGGCGTTTGCGGGAGCGCAAACCCGTGCACCATTTGGCGGTATCTTCTGAAGAGACGCCAGAGAAAATGCAATGTGACAGAGTTATGTCCAGAAGCGAGCGGCAGAATTATAGGCGTAAAAATGGGTTATGCTTCTATTGTGGTGATTCTGCTCATGTTATATCGGCATGCTCTAAGCGTACTAGGAAGGTTGACAAGTCCATTTCAATTGGCACTTTACAGTCCAAATTTATTTTGTCTGTAACCTTGATTTGTTCATTATCAGTTATTACCGTGGATGCCTATGTGGACTCTGGCGCCGCTCTGAGTCTTATGGACTGGTCCTTTGCCAGACGCTGTGGGTTTGATTTAGAGCCTCTGGAAGTCCCTATACGTCTGAAGGGTATTGATTCTACACCTTTGGCTTGTAATAAACCACAGTTCTGGACGCAAGTGACTATGCGTATGACTCCAGACCATCAGGAGGTGATTCGCTTCCTTGTGTTGTACAATTTACATGATGTTTTGGTGCTTGGATTACCATGGTTACAGTCTCATAACCCAGTCCTTGACTGGAAGGCTATGTCTGTGTTAAGCTGGGGATGTCGGGGGGCTCATGGGGACACTCCTATGGTGTCCATTTCGTCATCTATTCCATCTGAGATTCCGGCATTTTTGTCTGATTATCGTGATATTTTTGAAGAGCCTAAGATTGGTTCACTCCCTCCTCACAGGGATTGTGATTGCGCCATAGATCTGATTCCTGGCAGTAAATTTCCAAAGGGTCGTTTGTTTAACCTATCTGTACCTGAACATGCTGCTATGCGCGAGTATATTAAGGAGTCCCTGGAAAAGGGACATATTCGTCCTTCTTCATCACCTTTAGGAGCCGTTTTTTTCTTTGTCTCTAAAAAGGATGGCTCTCTGAGGCCTTGTATTGATTATCGTCTCCTGAATAAAATTACAGTCAAATATCAGTATCCGTTGCCTTTGCTGACTGATTTGTTTGCTCGCATAAGGGGGGCTAAGTGGTTCTCTAAGATTGATCTTCGTGGGGCGTATAATTTGGTGCGAATTAAGCAGGGGGATGAGTGGAAGACCGCATTTAATACGCCTGAGGGTCATTTTGAGTATTTGGTAATGCCTTTCGGCCTTTCTAATGCACCTTCTGTCTTTCAGTCCTTAATGCATGATATTTTCCGGGAATATTTGGATAAATTTATGATTGTGTACTTGGATGATATTTTGATTTTTTCTGATGACTGGGAGTCTCATGTTCAGCAGGTCAGGAGGGTTTTTCAGGTTTTGCGGGAGAATTCTTTGTGTGTAAAGGGTTCAAAGTGTGTTTTTGGGGTTCAAAAAATTTCATTTTCTGGGGTATATTTTTTCCCCTTCTTCTATTGAGATGGACCCTGTCAAGGTTCGGGCTATTTACGAATGGACGCAGCCTACTTCTCTGAAGAGTCTCCAGAAATTCTTGGGCTTTGCTAATTTTTATCGTCGATTTATAGCTGGTTTTTCTGGCGTTGCTAAACCTCTGACGGATTTGACTAAAAAGGGTGCTGATGTTGCCAATTGGTCCCCTGCTGCCGTGGAGGCCTTTCGGGAGCTTAAGCGCCGCTTTTTGTCTGCCTCTGTGTTGCGCCAGCCTGATGTTTCTCTTCCCTTTCAGGTTGAGGTCGATGCTTCCGAGATCGGAGCGGGGGCGGTTTTGTCGCAGAAAAGTTCCGACTGCTCAGTAATGAGACCTTGTGCGTTCTTTTCGCGAAAATTTTCGGCCGCCGAGCGAAACTATGATGTTGGTAATCGGGAGCTTTTGGCCATGAAGTGGGCATTTGAGGAGTGGCGTCATTGGCTTGAGGGTGCCAGACATCAGGTGGTAGTTTTGACTGATCACAAGAATTTAATTTATTTGGAGTCTGCCAGGCGCCTGAATCCTAGACAGGCACGTTGGTCGTTGTTCTTTTCCCGGTTTAATTTTGTGGTCTCGTACTTACCGGGTTCTAGGAATTTGAAAGCAGATGCTCTTTCTAGGAGTTTTGAGCCTGACTCTCCTGGGAATTCTGAACCTGCTGGTGTCCTTAAGGATGGAGTGGTTTTGTCTGCTGTCTCTCCAGATTTGCGACGTGCTTTGCAAGAATTTCAGGCGGATAGACCTGATCGTTGTCCGTCTGGTAGACTGTTTGTTCCTGACGAGTGGACCACTAGAGTCATCTCGGAAGTTCATTCTTCTACTCTGGCAGGTCATCCGGGAATTTTTGGCACCAGAGATTTGGTGGCTAGATCCTTCTGGTGGCCTTCCCTGTCTCGAGATGTGCGTGTTTTTGTGCAGTCTTGCGATGTGTGTGCTCGGGCCAAGCCTTGTTGTTCTACGGCTAGTGGGTTGTTGTTGCCCTTGCCTATTCCGAAGAGGCCTTGGACGCACATCTCTATGGACTTTATCTCGGATCTCCCTGTTTCTCAGAAGATGTCTGTCATCTGGGTGGTGTGTGACCGTTTTTCTAAAATGGTTCATTTGGTGCCATTGCCTAAGTTGCCTTCCTCATTTGAGTTGGTCCCTCTGTTTTTTTCAAAATGTGGTTCGCTTGCATGGTATTCCGGAAAACATCGTTTCTGACAGGGGTACCCAGTTCGTGTCTAGATTTTGGCGGGCAGTCTGTGCCAGGTTGGGCATTGATTTGTCCTTTTCATCTGCATTCCATCCTCAGACCAATGGCCAGACGGAGCGAACTAATCAAACTTTGGAGACTTATTTGAGGTGTTTTGTGTCTGCCGATCAGGATGATTGGGTTGCCTTTCTGCCGTTGGCGGAGTTTGCTCTTAATAATCGGGCTAGTTCTGCCACTTTGGTTTCTCCTTTCTTTTGCAATTCAGGGTTTCATCCGCGTTTTTCATCTGGTCAGGTTGAATCTTCGGATTGTCCTGGAGTGGATGCGGTGGTGGATCGGTTGCATCGGATTTGGGGACAAGTGGTGGATAGTTTGGAATTGTCCCAGGAGAGGACTCAGCAGTTTGCTAACCGTCGTCGTCGTGTTGGTCCCCACCTTCGCGTTGGGGACTTGGTGTGGTTGTCTTCCCGTTTTGTCCCTATGAGAGTTTCTTCTCCCAAATTTAAGCCTCGGTTCATCGGTCCTTATAGGATTTTGGAGATTCTTAACCCTGTTTCCTTTCGTTTGGACCTCCCGGCATCTTTCGCTATCCATAATGTGTTCCATCGGTCGTTGTTGCGGAGATATGAGGTACCGGTGGTTCCTTCTACTGAACCTCCTGCTCCTGTGCTGGTGGAGGGTGAATTGGAGTACGTCGTGGAGAAGATCTTGGACTCCCGTATTTCCAGACGGAGACTTCAATATCTGGTTAAATGGAAAGGCTATGGTCAGGAAGATAATTCTTGGGTAACTGCCTCTGATGTTCATGCCTCGGATTTGGTTCGTGCCTTTCATAGGGCTCATCCAGATCGCCCTGGCGGTTCTTGTGAGGGTTCGGTGCCCCCTCCTTAAGGGGAGGGTACTGTTGTGTATCCGCTTTTTGGCTCCCCTGGTGGTTGCTGGTGGTACTGGTGACTTGTTTGCACTTTGCTTCTTCTGTTCACCTGCTTCCATCAGTGTTTGGGAGTTTCCTATTTAGCCTTGCTCTCCAGTCATTTCCTTGCCGGTCATCATTGTAACCAGAGCCTTCGGTTGCATGTTCCTGCTACTAGTCTGCTGATCAGCTAAGTGGACTTTGTCCTTTTGTTTTGTACCTTTTGTCCAGTTTGCAGTTTTTGTAATTCTCTGTAGCTGGAAGCTCTTGCGGGCTGAAATTGCCACTCCTGTGTCATGAGTTGACACAGGAGTCTTAAAGTAATTTCAGGATGGTTTTTGAAAGGGTTTTCAGTTGACCGTGCAGTCCTCTTTTGTATCCTTCTGCTATCTAGTAAGTGGACCTCTCTTTGCTAAATCTACTTTCATACTGTGTATGTCTTTTCCTCTTAATTCACCGTTATTACATGTGGGGGGCTGCTATCATCTTTTGGGGTATTTCCCTAGAGGTAAGCCAGGTCTGTTTCTTCCTCTACCAGGCGTAGTTAGTCCTCCGGCTGGCGCGTGGCATATAGGAAGCCGTAGGTATGCTCCCTGGCTACTGTTAGTTGTGTGGTAGATTTAGCTCACGGTCAACTCGAGTTTCCATCACCCGAGAGCTCGTTCGTTACTTATGTGTTTTTTACGTTCCCTTGCCATTGGGAACCATGACAGTCACCTTACAATAGCAAGGTGACATTAACCCCTTATTACCCCATATCCCACCGCTACACGGGAGTGGGAAGAGAGGGGCCAAGTGCCGGAATTGGCGCATCTTACAGATGCGCCATTTCTGGGGCGGCTGCGGACTGGTATTTGTAGCCAGGGGGGGGCAATATCCATGGCCCCTCTCTAGGCTATGAATATCAGCCCGCAGCTGTCTGCATAGCCTTTCTGGCTATAAAATATAGGGGGACCCCACGTCATTTTTTTTGGGGGGTCCCCCTATTTTAATAGCCAGTAAAGGCTACGCAGACAGCTGCGGGCTGATATTCATAGCAGGCTACAAATATTGGCCCCCGGACGTCGGCTTTCCCCCTCTGGCGCAGAAAATTTAGCGGGAGCCCATGCCATTTTTTTTTTTTTTAACATATTGTTCATTAACCCCTTTCTGCCAGCTGACGGAATAGTACGTCAGCTGGCAGTATCCCCACGCTTCGAGGTGGGCTTCGGCGGTGAGCCCACTTCAAAGCCGCAACATGTCAGCTGTTTTCAATACAACAAAAAAAAAAATGTACTTGATCGCTAAACGGCATAGCGAGAAAAAAAAATCAAAAGCCAAAATTTGCCCTCACCCGATACGATATCTCAGAAAATATAGACGCTACAGGTATCAGAAAATGGCGCAATTATTTTATTTCTTTTTAGCAAAGTTTTGAAATTTTTTTTACCATTTAGATAAAAAATAACCTAGACGTGTTTGGTGTCTATGAACTCGTAATGACCTGGAGAATCATAATGGCAGGTCAGTTTTATGCTGTATGCACACGTTGCAGATTTGGGTGCAGAATTGTCTGCACAAAATCTGCATCTCCTTGCAGAAAATGCAGCTGCGTTTTGGATGCATTTTTTTCACGGTTTTTTCATGTTTTTGCGCGGTTTTGATGCGGGTTTTTTGTGTGGTTTTGATGCTGTTCTTGGTGTGGTTTTTGCGCGGTTTTGATTCAGTTTTTGCTGCAGTATTTGGTGCATTTTTTTGCGTGGTTTTGATTCAGGTTTTTGATGCTTTTTTATGCAGTTTTTGGTGAAGATTTGATGCAATATTTGGTGCAGTTTTGATGCAGTTTTTGGTGCGGTTATGATGCAGTTTTTGGTGCAGTTTTTGCGCGCTTTTGATGCATTTTTTATTTTTTTGGTGCGGTTTTTGCGTGTTTTTTGTGCGTTTTTGTATGCGTTTTTGAAAGCTAAATAAAGATGTATTATTGAACATTATTGAGTGATGTCATTTCTGTCCAACCTCCTCTTTTACATTTGTCCAACCCACACTCAATTACACACAGATAGATAGACATATAGATGATAGATGAAATGGATAGACAGAGCTACATATAGATAGATCTATAGATGCATACATCTATCTATTCCTATATCTATCTATAGATATATGTGGATAGATACTGTATATCTATTGATAGATGTATGGATAGTGTAGGGTGCGTGTCCACTGTCTGGATTACATCCGAATTAGCTGCAGATTGGATGCTGCGTACTTGTAGTCCCATTGGATGATCCCCGCACACACCCGAACAGTCCCACACACACCCGAACAGTCCCGCACAGCGCCGCACACATCCAAACAGTCCGGCACACATCCGAACAGCCCGTAGACCCCGCACACACCTGAACAGTTCTGCACAGCGCCGCACACATCCGAACAGCCCGCAGACCCAGCACACACATACACGCCCACATTCCGCCCACACACTTCCCTCTTCCCGAACTGCAGCGTTTCTCGGACCCACATCCGCATCTAAACTGCAGATCTTTTTTACATCTGCGGTTTTGCTGCGGATGTGCCCGACTCAATGAAAGTCTATGGGTGCAGAAATGCTGCAGTTCGGCACAAAAGAAGTGACATGCTGCAGAAAAAAAAAAACTGCGTTTTGGTGCGGCCTTTTCCGCAGCATGTGCACAACAAGTCTGCAGCTCCCATAGACTTACATTGGTTGTTGTGCTCTACACTGCGGATTTTATGCAATTCTGTGCAGCAAAAAACCCTGCGGATCTGCAATTAAATCTGCAACGTGTGCACACAGCCTTAGCATTTAGTGACCCTGGCAAAAAAGCCAAGCAAAAAACAAGTGTGGGATTGCACTTTTTTTGCAATTTCATTGCACTTTGACTTTTTTTCACATTTTCTGTTACACGACATGGTAAAACCAATGATGTCATTCAAAAGTAGAACTTGTCCCGCAAAAGATAAGCCCTCACATGGCCATATTGACGGAAACATTATGGCTCTGGAAAGAAGGGGAGCGATAAAGGAAAAAAGCTCCAGGGGTGAAGGGGTTTAGAAACATGGATATGGACATATCTATGGAAATAGACATAGATATATAGATATATCTGTATGTATCTATCTATCTATCTATCTATCTATCTATCTATCTATCTATCTATCCCATATCTATCTATCTGTCTGTCTATCTATCCCATATCTATCTATCCTATATCTATCTATCTATCTATCTATCTATCTATCTATCTATCTATCTATCTATGTGTAATGGAGTGTGGGTTGGACAAATGTAAAAGAGGAGGTTGGACAGAAATGACATCACAAATCTTTTTGAAGCGAGAGGGGGGAGAGGAGGGAATGGTTGGGTGTGTTTTGGAGTGGGTGTGCTAGGTTCGTGCTTAGTGGCAGTGCAATGCATCATGGAACTTGTAGTATTAGAGCACAATAACTCAGGAGAAAGGAAGTTGTCGATTAACCCCATGAGAGCTGGATCCAGCACTGAAAATGTGCTGCTACAGCATGATAAAAGGTAATATTGCTAAAATAAAGACAGTGGATGTTTTCAGTGGCACATAATAGCAAGATTTATGAAAAAAAAAAAAAGTTTATTGTAGTGGACAACTTCTTTAAGGCAACTAAAAACTGGACCTTGAAAAAATGAGCCAATGTATTGGAACAATATACATCTTAAAACAACTCCACTGATACTGTTGATCTTTTCCGTTTTACGCTGCGTCACTGTCAAGAAGGAGTCACGTTCCCCTGTAGGACCTGGAGTTAGACGGTCACATCGGGTAATGAATCGCAGGTCTTCTTTAGAGATGGTCTGATTTGTGTCCCATATTAAATTGATTTAGTTCCTGGTGCTGAAGAGGTTAACGTCCCTTTGTATGCAGCCCCATTTCAGCTGCATCTCATCTGGTTATTACTTCTTCCTATAAAAACTGTCCAGACCTCTTTGTCCCTTCCTGTCCCTTTCCTCCTCCCTATTGTTGGTTAGTGCTTTTGTGTGATAGAGGTTTTCTGTTATCCCTGTTTTGTCTTTGTGTCTTGTTTTACCTCACATGTCTGTCCCATGTCTCATGTGGTGGGGGAGGGGACAGATCAGGGTTTAACAGGAGCATAGTAAGGTCGGAGCCTCTTTACATTAACCCCTTCCTGACCTCGGACGGGATAGTACTGCGGGCTTCGGCGGTGAGCCCGCATCAAAGCCGGGACATGTCAGCTGTTTTGTACAGCTGACATGTGCCCACAATAGCGATTCACCCGCCGCTATTAACTAGTTAAATGCTGCTGTCAAACGCTGACAGTGTCAAACCCTGCGGTCGGCGCTCATAGCAATGCAGGAATTCAGTTACATAGGAGCGATCTGAGCTTTGCTCCTATGTAGCGGAGCCGATCGAGTTGTGCCAGCGTCTAGGCTCCCATGGAGGCTATTGAAGCATGGCAAAAGTAAAAAAAATGTTTAAAAAAATATGAAAAGTTTAAATCATCCCCCTTTCGCCTTCAAAATAAAACAATAAAAAAAAAATCAAACCTACACATATTTGGTATCGTCGCGTTCAGAATCGCCCGATCTATCAATAAAAAAAAAAGGATTAACCTGATCGCTAAACGGCGTAGCGAGAAAAAAATTGAAACCCCAGAATTACATTTTTTTGGTCGCCGCGACATTGCATTAAAATGCAATAATGGGCGATCAAAAGAACGCATCTGCACTAAAATTGTATCATTAAAACGCCACCTCCGCACGCAAAAAAAATCAGCCCTCACCCAACCCGAGATCACGAAAAAATAGAGACGCTATCGGTATCGGAAAATTGCGCAAATGTATATATATATATATATATATATATATATATATATATATATATTTTTTTAGCAAAGTTTGATATTTTTTTCACCACTTAGATAAAAAAGAACCTAGACATGTTTGGTGTCTATGAACTCATAATGACCTGTAGAATCAAAATGGCAAAATGGAAGGTCAGTTTTAGCATTTAGTGAACCTAGCAAAAAAGCCAAACAAAAAAAAAGTGTGGGATTGCACTTTTTTGGCAATTTCGCCACACTTGGAATTTTTTTCCCGTTTTCTAGTACATGACATGCTAAAACCAATGATGTCGTTCAAAAGTACAGCTCGTCCAGCAAAAAATAAGCCCTCACGTGGCCATATTGACGGAAAAATAAAAAAGTTACGGCTTACGGATGTACGCAGCGTCCAATCCGCAGTGAATACAGAAGATTGCTGCTGTTAAAAGCTTCTGCATGTGTAAGCAGCCACAAGCTAAAATGATGTGGCCACAAAGTGCCACTGAACAAAAAGAGAGGTAATCACCACACATTAAAGGGAACCTGTCACCCCCAAAATGGAAGATGAGCTGCGGCCACCGGCATCAGGGGCTTATCTACAGCATTCTGTAATGCTGTAGATAAGCCCCGATGTAACCTGAAAGATGAGAAAAAGAGGTTAGATTATACTCACCCAGGGGCGGTCCCACTGCGGTCCGGTCCGATGGGAGTCGCGGTCTGGTCCGGGGCCTCCCATCTTCATATGATGACGTCCTCTTCTAGTCTTCACGCTCCGGCGCAGGTGTACTTTCTCTGCCCGGTTGAGGGCAGAGCAAAGTACTGCAGTGCGCAGGCGTCGGGCCTTTCTGACCTTTCCCGGCGCCTACGCACTGCAGTACTTTGCTCTGCCCTCATCAGGGCAAAGTACGCCTGCGTCGTGTAAAGACAAGAAGAGGACGTTATCCTATGAAGATAGGAGGCCCCGGACCAGACCGCAACTCCCATCAGACCCGAACAGGACCGGGACCGCCCCTGGGTGAGTTTAATCTAACCTCTTTTTCTCATCTTACATCGGGGGCTTATCTACAGCATTACAGAATGCTGTAGATAAGCCCCTGATGCTGGTGGCCGCAGCTCATCTTCCATTTTGGGGGTGACAGGTTCTCTTTAAGTCTACTCTACCTTTAGATTCTCATAGACTCGTAGCTGTCAAGTAGATTCAGTTTGTGGCGATTACCATCCTTTTTATTCAGTGGCATTTTTGAAAATGCAGAATGATGTTATCTAAGTAGATTTCAGTAGATTTTTCTGAATTTTTCCTAATATGGATGAGAAAATTATTTAAAAAAAGAGCAAAAAAAGACATTGTTGTAAAATGTTGCTAAAACACCATGGAAAAATAACATTAATAATAATAATAAAATTAGATGTAAAAATAATGTAAACAGACAAGAAAATATTTTCCCGCTTCTTATTAAATCCTTTCTATAAACTTATACCGTTCCCACGGTTATAAAACCATTTCACTGTAGCCATTCTTGAAGATGTATCAAATTCCCAGGATAGAAGTAGGCAATGAGTACACAGTTTGGTATCTTTGAAAGGCCTAGACATGGGATTCCAGTTAGCGAAAGCAATAGGGAAGCACTTTGCATCCTTTTTGAAAAAGATTAAACTATGTTCACATGATCTGATTTCCTGCCAACAGCGTCTTGGTCTGTTTGTATTAATAGTTTATATTTCCTTCTAATGAATGTTGAATGTAACACAGGATTCCCACGCTCCACCTTTTCCCCTTATTTTAAATGTTCCCTAAAATGTACAAAAATGTAACTAATAAGTAATTTTAGAATGTCTGTGACTGCAGCATTATAGTCAATCACAGGCGTAACCTAATATCCCTGTTCAACATCTGTGTGAGGCAGGGAGGGGGATCATATGCGAGGGTCGATATGTATCCCCCAGGATGCGGATGGAGTCCTATTAGACCTGCTGGAGTGCCTTGTGGTCACAGCGGGATGCCTGTGAGTCACAGGGCAAAATAAAAGTAAGCTTGGACCTGGTCAAGCTATTTGGCCTGGGCATCGCTCAGGAAAAGCCGGTATGGGCTTTTATTTTTTAAATGGACTGCGGGAAGGAAGTGGGGCCAGTCCGTTACCTCTAGGCCGCGTCTTACAGATTACAGTTTGAGAGAAAAAACCCTGCAGGAAGGGTTTGGGTGTGTCAGTTTTGGTCTTGCATGCAGGTGGAGCATTAGATTCTGCAGAGCTCAACAGTGTGAGACAACAGAGCCAAGTGGAGCCAAAAGGCCTGACATCCCCAGTGTATACGGCGGTGCAGTCGCCCACGACAACTAGTCATGGACTGTTTTTGTTTCCCACCTGCGATCCGGAGGATCTTATTTACTTCATTTGTTTGTGAGTACGCTGTGTTATTAAAAGAGACTTTACTTTGAACTTTTCCTGGGTCACTGCCTTCACAGTGTGGACACCGCTGCACTACATCTGTAACGGGGCTACAACGGATCACGTGTCATTAATAATGCTGGTGTCTTCCTATATATACTACAGTTTTGAAAACCTGTATTGGAAGTTGTCAAAAATGGCTTGATGGGTTAAAATAATTTGCCCAAGCCCATATCACTGCTCTAGTTGGACACTAAATGTTTGTGAATGGGAATTCATTAGTTATCAGTAGAGGTGAGAACATTGCTTCAGGGGACCATTGCCAGCATTTATCTGTTTTCTTTGGGTACTGGAAGGAAGCCCTGGGCACTGCCTCATGCGTACTGGAACTCCTGGTGGATCCTCTGATTTGTAGGCCCTGTGTGACAGCATATGCGTACGTCATTGCGCAGTGAGGACATCAAGACGGCCATGTAAATTAGAAGAGGTGCCTGGCAATCCAGCAGGTCGGAGGTGGTTAGAAAGACTTCCATATGGTGGCTTCTTAATTCTGACATGGCCGCTAGTGCAGGATTCTGCAAGTTTATTCACTCATTTCTAGTTAAAGGGAAATGTGCAGGATTGTGCACAGTAACCTACACATAGTGTCGGGTCGGCGCCGTTAAACTAATTACAATGATACCTTGGTTTATGAAATTTGTCATGTGGTTGTTTATTTAATATTTATTTTCAGTTTTAATTTTTTTGTGGGGTCTTCATGTGGTGCTCTGCTTAGCTATTCATAATGAAGACTCCTGACAGGTCACTGATGCCTCAGTGACCTGTCCCCTAGTTCACATAAAAAAATATTATAAATATCTCCCGAATATGCACTAACAGCTTTCTGACCCCTGCAGTTAGTAATTTCTTAATCAAAGTGGCCTGTAGGTGTCTTGGCCTTAAAATCATATCATATGAGTCGGCTTAGTCATCAGCCATTATGGATTGGTATTTTTTTATGACACTTCATTGATCTTAATGACAGACTGTGTATACACACCTAGAATAAATACCTAATGTGTACACATCATGGAGACACACCTTTCTCTATGTGTACAGGCCTACCACCTCCAGATGCATTCTTAGACATAACAACTTGTACTTTTCTTTCTGAAATATTCGCAGAAATTAGTGACAAGCGGTTGCTTCTAGTATTATCGTGCACATATGACTTTATTTATATGTAATGTGTCATTCATGGTGCATTTCTTATGCTGACAGATTTGTACTGACTTTCACAAAGAAAATTTACATGTGAAATTGAAGCAAGGGCGAGCAAATTTTATTGAGCTTACTACATAGATACGGTAAAAGAACCAATTTATACTACATAGATATTGAAGCAGAACCTATCTTACTACATAGATATGGGGCAATAAATGAGGAACAAGGTGGTTTAAAGTCCATTCTGCCTGAGGTTCAAAGGTACGATTACAAACAAAAGTAAAGCAATTTGTGTCAACGCGTTTCAAGGTTTTCAAACTGTGTTGACATGCTTTACCCTTGTGTGTAATGACTTTCACAACCATATCAGGTGAGCATTCCTATAATATTTTATACCACTTTGTTACAAGAAAATACCCTCTTTGCGCTTTTTGTCTCTCCAGTTTTACCATTTACTTTACATAGATATGGGAACATAACTAGTTTACTACATAGATATGGACACAGAACCAACCTTTGTATTTTAGACAAAAAAAATACATTGTCATTTTTTACATTTTAAAAAGTGCAAAAAGGAAAATGGGCCAATGCAAAAGTTTTGGCATGCTTGGAGATTTGAAAGCTCAGATAACTTTAGTATATGGGGTAAGGATGCACCACCAATGAAAAATAATTACACAGATACAATTTAATTTAAAGAGGAGGTGCTACAAGGGTAGTGATAATAATCAATAAAGGCAAGGAGAAAAGAACTACACAATAGATGTGCACACCCCAATATCAGAAAAAATGACAATTTTTATTGATACTGACACTACACACAAGTGAATTAAAAACAATTAAAAGAGTTACAAAAGCAGTGGGGTCCCAGAACCGGGTGTCCAAAAAGTATTTCACTTACATAATAAGGTGTAAAGCAGGCAGAATCTTGCAAGAAAACAGAATCAGGCAATATGAACATCAATGTACAATGTAACTGCACAATCTGGAATCAGACAAAATAGTCAAAGATACTGAAATCCTGGTAATGAAGAATAAATAAGTCAAGGCTGCACAAGTATTAATTTGACATATGCAAAAAAAGATACCAATGTCCCCCCAAAAAAATGGGAAAGTCAATGGTACTGCGATCTCTGTATCACAGGCTGCACCAAGATTAACTAGGCATGTTATACAAAAGTATGCTACTGTCCCCAAGTAAGAGAATCAATAATAGGGGCTGCTACACGGATAGAAAAGCACAGCCCAGTAGAAACAAGCAGTTGCATGAGAAATATCGCTGGCAGTGGCCACAAAGGTTAATATACCTGTGGAGCAGGGTGCATGTTGCCTAAGGAGGTGCGCCTAAGGGCACGAGGTGCAGGAATGAAATAACAAGTAATAATCACCGCACTTCTGGTTCCTACCCACGGGCAACACCGGTAAGAGATCTAACTGATTTTTCTTTCTATTTATATCTGACACTCACGTGTTACATTCCCCTGATGAAGCCTCGAGCTACGCGGCGATACGCATGCAGTGGGTCCCTTGACTGGTTTGATTGCTTCTTGTTATTTCATGCCTGCAACACATAATTGGCTTCGATTACAAAGCTGTCCCACACACAATATACAGCTCTGGCAAAAATTAAGAGACCACTGCAAAATTTTCAGTTTGTCTGATTTTTCTCTTTATAGGTATATTTTTGAGTAAAATGTAAATTGCTCTTGTATTCTATAATCTTCTGACGACATGTCTCCGAAGTTCCAAGCAATAAATTTTGAATTTATTTTCTGAAAATGAGAAATGGTCAAAATATAAAAAAAAATGCATTGCTTGCAGACCTCAAATAATGCAAAGAAAACAAGCTCATGATTATTTAGAAACAACAATACTTAGGTTTTAATTCAGGAAGAGTTCAGAAATCAATATTTTGTGGAACAACCATGATTTATAATCACAGCTTTCGTGCATCTTGGCCTGCTTTCCACCAGTCTTTCACACTGCTTTTGGGGAACCTTATGCCACTCCTGGTACAAAAATGTAAGCAGTTTATTTTTGTTTGATGGCTTGTGACTATCCATCTTCCTCTTGATTACATTCCAGAGGTTTTCAATGGGGTTCAGGTCTGGAGATTGGGTTGACCATGACAGGGATTTGATGTGGTGGTCCTTAATCCATACCTTGATTGACCTAGCTGTGTGGCATGGCATATTGTCCTGCTGCAAAAACTGTCCTCAGAGTTGGGAAACATTGCCTGAGCAGAGGGAATCAACTGTTTTTCCAGGATAATCTTGTATGCGGCTTGATTCATACGTCCTTCGCAAAGATTAACCTGCCCAATTCCAGCCTTGCTGAAGCATCCCCAGATCATCACCGATCCTTCACCAAATTTCACAGTGGGTGCAAGACACGGTGGCTTGTACGCCTCTCCAGGTCTCCATCTAACCATTAGATGACCAGTTGTTGGGCAAAGCTGAAAATTAGACTCATCAGAAAAGATTACCTTACTCCACTCCTCTATGGTCCAATCCTTATGGTCTTTGGCAAACTTCAGCCTGGCTCTCCTTTGCTTCTCATTGATGAAAGGCTATTTTCTAGCTTTACATGACTTGAGCCCTGCCTCTAGGAGCCTATTACAAACTGTTGTTGCCGTGCACTTCACCCCAGCTGCCTTTTGCCATTACTTTTGTAGGTCACTTGATGTCATCCTGCGGTTGCTGAGTGAAATTCAAATAAGATGACGGTCATCCCAGTCAGTGGAGAGTCGTTTTCACCCTCTGCCGGTCTGTAGCTTTGTTGTCCTCAATGTCTGCTGCTTGACCTTGTTGTAATGGACTGCCATCTTAGACATTTTAAGGATGGAGGCAACATGACGCTCACTGTATCCCTCTGCTAGTAAAGCCAGAATCGAGCCCTTCTTTTCCTCACGCAAGACTTTTCTTTTCATCTCCTTTGGCATGGTTCAAAGTTATTTTTTCATTCCTATTACTTTTGAGATATTACTAGCTCTTGTTTTGCCATCCAGCTTGTCCTATTGCAAGAGGATTGTGAATATCACAGCAGTGTTTTTTATACTTTCCTTCATTAAATAAGATTTGGTTCAGGTGATTGCCTAATCAGAAGCAGATTAAGTAGAATGAGGTGTACTCTGGTGGGAATTCAACTGACACTGGAATGGAATAACTGTCAGACAATGTAGAGAAGCTGATTTTTATAAAACTGTGCAGTGGTTTCTTAATTTTTGTCAGAGCTGTATATTATAGCAGCAAAAACTATTGTAATATTTTCTCCAGTTCATAAACGTGTGGGGAAACCTATGAATTTATATTAGTGAATTATAAACTGGAATTCTCTATACAATATTTTACTACAATATATCCACACTCAGAAGGAATAGTACAAGTGCAATGGATAAAATATTTTATATTAGGTAAATAAAAGGTGAAATTTGTCTTAAAGAGTTGTCTATGGAGTAATATATATATATATATATATATATATATATATATATTTTTATTTTTTTTTACAAATTTTTTAGAATGTGCTAAAATAAGAAACCATGTACACCTCACCAATCTCCAGACCCTCCCATTCTGAGCCTCCGCGGTCCCCCGTCGTTCTCTTAGTGGTGCAGTTAATGACATCCCATCCTAGGGATAAGTGTTCACTGCATCCAGCTTTTCTTAACCCCTTAATGACAGCCAATATTTTCTTTTTACTGACCTGAGATATAAGATAATAGCCTCCCCATACAGGTGACTATCCAGCAGCTGTCGGTTATACACTATAGCTGACAACTTGCTGCATCAGCCACGATCAGTGTTGGCACCATCCATATCTGTTTAACCCCTTAGATGCTGCTGTCAATAGTGACTATATCATATAAATGGTTAACAGAGTGTGGGGGCTTCCTATTTATCCCCATTGGCACCCTGAGATCATGATTGTGTGGCCCTGGTGTTTGCCATGGCAGTTCACGGCCAAATAGTGGCTTTAGAGTCTGCCGGCTATAGCGGCCTGTTCAGAAGTCAGCAACATTTAAGTGGTAAAAATACATTTTTTTCACTCCTGTCATGCCACTTTGCATTAATTTCTTAAAATCACCAGAAGGCTTAATAAACTACCTAACAGCAGTTTTCAATATGTCGGGGGGGGGGGGGGGGTCTGTTTTTAAAATGGCATCACTTTTGAGGTTTTCCAATATATAGGACCCCCAAAGTCACCTCAAACCTGAATTGGTCCTTCAAAAAAATTTTTTTGAAAATTTCCTTGAAATAATGAAAAATTGTTGCTCCATTTTTAAACCTCCTAAAAGGCTAACAAGATAAAATAAAATTTTACAAATGGTGCTGATGTAAAGTAGACATGTGGGAAATGTTATTTATGAATGTTTTGCTATTGGATGACTATGTGGATTGAATGGATAATCATTCAAAGTTTGAAAATTGCTAATTTTTTTACGTTTGTCAAATTTCTGATATTTTTTATAAATAAACACAAAACGTATAGACATAAATTTACCATTAACATAAAGTATAACATGTCATGAAAAAAACAGTCTCAAAATCATTGGGATATGTGTTGGAGCATTCCAGAGTTATTACCACATAAAGGGACACTGGTCAGATTTTAAAAATTTGGCCCGGTCACTAAGGGGTTGTCTCGTATCATAGTCTACAAATATTGGTAGAGATTGGATGAGGTACTATCGCCTGTGGAAGGGTTAAAGTATATATGCAAGGAGTTTTTTCAATTGTATATGTTAAGCATAGAGCACAGACGCAGTATGCACTTACGTTGAGTATTTATTTGCTCCAGATCTAACAATTATTGTGTACAGTACTTTGTACATGGTGTACTAATGAATATGCCTAATGATTTTCTTATTGTCTTGCAGGCATCGGTAAGAACGTCATCTGTGATAGAACAGCAACACCCCTTGACGCATTTCGAATGATGTCAGCTGCTCACTATTATCCCAAGCTTATGAGCATCATGGGAAATGTCTTACGATTTTTGCCTGCTTTTGGGAAGATGAAGCAGTTGATTCAAGAAGGATATGTGGGGGAACTTCAAGTGTGTGAGGTCCAGGTCCACAGTGGAAGTCTACTAGGAAAGAAATACAACTGGAGCTGTGATGACCTCATGGGTGGTGGTGGGCTGCATTCAGTTGGGAGCTACATAATTGACCTCTTGACTTTCCTAACCAACCAGAAAGCAGTGAAGGTCCATGGACTTCTGAAAACCTTTGTAAAGCAGACAGACCACATACAAGGAATCCGACAGATAACCAGCGATGACTTCTGCACATTTCAGATGGTTCTTGAAGGTGAAGTGTGCTGTACGGTTACTCTCAACTTTAATGTCCCTGGGGAGTTTAAACAAGACGTCATCGTGGTTGGATCATTTGGAAGACTAATTGTTAAGGGGACAGATCTGTTTGGGCAGCAAAACAACTGCGATGAGCAACAATTGCTTTTAAAAGACTCCACGCCTGTCAGCAACTCCCTCTTGCCGGAAAAGGCTTTTAGCGACATTCCCTCCCCATACCTGATAGGGACTATTAAAATGATACAGGCGGTGCGACATGCATTTCATGACCAAGAAGACAGGAGGACGTGGGATGGCAGGCCACTGACAATGGCTGCTACATTTGATGATTGTCTTTATGCTCTTTGTGTAGTGGACACAATAAAAAAATCTAACCAGACTGGTGAATGGCAGAATGTAGTAATTATGACAGAGGAGCCTGAATTAAGCCCTGCTTACTTAATAAGTGAAGCTATGCGCAGGAGCCGGATGTCTCTGTATTGTTAGCAATCTCTGCAAATGTGTCCAGATGGGGAAATTATAACATGTATGTATATCTGCTTCTGTCAGAGGCCTCCATGTATCCAGGCAGATGGTACAGGCCTGTGGTGTAACTTACGCATCTTTCTATTACTGCTGTACTTTGAAAGGAACAGAATCTTTTCTTCCGAGGGACACAAGCTGTGAACATTTGTCAGAATGTATTTTAGTGTGATTACATAACATGATTTGGCTTGGAGCTATAGAAATTGCTCATTGTTGCACATTTTCAAGGAGATTGTTGAGCATGTAAAAAATGTGAATGTTGGTGCTATACTAAATGCTCAAAATGTTTGTTTATGGCCAGTATACAGAGTGTTTGGCTACTGTTTTTTTTACTCCCTTAACATATGGTCAGCTATGGGTGGTTTTGCAAAGGACATTGCACGAAAAATCTCACTTGAACTACTGTTCCTTGTAAGTAGTATACTGTATACGATGGGTGTAGCCATCTGAAATGTACTGTATAATAGTATGCATTACTGAAGCTCTCCATCATTAACTGGCTTCTATTAGCTTTCCAGTAAGGTCGTCTAAGGATACTTGGTGACCCGCATCCATGCCAAATACCTTTAACTACTGTAATGTAGCTATACTGTGTATACTATCCTAAGTAATCCAGATTTGTATAGTGTCCGAATACATCTATTTCTGCTGGCCTACCTTACTAATTGCCAAATTGTCTTTTTGCAATCGATACAGTAGCAAAGTACCAAGCCAACTCATCCGAAAAGACCCTATTTAAAGAGACCCTGTCAGTTGGTTTAAGTCCTCTAAATACCAATACTGCATTAGTGTGGTCTTTACAAGCTTTAGCCTCGTGCTTTTATATGAACTTTTTACATTGTGTAAAATATTAAATTAGAATTATCCTGAAGTTATGTGCTTACCCTGCTTTTTAGGTGCTGCAAGGCACATCTATTCACTGTGCATACTTGGGAGCAGTGGTGTATTAGAGTCCGATGGGCCCTAGTGCTCAATTTGGACCTGGGCCCCCACCTGCATGTTGGTCAGATGTATTGGCCCTTGTAGCGTTCTAGATCATTTAAAGACATGCGTGTTTGCCTCCCATGTAACAATGTCCCGTGTGCTGGCTGCTTCCTGTAATAATCTCCTCCATTCTGGGCTCCTTTCCAGGAATAATGTTCTTATCCTGGCCTCTTCTAGTAATAATGTCCTTTTCCAGTAATAATGACCCACACTTGAGCCCCATACTTTAACAATGTTCTTATCCTGTGTCCCTTCCTGGAATAATGTCCACAGACTGCGACCACGATCATTATGCCCCTGATTGGGAGACATGGCTGTAGCCTGGAATGCATGTTTTTTCATTCTTTTACATAATGCAATATCATACAGTTTATATAAAAACAAAATGCTAATGTAAATTAACATTGTGGTGGTGGTAGAAGAGGAGCTGACCAGCTGACAGATTCCACAAGGCGTATCCTAACATAACTTGGAAGCGTTCACTCCCACTATAAATACTGAACCTACTGTTTAGCAGTAAAACATTGATCCTTTGCCCTTTTGGCACTTTTATGAAGAATTACATCACTGTGCATAATGTACCATTAAATATGACCACCATACTCTTTGGGACAATGACATAGCTAGCCTTCTATAGGAAATAGTACATGGCATTATGTAACCTATTACTAGTATGTGTGGATGAGCCTTGGGCATAGGCATGTCGGTTATGTGCTCAGCATTATTCAGTGACGCACTCATGTAGTGAATCTGTGGTATAACTAATTAGAATAGCTTTCTAATACTTCAAATACAGTTTGTCACCTAAAAATAGAAAATAGTATATTTACTTGCTATGTACCGAAAAAAACACTTTTTCCTGTAGAAAGTAAAGTTTGGAGGATTCTTGAAAGGGTTCTTGGTCTCATGTGTACTGCTATCTATAAACGAGCGTGTGAAGAACGTGGTTGAAAGTTTGTGAATCCTTCAGAATTTTCCATATTCCTACATAAATTTGACCTGAAAGTAGTTCATCTTTTCACAAAAGTCCTAAACATAGATAAAGAGAACAAAAGGCTTTGTCATTTTTTAAATAAGGAAAATGATCTAATATTACGTGTCTGTGAATGGCAAAAGTATGTCAACCTTTAGGATTAGTAGATAATTTGAAGGTGATATTAGAGTCTGATGTTTTCAATCAATGGAATAACAATCATGTGTAAGTGGGCGACCTGTTTTATTCTAAGAACATAGGTCTGACAAAGTCTGATTTTCACAACACATGTTTATAGATGTGTATCATGGCTTGAATAAAGAAGACTGCTAAAGACCTCCGAAAAAGAGTTGTTGATGTTCATCAGGCTGGAAAAAAAGATACAAACTAACTCTAAAGAGTGTTGACTCCATCAATCTAAAGTCAGAAAGATTGTGTACAAATGGAGTCAATTCAAGATGATTATTAAAACAGAGGGCGAAAAGCCGGCACAGCTGCTCAATTTCAGGATAATGAGGCTCAACTCATACCAGAAGATACGGGTGCCAATATCCAAAGAAATTCAATGAAAAACTCCAAATGTCCATGGGAAAAGAAAGTGGACAGGCACTCACCGTCCCATACAAAATAATCCTTTATTGTGGATACATAAGAGCCACAGCAGGTGGGTAAAACAGTGGAACTCGTGTGAGACAATGATCGTCTCGCGCTGCAAAGTGCTTCTACATCGCCAAGCCGATGTTCAATTTTTTTTCCTCAGATCAAGTCTATCTAAAGAAAAAAAGTTTCAGCATGCCTGATTCGCATCTGGAAAGTGCAAATCAATAGGTACGTTAAAAAAAATTGAACCACACTCTGATGACATTTTACTGACTGACTGAATAAAGAAAATGGAGACTTTTTTTTCCATCTTCCCCACATCCAAGAAACTAAGTTCACACTATGGTCACACTCTGGTCTAACTCTCATCAGAGTCTGGTCATTGTGAAAATAGCATAATCGGACAGGATTTTTTCATATGAGGGAAAATCCTGTCGTGTGACGCTAGCCTAAGAGCAAGACATTTAATAGTCCATGAAGTCACCAAGGAGCCATAATATCTAAGAGACTCCAGGCCTCTCACACACTAGCTAATTTTAAAGTACCACTTGAGCATTTTTTTGTTTTACACGTGGAGTGGTGCCACTAATGTAAGTTCCCTGCACTTACTCCCATACTTGCCAGCCACTGTCTTCTTCTGTTATCAGCAGTGCTCCATCCAGTCGGCCTCCAGCAGCTTGTGACCTTCCGGATCACTCTCCGGTATTTGCTGGGCGATCTAGTAGTCACAACTCAACGTACGTCTATGCGAGCCATGACAAAGCTTTCTTATATTTTCATTGAGAACTTGTGACTGTTACCTCTGACTTCCTGTGAGACATAAGTTACGGCCACAAGATGGCGTTGGACCGGGACGGTGCCGGGAATGGGAAGAGCTGAAGATGGTGGCTGGTAAGTGTAATACTAGGGTCAGGGCTCTTACTTTAGTGGCACCACTCCAGCGCTGAAATAAAAAAATGCTTGAAATAGAAAACCCTGCTCTCTAAAAAGAACATTGCTACTTGTCTCCAGTATACTAAAGATCACTTGGAAAAGTCAGAAGGCTTTTGGAAAAATATTTTTTGTTTTGTAGGAATTAACTCAAAATAGAGCTCCTTGGTTTAAATAAGAAGCCTTAAGTATGGTGAAAAAACAACACTGCATCACAGAATAAAAGGCTAATACCATCTGTAAAACACATAGTATCATGGTTTGGGTCTGTTTGGTTGCATTTGGGCCATACAAGCTTGTCATCATTGATGGCACAAATAATTCTAAATGATACCAGCAAAATTCTGAAAGTGTCAGGACAACTGTCTATGAACTGAATCCCAAGTAACGTGGATCAAGCAGCAAGACAATGACCCAAAGCACACAGGTCGTTATACAAAAAAATAGTTAAAGAAGAATAAAGTTAACATTTTGAAGTGGCCAAGTCAAAGTCCTGACGTTAGAGGGCCACAAACTGTGTAAATAACAAAAGTAGAGTTCAAAAAGTGAAAAAACTGAGCAGGTACTTACCTTCCTGGTTTCTAGTGTCGACTACCTGCCATTGCTTCGGTCCAGGTCTTTAGACTTCAGTGGTGATGTCACATTAACAGCGCACATCTTCGCTCTAGCCAATCACTGAACTCCGTGCACGGCATTCGTGTACAAGCCGCTAAGCTCAGTGGCTGGTTAGAGCAGTGGTGCGCGGTGTTGATGTGATGTTACCACTGTAGTCAATATACTAGGAGCGGAGAAGAAGCAGGGAGTCGGCATTGGACCAAGGAAAGGTGAGTACCTGCCTAGTTGTTTTTTTTTTTGTATGTTTATATTTTACACAGTTTGGGGCCTACTTTTCTGAAAGATGACAACCCCTTATAGAAATGATGTGGAGATGTGAAAGGACCTGAAGCAAGTAGTTCTTGGAAGAAAACCCACAAACATAGCAGAGTTGAAACTCTTTTGTAGGGAGAAATGGGCTAAAGTTCTTTTACGATGAACAAGACTAATCAAAAATTACCAGAAAACTGCCAGAAACAATTACCTTTAGATGCAGTTCTTGTGCCACCTCAGATACTGAAAGCATTTTTCTCATTTAAAAAAATTACATCCAGTTATTTTTGAAATATTTATTTGTTTTGGATCTCTTTACTTTTAGGACAGTAGAAATATTATGTAGTTTTAGTTTGTTTTTACTCCAGATACATATTTAAATGCATTTCTGATCCATTCAGATTGTTTCTTACTCTGTACAGCTGTTAATAAAGAAATTGCATGACTGTTGAAGAATGCATTGTGAATTTTAGACCATTCTTTACAGATGAACTCATATGACACAAGGGAGCTTCATCTTCTGAAAGAATATCCTAGCATATCTGTAAATGGAAAAAAAAATTGGTTGTGTCCATACACTGATGTACAAGTAACTAGTCATGATGGAATGATTGTAGGGCATCAGATCTAACCAAAAAATAAATGAGCATTTACATCTTTGTAATGTATTGCCATTAAATATTGGTAATTGGTCTTAAGGGTGTCCCCAAAAAGAAGCAACTTTGAAAATATGCTTTGTTAAAATTGTGCAGCTCTTCTAAAAGACTCCATGTGTCTCCATGGAAACAGACTACAAGCAAAGCCAGTGTAGTCTGTTGCTGCAGTAATGCTCCCATATGACCACTAATTTTACTTATCCTACCAAATGTATCTTAAAACAACAACCATGTGTAGTCTGATCCTGTAGTCACCCTTATTTTTATCTGTACACTATTTTTTCTTGTCAGTTTCCTGGTGATTCTGCATATGGATATAAGACAGAAGGATAAGTTTTAATGAACCGTATGTGCGCGTGGAGTTATGTAGACGCCGGCAAATCTGAGTTTTCCAAGGCAAAGCCCCTTCGGGTGGTCATTTTCCTGAGGAGGCTTTGCCTTCATTCTTGTGGTGGCTTGACCAACTGCGTTTTTCTCTTTGTACTGTGACCATGTAACTCCTCTTAACAACCTCAGAGTTCAGAAACCCTGAAGCGAATAAAAGAAGTGACATAAGATTGGACATGTGCACAGCAATGTCGCTTTAACATTGTTGTGCACTATCTTCATTTTAGGAGGCACTTTTGCGTCACTTTTTCAGGTGGCATCTGACTGAAAACAACATTGTGTGCGCATACCCAAACACTAAGCAGACACTTAATGTTTTATGTTAGATGCTTTGGACCAATTAAAATTTGATAAGAAAGTGGGAAACGGACTTTACATGTGGTCATATTGACTTGCATATAATGCTATTACAATATAGTGGAACCTTTTTCAATTTGGTTCCGTTCTTCATAAAATATATAATTTTGCCATTAAAAATAAATAAAATATATTAAATAATTAGTTTTTCAGCTAATATGTATTTCTCAGCTGGAGGAATATGGATAAAGCATTCAATATTAGTAATTACTAGTGACTAAGTGGGGAGGACTTTTATTACAGACAGTTAGCAATCAAAGTATTTGGCACCTAATGAGTTAACTTTTGTTAAGTCCAAGTGGGTGTTATCAGATAGTTTTAACTGGAAGTGTGCACTTCTCCATTCATGAGGTGCCCAATCATAGCCATACATATTATAGTTGGTGCTAAATACTTTGCTGATTGAATTAAATAAAACAAAAACAGGTTTTTTTCTGCTCTGCAGCCACTATTACATCGTGTGTGCTGTTCAACATGAAAAATTTGGTGAAAGGTCTGCTTTAAAGGGATTGTTCCACAAATAAAGTACCGGTACATTTTAAATAATAGGTCTTGAAATAATAATTTCCACTATTGGATGTGTTAAAAAAGTGTCCCAATGCTGAGATAATCTTATAAATGTGCCTGTGATGTATGCTGTTATTTGCTGTATCCGACCATGAAGAGCTGCTCCAGTTCATGAAGAGCTGCCACACGCCCAAAGCATTTCAGCCTCATTTGCATGGAGATTCAAACGCTGATTTCTCAGGATTGGGGGATCCTGCTGACAGATTCCCTTTAAATACTGTATGATTTTATTGGCACAAATTGGACATGAAATAATTGAAAGGGAGAATATGGTGGCATTATTTCTTTGGCGGGCACAAAAGACAGGAATCTTTGTTTTAAGGAGGAACAGTACTAGTATTATATGTGGGCAAAAATGGAGAATATAACTATTTTGGCACGCAAATTGGGGACATTAAGGTGTTAGAGCACATATGAGGGACATTATTGTGTGGAGGCAGAAATGGAGGATATTACTGTGTGGGAGCAAGAATAGGGAAAACTTGCTTGGGGCACAAATATTTGGATGTTCAATTGGGAGACAACTATGGGAGCACAAATGTTGGTTACTACTATGTAGGGAATAAATTGGGGATTTTACTGTGTGAGGGCAGAAATGAGGGGCATTATTGCATCGGGGCAGAAATTAGGCATATTACTATGTAATGACAAACAGGATATTATGTGGGGGCACAAACAGGGAAAACAGTTGCGTGGTGCACAAATAGGGGATATCAGTATTTGGACATTTAATTGGGAGACAACCCTATGGGGGTACAAATGTTGGTTGTGGGGAATTTTATTTGCACAAATGGGGAACATTTTGTGTGGGGGATATTACTATATGCGAGCACAGATGAACATTATTGTGTGGGGGCATATATGGGGGACTCTACTGTGAGGGGACAAAATAAGAAATATTACTATGTGGGGGCACAAATGAATGAAACAAATAGGGACATAATTTTATGGAGACGCAAATGGGGAACATTTCTACATGGAATCAGGGTGTTTGGGTACTAATTGGGGATATAACAGTGGGAGTACAGATGGACATTACTGTCTAGCATCGCAAATTGGAATATTTTTTGGTGAGTCACAAATGAGGCATAACACTGTTATGGCACCCAAATGGGGACACTGCTGTGTGGTGGTATGAATGAAGAATGTTATTACTACGGCACACAAAATACATTTTTGGGTGGAGTTGTAAATGGGGAATTTCACTATGGGGGCACAAATATACATTATCGTGTGGTGACACAAATGAGGGAAATTACTGTGTGAAGATACCAAGAGGGTACATTAATATGTGGTGAACACAGGGAAATTACTATGTTGGGGCATGAATGGGAGAAATTACTATGTGGGGAAATAAATGGTGAACAACATTACTATATGAGGGCACAAATATACATTACTGTGTGATTGCACAAATGGGTGCAATTATTGTGTGAGGACTCAATTAGGGGACATCATTGTGTGGAGAAACGACGGATATATTACAATGTTGGGAACAAATGAACATTACTGTGGTAACATAAATGGGATATGTACTATTTGGATGCAAAAGTGGGGGCACTGCTGTGTGGGGGCATTAATAGTGGATAGTTTTAATTGGGCACACTAATAGGGGGGATTTCACTATGCCCCCACATAGACAATATTGTGTGGTGACACAAATAGAGGAAATAACCATGTGGGGATACCAGCAGTGAATATTTTATGTGAGGACTTATGGGGAAACTACCATCTGGAGGCACATATGGGGGACAACAGAGTATGGGGGCAAAAGTAGGGTTCATTATTCTGTCAGGGCACAAATGGAAGTTACTGTTTGGTGGAACAAATGGGGCATATTACTGTGTGGTGGCATAAATGGTAGACATTATTTTGTGGGAACATAAATGGGGAACTTTACTGTTATATAGAGGCACAAATGTCAACATTATTGTTTAAGTTTTCACTATTTGGGGGCACAAATAGACGTTGATGTGATGGTTTATTGACACAAATGATGGAAATTGCTGTGTGGGGATATCAATGTGAGAAGGCACAAATGGGGAAATTACTATCTGGAGAAATAATTAGATACACTACTTTGTGGGGCAATAGATGAGGGACATCAATGCTTGGAGGCACAAAAAATTGGGACATTACTATGTGGAGTCTCAATTGGACATTTCAGTGTGGTTACACAAATGGCGGCTATTGTGTTTTGTCACAAATAGGGGACATTGTGTGGAGAAAATAATGTGAAAAATTACTACATGGGGACACAAATGGGCGTTACTGTGGTTACATATAATGTAAAAGGGGGTAGTACCTTGTTGGGATACCAGTCGGGGATATTACCATGTGAAGACAAGAATGGGTGACATTATTATGTGGAGGCACAAATAGACATTACTATGTGGTGGCCCAAATGGATATTACTGTTTGGTGACATAAATGGTGAACATCATTGTTCAACAGAGACACAAATTGCAGTATTGCTGTTGTTTAACTGCAAAAATGGGGATATTATGATGTGGTGCACAAATGGATATTACTGATTGGTGGCACAAATGCGGGATTTAAGTTTTTGCTGGGCACAAATGGCAGACAATGTTTTGTGGGGGCACAAAAATACATTACTATATGGTGGCACTAATGGGATATTACTGTTTGGGGACACAAATGGGGGATTATATGTTTTATATAGACCCAAGTGGCAGCTTTATTGCTCAGTTGCACAAAAGAGGAATATTGTGTGGGGGCATAAATTAGAGTGAATACTTTGTGGGTTTGCCTGAGACCACCATGATTCTGGAACAATGTTTCATAGACAAAAGTGAACCTTTTTAGCACAACAGCAATGCTATGTAAGAATAATGCACACCAAAACCTAATTCCAATTGTGAAAGGAGCATTATAGAGGAGGGAACATCATACCAGAGGGAACCTCAAGATTTGCTCCTACAGGGGCTGTGCACCTTGAAAACATTGAGGAATTTAATTAATTCAAAGGTGTGCAAGGGGAGCAGTCCATGGCCTGCAGAACAATCACAAGCCATACAACAAAAAGACCAGCTGAAAGAAAGACTTCTGTTTTGGAATGGCCAAGCCTGAGCCCTGACCTTATTGAGACGCTGAGTACTGACCTGAAAGTGAAATGCACTCAAGGCATCCCAGAATATTGATCAACTGAAACACACTTGCAGGGAGGAATTGTATAAAATCTCTTCTCAAAGTCATATAAATGTTATTTGCTGCTACAGGAAATGTTTTCTGCGGGTACCTCCTGCTAAAGTGGTCATTAGATTGCAAAGTTTGCTTACCGTTTCTCCCTCCACTGTGGATGTTTACTCAATGTGCTCAATAATTACTGCTTTGTAGGTTGGATAAGGATTTATCCGAGCATACTCGGGTGCTAACCGAGTGTCTACAGCGTGTTCGAAAAATATGTTCTCGTACCCGCAGCTGCATGTCTTGCGGCTGTACGACATGTAGGGATTCCCTGTTTGTTATATAATCCCTGCATGTGTTTCGGCTGTTGTACAGCCGCGGGAACCCAGTATGGACAAGTAGGTAACGTGGTGGGGAACACTTATTATAGGCATATTGTGGTGGTTATAGCTAATAAGGGCAGACAGTAGTGGTTATAGTTCATAAGGGGGAACAGTGTGGAAGCAATATTTTATAGGAGAGGGCAGTATGTAGAGCATGTACCACAAAAAAAGACAGTGTGAGGGTCTTATTTTGTCCATGAAGCACAGGTCAATTATTCATTCATGGACACAGCAAAAGGCAGACACTTTGTTTCAGAAGCATATTTTAAGGGAAGTGCGTTGGGTTGTGTTGCAGAAGACCAGAGAAGACAAAGGTTTGCAGATACAAACTCTGGATGTGAAAAATAATAATGGCGTCTTTAGAAGATGGAGAAGAAATAAATGCTGAGATGCAATCTCTGAAACTGGTCACATGTCTGCACATTTGTGTCTTTATATGGTATTTTTATCATTCAATCATGAAATAAAGCGGATTGTTTTTTTAAGGAGAAGGAAGTGCTGGTTTCTTTCTCACAGTGGATTTATTGTTTTGTCTTACCTTTTGTGGCTGTGGTGAGCTGTAATTTATTTTTACATAAGATGGAGAATTGTTAAAGAATGACTCCAAGCAGAAAAAATGTAATCTATAAGGTACCTGAATGTAAATGTTAATATGTTATACTGACTTCGTCTACTTTCTGTATGGTCAGCAGTCTGATGATGGCTGTTAACTACTCCCAGTATTTTTTTTATAATTGTTAAGGCCATACTGGGAGTTGTAGGTTCATGTAATACAATTGTATATGGGTCTCATTTGACACTGCAATTAATCAGTGTACTACGTTTATGGTGTAGTCATGTGGTGATGGTGACTCTAGTGATGTATTCCAGTAGCGAAGGTGATTCTAGTGATGTATTTCTGTATTGCTGTGTTTTTAATTCTAATTTCTAATTATATATTTCTTTACTGATGGTAGTTCTGGCTATGTAGTGATTCTGGTTTTGCTGATGTATTCATGTACTGATGGTGGTTCAGGTGAGGTATTTATGTATTAATGGTGCTTCTAGTGATGCAGTCATGTACTATTGATCTGGTGAGGTATCCTTGCATTTATGGTAGGTTTAGTGTTCTATTCCTGTACCGATGGTGGTGCTGTTGAAGTATTCATGTACTACAGGTGGTGGTTATGGTGATGTATTTCTGTACTGATGATGAGGGTTCTGGTGATTTATTCCTGTACTGATAGTGATTCTGGTGACGTATTCATGTACTGATGATGGGTATGATACAGCATTTCTCTTCTGCTGGTGGTTTGGTGATGTATTTATGTACTGTTGGTGGTTATGGTGATGTATTTCTGTACTGTTAGTGCTTCTGGTGCTGTACACATGTAGTAATCTGTAACTTGTGAGATAATGTGATACATGACTATGTTAATAAAGTATTGACATGTTAAGACTTATTACATCTGTACTTATGTTAGGAGCATATGGTGCATGTGGTTTCATGGACGCACTGTGCCACGGGACTGGGCTTACATAAGAGAGGCATAGCAAAGTGGTTACTATGTGTTCACTGGAGCTCCTGATAATGGAGTTAGGCTTGGCTGCAGGGAGTTTCGTTTAGACTAATACTTCTGGATCCTCAGCAGAATGGTTACTGACATGGAGACGCAGGCAGGGCTGATTCGAAGAGTGGTTGAAGTTCGCATTGTGAGGCAGTGACCAGTGTTATTTGCGAGGGTTGCTATGTGTCCCCCAGGATGTGCTCTGAAGCATATTGAGGCCGCAGGAGTGCATTGCAGTCACAGGCATAGCTGTAATTGCAATTCAGAATAAAAGTGTGTGTGGTCTTGAGCAAGCTATTTGTCCAAGGCAGATTTAGGAAAACCTGCCATGGGCTTTTATTTTTAAAATGGGCTACAGGAAGGTAGTGGGTTGGTCCGTTTCCTCCCCCAGCCGGGTTTTTCATGTGGCCTACGGCCACAAATTGATTGTTAAAACCCCTGCAGCAGAGGGTTGGATGTGTCAGTGCCGAGTTTTCATCGAGCAGAGCAGACGGCTCTGCAAAAGTTCAGCCTGTGTGAGGGAACACAGAGCCAAGTAGAGCGATCTCCTGGCATACGGTGGTGCAGTCGCCCTCGGCAACTGGACACATTTATGGACTGTGTTGTTTTCTGGCTGCGATCCGGAGGATACTGTGTGCTGTACACTCTGTGAGTTTGTACATTAAACAAGTTTGCTGTGAACTTTCCCTGTGGTCACTGCACCAACTCCGCTGCACTACATTTGGTGGAGAATGCAGGCAGTGTGAATTGAGGCATACCCCAATGCCAGCTGCATGTCTGTCATTAGGCCTGCCACACTGCAACCCAGGCCTGTGGACAAAATTGAGGAAATCCTGAGGCAGCTGGTCCTCACGCAGCACCAATAGTAACAGACAAATAACCTGTTGCTGCAGCAAATTGCAGCCCTGCGTGAAGCACCTCCAGGACCGACCCCAGAACGGCGCGAGACCCGAGACATGGTCCGCTTCGCATTGAAGAAACTGAGTCCAGAAGACGACGTGGAAGCTTTCCTCACTGTCTATGAGAACACAGCAGAGCGGGAGAACCTGCCAACTTCCAAGTGGGTCGAAGTGGTGGCTCCGTTCCCGAGGGGTGACACGCTAAAGGCCTACTTTGACCTCAGTCAAGATGACGCCCAGGATTACACCAAGTTAAAAGGTGAGATCCTTGCCCAACTGGGGGTTAATACCTACGTGAGAGCCCAACGGGTGTTTTTTGGACTTTTTTGGAGGTCCAGCCTGCCTGGTCTCAGGTTTATGACTTACTGCAACTTGTGAAAAGGTGTCTCCAACCTGAAACTTTGACTCCAGCCCAGATGGTGGAGAGGGTGGTGGTCGACCAGTTGGCAAGAGCTCTGCCAGCAGCCATACAGCGTTTGGTGGGGCAAGGGGATCCGGGCACTCTGGACCAGGTGGTGGGACTGATTGAGTGGTACATGGCTACACAGGACTTTATACGGGACACAGCTCCACTACGGCTGTCACGTCGGGCCCCACCAACCCAGGAGCCTGGGAAAAAGCCATGACCCTCTACTGGGGCCAATTAGCACTGAGCCCATACAGTGGGGGTATCCCAAAAGGAGAGTGACAACAGACCCATGTCCCCTAAATCGGCCCCAAGTTCCAGTCGCACCGCAGTTATCAAGTGTTGGCAGTGCCCCGGACATGTGGCTGCAAACTGCCCACTGACAGCTGAACCCATGGACTGCGGGTATACTCACCATGTGTCTATGTATGCCCAGCCAGTCTGCACCACCACTACATGCACTTGTCAGTACTGAACCCTAACTGTGCAATGTACTCGTTAACGGGTACCAGACGGATGCTCTCTTGGACTCAGGGAACTTAATGACTCTGGTTCATGGGTCCCTTGTTGCTGGGGACAACCCCAATGGATGTAACATCGGGGTGGTATGCATACATGGGAAACTCCGAGAGTACCGGGCCGAGGAGGTTACATTTTCCACCCCGTGTGGAGAGACATGACATGGTGGGAGTTTTAAAGACTCTTCTGTATGGGACTGTGTTGGGAAGAGACTTGCCCCTGTTCTGGACACTGTGGGAGACCAGGGTTAACCCTACCAAGGTAAATGCTATTATAGGCGCGGAACCCGAAGATCCAGAGTCAGGGATACCTGCCGTAGGGGTCGCCAACATAGGGACAGAGTGTAAGCCCAATAGGCTTCCCCTAGAGGCATTGGCAGGAGAGGTTGAGAAGACCCCAATGATCCCCGAGCTGGAAGTGTCCCCTGGTAAGTTCGGAACCGCTCAGCTTCAGGATCCCACCCTGGTCTGGGCACGAGAAAGGGTGGTTGAAATTAATGGAGTAGCTCAGCAACCAGGTGCTGAGACAGTTTTTCCCCACATGGCTGTCCCATCAGGAGTTGTTATACTGGGTGGATAAAGTTTGAGATCAGGTGGTGGAACAGCTGGTGGTGCCCCAATCCTATCATCAGGAGGTGCTCAACATGGCTCACACCCACAAGCTAGGAGGGCACTTAGGGGCCAAAAAGACACAGAAGCGCATTCTGCAACATTTTTTTGGCCTAGGGTGTACGTGGTGGTCCAGAGGTACTGTGACACGTGTCCAGAGTGCCAACTATCCTCACCCACTGCGAACTACCGAAGTCCATTGGTTCCTTTGCCCATCATAGAGGTACCATTTAAGCGGATAGCAATGGACCTGATAGGCCCCATAGTGAAATCCACCCGTGGCCATCAACATATCTTGGTCATAGTGGACTACACCACCCAGTACCCAGAGGCTATACCTCTCCGCCACACCTCAGCCAAGCTAATAGCCCACTAGCTATTTGTCGTGTTTTGTTGCCTTTGGTTACCAAAGGAGATCCTTAAAGATCAGGGGACTCTTTTATGTCCAAGGTAACCAGGGAGTTATGTAAGCTGCTCTGAATTAAACAGCTACGTATGTCGGTGTACTACCCACAAGCCAAAAGGTTGGTGAAGAGATTTAACAAAACCCTCAAATCCATGCTAAAAAAGTTGGTCACCAAGGACGGGAAGGATTGAGACATGTTACTGCCCTATTTAATGTTTGCTATCTGCGAGGTACCGCAGGTATCCACAGGGTTCTCCCAATTTGAGCTATTGTACTGTATGATAGGCACCCGAGGGGACTGCCGGACGTAGCTAAGGAGACGTGGAGCCCACTCCGCATAAGAGTGTCATCGAGCATGTGGCAAGCATGCAGGACCGGAATGTGGCAGTACGGCCCATAGTAAGGGAGCATCTTATGGATGCACAGGCTGTGCAGAGCGGCATGTAAAATAAAAGCCACATACAGGACCTTTAAAGAAGGGGACCAGTTGTTGGTACTAGTGCCCACCGCAGAGAGAAAGCTCATAGCCAAGTGGCAAGGGTCATATGAGATACGGAGGAAGGTGGGAGAAGTAAATTATAGAGTTTACCAGCCGGGGAGAAGAAAACCTGAAAAGCTGTATCACGTCATCCTGTTGAAAGTGTGGAAGGACCGGGAATGTTTGGTCGCGGAGGCAACCCCGGTTGTACCAACAGGGAACCCTCTGTCACCGGCCAAGGACGAGGCCGAGAGAGAGGCAAAAATAGAAGACACTATCTCGAAACAGCAGCGTCGAGAGGTTTGGAAATTAGTCCAAGAGAATGCAGACGTATTCTCGGAATTACCCGGTTCTTTCTCTGTCATCCAGCATGATATTGTCACCGAGCCTCATGTAAGGGTACGAATGAAACCATTCTGGGTGCCCGAGGCTCGGAGACAAGCCATTGCGAGTGAGGTGAGACAAATGCTCCAGCTGGGAGTAATTGAGGAATCCTGGAGTGACTGGGCTAGCCGCATTGTTCTAATTCTGAAGCCGGACAGGTCATTACAGTTCTGTAATGATTTCTGCAAATTGAATGAGGTGTCACAGTTCAACCTTTATCCAATGCCCTGGGTGGATGAGCTGATCGAGTGCCTGAGTCAGGCCCAGTACTTTGCCACGCTCGATCTGACCAAGGGTTATTGGCAGGTGCCTCTTACAGAGTCGGCCAAGGAAAAGACCGCCTTCATAACACCGGAGGGTCTGTATCACTATGTAGTCTTGCTTTTTGGATTACATGGAGCCCCTGCCATGTTCCAGAGGTTGATGGACATAGTACTGGAACCCCATCGGAAGAATGTGTCAGTGTACTTAGATGACATCATCATCTTTAGTACTGACTGGCATACCCACTTGTCCTAGGTACAAGCGGTAGGAGATTCACTCAGAGCCGCGGGCTTGACAGCGAACCTCAAGTAATGTGCAATAGGGCTCGAGGAAGCCCGGTGCTTGGGTTATGTGATCGGCCGTGGGGTTATCAAACCCTAAATAAATAAAATCAAGGCCATTCAAAACTGGCCCCGACCTGTTACCACCAAACAGGTGAGAGCGTTTCTTGGAATCATTAGGTATTACCCGAGGTTTATACCCAATTTTTCGGGGAGAACAACACCCCTTACCGATCTCCTCTAGGGAAAGAAGTCAGTCATGGTTCGGTGGAACCCCCAGGTGGAGGAAGTGTACCAATGCATGAAGGTGGCGCTGTGCGGACTGCCCGTCCTCATTAGCCCCAACTTTCAGAAACGCTTCATTGTGCAGACAGATGCCTCTAACATGGGCCTAGGAGCGGTCCTGTCGCAGGAGGTGGATGGAGAGGAGCATCCATTCACCTACCAAAGTGGGAAAATTGGTGACAGATCATTTGCCTTTGGTCTGGATGAGGAATGCCAAGGAGAGGAATGTGTGGGTCACACGATAGTTCCTGTCTGCTAAATTTCAATTTTACCGTGGAACATTGGGCGGGGAAGTCACAGGGATATGCGGATGCCCTGTCACCGGCCACCTGTATGGTGACAAATGTTCAACCCCACAAATTTGAACAGCGGGGGAGTATGTGAGGCAGTGATCAGTGTTATTTGTGAGGGTCGCTGTGTGTCCCCCAGGATGCGTTCAGAAGCGTATTGAGGCCGCCGGAGTGCATTGCAGTCACAGGCATAGCTGTGATTGCAATGCAGAATAAAAGTGAGTGTGATCTTGGGCAAGCTGTTTGTCCAAGGCAGATTTAGGAAAACCTGCCATGGGCTTTTATTTTTGAAACGGACTACAGGAAAGTAGTGGGGTGGTCCGTTTGCTCCCCTGGCCAGGTTTTCCATGTGGCCTACGGATATAGTTTGATTGTTAAAACCCCTGCAGCAGAGGGTTGGGTATGTCAGTGTGGAGTTTGCAGCGAGCAGAGCAGATGGCTCTGCAAAAGCTCAGCCTATGTGAGGGAGCACAGAGCCAAGCAGAGCGAACTCCTGGCACCCCACAGCATAATACGGTAGTGCAGTCACCCTCGGCAACTGGACACATTTATGGACTGTCTTGTTTCCCAGCTGCGACCCTGAGGATACCGTATGCTGTACACTGTGTGAGTTTGGACATTAAATACGTTTGCTGTGAACTTTTCCTGTGGTCACTGTCTGTCACACTGCACCAACCCCGCTGCATTATATTATATATGGGATACTGAGATAGGCACACGTTCAGACACATGGATCTAGGATACTGATTCAGGAACTGGACGCACACGGACCAGGGGACAAGGTTCAGGCCCTGGCCGCATTAGGATCAGTGACGTATTCAGGGCTGGCCGCATCAGGACCAGGGACTTTGGGTTTAGAACTGGCCGCACAAGTATCAGGGACCCTGTATATAGTATATACCTGTATGTCATCTCCTCCTGTATATAGTATATACCTGTATGTCATCTCCCCAGTATATAGTATATACCTATATGTCATCTCCTCCTGTATATAGTATATACCTGTGTGTCATCTCCTCCTGTATAGAGTATATACCTGTATGTCATCTCCTCCTGTATATACTGTAGTATATACCTGTATGTCATCTCCTCCTGTATATAGTATATACCTGTATATCAGCTCCTCCTATTAATAGTGTATACACCTGTATGTCATCTCCCTCTGTATATAGTATATACACCTGTATGTCATCTCCCTCTGTATATAGTATATCCTGCTTTGCAGTTTATGTCACGTCTCGCAGGTTTACTGGCCCCATTTTGTTGAAGTAAAAGGTTTTTTTTAACACAATATTAACCCCTTAATGACTGCCGGGCTGCCGATACGACTTTTAACGGTGACAGTTAAGGGGCCTTATTCCTCCTGCACCTCACGCTCCTCCTTTATACACATTATAAATTTTTCTGCAGCACATCTTTTATCCTTTATAGTCGCCTCCTCCGGCAGCACCTCACACTCCTCTTCCATATACAATTGGAAACACTTGCTCCCGAGAGAAATTGCACTAAGTGCAATAAAGCGTATCGTATACACAGCCTACTACAGCAACACACTTTTCTCCTTTAGACCTCGTTCACACGTTATTAGGTCAGTATTTTTACCTCAGTATTTGTAAGCTAAAACTTGGAGTAAAACAATCAGAGGAAAAGTTTATTAGAAAAAAGTCACCACTTCTGTATTTTTCTCCCACTCGTGGTTTTGGCTTATAAATACTGACGTAAAATACTGACCAAATACTGAACGTGTGAATGTGGCCTTATACACAGTCTCCACCTGCAGCGCCTCACTCTTCTCTATTCACAGCCTCATACTGCAGCAGCACCTCACTTCTCTCATTCTCCCCCTCCCATCTCTCATTCTCCCCCTCACATCTCTATCCAAGAGGCTCCTCCCTTTCCATTGATGTTATGCCGCACAGGAGCAACTCCATTCTAGACACAACGGAGCTACATGTAGCCTGTGCCTGCTATGTGGAGTGGACGGGGCTATGTGGAATGGGCGTGGCTTGATACATATATACACACACACACACACACTCAATTTTATATATATAGATATGTATATGTGCAGTGTGTAGTATATTCGGTCTATTTATGAATGCAGTGTTTGTATGTTATATATGTTATAAGAAAGCAGGAGGTAACGTCCTGGATGCCAGGTTTATGTCACCGAGGTGGCTGGCCTTGATAATGTAAATCCCAGGAAGTCTGTACCAGTGATACTAGGTTAGTGAGAGCGATTTTATGTGACTGGATTTTGGGTCTGGGATTTATTATTATTATTATTATTATTATTATTTATTTATTTGCAGTGCCTTGAGAAAGTATTCGGCCCCCTGGAACTTTTCATCCTTTTCCCACATATCATGCTTCAAACATGAAGATACCAAATGTAAATTTTTGGTGAAGAATCAACAACAAGTGGAAAACAATTGTGAAGCTGAATGCAATTTATTGGTTATTTTACATTTTTGTGGAAATTCAAAAACTGAAAAGTGGGGCGTGCAATATTATTCGGCCCCTTTACTTTGAGTGCAGCAAACTCACTCCAGAAGTTCATTGTGGATCTCTGAATGATCCAATGTTGTCCTAAATGCCTAATGATGATAAATATAATCCACCTGTGTGTAATCAAGTCTCCATATAAATGCACCTGCTCTGTGATAGTCTCAGGGTTCTGTTTGAAGCACAGAGAGCATCATGAAGACCAAGGAACACAACAGGCAGGTCCGTGATACTGTTGTGGAGAAGTTTAAAGCCGGATTTGGATACAAAATGATTTCCAAAACTTTAAACATCCCAAGGAGCACTGTGCAAGCGATCATATTGAAATGGAAGGAGTATCATACCACTGCAAATCTACCAAGACCAGGCTGTCCCTCTAAACTTTCATCTCAAACAAGGAGAAGACTGATCAGAGATGCAACCAAGAGGCCCATGATCACTCTGGATGAACTGCAGAGATCTACAGCTGAGGTGGGACAGGCTGTCCATAGGACAACAATCAGTCATACACTGCACAAATCTGGCCTTTATGGAAGAGTGGCAAGAAGAAAGCCATTTCTCAAAGATATCCATAAAAAGTGTCATTTAAAGTTTGCAACAAGCCACCATGTGGAAGAAAGTGCTCTGGTCAGATGAAACCAAAATAGAACTTTTTGGCAACAATGCCAAACGATATGTTTGGCGTAAAGGCAACACAGCTCATCACCCTGAATACACCATCCCCACTGTCAAACATGGTGGTGCAGCATCATGATTTGGGCCTGATTTTCTTCAGCAGGGACAGGGAAGATGGTTAAAATTGATGGGAAGATGGATGGAGCCAAATACAGGACCATTCTTGAAGAAAACCTGTTGGAGTCTGCAAAAGACCTGAGACTGGGACGGAGATTTGTCTTCCAACAAGACAATGATCCCAAACATAAAGCAATATCTACAATGGAATGGTTCACAAATAAATGTCTCCAGGTGTTAGAATGGCCAAGTCAAAGTCCAGACCTCAATCCAATCGAGAATCTGTGGAAAGAGCTGAAAACTGCTGTTCACAAACGATCTCCATCAAACCTCACTGAGCTCGAGCTGTTTGCCAGGGAAGAATGGGCAAGAATTTCAGTCTCTCGATGTACAAAACTGATAGAGACATACCCCAAGCGACTTGCAGCTGTAATCGCAGCAAAGGGTGGCGCATCAAAGTATTAAAGTAAAGGGGCCGAATAATATTGCACGCCCCACTTTTCAGTTTTTGAATTTCCACAAAAATTTAAAATAACCAATAAATTTTGTTCAACTTCACAATTGTGTTCCACTTGTTGTTGATTCTTCAACAAAAATTTACATTTGGTATCTTTATGTTTGAAACATGATATGTGGGAAAAGGTTGAAAAGTTCCAGGTAGCCGAATACTTTCACAAGGCACTGTATATAGCACCATTGATTCCATGGTGCTGTACATGAGAAGGGGTTACATACAAATTACAGATATCACTTACAGTAAACAAACTAACAATGACAGACTGATACAGAGGGGAGAGGACCCTGCCCTTGCGGGCTTATATTCTACAGGATGGTGGGGAAGGAGACAGTAAGTCGAGGGTTGCAGGAGCTCCGGTGTTGGTGAGGCGGTAGCTCCGGTAGTGGTTAGGAGGCAGCGGGGTTATTGCAGGCTGTAAGCTTTCCTGAAGAGGTGGGTTTTCAGATTCTGTCTGAAGGATCTGAATGTGCTTGATAGTCAGATGTGTTGGAGCAAAGAATTCCAGAGGATGCGGGATATTCGGGAGAAGTCTTGGAGGCAGTTGGGTGAGGAGCGAATAAGTGTAGAGGAGAGAAGGAAGTCTTGGGAGAACCGGAGATTACGTGAGGGAAGATATCGGCAGCTTAGTTCAGAGATATATGGAGGAGACAGGTTATAGATGGCTTTGAAGGTCAGTATTAGTAATTTGAGCTGGATACGCTGAGGGAATGGGAGCAAGTGAAGAGATTTGCAGAGGGGAGAAGCGGAGGAGTAGCGATGAGAGAGATGAATTAGTCGGGCAGCAGAGTTAAGGATGGACTGGAGAGGTGCAAGGGTGTTAGCAGGGAGGCCACAGAACAGGATGTTGCAGTAGTCAAGGCGGGAGATGATGAGGGCATGCACAAGCATTTTAGTAGATTGAGGGTTGAGGATAGGACGGATTCTGGAAATATTTTTGAGCTGGAGGCACAGGAGGTGGAAAAAGCTAGGATGTGCAGTTTGAAGGACAGGGCAGAGTCAAGGGTTACTCCTAGGCAGCGGATGGGGGAAAGCGTGATGTCGTTAATTGTGATAGGTCAGGTAATGAAGAACTGTGACATGGAGGAAAGATGATAAGTTCAGATTTGTCCACATTGAGTTTGAGGAAGCGAGAGGAGGTGAAGGAGGATATGACTGATAGACATAGGAGGAGAGGATCTGTAGTAGGAGACAGTGGTCGTCTGTGTTGAAAACAGAGGACAGGTCTAGAAGGAGTATAGAGAATTATCCGTTAGCTTTGGCTGTAAGTAGATTGTTATTAATTTTGGTCAGGGCTGTCTCAGGGGAGTGATGGGGGAGGAAACCAGATTGTAGATTTAGGAGCAACCAAAAGAGCCTGGGTGGGATAGGTTGCTCCTTTACTCCAGTTCGGGTCTTACAGGCATAATAACAAGCAGCTGGGTTAGCTGAGCAGAGTGTAGTGTGCTAAGGCTGAAGAACGACAGAGCTGGTGAGTGCTTTGTGTTATAGACTGAGAAATTAGGGATTAATAAAACACACCTAAGCACCCACCTTCCCTTAACATAACCCTACACTACACTACACATAGCTTCTTAATTGGAAAGGTGTCTGGTCATAGCTTTATTGAATGATGTATTCAACTTGTAAAATATGGAAATTAATAAAAAAGAAAGTATAAAATACCCTGTAGCAGAGTTCTTGGCAATGATGGATCCGCCATCAAATACAAAGATCTGAAAAACTGAGTGTACATTTATACATATACGGACCACATGCTCAGATAAATGCCACATTAGCCTCCAACACTACCCAGTAAAACCAACAACGAGCTTTAGAGGACAATGGCTCCTGCTTCCACAGCACCAAAACATCCAAATCAGGTTTTAACCTTAGTTTAAGGGATCATACCATACCTCCCAACTTTTGAAGATGGGAAAGAGGCGCCGCGGCAAATTTTAGGCCACGCCTCTGACCACACCCATTCATGATTAGTCACACCCATATCCATGTCCCAACCACACCCATTTAGCTCTGCTGATCACACTGTTTCATATACAATAATTATAAACAAAAAAATATGGCCACACAGTGCTCAATACTGTATAATGGCCACACATGATGCTCCATACTGTATAATGACCGCACATGATGCTCCATACTGTATAATGGCCACACATGATGCTCCATACTGTATAATGACCGCACATGATGCTCCATACTGTATAATGGCCACACATGATGCTCCATACTGTATAATGACCCCACATGATGCTCCATACTGTATAATGACCGCACATGATGCTCCATACTGTATAATGACCGCACATGATGCTCCATACTGTATAATGACCCCACATGATGCTCAATACTGTATAATGACCGCACATGATGCTCCATACTGTATAATGGCCCCACATGATGCTCCATACTCTATAATGACCACACATGATGCTCCATACTGTACAATGACCGCACATGATGCTCCATACTGTATACTGACCGCACATGATGCTCCATACTGTGTATTGGCCGCACATGATACTTCGTACCATATAATGGCCACACATAGCTACTCCTACACATGCGGCTGCGCTCCGTACACTTTGCACACACGGCTCTGCTCTGTACACACGCTCTCCGCTCCATTCACCTCGTACACACGCGGCTCCGCTCCGTACACCTCATACACACACGGCTCCGCTCCGTACACCTCATACACACACGGCTCCGCTCCGTACACCTCATACACACACGGCTCCGCTCCGTACACCTCATACACACACGGCTCCGCTCCGTACACCTCATACACACACGGCTCCACTCCGTACACCTCATACACACACGGCTCCGCTCCGTACACCTCATACACACACGGCTCCGCTCCGTACACCTCATACACACACGGCTCCGCTCCATACACCTTATACACACACGGCTCCGCTCCATACACCTTATACACACATGGCTCCGCTCCATACACCTCATACACACACGGCTCCGCTCCATAAACCTCATACACACACGACTCCGCTCCGTACACCTCATACACATACGGCTTCGCTCCATACACCTCATACACACATGGCTCCGCTCCATACACCTTATACACACATGGCTCCGCTCCATACACCTCATACACACACGGCTCCGCTCCATAAACCTCATACACACACGACTCCGCTCCGTACACCTCATATACATACGGCTTCGCTCCATACACCTCATACACACATGGCTCCGCTCCATACACCTCATACACACGGCTCCGCTCCGTACACCTCGTACACATTCAGCTCCGCTCTGTACACCTCGTACACATTCAGCTTCGCTCCATACACCTCATACACATTTAGCTCCGCTCTGTACACCTCATAAACACACGGCTCCGCTCCATACACCTCATAGACACGGCTCCGCTCCATACACCTCATACACACACGGCTCCGCTCCATACACCTCATACACACACGACTCCGCTCCATACACCTCATACACACATGGCTCCGCTCCATACACCTTATACACACACGGCTCCGCTCCATACACCTCATACACACATGGCTCCGCTCTGTACACCTCGCACACACATGGTTCCGCCCTGTACACCTCGCACACACATGGTTCTGCTCCGTACACCTCATACACATACGGCTTCGCTCCATACACCTCGCCCACACGGCTCTGCTACATCCACACTGTAAACACCTCCTGACCCCACACAAGGCAGCATACTTACCTCATCCAGCAACCAGCACAGCCGAGTCCTGCAATCCACAGAGGTCCCGATCATGTGACCCCTGACTCCTCCCCCTGTGACCTCATCACAGGTCATGTGCGCACAAAGCAGCCAATATGTGGTGTAAGGCTCTGTGGGTGCAGGGATGACCGGCTGATACGTACACTGCACTGCATAGGGAAGTGTAAGGGGCAGGGGCATGGCTGAACACAAGGGGGTGTGTTGGTTTCTTCTCCTGCTGTCTGCGGGATCAGAGCGTCCCGTGCTGGACAGCAAGGCAAAGGCTCAAAACCGGGACAGTCCCGCACAATGAGGGACGGTTGGGAGCTATGCTCATACTCACTTGCGAGAAACTCAGATGAGTCCCACACGTCAATACCCAGCCCTGCACCCGACATTCAGGAGCGGAGCGTGCAGCCGCATAGCAATACATGAAGCTGAACGCTCCCCTCCTGAATGCTGGGTGCAGGGCCGGGTATTGACGTGCGGGACTCATCCGAGTTTCTCACAAGTGAGTATGAGCCCTAAAGGGAATCTGTCACCTCAATTTTGCCCTATAAACTGAAGCTACCACCATCAGGGGCTTATCTACAGCATTCTGTAATGCTGTAGATAAGGCCCCGATGTAACCTGAAAGATAAGAAAAACAGGTTATATTATACTCATCCAGGAGCGGTCCCGGTGCGGTCTGGTCTGATGGGTGTCACGGTCCGGGTCCAGCCGCCTCCCATCTTCATACGATGATGTCCTCTTCTTTACTTCCTGTTGTGGCTCCGGCGCAGGCGTACTTTATCTGCTCTGTTGAGGGCAGAGCAAAGTACTGCAGTGCGCAGGCGCCGGGCCTCTCTGACCTTTCCCGGCGCCTGTGCACTGCAGTACTTTGCCCTCAACAGGGCAGAGAATTACGCCTGCGCAGAAGCCGCGGCAGGAAGTAAAGAAGAGGACGTCATCGTATGAAGATGGGAGGCGCCAGACCCGGACCGCAACGCCCATCGGGCCTGAATCGAACTGGACCGCCCCTGGGTGAGTATAATATAACTCGTTTTTCTTATCTTTCAGGTTACATCGGGGGCTTATCTACAGCATTACAGAATGCATTACAGAATGCTGTAGATAAGCCCCTGATATCGGTGGCCTCAGTTTATAGGGCAAAATTGAGGTGACAGATTCCCTTTAATTAATTGATAAACTTACTCCGTGAAATATTAACTAATGGAGCACCTTCCTGTACCCACATTACAATCCTCGAAACCTAGAACAAACACGATATACTGTATATCCACACACCACTTGTCATTTGTTTATTTCTTCACTTTATTTCATTCACTAATGGAATAGGCGTTTGGTGAGTATAAGGGTGCGTGTTCACTGTCCGGATTTACGGCACTTTGGACGGAGCGGAAAACCCGCTCCGCCTGAAGCGCCGCCCCCTTCTGAACGCACGGTGATTCAGGATGTGTTCATTGCACACATTCGGAATCTCCGCACCCTATGCATAGGGCCCTGTGATTTACCTTGCGGCAACGGAGCGTCGCCGCAAGGTAAACAGACATGCTGTGTTCTAAAAAGACGCGCCACATGTCCGTAAACGCAGGGCCGCCGGGTGCGTGTTTGCACGCATAGTGGAGACGGGATTTAATAAAATCCGCTCCACTATGCTGTAACATCTGGACGCTGCGGGTTGAACGCTGCGGTTGTATGCAGCGTTCAATCCGCAGCTAATCCGGATGTAGTCTGCCACGTGGACACATACCCTCACTGTGTTTATTATTTTTAAATAAATAAGTCAAAGTGTGTTTTGTTTTATTTCTAAGAAAAGACTTTATTCTTGCTGTGTCTTTATTTACCATATAACTATAGGATTAGTAATGGATAGTAGTGATGAGCGAATAGAGCTCTGGTGACCTCCGAGTATTTTTTAGTGCTCGGAGATTTAGTTTTCCTCACCTCAGCTGAATGATTTACATCTGTTAGCCAGCTTAATTACATGTGGGGATTCCCTAGCATCCAGGCAACCCCCACATGTACCTATGCTGGCTAACAGATGTAAATCATTCAGCTGAGGTGAGGAAAACTAAATCTCCGAGCACTAAAAAATACTCGGAGGACCACCGAGCGTGCTCGGAAATCTCGAGTAACGAGTATATTGTCACGCTCGCGCCCAGACTGGTTGACGCAGGCGTGCGGCCCCACTGGACCACAGACCAAACTTCCCTGGAAGTAGTGATGTGTCGTTCGCGAACGAGCCGACACAAAGAGCCGGCTCCCTGCTGTGAACAATGGGAGCCGGCACACCAGTCAGAGCCACTAAAATTCCCGAATGGCTCTCACTGGGCGTAAAATCCCGGACTTCAGGAGGCGTAACCCTGCCCACCTGAACAAAACCCCGCCCACTCTTCAATTTAATTGGCTCTAAGAAGTGGGCGGGGTTTCTGCGGTAGGTGGGCGGAGTTTCGGACGCCTGAATAGATAGTCAATAGGGATCCATTTAGGATCCAAAAAGAGCCGTTTTGTGAGCCGAAAGAGCCGGCTCTTTTTGGTGAGCGGAGCCATGAGAGCCGGATCACCAAAAAGAGCCGGACTGCCCATCACTACCTGGAAGGGGCGTAACTAAGTAGCTTCCTAGGTGTTCGCTGGAGCCTCTGATGGTGAGGTCAGACTTGTGCAATAGGAAGCTACCAGGTGCCACTCCAGGGTGGTGTCTGGCTGTGGCTGCTGATCCCATCAGGGAACGGAACATAGACAGGCAAGCGGGCACGGCTGGCACTCAGGCAGACACGGCTGGGACACAGGCAGACAGGTACAACAGAGACACTGGCAGGCAGGCGGGCACGGCTGGCTCTCTGGTAGGCAGGCAGGTACGGCTGGCTCTCTGGCAGGACAGGCGGACAAGACTGGAACACTGGAAGAACCGGTAGGGATCGGTCTGCAGGCAGACATGTAAAACAGGTAAGAACCTGTTCAGACAGGAGGACTTAAGAATAGGTAGAGAAAGACCACAAAAGCGGATGCAGAGCGAAAGCACAGGAGCTAGAGCCAAGCACAGAAATGCAGGAGGCGGAGCCAAGAGCAGGAGGCGGAGCCAAGCACAGAAACGCAGGAGGCGGAGCTAAGAGCTGGAGGCGGAGCCAAGAGCAGAAACGCAGGAGGCGGAGCCAAGAGAGGGACAAGTAGAACCGCAAGGAGCGGAGCCAGGTAGAACCATAAGAAGCGGAGCCGCAGAGCGAGAGCTGAGCGGAGCCGCAGAGCAGGGCCACAGAGTGCAGAGCAAAGTGCAGAGCAAAGCTACAGAGAGCAGAGCTGAGAGCAAAGCCACAGAGTGCAGAGCTGAGCGCAGAGCAAAGTCAGAGTGCAGAGCAAGACTCAGACTGCAGAGCCGAGAGCAAAACCACAGAGTGCAGAGCAAGGTCACAGAATGCAGAGCAAGGAGCAAAGCAAGGTTGCAGAGAGCGGTGCCGAAAGCAAAGTAAAGCAAGACACAGAGGGCAGAGCAGGGCAAAGCAAGACACAGAGTACACACAGCAGAAAAAGCAAACCAAGACAGGGATATAAACAGACACAGGAACAGGACTAGACTAAGACAGAGTCAGGAACGAGACTAGGCACAGAGACATGGACACAAGCCAGGGTACACACCAAAGCGTAAATGTTGTGAAGAGGGGGGGTTTATTAGGTAAAGTACATACAGTGACGTTTCGGTCTAATCACTAGACCTTCATCAATGTACCTCACAATAACAGTGAAGCGGGTACCCCCGAGTTGTAGTATAGACAGTCTGTCCCTGTTGCTGTGAATGGCTCCAGTGAGGTAAGAAGGAGCAGACCGCGCAGTGAAAGTGGGCTGATGTATGGACCATGGACGCGGTTCCACCGCTTGTCCAGTGTGGAACCGCGTCCATGGTCCCGCTTCACTGTTATTGTGAGGTACATTGATGAAGGTCTAGTGATTAGACCGAAACATCACTGTATGTACTTTACCTAATAAACCCCCCCTCTTCACAACATTTACGCTTTGGTGTGTGCCGAGTCTACTGTTATATACATTACGGCTTGGGTCCCTACTTGAGCACCACCTCTTCCTAGTAGTGCCTACGTTTATACCTTACAAGCCAGGGTACGACACCCCTCTGGGTGGCGGACATAGGCCAGGGTACGAAGCCCCGCTGGGTGGCTACACAGAAAACAGACCAGGGTACAACGCCCTCCTGGGTGGCGGACATGAGAGTAAGCGAGACAGGGCCTGGCACCTCAGCAGCTAAGAACTAACTGAGGGAGTAAGTTGCACAGGCCCCCACCAATGGGTGGGGATGTCTTAAATACAGGAAGCCTCATGGCGATTGGCCAGGGACACCTTAGCTAGGTGCACAGAGTCTCTATAAGAAACAGGAGTTGCCGGCGCCGCCTCCCTATGCACACAGACAGAGCATGCACAGAGCAAACAGCAGACAAGAGGCACACAGCATGGAGCTGGCAGCAGAGAGAAGTCACAACAAGGCCCAGAGAAGTAAGTGAGTTTGAGAGTAATGCAGGTGGGGGATGGGAGGCCATGCAGTGATGCCAGCAGAGTTGTTACATATATTCGCTCATCACTAATGGATAGGTGTCTTATTGACGCTTTTCTATTACTAAGCCGTGTGCTTGATGTCACCCGACAATACAAAGGTGACATCAACCCCACAAATATGAAACTCACTTGCCACTGTTACATGGCAAGTGGAAAGATCCGGGCAAATCGCCAGAAGTGGCGCATCTAATAGATGTGCCTTTTCTGGGCAGCTGCAGGCTGCTAATTTTAGTCTGGGGAGGGACCCAATATCCATGGCCCTTACCAGCCTGAGAATACCAGCCCCCAGCTGTCAGCTTTAGCTTGGCTTTTTGTCAAACATGGGGGACCCCATGCCATTTCTTAAATTATTTACTTAAATAATAAAACAAAACACTGATAGCTGAAGGTTGCAGCCCACAGTTGTCAGTTTTGCCTGGCTGGTTATCAAAAATACAGGGGAATCCACGCCATTTTTTAAATTATTTATTTATAGCACAGGTGCCAGCTGATAAATACTCTCATCAGCCGCCGCCTGTCCTCGCTGCTATCAGTTGAATATAATTCTCAACATTGTTCCCTGCTCATGCTGGACACTGATGTGAGTTGTCTTCAGCAGCCGGCACTGGGGAACAGCGCAATCAGTACCACTGATTCCCAGGTGCCGGTGCATGTAATACTGATGCAACAAATGGTTGTCTCACATATTAGGTTGGTTTTACACGTCCTGATATTTTTGGTATCGGAAATAACAGTACCGGAGTTATCATCGTCCATGTGTGTAATACCTGTGGCATACGTGTGGCAACCATGTGCCACACATGGGCTGCATCAGTACCACACGTACCGGCGTCTGGGAAGCAGCTGTAAAGTTAGCGCTGTTCCCCGTCGCCAGATGCTGAAGATGGATCTCATCATTCTCCCCTGCTCTGCCGGCGATCAGGATGAATGTTGAGAGTTATGTTCAACTGATAACAGTGGTGAGAGCAGGCGGCAGCTGATGGGAGTGTTCATCAGCCCCCGCCTGCACTAGAAATAAAAAGGCATGGGTTCCCCTGTATTTTTGATAACCAGCCAGACAAAACTGACAGCTGTGGGCTGCAACCCTCAGCTGTCAGCAAGGCTGGTTATCAAGAATAGAGGGGTCCCTACGCAGTATTTTTTCATTAAGTAAATAAATAATGTAAAAAAGTGGTGTGGGGTCCATTCCATTTTTGACAACCTGCCTTGCTAAAGCAGATAGCTGGGGACTGGTTTTCTCAGGCTGGTAAGGGGCCATGGATATGGCTCCCCACAGCCTAAAAATAGCAGCCTGCAGCTGCCCAGAAAAGGCACATCCATTAGATGTGCCAATTCTGGTGCTTTGCCCGGCTCTTCCCACTTGCCCTGTAGCCATGGAAAGTGGGGATCATATTTGTGGGGTTGATGTCCCCTTTGTATGGTCCGGTGACATCAAGCCCACGGCTTAGTAATGGAGAAGCGTCTATAAGACACCTATCCATTACTAATCCTATAGTTATATGGTCAATAAAGACACAGACAGAATAAAGTCCTTTATCTGAAATAAAACAAAACACAGTTTTCCATTTTTATCTCAAAATAACAAACACAGTTATACTCACCTAACACCTAATTTCAGTGAATCCTTCTCCTCCCGTAATAAAACAAAAATAAAAAACAACAATATCCCTCACTTCTCTGTCGTTCTGTCCCACGCCGTAATCCATGTCTGGGGAGAAATAGTTTTCAACCTGGACGGTGCCAAGATGCCGATATGTGATACACTGATGACAAACTGACATGTCAGCGTGTTTTGCCCATAGACACGGCTGGTGGAAACACACTCACATGTGCACAGACCCATTCAATTCAAGTGTGTCTCCAGTTTGCGTGAAAACTATCACCACACGTACTGGAGACACTGACGTGTGAAAGGGGCCTTAAGCACATTGATAGCGGAAATATCAGTACATGTGAAAGAGCTTAAGGGTATGTGCAACCGTTCAGTAATAGGCCGGTTTCACATGTCAGTGTCTCCGGTACATGTGGTGACAGTTTTCTCACGTACCGGAGACACTGACACAAATACACTAATTTAAATGAATGGGTCTATGCACATGTCAGAGTGTTTTCACGGACCGTGCGTCCGTGTGCAAAACACGCTGACATGTCAGTTTTTGTGCATCTGCACGGATCACACGGACCCATACAAGTCAATGGGTCCGTGTAAACACGTATTGCAAATGGATGGCGCCCGTGTGCCATCCGTGTGTGTTTTTAAAGCCATAGGGTTAAAATTGAAACAAATTGTTTCAATATGCGTACACGGACAGCACACGGATGCCACACGGACAGCACACGGATGCCACACACGGACACATGGACAACACACGGACACATGGACAGCACACGAATAGTACACACGGAAGGTACACACGGACACATGGACAGCACACGGATAGTACACACGGACAGCACAGGGATGGTACACACGAACACACGGATAGCACATGGATGGTACACATGGACAGCACACGGATAGTACACACGGACAGGATGGTACACATGAACACACAGATGCCACATGGATGGTACACACGGGCACACGGATAGCACACGGATGGTACACACGGACAGCACACGGATGGTACACACGGACACATGGACAGCATACAGACACATGGACAGCACACGGATAGTACACACGGACAGCACACGGATGGTACACACGAACACACGGATAGCACATGGATGGTACACACGGACAGCACACGGATAGTACACACGGACAGGATGGTACACATGAACACACAGTTGTCACATGGATGGTACCCACGGGCACACGGATGGTACACACGGACAGCACACGGATAGTACACACGGACACACGGATAGCACATGGACAGCACACGGATAGTACACATGGACAGCACACGGATGCCACAAGGATGGTACACACGGACACATGGACAGCACACGGATAGTACACACGGACAGCACACGGATGGTACACACGAACACACGGATAGCACACGGATGGTACACACAGACTCAAGGACAGCACATGGATAGTACACACGGACAGGGTGGTACATGTGAACACACGGATAGCACATGGATGGTACACACGGACACATGGACAGCACACGGATAGTACACACGGACAGGGTGGTACACGCGAACACACGGATAGCACATGGATGGTACACACGGACAGCACACGGATGGTACACACGGACAGCACACGGATGCCACATGGATGGTACACATGGACAGCACACGGATGGTACACACGGACACATGGACAGCACACGGATAGTACACACGGATGGTACACACGGACACATGGACAGCACACGGATAGTACACACGGACAGGGTGGTACACACGAACACACGGATAGCACATGGATGCCACATGGATGGTACACACGGATAGCACACGGATGGTACACACGGACACATGGACAGCACACGGATAGTACACACGGACAGGGTGGTACACACGAACACACGGATAGCACATGGATGGTACACACAGACAGCACATGGATGCCACATGGATGGTATACATGGACAGCACACAGATGGTACACACGGACAGCACACGGATGCCACATGGATGGTACACACGGACAGCACACGGATGGTACACACGGACAGCACACGGATGCCACATGGATGGTACACATGGACAGCACACGGATGTGACAAGCAGACACACTGACACGGATATCTTCGGTATCGAAAATATCAGGATGTGTGAAACCGGCCTTATGCCAGTCATAAGACACGTCCAGATATTTTCGGTACCGGAAGAAACTGTTCCGGAGCTACCCGTGTCCGTGTGTGCACGTAGCCTGTGTGTCATCCGTGTGCTATCCGTGTGTCCGTGTTTATCGTCCGTGTCTGTGTATTGAAACAATTTGTTTCAATTTTAACCCTATGACTTTAAAAAAAGCACACGGATAGCACACGGACGGCATCCGTGTGCGGTACGTGTTTACACGCACCCATTGACTTTAATGGGCCCGTGTGATCTGTGCGCTGCCACGAACATTGACATGTCTCCGTGTTTTGCACACGGACACACGGTCCGTGAAAACACGCTGACATCTGCAGAGACACATTGATTTTAATGTGTCTACGTGTGTCATTGTCTCCGGTACGTGAGGAAACTCACCACACATACCGGAGCCACTGACGTGTGAATCCGGCCTCAGGCAGGGCTTTGGACACAGCACATGTCCACTGCTGGCTATTAAACGCAGGTGATTCTGCATGTGTTAATTGAACTGTTTGGAATCACATACATTGTAGGGGTGAAATTTATCTTGCAGAGACCCGTCTTTTTAGAACGCAGTATGTCTGTTTACCTTGCGGCGACGCTCCATCGCTGCAAGGTAAATAACGGGGTCCTATGTATAGGGTGCGGTGATTCCGAATGTGTGCAATGAACACATCCGGAATCACAGCGCATACAGAAGGGGGGCAGCGTGGGTTTTCCGCTCCGGCCAAAGCGATGTCAATCCAGACAGTGGACACGCATCCTAAGGCTATGTGCCCACGTTGCGGATTCGTGTGCGGAATTTTCCGCTCCATTTTTGAAAAATCTGAAGGTTAAAGGCGCTGCGTTTTACCTGCGGATGAACCGCGGATTTCCTGCGTTTTTTTCTGGATTTCATCTGCGGTTTTACACCTACGGATTCCTATTGAGGAGCAGGTGTAAAACGCTGCGGAATCTGCACAAAGAAATGACATGCAGCAGAAAATACATTGCAGCGTTTCCGCGTGGTATTTTCCGCAGCATGTGCACTGCTGATCTGGTTTTCCATAGGTTTACATGGTAGTGTAAACCGTATTGAAAACAGCTGCAAATCCGATTCTCCTTACTAGCCCATCACTGGCACCTGTGTGTTCTCTTCTGTGTCACGGGCAACGAGCGCCCTCTAGTGTTAGCAGGTAGTACTGACAGAAAATGTCGCTACGGATGAGCGCAGCGGTGACCACTTATCAGTCTGCTCTTATCACAGTGTCCTCCTGGTCTCTTCTCCACTGGGCTGAGGACATTTCTAGGTTCCAACCAATAGGCAGACGGTTACAGCTCCAGCAGGGAAGCCTGCAAGTGTCTGCGCCGATACTGAGGAAGGGGCGTGGATTCTGGTTAGTCACGCTCTAAGCCCGCCCAGCTATCGGAAACATGGCCCGGGTGACCATTGCCAATATCAGCTGCTGTCCATTCCCCCAATCCCTCCCTGCTCCTCCGCAGCGTCATTCCACCCCGTCTCCCCGATTTGCACAGAGGAGGTTTGTTCCTCCTCAGCCACCGTCTGCCAGCCGGGAAGTAAACATCAGCGTGAAACGCAGGAGGCGGCGGCGAATGTCTAGGGGCTGAGGAGAGGACGGAGCCGTGTGCCTGTCCGCCATCTGCGGCCACAGTGCTAGTGAGTGACCCATGTCTGTATACTATCAGACTAAGCAGTGTACAGCACAGCCCCCCTGTTAATGTGCCCCCCAGCCAGAGTCAGGCTTCCCCATAGCAGTGTACAGCACAGCCCCCCCCTGTTAATGTGCCCCCCAGCCACAGTCAGGCTTCTCCATAGCAGTGTACAGCACAGCCCCCCCCCCTGGTAATGTGCCCCCCAGCCACAGTCAGGCTTCTCCATAGCAGTGTACAGCACAGCCCCCCCCCCTGGTAATGTGCCCCCCAGCCACAGTCAGGCTTCTCCATAGCAGTGTACAGCACAGCCCCCCCTGGTAATGTGCCCCCCAGCCACAGTCAGGCTTCTCCATAGCAGTGTACAACACAGGCCCCCCCTGATAATGTGCCCCCCAGCCACAGTCAGGCTTCTCCATAGCCGTGTACAGCACAGGCCCCCCTGGTAATGTGCCTCCCAGCCACAGGCTTCTCCATAGCAGTGTACCAAGGGTGCCATCCCCGTACCGTCCCCCCGTACCAAGGGTGCCATCCCCGCGCCGTCCCCCGTACCAAGGGTGCCATCCCCGTGCCGTCCCCCCGTACCAAGGGTGCCATTCCCGCGCCGTCCCCCGTACCAAGGGTGCCATCCCCGCGCCGTCCCCCGTACCAAGGGTGCCATCCCCGCGCCATCCCCCGTACCAAGGGTGCCGTCCCCGCGCCGTCCCCCGTACCAAGGGTGCCGTCCCCTGCACCAAGGGTGCCATCCCCGCACCAAGGGTGCCATCCCCGCACCGTCCCCCGTACCAAGGGTGACATCTCGGTACCGTCCCCCGTACCAAGGGTGTTATCCCCGTACCGTCATCTGTAACATGGATACCATCTCCGTACCGTCCCCTGTAACATGGATGCCAGCCCTTTTGCAATATTTCCTGTAGTGTAATAGAATATGTAATCTAATGTAGGGGCAGCATCGATCATTAAGAGGCATAAACTCTCCATACAGAATGGACAGGTAGCACGGTGTAAGGGCAGCCCTCTGACCGTACCCATCTCTGAGTACTCCCCATAGTTACAGGTCTTGAAGCTGCTACAGTGAAGCCTTCATCTCAGTGCTGGCACCAGAGTCGCCTCTGTGGGCTGTATCATTTTCCCTGGTAATCCCATGTATTATTTCCTTCTCTAGCATGAAACATGGCTGAAGACACTCAGAGAAATTTCCGCTCTGTGTATTATGAAAAAGTTGGATTTCGTGGTGTGGAGGAGAAGAAATCCTTGGAGATCTTGTTGAAGGATGACCGGTGGGGTAAGGATCTGGCGTTACAGAATAAGGATGGATTAAAAAATCCATCCATAAAGAAACCAAAATGGGTTCTGGGGTATCAGATAATCCTTACTATCCTTATGTGGAAGTAGGCAAAAAGGCTTCTGTCACCTGTTACATGCGTAGTGTATATGGATGAGCAAATAGCTTCGGATAACTCCTTATCTCATCATCTCCCGCCTCGATTACTGTAACACCCTCCTCTGTGGCCTCCCCGCTAACTCCCTTGCACTACTACAGTCTATCCTCAACTCTGCTGCCCGGCTAATCCACCTCTCTCCTCACCACTCCCCTCCTTCACCCCTCTGCAAATCCCTCCACTGGCTCCCAATTCCTTAACGAATCCAGTTCAAACTACTAACACTGATCTACAAAGCCATCCACAACCTGTCCCCTCCCTATATCTCTGAACTAATCTCCCAATACCTTCCCTCACGTAATCTCCGATCCTCCTACTCTCCTCCCAGACTTATTCGTTCCTCACACAACCACCTCCAAGATTTCTCCCGAATATCCCCCATCCTCTGGAATTCCATGCCTCAATACGTCCAATTATCCACCACCCTCGGATCCTTCAGACGGAACCTGAAAACCCGTCTCTTCAGGAAAGCCTACAGCCTGCAATAACCATTCTGCCACCTCACCAACCACCGGAGCTGCCACCTCACCACCACCCGAGCCACTGTCATGTCGCCACCCCCAGAGCTGCCACCTCACCAACCACCTGAGCTGCCACCTCACCACCATCAGAGCTGCCGCCTCACCACCCCCAGTGCTGCAGCACACTGACCTCCTGTCTCTTCCCCATTATCCTGTAGAATGTAAGTCCGCAAGGACAGGGTCCTCTCTCCTCTGTACCAGTCTGTCACTAAATTTATTTACTGTTAACGATATCTATAACCCTGTATGTAACCCCTTTTGACATGTACAGCACCATGGAATTAATGGCGCTATATAAATAAATTATAATAATAATAAATAATAATGGCTTTAGGGCTACAAGGATACCTGGAGCGCTCCCGATAATCAGCTGCATGTGTCGCAGCTGTGTGACAGTCACAACACACAGGCTCTCCATGCATGTCTTGTGACAGTGAAACAGCCGCGGCACCGGACAGCTGATCAGCCGGCGCGCTCCAGGTATCCGGGTTCCCGATGCAGCTATTCGGTAAGCGCTATAGCTATTAAGGAGTTATCCGAAGCTATTCATCCCTAGTGGTGTAGTAAATACCCAGAAGTGTGAGATAAAAAACATCTGAGCAGTGGAGTGACACTTGTTTTTTTTTTTTTTTTAATCTCTTCCTGTCTCCACAGATATTGAGAAACTTTGCACCTTCTGTCAGAGGTTCCCCCTCCCATCCATGTACCGAATACTTGTATGGAAAGTGCTTCTTGGTAATCAGTCTCCAAATGAATAAGAACGTTTTGTTATCCACATTGATGTTGTGATCCGTGTGATGCTGAGTATTTCTGGGGTTAAAAGATTATTCCCATCTCAGCCTGTGACGGGATCTTTGTGGCTGAGACAGGAGTAACTCCGTCCACTGGAGATGAAGCTGCAGAATGGCATGAGGGCCGCTGAGCCATGCTGGTTCTGTGGCTCCTATAGAAATGAATGAGCGTTGGCACTGCACACTACGCTTTTATTCAGTCGCCATGACAGCACTAACGAGAGAGGGGATCCGCCCTTCAGGGACAGGAAACCTACAGAGATAAAAGGGCGGCACCTCTCTCCCTCATCAGTTGATTTCCTGTCCCTGACAGGGGACCCTACAGACTTGCCTTAAGAAGAAAGGTGAAGACTGAAGATAATACCCAGGCTCGGCAGGCCGGTTCCGGAAGCGGGGGCCCCTTCCTCTATCGTGTCCGGTGTGCTGGAGGTGCCACACCACAGAGGGCTGTGGGGGTAGGCAGCAGCAGACGAAGGCAGCCTTCAGGGGGAGTGCTGGCTTTAGAGTGTCCCATCGCCGCTGGTACAGGTATGTATGGTGGGAGGCCTGTCCCCGAAGTCCTGCGACGGAACTGGCGGCGGTGGGGGCACGGGGCGCAGCGTGATCAGCGTACCAATTAGAGTGTCCGCCATGTGTACGCTGTGTAAAGCGGTAGTGGACGGGCCAGCGAGCGCTGATAATGGTCGGCGCATGCGCAGTAGGACCGCGGCGGTGATGATGCGGCGTCAGGTGACCGGCGAGCGCTGATGACGCGCGGCGCATGCGTGGTAGGGCCGCGGTGGTGATGATGGCGGCATCAGGTGACTGGCGGGGACTGATGACGCGCGGCACATGCGCGGTTGAGCCAGGGCAAGGAAGATGGCGGCGCCCTGCAGCACACAGCGGAGAGGTGCGGGGCGGTTCAGGAGACAGGTGAGGCCGTTAAACATATATGGCTCAGCTGTGTATATTCCGATATGCGGGCGGACTTCTGGGGGAGGGGCCTCTCATATGCATAGTACCAGGCAGTTCACCTGGATTAATCTGCTGACCCCATCTGTGGGAGGTACCTAGAGGGGCCGGCTATTTAAGGATTTTGTACGGGCTACCACATGCTTCCTATCCGTTGTTACAATGGAGTCACAGGAACCGTTGCAATCTGAGCAACAGTGTCAATCCCTGGAGAAGCCCCAAACAGCACCCAGCAGCGGTCTAGTGGCAGTAGTCGTCCTGGAGGTGATAGAGCCGGAAAAACCTCAAGCCTTAAAGATGTTACAATGGCTGAGAGGGTCCCCCCGCAATCTACGGTACCACTCAGTCATTATAGGGGTAAGTGATCGCTGAGAAAGTTCACTTAGTGATGTATATCTCCCTGCAGATTCTGTGAAATTGGCAGCCAGATCAGCGGCCCTTTCTAATTCAGCCCGTAGAGCCATCTGGCTGAAATGTTGGCAGGGGGACATGCAGGCCAGATCAAAGTTATGCAGCATTCCGTGTGAGGGGGCGCACCTATTCGGCGTATTGGTGGAGGTTCCTGAAGCACAAAGGGGTAAAGGATTTTATTCCTCACTCTTTCTGATCAAAAAGCCAGACAATTCCTTTCACACCATCATCAACCTCAAGGGCCTGAACAGATTCTTATGGGTACAATCATTTAAAATGGAGTCCGTCAAAACAGCAATAAAGCTATTGTTTGACAAGTGTTTTATGGTCGTCCTAGATCTTAAAAACGCCTATTACCATGTCCCTATACACGCAGATCACCAGCGGTATTTAAGAGTAGCAGTCTTACTAGACGGGATGGTTAAACACTTCCAATACAGAACACTCCCCTTTGGTGTTGCAGTTGCTCCTCGGGTGTTCACAAAGATAATGGTGGAGGTCATGGCACATCTTCATGAACAGGATATTCTAGTGGTCCCATATCTAGATGATCTATTAATAATAGGGAACTCAGAGTCACACTGCTCAGCCCAACTAGCGAAAGTAATTACAGCCTTACAAAGTTTGGGTTGGATTATTAATTTTAACCCCTTCACCCCCAAGGGTGGTTTGCACGTTAATGACCGGGCCAATTTTTACAATTCTGACCACTGTCCCTTTATGAGGCTATAACTCTGGAACGCTTTGACGGATCTTGGCGATTCTGACATTGTTTTCTCGTGACATATTGTACTTCATGTTAACTGTAAAATTTATTCGATATAACTTGCGTTTATTTGTGAAAAAAATGGAAATTTGGCGAAAATTTTGAAAATTTTGCAATTTTCCAACTTTGAATTTTTGTGCCCTTAAATCACAGACATATGTCACGCAAAATACTTAATAAGTAACATTTCCCACATGTCTACTTTACATCAGTACAATTTTGGAACCAAAATTTTTTTTTGTGACGGAGTTATAAGGGTTAAAAGTTGACCAGCAATTTCTCATTTTTACAACACCATTTTTTTTTAGGGACCACATCTCATTTGAAGTCATTTTGAGGGGTCTATATGATAGAAAATACTCAAGTGTGACACCATTCTAAAAACTGCACCCCTCAAGGTGCTCAAAACCACATTCAAGAAGTTTATTAACCCTTCAGGTGTTTCACAGGAATTTTTGGAATGTTTAAATAAAAATGAACATTTAACTTTTTTTCACACAAAATTTATTTCAGCTCCAATTTGTTTTATTTTACCAAGGGTAACAGGAGAAAATGGACCCCCAAAGTTGTTGTACAATTTGTCCTGAGTACGATGATACCCCATATGTGGGTGTAAACCATTGTTTAGGCGCATGGCAGAGCTTGGAAGGGAAGGAGCGCCATTTGACTTTTCAATGCAAAATTGACTGGAATTGAGATGGGACGCCATGTTGCGTTTGGAGAGCCCCTGATGTGCCTAAACATTGAAACTCCCTACAAGTGACACCATTTTGGAAAGTAGACCCCCTAAGGAACTTATCTAGATGTGTGGTGAGCACTTTGACCCACCAAGTGCTTCACAGAAGTTTATAATGCAGAGCCGTAAAAATAAAAAATCATATTTTTTCACAAAAATGATCTTTTCGCCCCCAATTTTTTATTTTCCCAAGGGTAAGAGAAGAAATTGGACCCCAAAAAATGTTGTGCAATTTGTCCTGAGTACGCTGATACCCCATATGTGGGTGTAAACCATTGTTTGGGCGCATGGCAGAGCTTGGAAGGGAAGGAGCGCCATTTGACTTTTCAATGCAAAATTGACTGGAATTGAGATGGGACGCCATGTTGCGTTTGGAGAGCCCCTGATGTGCCTAAACATTGAAACTCCCTACAAGTGACACCATTTTGGAAAGTAGACCCCCTAAGGAACTTATCTAGATGTGTGGTGAGCACTTTGACCCACCAAGTGCTTCACAGAAGTTTATAATGCAGAGCCGTAAAAATAAAAAATCATATTTTTTCACAAAAATGATCTTTTCGCCCCCAATTTTTTATTTTCCCAAGGGTAAGAGAAGAAATTGGACCCCAAAAAATGTTGTGCAATTTGTCCTGAGTACGCTGATACCCCATATGTGGGTGTAAACCATTGTTTGGGCGCATGGCAGAGCTTGGAAGGGAAGGAGCGCCATTTGACTTTTCAATGCAAAATTGACTGGAATTGAGATGGGACGCCATGTTGCGTTTGGAGAGCCCCTGATGTGCCTAAACATTGAAACTCCCTACAAGTGACACCATTTTGGAAAGTAGACCCCCTAAGGAACTTATCTAGATGTGTGGTGAGCACTTTGACCCACCAAGTGCTTCACAGAAGTTTATAATGCAGAGCCGTAAAAATAAAAAATCATATTTTTTCACAAAAATGATCTTTTCGCCCCCAATTTTTTATTTTCCCAAGGGTAAGAGAAGAAATTGGACCCCAAAAAATGTTGTGCAATTTGTCCTGAGTACGCTGATACCCCATATGTGGGTGTAAACCATTGTTTGGGCGCATGGCAGAGCTTGGAAGGGAAGGAGCGCCATTTGACTTTTCAATGCAAAATTGACTGGAATTGAGATGGGACGCCATGTTGCGTTTGGAGAGCCCCTGATGTGCCTAAACATTGAAACTCCCTACAAGTGACACCATTTTGGAAAGTAGACCCCCTAAGGAACTTATCTAGATGTGTTTTGAGAGCTTTGAACCCCCAAGTGTTTCACTACAGATTATAACGCAGAGCCGTGAAAATAAAAATTCTTTTTTTTTTTTCACAAAAATGATTTTTTAGCCCCCAGTTTTGTATTTTCACAAGGGTAACAGGATAAATTAGACCCCAAAAGTTGTTGTCCAATTTGTCCTGAGTACGCTGATACCCCATATGTCGGGGGGAACCACTGTTTGGGCGCATGACAGAGCTCGGAAGGGAAGGAGCGCCATTTGGAATGCAGCCTTAAATGGATTGGTCTGCAGGCGTCACGTTGCATTTGCAGAGCCCCTGATGTACCCAAACAGTACAAACCCCCCACAAGTGACCCCATATTGGAAACTAGACCTCCCAAGGAACTTATCTAGATGTGTTGTGAGAACTTTGAACCCCCAAGTGTTTCACTACAGTTTATAATGCAGAGCCGTGAAAATAAAACATCTTTTTTTTCCCACAAAAATGATTTTTAGCCCCCCAAATTTTTATTTTCCTAAGGATAACAAGAGAACTTGGACCCCAGAAGTTGTTGTTCAATTTGTCCCGAGTACGCTGATAACACATATGTTGGGGTAAACCCCTTTTTGGGCGCACGGGAGAGCTCGGAAGGGAAGGAGCACTGTTTTACTTTTTCAACGCAGAATTGGCTGGAATTGAGATTGGACGCCATGTCGCGCTTGGAGAGCCCCTGATGTGCCTGGACAGTGGAAACCCCCCAATTCTACCTGAAACCCTAACCCAAACACACCCCTAACCCTAATCCCAACGGTAACCCTAACCACACCCCTAGCCCTGACACACCCATAATTCTAATCCCAACCCTAATCCAAACGTAAATGTAATCCAAACCCTAACTTTAGCCCCAACCCTAACTTTAGCCCCAACCCTAACTTTACCTCCAACCCTAGCCCTAACCCTAACCCTAACCCTAAACGTGACTGAAATACGTGGCACTGAAATACGTGGCACTGAAATACGTGGCACTGAAATACGTGATACGTGGCACTTAAATACGTGGCACTGAAATACGTGGCACTGAAATACGTGATACGTGGCACTGAAATACGTGGCACTGAAATACGTGGCACTGAAATACGTGGCACTGAAATACGTGGCACTGAAATACGTGGCACTGAAATACGTGATACGTGGCACTTAAATACGTGGCACTGAAACACGTGGCACTGAAATACGTGGCACTGAAATACGTGGCACTGAAATACGTGGCACTGAAATACGTGGCACTGAAATACGTGGCACTGAAATATGTGATACGTGGCACTTAAATACGTGGCACTGAAACACATGGCACTGAAATACGTGATACGTGGCACTGAAATACGTGGCACTGAAATACGTGGCACTGAAATACGTGGCACTGAAATATGTGATACGTGGCACTTAAATACGTGGCACTGAAACACATGGCACTGAAATACGTGATACGTGGCACTGAAATACGTGGCACTGAAATACGTGGCACTGAAATACGTACAACTGAAATACGTGGTACTAAAATATGTGGCACTGAAATACGTGATACGTGGCACTGAAATACGTGGCACTGAAACACGTGGCACTGAAATACGTGATACGTGGCACTGAAATACGTGGCACTGAAATACGTGGCACTGAAATACGTGGCACTGAAATACGTGGCACTGAAATACGTGGCACTGAAATACGTGGCACTGAAATACGTGGCACTATGACTGTCAGAAAATGTTCATTAAACGGTTAGGGGTGAGGTTAGGGGTAGGGTTAGGGTTTGGATCCCTTTATCACCTTGATGGTGGTGGGTGGCTTTTCAGTGTGTTTTCTGTTTTTTTCGATAAAAATGCATGCGTTTTTAACGCAAACGCATGTGCTTAAAAACGCAAGAAAATACTGCAGGTTGTATTTCTGAAAATGAACGCATGCAGAAAAAAACCGCATGCGTTTGAAAACGCGACCAAACGCGTACAAAAAAACCGCATGCGTTTTCAATGTTAAATATAGGGAAAAAACGCATGCGTTTTTTTGTGCAAAAAACGCTGCAGACAAAAACGCAAGTGTGAAACCAGCGACGCTTTTTATAGCAAAAAAGTTATTGCGTCTCCACATTTTGAGACCTATAATTTTTCCACATTTGCTCCACAGAGTCATGTGAGGTCTTGTTTTTTGCGGGACGAGTTGACGTTTTTATTGGTAACATTTTCGGACACGTGACCGTTTTTGATCGCTTTTTATTCCGATTTTTGTGAGGCAGAATGACCAAAAACCTGCTATTCATGAATTTCTTTTGGGAGAGGCGTTTATACCGTTCCGGGTTTGGTAAAATTGATAAAGCAGTTTTATTCGTCGGGTCAGTATGATTACAGCGATATCTCATTTATATCATTTTTTTATGTTTTGGCGCTTTTATACGATAAAAACTATTTTATAGAAAAAATAATTATTTTGGTATCGCTTTATTCTCAGGACTATAACTTTTTTATTTTTTTGCTGATGATGCTGTATGGCGGCTTGTTTTTGCGGGACAAGATGACGTTTTCAGCGGTACCATGGATATTTATATCAGTCTTTTTGATCGCGTGTTATTCCACTTTTTGTTCGGCGGTATGGTAATAAAGCGTTGTTTTTTGCCTCGTTTTTTGTTTTTTTTTCTTACGGTGTTTACTGAAGGGGTTAACTAGTGTGGCAGTTTTATAGGTTGGGTCATTACGGACGTGGCGATACTAAATATGTGTACTTTTATTGTTTTGTTTTTTTAATTTAGATAAAGAAATGTATTTATGGGAATAATATTTTTTTTTTTTTTTTCATTATTTTGGAATATTTTTTTTTATTTTTTTTTACACATTTGGAAATTTTTTTTTTTACTTTTTTACTTTGCCCCAGGGGGGGACAATACAGATCGGTGATCTGTCAGTTTGCATAGCACTCTGACAGATCACCGATCTGCGAGAAGTACAGGCTGCTTCACAGTGCCTGCTCTGAGCAGGCGTCTGTGAAGCCACCTCCCTCCCTGCAGGACCCGGATCCGCGGCCATCTTGGATCCGGGTCTGGAGCAGGCAGGGAGGGAGGTAAGACCCTCGCAGCAACGCGATCACATCGCGTTGCTGCGGGGGGCTCAGGGAAGCCCGCAGGGAGCCCCCTCCCTGCGCGATGCTTCCCTGCATCGCCGGCACATCGCGATCATGTTTGATCGCGGTGTGCTGGGGGTTAATGTGCCGGGGGCGGTCCGTGACCGCTCCTGGCACATAGTGCCGGATGTCAGCTGCGATATGCAGCCGGCCCCCGGCCGCGATCGGCCGCGCTCCCCCCGTGAGCGCGGCCGATCGGCTATGACGTACTATCCCGTCGGCGGTCATACGGGCCCACCCCACCTCGACGGGATAGTACGTCAAATGTCGGGAAGGGGTTAAAAAATCTCGCTTACAACCTCTAGAGGTTTAGGAATTCCTGGGTCTCATATTAGACTCAAGATTGCAGGAATGCCGTCTCCCGGATACAAAGGTAGAAAAAATTAAACGGCAAATACTTAAGGTTGTTAATAATCCATTGATAACAACATTAAGTGGGGCGATGTCACTGTTGGGCTCACTCACATCGTGTATCCCGGCAGTTCTTTGGGCCCAATTCCACACCAGAGTCCTACAGTGGGAGTTATTGTGTAATACTCATCTGTTGGACGGCCACCTGGATAGTACCTTTTCCTTGTCTGAGGTCTCTGTTCAGTCCTTACGTTGGTGGTTGAACACGCCAAACCTGCGTACAGGTGTTCCCTGGATAAACCATATATCTCGAGTGGTGACCACAGATGCTAGCCCCAGGGGATGGGGAGCACATATGGGTGATTTGTGGGTCCGGGGTGTTTGGTCACATTCCGAACAAGAGTTGTCCTCTAACCTTAAAGAGTTGTTGGCAGTAGAACGAGCTCTGAGTCATTTCCTTATGTCCTTACAGGGCCAACACGTCAGGCTATTTTCAGACAATCAGGTAACTGTAGCTTATATTAACCATCAGGGGGGAACCCGATCCAGATCTTTAATGGAAGTGGCGGGTCGTATCTTTCAGATAGCCGAAACTCATCTACTGTCACTCACATCGCTTCATATAAAGGGAAAACACAACATCATGGCCGATTACCTAAGTCGCAGGAAACTCGGACAAGGAGATTGGGTCCTCCATCATCTTCGACCAGATCACACTTCTTTGGGGAAGCCCAGATATAGACCTCTTCGCCAGCAAGGAGAACAAAAAGTGTCACCGGTTTTGCTCCCTAAACCCCAGAGACAATTCGTACGCGGTGGACGCCCTCCTAATTCCATGGCACTTCAATATGGCTTATGCCTTTCCCCCATTGAATTTAATCCCGATTGTTCTGAGGAAGATTTGGGAGGACAGAACTCCAGTAATCCTGATAGCGCCGTTCTGGCCCAGGAGGCCGTGGTTTCCGTGGCTGAGGAAAATGTCCATTTCTCAGCCTTGGATTCTCCCAGAACTCCCAGACCTTCTCTCCCAGGGTCCAATTCTCCATCCACGAGTGTCCAATTTACATCTGACGGCGTGGGATTTGAAGGGTCATTACTAAAGAAAAAGGGTTTTTCACAAGGTCTTATTAATACTTTATTAAAAAGTATTAATTTATTAAAATAAGTATTATTTTATTTGTTGTTTTTTCCACAACAAATATCTATGTTAGGGTCTGGAGAAAGTTCTTGGCGGTGTCAGGATCCGAGATGGGTCAAAAAGTCAATATCACTAAGATTCTGGAGTTCCTGCAGAGAGGTCTAGAGATGGTGCTAGCTACAAGTACCGTGAGAGTCCATGTGTCAGCTTTAGGGGCTTTATTCAGTTGTAATTTAGCTAACAATTATTGGATTGCTAGATTTGTCAAAGCAGCGGCTAGATCAAGACCCATGGTTAAGAGAAATCTAGCCTTAAACTTGGTTCTTACAGCTTTGACGGAAGCCCCCTTTGAACCTTTAGAATCTGTCACTGTAAAAGTCCTGTCCTTGAAAACAGCTCTTTTGGTCGCTCTTACGTCAGCAAGGAGAGTTAGTGACTTACAAGCCCTCTCTAGGCAGCCTCCATACATTCAGTTTAGAGAAGATAGGGTAGTATTAAGAACTGATCCCCTTTATCTTCCGAAGGTAGCGTCAAAGTTCCACAGACTACAGGAAATAAATCTCCCAACTTTTTGTCCTAATCCTAAAAATCAAAAAGAAGTTAAACTCCATTCATTAGATGTCAAAAGATGTCTACTTAGGTATATAGCTTTAACAGACCCCTGGAAAAAAGATAATTCTTTATTCATATCCTTTCAGGGAGTCAGTAAGGGGTTTAGGGTGTCCAAAAACACCTTAGGTAGATGGATTAGGGATGCAATTTCTTTGGCTTATTCAGTAGGTGGCCTAGAAATCCCGGAAGGCATAAGAGCTCATTCTACTCTGACCATGGCGACTTCCTGGGCAGAGAGATCGGAGGTGTCGATTGAGGATATATGTAAGGCGGCCACATGGTCATCTCCATCTACTTTCTTTAGACATTATAGATTAGATCAGGGTGGCTCCAACGATCTCAAATTTGGTAGAAGGGTGCTGGAAGCATTAGTCCCTCCCTAATACTCTTTTCTCTGTAATTCTCTCGTTAGTGCTGTCATGGCGACTGACTAAATACTCAAGCTACTTACCAGGTAGCGGTGTTTTTCAGGAGCCCATGACAGCACTCCTATATTCCCTCCCTTTATGCTGACATGGCTTATCACCCCTTATTTATATACATTTTCTAAGTTTAGTCACAAGGTGATGTGTTCATTTTTTATGTGCTACTAACCAAAGGAGGTCCTCTCATGCTCTGTAATCCAACTGATGCGGGAGAGAGGTGCTGCCCTTTTATCTCTGTAGGTTTCCTGTCCCTGAAATGCGGATCCCCTCTCTTGTTAGTGCTGTCATGGGCTCCTGAAAAACACCGCTACCTGGTAAGTAGCTTGAGTATTTTCCATGACTCCCATTTGTCTGTATGGAACCAGCATGGCTTAGCGGTCCTCAGCAGACTCTGTAGTGTCACCATCAGTGCTTGGAGTTACCATGAAAGGCTGAGATGGAGATGACCCTCTTAATGCACTACTGTGAGTTACTGGCACATGCCTTGTTTTCTATTTTCTTTTATAGAGCCGTCTTAATAGCTAGTGTGGCTGGACATGGACCTCACAAGCTCTCCTCAATTAACTCTGCATACTCACTCTCCTCCATTGTCAGGTTGCTTATCTTGCCTAAAACATTAAAATCTACTTTGTTCCAGGGAGTCGGCAGGGTCCACTGCAGTGCAGCCTTTGCCCTCTGATGACGCTTTGAGTATCCCAGCATGCACTGGGGATTCTGAAACGAAGCGGTATCAAAAAATGAAGTAGTAAAATAAAACAAAAAAGCTGTTTAGTGTAGTTAGGGAAGGATAGGGAGTTTTTAATCCAAATATGTTAGAAAATAGTTTAGTTTATGGCATTAACCCCTTTCTGCCATCGGACAGATTAGTATGTCCAGTGGCAGAACCCCCAATTTGAGGTGGGCTCCGGCAGTGAGCCCACATCAAAGCCGCAACATGTCAGCTGTTTTGAACAGCTGACATGTGCCTGCAATAGGCGCGGGTGGAATCGCGTTGTGCCTGCACCTATTAACTAGTTAAATGCTGTTGTCAAACTCTGACAGCGGCAATTTCTGTAGCGCTTCCAGCCGGAAATGCACGCATCGCTGACCCCCGTCACGTGATCAGGGGGTCAGCGGTGCGTCGGTATGACAACCAGACGTCTAATGAAGACCTCTATGGTTGTTAATGCCAAATTGCTGTGAGCGCCACCCTGTGGTTGGCACTCATAGCAATGCTGTATTTCAGCTATATAGGAGTGATCTGAGCATCGCTCCTATGTAGCAGAGCCGATCAGGTTATGCCAGCTTCTAGCTAGCTAGCTTCTAATATATATATATATATATATATATATTATTTTTTTTTTTTTTTTCTCATATTTCTTAAATCACCCCCCCTCCCCCCTTTCGCCCCATTCAAAATAAAACAATAACAAAAATCAAACTTCCACATATTTGGTATCGCCACATTCAGAATCGCCCGATCTATCAATAAAAAAAAAAAGAAGGGATTAACCTGATCGCTAAACGGTGTAGCGAGAAAAAGTCAAAGCGCCTGAATTACATTATAGAATTACATAACGGGTGATGAAAAGAACGTATCTGCACCAAAATGGTATCATTAAAAATGTCAGCTCGGCACACAAAAATAAGCCCTCACCCAACCCGAGATCACAAAAAATGGAGACGCTACAGGTATCGGAAAATTGCGCAATATTTTTTTTTTATTTTTTTTTACCAAAGTTTGGATTTTTTTTTTTACCACTTGGATAAAAAAGAACCTAGACATGTTTGGTGTCTATGAACTCGTAATGACCTGGAGAATCGTAATGACCTGGAGAATCATAATGACTTTTTTTTTGCAATTTCACCGCACTTGGAATTATTTTCCTGTTTTCTAGTACACGACATGTCTTTCAAAAGTACAACTCGTCCTTCAAAAAATAAGCCCTCACATCGCCATATTGACGGGAAAATAAAAAAGCTATGGCTCTGGGAATGAGGGGGGCGAAAAACAAAAACTGAAAAAAGCCTTGGTCATTTAAAGGGTTAAATAGAGATTTAGGGTGAAAATTACTTTGTATGTTGGACGACCCCTTTAAGGTTATGCTTGTTTCACATTTTGCAAATGCTTTCGGAAGTGCCTCCTCATAAAAATGTATAAAATGCCTGATCTGATGGTGCATGTTTGGGTATTTTACCTTGTGACGTATCGCAGTGCCCGATCCTCTGCCGTCACTACAGTGTGGAGGCTGCATTGCTTCTCCTCCAGCTCTGGAGAGAATGTACCAGGTCATTACAGTCCTAGAAGCCCAACCCCTACTGATTATCAGCAGCATGACACTATTGGTGATATCTTTTTATTCCAGCTGCCTGACCCCCCCCCCCCCCTACTGATACCATTTTCTGATGTAGATTTCTGTAAGAAGATAACACACAATGCATTAAAGAAGTTATTCGCTACTTGCACAACGTCTCATACCCCACTTTTGTCTTATACTCACCTCCTGTGCCGGTGCCATTCCCACTGTGTCAGCACTTGCTCTCCCCGGGGCTGCCGTGCTGTTGCTGTGACCCTCGGCGCCCAATCAGCACTGGCGTCTCTGTCCCCGCCTCCTGTCGAATAGAACATGAAGAGGAAGTCAGAGATCAGCTGCAGCCCGAACTTCCTCTTCATGTTTGATTTGTCCAAGGGCAGAGACAGTGACGCCAGGGTGACATGTCACCGCACTGCATGAGAGCCTCGGGACTGCGAGTACTGCCACTGCGGGAACGCCGCCGGCACGGGAGGATATAGGTTTGTTGTGTCTTTTATCAGGGCGAAACATTTAGATCAAGAAGGGGTTGTCCAAGTAGTGGACAACCCCTTGAACTATATTATGTCACATAAAAATATCAGATAACCAGAACAGGACACTTAAAGGGGTTGTCCTAGCAAAATAAAACTTTTACCAGAGGACAGGATGTGTAAAAATGACAAACTACGATAGTCTCCTAACGGCGCCCATGTTAGTACTCACCGCTCTTTGGTGTATGCAGAGACAGGAAGGCGTAATGTCACTGTTCCACCAGCCGTCAGGTGCAGTGTATCATCATAAAACATCTGATGGCGCACTACTCAAATTGCCTAACCGCTGCAGCCAATCACGGGCCACAGTGGTCCTGTTGCTGATGGAACGGTAACATCTGCCCTGTCTGTGTAAGCATAGACCACAGAGCGGCCTGTGCTGGATTCAGGTGTCCATAGGTATCGCTTAGTTTAGTTTTTACTGTTCCAGGCCGCCTGTAAACTACTCGTTTTGCCCTGACGACTCCTTTTAATAAAGCCATTGATTCCTAGTTAGATGTTGGGTGACACTTTCCTATATCAGGACACCTTTACACTTCTAGATAGAAACTGCCACAGCTTTAGCATAGCTCATCTTCTAACCCTTTCCTGACATCCACAGTACGTGTATGGAGCAATCTCTGGAGCGGAGCAGGCTCCATAGAAAAGAAGTCTGGCTGTTACACAGCACCCTGCCACTTGGGGCTTGTTTAGGTGTCTGCTGTTTAACCCCTTAGATGCTGCTGTCAATTACTGACAGCAATATTTAAATAGTACTTTTCAGATGGGGGTCCATTTCCTCGTCCATCACCCCCTACCCTATCGAAGTTGCCAGTGGTCACCTGAAGGCTCCCATTTTTGCTCTGTTTGTACGGTTATGAAACACATAGGCGGTTGGTAAATTTACCATATATTACAATACGAAAAGTTCAAGTCTCCAGGGGGTTAACAGTGGCTGAAAAAAAAAAAAAAAAGGAAAAAAGACAGACATTTGTACTTGTCTGTAAGAGTCATATATTTAAAATTGTGTAACCCATAGGGTAAATGGGTGGGAAAATGGTTTTTTTTCTTTCACCTCTTTTACGTTGTACGATCATTTTTAAATTCAGTTCTGTTTTATTTTTGTTTTTGTATATAAGGAATCCTTCCTCCCCACCAGGAGACTCACTCTGCAGTGCGGGTGTACAGGAAGGAACAGTTTGACGATGTTCACCACGCTCTCGAGGTTATTCGCTTCATCGATGAATCCACACCCAAGGCTGAAGTGTTCCTCTACATGTACCAGCTGGAGAGTGGACGGCTGTCTAGGAGTCAGAAGTACACTCTGGTGAGTTTTAAAGTTTTGCTGAAAAAGGAATACTTGTTCTTGCTCCTAAACCAGAACAGCTGGAAAATGGTCTTTTTTTTTTCTTTTTTGCACTCAAGACAGGAATAATAGTGGTAGCCCTACTGGCTCTTGTGCTCATGGGTTATTGTTTTTCTTCCCTGACTTGTCACCTATTGCTCCTTTTTTTTATAAATTACCTTGCAGATCCATGTTAAAGGGAACCTGTCAGCAGGATTGTGTTCAGCAACCTACAGACAGTGTCTGTAAAAAAAAATTTACACTACTACAAAATGGCGCCAGAGGTGGCGCATGCACAGTAGTATTTAACTCCTGCCGAAAGGTGCTACTGCGCAATCGCTGCCTTCGGCACCAATTTGTTGAAGTGTACATTTTTTTGGCTGCAGCAACGAGCCGGCGACAGTGCTACCAGAACACGATGCCGCCACCATATTGATGGTGGTTGTTGTGTTTTTTTTTTCTTTAAAACACAGGAAGATAATAGGCACTAACCGATAAGAGAGAGAGTGCGCAGGCACCACCATATTGAGTGACATGTTTTTTTTCAAATACACACATTAGTATATTCATTATGCAAACTTGGGGGCAGGTCAGTGAGGGATCACTGTCTGCATTATCAATGTCTAATCCGAGCACCACATACACCACCCCAACAGACCCGCCCTAGGGCACAAGCTTATCATTAACTCTAAACTGAAAATAAATATTAAGAAACAACCACAAGACGGATTTCATCAACCCAGGTATCATTGTAATCAGTATAATGGCGCCGACCTGACACTGTTTGTAGTTTACTGTGCACAATCCTGCTGACAGGTTCCCTTTAACCCCTTTCTGCCAGCTGACGGAATAGTACGTCAGCTGGCAGAACCCCCGCTTTGAGGTGGGCTCCGGGGGTGAGCCCACCTCAAAGCCGCGACATGTCAGCTGTTTTGTACAGCTGACATGTGCGCGCAATGAGCGCAAGCGGAATCACGATCCACCCGCGCCCATTAACTAGTTAAATGCCGCTGTCAAACACTGACAGCTGCATTTAACTAGCGCTCCCGGCCGCGCGGCCGGAGGGGCTCGCACCGCTGACCCCCGTCACATGATCGGGGGTCATCGGTGCATTGCCATAACAACCTGAGGTCTCCTTGAGACCTCTATGGTTGTTGATGGGCGATTGCTTTGAGCGCCACCCTGTGGTCGGCGTTCAAAGCAACCCTGCATTTCTGCTACATAGAGGTGATCTGTGCTTCACCTCTATGTAGCAGAGGCGATCGTGTAGATCATGCTTCTAGCCTCCTATGGAGGCTATTGAAGCATGCCAAAATTAAAAAAAACAAGTGTTTAAAAGTATTAAAAAAAAAATATATATATATATATAAAAGTTCAAATCACCCCCCTTTCTTCCCAATCAAAATAAAACAATAAAAAGAAAATCAAACCTACACATATTTGATATTGCCGCGTTCAGAATCGCCCGATCTATCAAAAAAAAACAAAGGATTAACCTGATCGCTAAATGGCGTAGTGAGAAAAATCAAAACGCCAAAATTACATTTTTTGGGTCGCCGCAACATTGCATTAAAATGCAATAACAGGCGATCAAAAGAACGTATCTGCACCAATATGGTATCATTAAAAACGCCAGCTCGGGATGCAAAATATAAGCCCTCACCCGACCCCAGATCACGAAAATTGGAGACGCTACGGGTATCGGAAAATGGCGCAATTTTTTGGTGAACCTAGCAAAAAAGCCAAACAAAAAACAAGTGTGAGAATGCACTTTTTTGCAATTTCATCGCACTTGGAATTTTTTTTTCCAGTTTTCTGTTACACGGCATGGTAAAACCAATGGTATCGTTCAAAAGTACATCTCGTCCCGCAAAAAATAAGCCCTCAGATGGCCATATTGACGGAAAAATAAAAAAGTTATGGCTCTGGGAAGGAGGGGAGCGAAAAACAAAAACGAAAAAAGCCCTGGGGGTGAAGGGGTTAATGTGTGCTTTTCTTAATTATAGTGCAAACCCAAATTTTAAAAAAGTGTGGATGCTGTGTATAATTTATATAAAGCAACAATGCAGTGATTAGGAAATCTTATAGCCATATTTATTCACAACAGAACACAGATAAAAAGAAGAAAGGTGGACATTTTTCCATTTCGTTTATAAAAAAAAAACAAAACAAAAAAAAAAACAACATTTAGAAATTGACAGAAACATGTCTTAAAAAAAAAAAAAGTTAGGACAGGGCCATGTCTACCATTGCATAGCATCTGTTCTTTTTAGAACAGTCTGGAAGTGACTAGAACAGCTGCAGAAGTTTGGGAGAGTAATGTTGTCCCATCCTTGTCTGATGTAGGATTCTAGATCCTCAACAGTCCGAGGTCATATTTGTTTTTCTGTTTCATAATATGGCAATTATTTTCTATTGATGAAAGGTCTGGACTGCAGGAGGCCAGGTCATCACCCATACTCTTCTTCTGTGAAGCCCTGTTGTTGTGATGGATGCAGTATGTGGTTTAGCCTGGTCTTTCATAGTCTGAAATCTGCAAGGTCTTCCCTGGAATAGTTGTCTGGGTCAGAGCATGTTTTGTTCTACAATACTGTTTAAAATACTCTGCATTGGTGGTGGCTTTTGAGACGGTTAAGCTTCCCATCCCGTAGGCACTAATACAACCCCAGAACATGAGAATTACAGGCTTTTGAATTGTACGCTGATAACAAGCTGGACGGTCCCTTTCTTTACTCTGTCGCCTCATTGGGGGACACAGGACCATGGGTGTTATGCTGCTGTCCACTAGGAGGCGACACTATGCATAATCTGAAAAAGATTAACTGTGGCTCCTCCTGTGCTGTATAAACCCATGGACGGCATCAGCCTTCTCCTGTTTTTGCTTAGTGTCGCAAAGGAGGCACACCTAAAGATTTTTACTCCGTTTTCCGACGGGATTACAGATGAAGAAAAGAGGGTCTCCTGTGAGACTCCCGGCATGGCTCCTTCCTCGGCCCCCTATTATGGGGTGCCCAGTTGAAGTTGAGATGGCTATTCCCCATGCTGCTCCTTCCCCAGCCCCTCGGGTGCTGGTTCGAAGTCGAGACCCCCCTCCTTCCCCAATTCCTTTTGGTTTCTGGGTTGAGGTCGAGGCGAGGATAAAGGCCCCTGAAGGTGACAAGCACCCTCCCTATCCCCCTCTGGGGGTATTAGGTTGAGACACCTCAGGTAGGGCCTGTACAGGCAGCATCCTACAGCTCCCAGCAATGGGCCAGCACACTGCGCCTGCATCCAGGGACCCCAGCCCAGCTGCGGGCTCCTGTTGGGGCCGGGGGGAGTGCAGGCAGGCATGGCACATACAGACACAGGGCTCCCTGCGTCCCTGTTTCTGCGGCAGCACCGGCTCTATACTGCCTCAGGGGGACCCCTCACAGGGCTCCCCTCTCGCTTACAGCCCCACCGCTATCCTGCCTTTAAATCCAGAGGGGTCCGGTTCAGATCCGACCCCCTCCCGGATTTTCGCGCCGGCCTGGAGCCCTTCTGGGCCTCAGGCATCTACTTTAGGCCCCGGCTTCGGCCTAGCTGAAGCCACAGCCTCCTCTCCACCCCCCGGCCCGCCCCCCGGATGACAAATATGACACTCTACCGTGTCATACAGGGGGCGGATCGAGACAGAAAGGGCGCGTTTTTACACAGCCTTGCCGCCTTTTTACAGCTCTCCGCCCCCTTCTCCTGCTCTCTTCTCTGTCTCTGCAGCCATTTTCGGCTGCAGATTAACCCTGCATCTCCCGGTCTGCAGGACCAGGCAGCCAGTCTCCGGGGGGCACAGGACTGTGGATCTTCGGCGCTGGACCTAGGGGCACACTGGTGGGGTAAGATCACAGCTGGGTTCCTTTTACTCAGCTGTGAATCCATATTACCTATAAGGCTCCCCTGTAGGTTCTCTACCCCTGTAAGGTCCATCTGCTGGCAGCACCTCTGCACTTTGTGCACTATGCAGGGCTCAAGGTCCAAGAGAACCAGGCAGAACTGCTATTATGCATTCTGCACAGCCTGCGGGACCGCTCTCCCCAGTAGTAGCACGTACCCGCATTGTCAGAACTGTATACAAACTAATGTGTCACAGCCTCAAGAAGCCCCTGCCAATGCCTCGGTGTCTGCCACGCCGGAATGGGCCACTCAGATATCGCAATCTATGACGCAGTCTATAGATAACCTAACTTCCACATTGCTTCAGGCTCTGCAGGGTCATGCCCCGGCTATGACCGTTACCCAGCAAAGGGAGAGTTTGACTCAGGAACAAGATGACCCTGGCACATCCACGTCTAGGTCAGGACGCAAGCGGATCAAGTCCATCTGCGTCATCCCATAGCACACAGTCATCCCCCTCTAGGGAGAGACACCGTAGCTCCAGGTCATCTAGACCGTCCCATTCCAGGGACAGACAATGCAGATCTCCGCAATCCCCAACCAGAGAAGGCCTCCTCCCCAGCCCACCCAGCAGGGGACGCCTCAGTGATACACAGGATTCGGAAGGCATCTGCGACTCTGACTCGGACAGAGAAACGGAGGGGTCCCTGATCCCAATCCCTCCTAGCAATACAGCGCTAGTTGAGGACATATCGTCCATCCATCGGGTGCTGGACATTTCTGATCCGCCACCAGAGGCCCCAGAACATAAGATTTCCTTTGAAGGACCTCTGAAGCCACCTAAGGTTTTCTCTAACCACCCAGAGTTTAAGGCGATCCTTAAAAAACAGCTCTCACAGCCTGAGAAAAAATTAGCTAATCGCAAATATCTGGAGGCGAGGTACCCCTTCCCACAGAAGGACACCAAGGAATGGACAGATCCACCTGAAGTGGATCCCCCAGTCTCCAGGCTAGCAGCACAGACCCTTCTTTCACTGCCAGATAGCTCAACCCTCAGGGACGCAGCAGACCGGCAGGTAGAACGCATGGCTCGTTCAATTTTCGAGGCAGCAGGGGCATCCCTGGCTCCCGCGTTCGCCTCAGTTTGGGCTGCCAAGGCCATCCTGGCCTGGGCAAAGAATTTACAAGCCTTCCAAGCATCCGCTCCTGAACTGTCGGACCAAGCGGTTCAAATTGCTGTTGTAGCAGATTACATGCTCCATGCAGCTCTGGATTCAGCAAGGGGAGTCGCGGGGATAGCATCAAACGCCATCACGATTCGGCGTATCCTCTGGCTGCGGGAATGGAAAGCGGATGCAGCCTCAAAGAAGTCCCTCACGCACCTCCCCTACCTCAGTGGGAGACTTTTCGGTGAACAGTTGGACACTATGATATCCAACGCCACAGGGGGTAAGAGTACTTCTCTTCCCCAACTGAAACCTAAACGCACTTACAAGAAGCGTAACCAAACTCGATTCCGATCCTTTCGGAATTCCTCCGGCTGGTCCGTCTCATGTCCAGTACAAAATCGTAACCGTTCCCCACGCAGGGACAACTCACGATCGACGCAAAGGTCGGACAAGACCTGGCAGTCAAAAGCAGGCCAGTCTAAGCCCAGAGGAGGAAAATCTCAGACTTTCTCCTCCTCATGACTCACGGACTCTGGAAGACACCACACCAGTAGGCGGACGACTTTTGCTCTTTCATCAAGTCTGGCTGCCTAGGCTGCCTATTACAGAAGACAGGTGGGTCATGGAACTAGTGTCTTCCGGATACAAAATAGACTTCACCTCCAACCCACCGGACCGGTTCTTCCTCTCTGTCCCCCCGAAACCGCCAGCCAAGGCTCGAGCCTACCACCAAGCGGTCTCCTCGCTTTGTCAATCAGGAGTCATAGTACCGGTACCCACGACCGACCGCTTCCGAGGGTTCTACTCCAATCTGTTCGTAGTTCCCAAGAAAGGAGGCAGCGTACGGCCCATACTAGACCTAAAACAGCTCAACAAATATGTACGGGTCCGTCACTTCCGCATGGAGTCCCTTCGGTCCATCATTGCGTCCATGGAGAAGGGAGAATATCTCACCTCCATAGACATACAAGACGCATACCTGCATATACCCATTGCACCTGCCCATCAGAGGTTTCTCAGGTTCGCAATAGGCCAGGACCACTACCAATTCGTGGCTCTCCCCTTTGGACTCGCCACGGCTCCCAGAGTGTTCACCAAGGTCATGGCAGCAACCATGGACGTCCTGCATTCCAGAGGCATAGTAGTCGTTCCATACCTGGACGATCTACTCATCAAGGCTCCCACCTTCAAGGACTGCGAGTTCAGTGTCTCAATCACAACCGATACTCTGTCGCATGGGCTGGTTAATCAACCTACAAAAGTCATCACCAACCCCGAGTCAGTCCCTGACCTTCCTGGGAATGTTATTCAACACCTCCAGGGGTCTAGTTCTCCTTCCCAAGGACAAGGCACTGGCCCTCCGACTAGCAGTTCGCACCCTCCTCCGCAAACCCCCTCGATCTCTCCGGTTTGCCATGAGAGTCCTCGGCAAGATGGCAGCAGCAATAGAAGCCGTCCCATTTGCCCAGTTTCACCTCAGACCTCTCCAACTAGCCATTCTCAGGTCCTGGGACAGGAATCCCTTCTCTCAGGGAGTTCCAGCTAACGTCGTCAACCAGGAGGTCCCTGCACTGGTGGCTCAAGCCAACCTCGCTAGCAAAGGGGAAATCCTTTCTCTCAGGTCAATGGAAGGTTCTGACCACCGACGCGAGTCTGACGGGTTGGGGTGCGGTGCACCTACACCACAGGGCACAGGGCAAGTGGTCCCCAGCGGAAGCGACCATGCCCATCAACATCCTGGAAATTCGTGCCATCCTTCTGGCATTGAGGGCCTTCCATCACTTACTGGCAGCCTCTCACATCAGGATACAGTCGGACAATGCCACGGCTGTGGCATATGTGAATCATCAAGGGGGGACCCGCAGTACCCAGGCGATGCGGGAAGTGTCACATATCCTCCGCTGGGCGGAGGACACAGGGTCGGTTCTTTCGGCGGTCCACATTCCGGGTGTGGACAACTGGGAAGCAGACTTCCTCAGCCGACAAGGAATAGACTCGGGAGAGTGGTCTCTCCATCCCGAAATTTTTCAACAGATCTGTCTCCGCTGGGGGACCCCGGATGTGGACCTAATGGCATCCCATTTCAATGCCAAGGTCTCCAACTTCATTGCCAGAACACACAATCCGCGGTCGCTCGGAGCAGACGCTTTGGTTCAGGACTGGACCCAGTTCCAGCTTCTGTATATTTTTCCACCTCTCCCCCTGATATCCAGAGTGGTGAGGAAGATCAAACAAGAGGGAGTTCCAATCATCCTCATTGCACCGGACTGGCCCAGACGCACATGGTACGCCGACATCGTACAACTCACAGCAGACGCCCCCTGGCGTCTCCCCGACCGCCACGATCTTCTATCACAAGGGCCGTTCTACCACCAGAACTCAGGGGCTCTCAATTTGACGGCGTGGCCCTTGAGACCTGGGTTCTAACCCAGGCAGGGCTCTCGGCAGATGTCATTGGAACCATGATGAGAGCACGGAAACCAGCCTCTGCCAAGATTTATTACCGTGCCTGGAAAGCTTTCTTTACCTGGTGCGAATCTCGTGGCCAGATCTCACTCCCTTATTCCCTACCCAAAGTACTTGGTTTTCTCCAATCGGGTCTGGAGGCCAGGCTGTCATTGGGCTCGCTTAAGAGCCAGGTGTCAGCCCTCTCAGTGCTTTTCCAAAAGCGCATTGCTACCAAGCCGCAAGTAAGGACTTTCCTTCAGGGGGTTTCCCGATTGGTTCCCCCTACAGACGACCACTAGAAACGTGGGACCTCAACCTGGTCCTGACAGCATTGCAGGAACCACCCTTCGAACCCCTTAAGGAGGTCCCGCTCCGCCTTCTTTCCCAGAAGGTGGTTTTCCTGGTGGCAATCACCTCGCTACGCAGGGTGTCTGAACTGACAGCACTCTCCTGCAGACGGCCTTTCCTGGCATTTCACCAGGACAAGGTAGTTCTTCGTACGGTCCCATCCTTCCTTCCGAAGGTTGTGTCCGACTTCCACCTCAATGAGGAAATTTCACTACCATCCCTTTGTCCGGTTCCGGTTCATAGAGTGGAGAAGGCTCTGCATACGCTTGACCTTGTCAGGGCTTTGCGTATATACGTGTCTAGGACTGCGTCCTTCCGGAGGTCTGATTCCCTTTTCCTCCTTCCGGAAGGCGGCCATAAGGGTATGCCAGCTTCCAAAGCTACTCTTGCCAGGTGGATCAAATCCACCATACAAGAGGCGTACCGCCTTAAGAATTCTCCTCTTCCAGCCGATATTACGGCACACTCTACACGGGCGGTAGGGGCCTCCTGGGCCATTCGGCACCAGGCTTCGGCACAACAAGTGTGTAAGGCGGCCACTTGGGACTAGCTTACACACGTTTACTAAACACTACAGGGTTCATACCCAGTCCTCAGCGGACGCGAGCCTGGGTAGACGTGTCCTGCAGGCGGCGGTGCCCTAAGTGTACGGGCCTGTCTGCACAATATTCGTCCATTGCTTCCCACCCAGGGACTGCTTTAGGACGTCCCATGGTCCTGTGTCCCCCAATGAGGCGACAGAGTAAAGGAGATTTTTGTGTACTCACCGTAAAATCTCTTTCTCTTAGCCTCTAATTGGGGGACACAGCTCCCACCCTGTTGCCCTTTCCGGGCTGTTGTAACTGTTGAGTTCTCATATTGTTTCTTGAGCTCGTACATAGTTGCCTTCTTACAGGCATAATTATGTTATTCATGTTACGTTCCTCCTACTGCTTTTGCACAAAACTGGAGAAGGCTGATGCCGTCCAGGGGTGTATACTGCACAGGAGGAGCCACAGTTAATCTTTTTCAGATTATGCATAGTGTCGCCTCCTAGTGGACAGCAGCATAACACCCATGGTCCTGTGTCCCCCAATTAGAGGCTAAGAGAAAGAGATTTTACGGTGAGTACACAAAAATCTCCTTTTTGCGTCCACAGCACACTGTATCCATGGTTTTCATTAAGAGCTATATGCCTTCTTTTTTTTAATCAAATAGATTTTTATTGATTTATAAAATGCAATAAACATTTAACAATAACAAGTGTTTTTCAATTCCCCCCAGCATTAACCCCCCTTCATCCCCATCACTCCCCCCTTTCCCACTTAGACAGCTCACGTCCTTCTTTTAACATGTCTTGTAGCATTATATACTTTAGTATAATATAATGTCCTTCACTATGAATTTATATACCATTATTTTATAGGCGACACCTCCTCAGGCCTATTTTCCCTTAATCTCCTCCTAACCCAATTCCAACCAAGGCGTCCACAATTTGTCATACAGAACCATTTTCCCTCTTTTCTGATATACTCCCTTTTCTAAGGCTATGACCTTCCCCGCATTCTTGATGTATTCTCCCCTCGAGGGAGGCTCCGCCTTCATTCAGTTTCTTGCTATGACCTTCCGAGCCATATATAACAGTCTAGCAATTGCTATTTTCAATGTGTTATCTACAATTATCTCATCCACATATCCCAGCACGCACACCACTGGTTCCCTTGGAATTACACATCTATACGCTCCTTCTATCCGGCTGAGAACCACTAACCAGAAGACAGTCAACCTCGGACACGACCAGAGCATGTGGAACATTCCGGCATTATCATTCCTACACCTAGGGCATTCCGAATTGGGTCTCGACCCAGCTCTATATAGAACATCCGGAGACCTATATACTCTGTGTATAACATAAAGCTGAGAAAGTCTATACGGCTCATTCATTGATAGCTTCGGTACCCATTCTAAAACAGAGTCCCATGTTTAATCCTCCAAGCGACCCAACTCTTTCCCATTTAGCCCTCGCCCCAAACGGATATCCTAATAAGTAAGTATGGAGTAAGTCCTTATATAAGGAAGGGATAACACCCCTCGATGTTCCTGCACCGCAGATATATTCCAATACTAAGTCACTTTGAATTTTGAGGCAATCCCCCCTATTCTGAGCCAAAAAGGCATTTCGATCTTGTCCATATTGATAACCCCCAGTTGTCTTGAGGCCATACTCAGACTGCAGCTGGGAAAAGGACTTCAACTCCCGTCGCTCTAAATTCTGATAAACATATCTAATCCCTTTAGCCTGCCATCCTGATATACATCCCATTGCCAAAAATTCTGGTAAATTATTATTAAACCATATTGGGGAAAACCTGGTAAGACAAGTGACCTCACAAATATGTTTGACTCTTCCCCATCTATATATATGAGGCATCGTGATTACTCGCTAATCCCGTCCCCTGCACAGTAGCTCCGCTCCCCACCACATCACCACACACAATCCCGCCCCCCACCACATTACCACACACAATCCCGCCCCCACCACATTACCACACACAATCCCGCCCATAACCACACATAATCCCGCCCCCCACCACATCACCACACATAATCCCGCCCACCCACCACATCGCCACATAATCCTGCCCCCCCCACCAAATCGCCACACATAATCCCGCCCCCACCACATCACCACACACAATCCCGCCCCTCCACCACATCACCACACATAATCCCGCCCCCCACCACATCACCACACATAATCCCGTCCCCCCACCACATCACCACACGTAATTCCACCCCTCCACCACATCACCACACATAATCCCGCCTCCCACCACATCACCACACATAATACCGCCCCTCCACCACATCGCCAAACATAATCCCTCCCACCACCACATTACCACACGAGGCTCCGTTCCCACACATTACCACACGAGGCTCCGTTCCCACACATTACCACACGAGGCTCCGTTCCCACACATTACCACACGAGGCTCCGTTCCCACACATTACCACACGAGGCTCCGTTCCCACACATTACCACACGAGGCTCCGTTCCCACACATTACCACACGAGGCTCCGTCCCCACACATTACCACACGAGGCTCCGTCCTCACACATTACCACACGAGACTCCGTCCCCACACATTACCCAGCAGCGTTAATTAGATAGCAATGAGCGTGCCGAGCGTTAGCTGGCTGGAAACAGCTAGTATTTTATATATCAAAAGCAATGTTGGATATATTTTTCCAAGCATCCCAAGGGAGCCATCCTCTAAACACTGTACCGCCGGACTTCTTTTGGCAATCTTTTCTATTAAAAGTTGCACCCCGTTGGTGGACGTCACCTGCTCCCAGCCCTTTAAATGTTGACATTGGGCTGCAAGGAAATATATCTCAGGATTAGGCAAGGGCAGACCCCCCGCGTCTTTAGGCCGCTGAAGCGTCTCCAACCTAATTCGTGGGTGCTGTCTCCCCCACACCAGACTTCTAAATAATGAGTTAATCAGGTTGAATTTCCCACGTGGTATCCAGATAGGTGAATTATGAAGAACATACAATATTTTAGGCATCAGAATCATTTTGATAAGGTTAACTCGACCCACAACAGACAAATGCAGCTTAGACCAAGCCCCTACCTTAGCCTTAAGAGTTTCCAGCACCGGTGTCAGATTCTTGTGCAAGTAATTTGTAATTGGCAAAGAGATTGATATCCCAAGATATTTGAATTGGTCTGCTATCTTAAGTCTACCCCCTTCCGTAGAATCACCCAGCTCACCCCTCACATCATCCACCATGAATAAAATTGATTTATTCCAGTTTATTTTTAGTCCTGATAGAGAGCCAAATCCCTCAATGAGCCGCATAGCATTGCTCAATGAGTCATGCGGGTCCCCCAGAAATAGCAGTATATCGTCAGCGTAGAGCGCTATCTTTTCTTCTATCGACCCATATTTGAACCCTAAAACCTCGGTGGATTGTCGAATTTTGGCGGCCAACGGTTCCACGGCCAGAGCAAACAAAAGAGGGGAGAACGGGCACTCCTGTCTCGTTCCTCTATGCAGCTGAATCGTGTGAGAAAGCTCACCATTCACTCTCACTCTAGCTGATGGTTGCTCATATAGCAGCTGAACCCAAGACACGAAATGTGGGCCAAAGCCAAAACAGTGAAGAGCTATATGCCTTCTTATTTACCTAGAGTTTTAACTTGTACATGTGGATCGCATGGCGAGTTCTGTTCAGACAATGATTTCTGAAAATACTGAGCTCATGCAGTAATTTGCACAACCGAATGGTGTCTGCTTTTAACCCCCTCTTCCCCACCCCCCAAGCCAGTTTTCACTTTCATGACTAGGCCAAATTTTTCAGTTCTGACCACTGTCACTTTATGAGGTAACTAGCTGTTTCCAGCCAGCTAACGCTCGGCATGCTCATTGCTATCTAATTAACGCTGCTAGTGATTAAACTAAAGTAAATAATGACAACATTCAATAGCGCTTACGCAGGTGGTAAATTAACTTAAAATGAAGTTAATAACAATAATTAAAAGTCAGAATAATACTAATACATTTTATTCACAGTGTAAAATCAAAAGCAAACTGGATTTGTGTGGTAATGTGTGGGGACGCAGCCTCGTGTGGTAATGGGTGGGGACAGAGCCTCGTGTGGTAAAGTGTGGGGACGGAGCCCCGTATGGTAATGTGTGGAGACGGAGCCTCGTGTGGTAGTGTGGGGACGGAGCCTCGTGTGGTAATGTGTGGGGACGGAGCCTCGTGTGGTAATGTGTGGGGACGGAGCCTCGTGTGGTAATGTGGGGGGACGGAGCCTCGTGTGGTAATGTGGGGGGACGGAGCCTCGTGTGGTAATGTGGGGGGACGGAGCCTCGTGTGGTAATGTGGGGGGACGGAGCCTCGTGTCGTAATGTGGGGGGACGGAGCCTCGTGTGGTAATGTGGGGGGACGGGATTGTGTGGTGATGTGGGGGGCGGAGCTACTGTGCAGGGGGCGGGATTAGCGAGTAATCACGATGAGATAGAGATATATATATATAGATAGATAGATAGATAGATATAGATAACTCTGGAGCACTTCAATGGATCACTATGATTGAGACTTGTTTTTTTTTTTCCTTCATGATATATTGTACTTTTCATGATAGTGGTAATAATTGTTCGGTATGACTTGCGTTTATTTGTGAAAACACCTGAAGTTTTGTGAAAATTGTGCAATTTTTAACTTAATTTTATTTTTTTTGCCCTTACACCACTTAAAAACTTTCTTAGGGAGTTATAAGGGTTAAAAGTTGACCAGCAATTTCTCATCATTCCAACAAAATATACAAAACCAATTTTTTTAGGGACCGCGTCACATTTTAAGTGTCTGAGGGCCCTATGTGACAAAAAATACTTACAAAAATTCTAAACACTGCCCCCCCCCCAAAAAAAAAAAACTTCTCACAACCACATTCAAGAAGTTTATTAACCCTTCATGTGCTTCACTTTAACTAAAGCAATGTGGAAGGAAAAAATGAACATCTTTCCCACATAAATGTAACTTTATTCCCAACTCTGCGTTTTCACAAGGGTAACAGGAGAAAATGCACCATAAAATTTGTTGTGCAATTTCTCCTGAGTACACCAATATTCCATATGTGGTCAAAAACTACTTATGAGGCACAGTGCAAAACTCAGAAGAGAAGAAGCGCCATATTGTAGTTCAGATTGGTTTGAGGGTGCCATGTCTCATTGGCAGAGCCCCTGAGGTGCCAGATCAACAGAAACCCCCTATATGTGAACTCATTTTACAAACTACACCCCCCCCCCTCCCATTCATCTAGGGGTATATTGAGCATTTTGACTAACATTGGGCGGTGAAGAAAGAATTACATTTTTACCACTAAAAAAATGTACCTAAGTTTGTTGTGCGATTTCTCCTGAGTACTTTAATACCCTACATTTAATTGTGAACTACTTTTCAGGCACAGTGCAAAGCGCAGAAGGGAAGGAGTGCCATATGCCATATTATAGTGGAGATTTCACTTTAATGATTTGCAGGTGCAGCGAGCCGCTGGGATAGCCCCTGAGATGCTAGAACAGCAGAACCATCCACCACCCCCATCACCCCTCATAAGTGACCCCATTTTACAAACTACACCTTGCGATGAATTCATCTAATAGTGCAGTGATCATATTGACACCACGGGTGTGTCAGTTAATTTTATACCATTGGGCAATGAAGAAAAAATAATTACATTTTTACCACATTTTGTTTTAGCCCCAGACCGTAAATTTTCACATTGGGAAAATGGGTAAAAATGGCACCAAAATCTCTCTCTCGCTACATTGGGGGACACAGGAAACCATGGGTGTATGCTGCTGCTGTTACTACACTAAGCACAAAGTTAGCTCCTTCTCCGCAGTGAACACCCCCCCACTGGCACTAGGTTAATCAGTTTTGGCTTAGTGTCAGTAGGAGGTTCACATTTCTTTTTCACTAATTCCATATCTACCTCGGTTTTCGGTGTTTTCCAGTAACTTCTCTCCTTTTTCAAATGGATCTTCTCCTATACCTCTGGAGGGATGCAGTGTGAACAGTCGCACTGTACTGCCACCCCGTATCCTCATATGTCTAGCTGTCAGGACCCCAACCCCTAACACAGAAGATTGTTTAGGTGACTCCTAACTTTGGTCCTGGCCTCTGTCTCCTAAACACTCGCCCACTAGAGCCTGTCTGTTTCAGGAGGCATGGATGTCCCTCAATTTAAGAGGCTCGGACGTCTATCGATGGTCTTCTATGGAGAGGTACATCTTTTTCACAGGTTCTTGTCCAGAGGTGTTGAGGAGAAGGTTCAGGTAAGGATGAAGAAAGGAAAGAATGAAGATAAAGGATAGCTTTCTCTTATTTTATTTAGGGCAGGCACTGGGGATGAGCAGCGCAGCAGGGATCGGGGGCGCAAGGTTACGGTACTGTTAACTTTGTGGCCTCCGTGCCGCCCTCCCCTTCTTCATCGGTGAGTGTTTTCCACTTTAGTTCCCGGCTTTAGCACGGCCTAGCCTCGGCAGCTAGCTTTGCCCCTCTTCCCAGCATCATCGTGCAGGCTTTTTTCCTGCCCGTTGTGGACACGCCCCCTCATCTTAATAGCTCCACCCCTTTCAAAACTTTGAAGGTTAGCTTTGCCCCTTCTTGGAGCTCCCTTGGTTAGCTCCACCCCTTTTCTGAGCCCCCACGGTTAGCTCTGCCACCTTTTCCCGGCCTCATCGTGCAAGTTCTGCATAAGCCCCGTTTTCCTCCAGTGGCCCGGAATCTCCGTGTGCTTTTCACGCTGCGGGCCTTCCTCTTCCTCCCTGCTGTCACCATTTGCTGGCATCGGAAGGTAGCTTTTCTCTGCAGGAAGTCCTGCATTTACTCCTGCAACTGTCCTGGAGCTCCCTCTACAGCCTGGAACCAGACAGGTCCTGCATCTTGTTAGTAGCTGTGCTCTGCAGACTGACACTCTCCTCAGCATATATCATTCTGTCCCCTAACCTTCTGGCACCAGTTAGTGGGTCTGCTTGTTATCATGCCTAATCCTAAATGAGAGTGCTCTCACCCTCCTGCTTCTTTTTCCTCTGCTTTTATCCGACACTTTGTCTCCTCTTCATGTAATTGCAAGCTCCCTTCAGGCCAATCCTCTCTGTCAGGACTGCAGCAGGCCCCCCATGCCTGCTACCCAAGAGTCCCCTATTGCCCAGGAGGGAGTGGAGCCCCTAAGCTAGTGTGGGTTACCTCTGTCATAATCTGTGGCGGACTTTGCTAGGGTTTTGCAGACCACGGTGTCCGCTCTTGACAGGTTGCCCCTTCATGCCATTGCTAGCGGATCGCGGAACTCACCAGCTGTGCCTACCAACTAGGGCCGTAAGAGATACAGGCAGGAGTGTGGATGACTCGGACCTGGATTCTGACCAGGCCTCTAATATGAGAGACATGGTCCTGTCCTGAACCTCATTGTGGCGGTCAATCAGACCTTAAACATTATGGATACCGCTTCGGAACCCGCAGAACAGGCGGTTTAATTTTGACGGTGGTGACCATCTCCTAAGGTCTTTGCCATACAGGGAGAATTTGAGGAGTTACTTTCCAGTGAACGGGAAAACCCGACCAGATGCTTCCAAAAAGGGAAGCGCCTCGGCATCCTATATCTCTTCGCCCCTGAGCTCACAGTGAACTGGACCGCTTCTCCAACTGTGGACCCTCCAGTTTCCAGACGATCCACCACCACGGTCATACTGCTTACGACTGGTGCATCCGTCAAGGACTCCAATGATAGGATCATAGTCTTTTGGTAAGTCTGCCTTTGAAGCAGCCACTTCTACATTGTGCCCTGCTTTTGCCACCACCTGGGTGTCAAAGTCCATAGCTGCATGGGCTAAAGAACTCTGTCAGGGCATTCTTTCTGGAGCCCAACCGGAGGAATTGGCTGACCTCGTGGACCAGATTTCTCATGCAGGGAGATACATGGTATCCGCCTCCCTGGACGCCGCTTCATGTGCCAGGATAGGAAAAGGACTTCTTTTAAACCCACACCGTCCTGGCTTTACCGTAATGTACAGGCTAGATCCACCAGGCCTAGACCTAGCAGATCTTCCTCTTTATGACTCTCCAGATTCCAGGGACTCTCCCAGGCTTGGCGGCCGTCTCTAATTTTTCAGTGATGTTGGCTCGCCTTGGTAGAGGACGCATGGGCCAGGGAGGTTGTATCCTCTTGATTCTAAATAGATTTTGTTTTGTGGCTCTGAGATCGATTCTTTGAATCCCGTCCTCCAAGAGATGCTTCACTGGTTCCGGGGTTCTTCACGTCAATTACCTCCCTTCTCAGTTAAGGTGTCATCTGTCCCGTCCCAGACCAGGAACGGTTCACAGGGTTTTATTTGAACCTATTTGTTGGGCTGAAGAAAGACGGCGCAGTTCGACCCATCCTTGACCTAAACTTACTGAACAAAAGGGTCCGTCTGCGACATTTCAGGATGGCGTCCCTTTGTTCAGTAATTGTTTCCATGGAGTCGCAGGAGTTCCTGTGCTCCGTAGACATCCAGAACGCCTACCTCCATGTCCCTATCTTCCTAGGTCATGAGAGATACCTTCGTTTCGCTGTGCGGCAGGACCATTTTCAGTTTGTCGCTCTGCCTTTTAGGCTTTAAATCGCTCCCAGGGTTTTCACAAAAATCATGGCAGCTTTAATGGCCATTTTGCGCAGCAGAAGTCTAGTGCTCATCCCATACCTCGACGACTTTCTCATCAAGGCTCCGTCCTTTTATTAGACCCACGAAAGTCTGTCCATCGTTCTAGACACCCTGTCCCAATTCGGATGGCTATTGAACAGGGCAAAGTCTTGCCTAGTCCCAACCGGGCGCCTCCTTTTTCTAGGCATGCTGTTCAGCACCCATTAGATAAGAGTTTTTCTTCCCAAGGAGAAAAGAGCAATACTCCAGCAGGGGGTTCGCTCTCTGCAGTGTCCTCGGCTTCCTTCCTTCCGCTCAGCCATGGCGGTCCTGGGAAGGATGGTAGCAGCGTCAGAAGCGATTCCTTTTGCACAATTCCATTCAAGACCACTTCAGCAGGCCATCCTATCTCAGTGGAACAAGTCTGTTCTTTCTCTGGATTTTCCGGTTCGGCTCTCGTCCCGAGTCAAACAATCTCTCAATTGGTGGCTGTCATACCCTCTAATCTTCCAGGGTCGGTCCTTCCTTTCTGTTCACAGTCATGTGGTGACGATGGATGCCAGCCTTCTCGGCTGGGGTGCGGTCTTTCGCCACCTGACTGTCCACGGTCGTTGATCGGCAGATTAATCTTCTGCTGATCAACATCCTCTAGATAATGGCCATTCTTCTGTTCCTCCGTCACTGGGAAAGGCTTCTCGGTGGTCTGCCGATCCGAGTTCAAATGGACAATGCCACGGCGGTGGCATATGTCAATCACCAGGGAGGAACTCTGAGTTCCATGGTGATGGCCGAGGTATCCAAGATTCTGCTCTGGGCAGAGGCGACGGTGCGCGCCGATGCTCTAGCAATACCCTGGTCACGGTTTGTTCTTCCCTATTTGTTTCCTCCCTCTTCTTCCAAGGCTGTTGAGGAAGATCAATGCGGAAGGGGTGTCGGTAATTTTGATTGCACCGGATTGGCCCAGGAGTTCTTGGTTCGCAGAGATCATCAATCTTCTCGTGGACGCTCCCTGGAGGCTTCCAGACCGACCGGACCTTCTGTCCCAAGGACTGATCTGCCACCAGAATTCTCGGTTGCTCGATTTAACAGTGTGGCTGTTGAAACCGCGGTTCTGAAAGCATCGAGTTTTCAGATCGGGTGATTCAGACCAGAAAGCCATCGTTGTCCCGGGTTTATTATTGGACTTGGAGGGTCTATTTCAGCTGGTGTGAGTCTAATCACATACCGCCTATGTCCTTTGCTCTCCCTTCCATTCTGGCTTTTCTCCAGGTGGGATTTAATGCGGGTCTGGCTCTTAGTTCGCTAAAAGGCCAGGTGTCAGTGCTTTCTATTCTTTTTCAGAAAAACTAATCCTCCCGTTCTCAGGTCAGAACTTTTCTCCAAGGGGTAGCACATGCTGCACACCCGTACCGGACACCCGTGGACCCCTGGGACCTCAATCTGGTCCTGGAGGCCCTTAGGAGTTCTCTTTTGGAACCTGTCCGAGAGGTCTCTGTCCTTTCTGTCTTGGAAGGTGGTGTTTCTTGTGGCCATCACGTCCATTAGGCACGTCTTGGAATTGGCAGCTCTTTCCTGTCGCCTCCCCTTCTTTCTTGGTTCTCCACCAGGAAAAGGTGGTTTTGCTGCCTCTACCTTCTTTCCTTCCCAAGGTGGTGTCCGCATTTCACCTAAATGAGGATATTGTCTTCCCTTCCTTTTTGCCCAGCTCCGTCTCCTCCTCTGGAGCTTTCACTGAACAGGTTAGACCTGGTCAGGGCGGTGTGGGTCTATTTGGCTAGGACCGCCCCCTTGAGGAAGACGGACTCTTTGTCATTCCAGAGGGTGCGTGTAGAGGGCTGCCGGCCTCCAAGGATACGATTGCTCGCTGGATCCGGACTGTAATTTTGGAGGCATACCAGGTTAAGAACAGATCGCTTCCCCCTGTGATTAAGGCACACTCTATTCGGGCAGTGAGCGCCTCCTGGGCGGTTCACCATAGGGCATCTGCCCTGCAACTCTGCAAAGCGGCAACCTGATCTTCCATCCACGCGTTTGACAAATTTTACAGGGTCCATACCTATGCCAGCCTAGGTAGAAGGGTCTTGCAGACGGCAGTGGTGAGTTCTCCGACCTGAACGGAGTTTCTGCTGTTCCCTGCCCAGGGACTGCTTTGGGATGTCCCATGGTTTCCTGTGTCCCAAAATGACGCGATAGAGAAAACAGGATTTTTGGTTACTCACCGTAAAATCTGTTTCTTGGAGCCTTCATTGGGGGTTACAGCACCCTCCCATGTTTATCAGCTCTGATTACTGTTATATTGTTACATTTTTGAATTGTGTGTTTTCTTTCTCTTTTACATGTTGCTTCTCCTACTGCTTTCTCACTAAGTGATTAACCTAGTGCCAGTCGGCGGGGTGTACACTGTGGAGAAGGAGCTAACTTTTTTTGTGCATAGTTTAGTGGCAGCAGCATACACCCATGGTTTCCTGTGTGCCCCATTGAAGGCACCGAGAAACAGATTTTACGGTGAGTAACCAAAATCCTGTTTTGTTACACAATTTCTGTGGAATGTAGAAATACCCCATATGTGGCTGTAAGTGCTGCTTAGCCATACGGTGATATTTGGAGAGCTATTTGCCTCCTGGAGCACAGATTTTCCTAGAATAGTTTGCAGACTCCATATACAGAGTCCCTAAATGTTAGAAGAGCAAAATTCCCCCTCAAGTGACACCATTTTGGAAATTATACCCCCTTTTGGGACTTTTTCTACTGGTGTAGTGATGATTTTGACTACATGGATGTTTTCCAGAAAAAAAGCAGCAGCGGATGTTGCTGAGTGAAAATTGCAAATCTGCTGTTGTTGTGTCCAGTATGTTGTAGTGCTTAGTACGTTATAGTGCCCAGCTTGGCTTTTGGAGACAAGCACCCGTAAATTAGGTGGGCTCTCGTCGCTACAAAAATGCTGTGTGGGACTCTGAAGGGATAAGGTGACATTTTCAGAGCTACCATTTTTATTTACATTCGTCTTTTTGTTCGGCATATGATATAGGCTGAGGTGAGGCCACGCCCCCTCACCTCGAACTGCAGACCGGGAGTCCTTATTGGGGGTTTGGTGTGACCGCAGCTGCTCTTCATTGCTCACCCCTCTAGTCTGGGACATGACGGCAGTGTCTAGCTCCATGCTGTTATCAGCCAGTCTCCTGATAATAGCTGATTCTCTGCTGAGAACAGGGGGCGTGGCCACACCCCCTCTTCTCGGACTGGCTGTTACTCACAGGGGGGGGGTGGGGGTGGATGGGAGCTACACACTAGTGTATGATGTACCGTCCCAGATGGGAGGGGGAAGCAGTGAGGAGCAACTCCTGTCACACTGAATTACAAGGGTTCTAAAGATAATAAAACTGCACTGGGCCTCTCATCTTTATAGTTTCAGGGCAGGGACAGTGCAACAATTTTTATCTCCCCAGATGATTAATTGAATTTATTAATACGTTGCATGGAAGAATAGCAGAAGAACTCTTTAAGTTCTGAAAGGTGCTTTAACATTGTTACGGAATGTAAAATTCAGCTATTTACTAAATCTGATATTTTTAACACCTTCCTGACCAGGCCAATTTTCTGTCTTTGATTTATCATTGTTTTCCCCTCCCCTTCTTCCAAGAGCTATAACTTTTTTTCTGCCACATAGACAAATAAGGCCTCGTTTTTCATGAGATGAGTTGTACTTTTGAATTACACAATTCATTTTACCACATAATGTACTAGAAAACTGTAAAAAAAAATCCTAGTGTGGTGGACTTACGAGAATAAAGAAATTGGGGGTAGGTGGTATTGTTTTTATGGTGGACATTGTGTGATAAAAATGACCTGGCAATCTGATTTTCCTCATTGGTACAATTATGGCAATACCAGATTTTCTCAGGTTTTGTTTTTGTTTTTTATCCCAGTAGTGGAAAAAAAATCAAATTGATTGTGCCATTGTTTTTTTTTGAGATCCGTAACATTTTCTTTTTTCTGTCTATGTTGCCGGGAAAGGGCTTCTCATTTACGAGGCCAGATGTTTTTGTGATTGTTACCATTTTGGGATTACATATGAGATTTTGATCACTTTCTTCAGCATTTTTTTGTATGGTCTTGCAGTGATTAAAAAAAAATCCCAAGTAGTTACCAATCGAGTTAGGCCACGTTCACATTTGCGGTCAGCGCCGCAGCGTCGGGCGCCGCATGCGTCATGCGCCCCTATATTTAACATGGGGGCGCATGGACATGCGTTGTGCTGCGTTTTGCGCCGCATGGCCGCAAGCGTTGGACGCAAGAAACGCATCAAGTTGCATTTTTTTTGCGTCCAACTTTCGGCCAAAAACGACGCATGCGGCGCAAAACGCAGCGTTTTAGCGTGCGTTTTGCCACGTTTTTGTTTGCGTTGTGCGCTGCGGCGCCGACGCTGCGGCGCACAACGCAAATGTGAACGTAGCCTTAGTTATATATTTTGATAGATTGTGCTTTTATGGCCATGATGGTGTATTTTTTTTTTACATTTTTTTTGGTCCGTGATGGCAGACCTGGGGGTCTTCAGTAGACCCCTAACCTTCTTTTCAACCCATCAGCGACCCGAGATCATGTCAAGGTGCAATCTATGGGTGCATAGAATAATTGCCCCCCAAGACTATTAATGCCACTGTCAGAGATTGATCTGCTCCACCCGTGACTGTTAAAGGCAGTCCCTGTCTGTGTGTCACAGCCGTTATCTGCTGGGAAACGCCCTTGAGCCCGCTCCATACACCCGTCCCCCACTTTGGCCGTACATGTACGACGGGTTTTGGGAAGGGGTTGTCTCATGTTCCTATATTTAGGAGCATACCACTCCTCTGCCTCGCACCCTGTTTGCCCATGGGTGATGTGCTCCTGAAGATGGTTTGGGCAGGTGGCATGGTTGTCCCGAAATTGCTGCGCTCTAACTTTGTTAGCAGAGGAAGCTTTGCCTGCGCAGCATCAGAGATCACGGGGCCAATGAGGCTGGCTGGATTAAACTAGCTTCAGAGTGGTGCTTACATGCCGTACAGCAAACAGTTTGCAAGCAACGCACCTTGTCTAGGTGGTGGCCGGTAACCTTGGCAATGAGCAGTCCACCATAGAAAGAAAAATCCATGTGTGCTTGAGAACCGAGAAGACTTGTAATAACAGGTAATTTGCAAATAATCGTTTTTAAAAAGCACTTTACAATTTTACCCATTAAATAAAAGGAAGAAAACCCTTTAAAGAGCTGACCCATCTTTAAAGCAGGGATCTCGTGGCATAATATTACTGGGTTGCTGTGTTATAAATAAAATACTTGTCTATAATATTGTGTGATGAGAAACGAGATATGTTATTCTAACATTTTATTTCTAGGAACCACAGGATGAGTTATTCCTGGCCATAGTCGGCACAATGGAGGAGATGGTCGATGATGATGTGGATTGTTACTGGCTGATCAAGAACTTTGTGCATCATTTAGACTCTAAGTTCAGGGATTCCCAGCAGCAGCTGGTAAGAGCTGGTGTGTACCCAATAATACTGTGAAATGACGTATAAACTGTAGTTGCTTCCTAATATGCTTCTAATACCAAATATACATTATTTCAATATTTAAGCTGTGCATCCGTAGTGTGCCAGCAGCTGCAGATGTTCATGTTTCTTCTACCTGTATTTGTACTATGACAATCTGGTTAATAACTCCTTCCATATGCCAAATAACACATCATAGGTAAATGCGGTTCGGATCTCCAAGACTAGTGAAGATCCTCCGCGAACAATACAAAGAAAATTATTCCTATAACATGCAGACCCAAAACAAGATGGAATAACCATAAACATCCAATTACAATAAAAAAAACATTTTTATTGAAAAATGTATTAAAAAATTACAGAACAATTTTATAAGTAAGGTCTTTTATAGGAGGAACAAGAAAGGGGGGACCCATTCACATACGGTGTCACCCATGGGGGTATATGCAATTGAACATAATTTATAAGCGTGAAGTGGTCAACAGATGCAAAATAATGAATAGCAACACTATTGGATAAATGTGTCACCTCAATATCATAACTTGTGCAAAAATGCTATGAAGAAAGGGGAACACATAGATATCAGAAACCACATCCATGAATAAACTCATGCCAGTTGAAGATGGATGCAATGCTAAAGTTACCATGGCGTGTTGAGATGGGGACTCCTGACACTGCCCTGACGCGCATTTCGTTTTCTCAAGGGAATGTGCCTGGAAAATAGTCAGATATGTGTTCCCCCTATTTTTGACTCTTATCTTCATTGCGTTTGATAGAGGTGACACACATTTATCTAATAACGTTGCTATTCATTATTTTGCATCTGTTGACCACTACATGCATATAAATGATGTTCAATTGCATATACCCCCCCCATGGGCGACACCATATACAGATGGGTCCCCCTTTTCTTGTTTCTCGTTTCTCCTATAAAAGACCTCTTATAATTACCGTATATACTCGAGTATAAGCCGAGATTTTCAGCCCAAATTTTTGGGCTGAAAGTGCCCTCTCGGCTTATACTCGAGTCATGATCGGTGGTGGGGTCGGCGGGTGAGCACTGTCATATACTCACCTGCTTCCGGGGCTCCTGGCGCTCCCCCTGCCCGTCCCACGGTCTCCGGGTGCCGCAGCCTCTTCCCCTGAGCGGTCACGTGGGACCGCTCATTAGAGAAATGAATAGGCGACTCCACCTCCCATAGGGGCGGAGCCGCCTATTCATTTCTCTAATGAAGCGGTGCCGGTGACCGCTGATAGAGGAAGAGGCTGCGGCACCTAAGACAGGCAGGGGGAAGGAGCGGGACGCCGGGAGCAGGTAAGTATCTCATAGTCACCTTTCCTCGTTCCACACGCCGGGTCCGGGTGTCGCGCCATCTTCCCGGCGTCTCTCTCTCTGCACTGACTGTTCAGGCAGAGGGCGCGATGACGCATATAGTGTGCGCGCCGCCCTCTGCCTGATCAGTCAGTGCGGAGAGACGCCGGGAAGATGGCGCCGAGGAGCTGCAAGCAAGACAGGTGAGTATGTGTTTTGTTTTTTTTTATTGCAGCAGCAGCAGCTATGGGGCAATAATGGACGGTGCAGAGCACTATATGGCACAGCTATGGGGCAATGGTGCAGAGCACTGTATGGCACAGCTATGGGGCAACGGTGCAGAGCACTATATGGCACAGCTATGGGGCAGTAATGGTGCAGAGCACTATATGGCACAGCTATGGGGCAATAATGGACGGTGCAGAGCACTATATGGCACAGCTATGGGGCAATGGTGCAGAGCACTATATGGCACAGCTATGGGGCAACGGTGCAGAGCACTATATGGCACAGCTATGGGGCAGTAATGGTGCAGAGCACTGTATGGCACAGCTATGGGGCAATAATGGACGGTGCAGAGCACTATATGGCACAGCTATGGGGCAATGGTGCAGAGCACTATATGGCACAGCTATGGGGCAACGGTGCAGAGCACTATATGGCACAGCTATGGGGCAACAGTGCAGAGCACTATATGGCACAGCTATGGGGCAATAATGGACGGTGCAGAGCACTATATGGCACAGCTATGGGGCAACGGTGCAGAGCACTATATGGCACAGCTATGGGGCAATAATGGACGGTGCAGAGCACTATATGGCACAGCTATGGGGCAACGGTGCAGAGCACTATATGGCACAGCTATGGGGCAATAATGGACGGTGCAGAGCACTATATGGCACAGCTATGGGGCAACGGTGCAGAGCACTATATGGCACAGCTATGGGGCAATAATGGACGGTGCAGAGCACTATATGGCACAGCTATGGGGCAATGGTGCAGAGCACTATATGGCACAGCTATGGGGCAATAATGGACGGTGCAGAGCACTATATGGCACAGCTATGGGGCAATGGTGCAGAGCACTATATGGCACAGCTATGGGGCAACGGTGCAGAGCATTATATATATGGCACAGCTATGGGGCAACGGTGCAGAGCATTGTATATATGGCACAACTATGGGGCAACGGTGCAGAGCACTATATGGCACAGCTATGGGGCAATAATGGACGGTGCAGAGCACTATATGGCACAGCTATGGGGCAATGGTGCAGAGCACTATATGGCACAGCTATGGGGCAACGGTGCAGAGCATTATATATATGGCACAGCTATGGGGCAACGGTGCAGAGCATTGTATATATGGCACAGCTTTATGTGGAGCATCTATGGGGCCATAATGAACGGTATGGAGTATCTATTTTTAATTTTGAAATTCACCGGTACCTGCTGCATTTTCCACCCTAGGCTTATACTCGAGTCAATAAGTTTTCCCAGTTTTTTGTGGCAAAATTAGGGGGGTCGGCTTATACTCGGGTCGGCTTATACTCGAGTATATACGGTATGTATTTTTTTTTTTAATACATTTTTCAATTAAAAAAAAAAATTATTTGGTGTTTTTTTTTTTTTTTTTTGCTTACTCAGTTTTGTGTTGGTATAAAGGAGACCCACTAGAAAACTAAACCTATTCTGTAGTGAGCAGAGCAGTGGCAGACACGGGCGATTAAAAATCCTAGTTTAGCATCTGTGTAGAGTTGATGCTGCACAATGCCAGCTAATCAAGAGTTGCGGAGGCGTTTTTCACAGCTCCTGTTCAGCAGAGCGAGATTACTAACTGGGTGGACTGGGTTGTATGAATCAATTTGCACCGATTCTACTGATCCTGCGATAGCGCCAACCGTTGAATAGAAAGGGATTGTCCACCAATGATATACCCCTTTCTTCCAACTGTTGTATCACAAGGGCACGTAGCATGGTTTATGTCCATTTCTCCATTTTAAAATTGTGTATTGTGCACGGCTGATCTCGTATGTATGTGGGGTTTTTTTTTTTTTGGTTTTTTTTAAAGACAATATATTTCCCACTTGTCTTTGTTCATAACCATGTCTGTAAATTGAGATTACAAACAGCAGCTCAAATATTGGCTGTATCCAGATGATGCTTTTTCCACTTAGTGTGGTCACCGGCAAATCATGAGACATACACGCTGCACATATTTATAGAGGTCTAGATGGAGGCCACATTTCAATGCAACGTTCTCATTTCTCTATTACAGCAGAAGGGATTTGAGCATTACCTGAACTTAGAAGATGGTAGACTTGTGGCACATCTCAAGGCATGCAGTGCTCTGGAGAAACTCCCGTATAACTTGTGGTTCAGGAAATGCTTTGCAGGTTGTTTACCGCCGTCCAGCTTACAAAGGTACAATTGGTTGTATCCTTCCGGCTGCTTCGCCTCCGTGACATGGGCGCTCACAGCACTATCATCAATAAGCGTTGTTTTCTTGGCAGAAGCCGATCAGTTGTCCACCAAGATTAATAATGTTGATTGTTCATTTACATGTAACCATGTGCGGGTGGGTGGGAGGATTGTGGTTGGTGTTGATGATGATGCCTGTAAAGTGCCGTGGAAATGAATGATGTCATATAAGTGAGAAGAATAAATAGGGTTTGTGGGATCGCTCATGACTTTACATCATTGTCTATTTACATGATGCCATATAATAGATTTGATGAAATGACAAGCTGAAGGGCAGGTTTACATTGGGCAATGACCGGGAAGAAATGGACACCGTGGCCTTTTTTGACACTGCTGAGATTGTGTGCAGATGAAAGTAGCAGTGTACACTAATAGGTGATGTGCACACGTTCAGGAAAGTGTGCAGAGTTTTCCTGAGCAAATTCGGACTACTTTTGCAGGAAATCCGCACACGTATTCGCGCTTTTGTGATTTTTTTTTTTTGCATTTTTTTTGCGTTTTTTTTCTGGAGGTTCTCAATGCAATATTATAGCAGCAGATCCACGAAAAATCCGCAAAATTAATGAACATGCTGCGTTTTTTTTCCGCGATGCGTTTTTATCGCGGAAAAAACGCAACATGTGCCCAAAAATTGTGGAATGCATTAAAAATGATGGGATGCTTATGCAGCTGAAAACCACCATAAAAACGCGAAAAATCCGGAACGTGAGCACACAGCCTAAATCTGGGGAGAAGGTTTTGCAATTTAGCAGCTTGTATATTTGTTGTTTTCTCTATTTCTATGCATATGTCTGACAAATCCTCAAGTGCTGTGCTCCACCTGCAGGGTATGGGACAAACTGGTGAGTGGATCCTGCAAGATTCTTCTGTTTGTTGCTGTAGAAATCCTTCTGACCTTCAAGATGAAAGTGATGGCCCTTAATAATGCTGACAGTATTAATGAATTTCTGGAAAAGGTAACATTGTTTGGTTTTCATTTTGTTGTCTTCCTGTACACATGTTTAATACAGTGTTGTCCTGATAAATTCTAGTCCCTGCCAATTAATCCAGCTGATAGAGGGGTCTGTTATACCAGGGGCGACGTGTTGCACGCCGAGTGCATTACGTGCATGTTGTTGTTTGCGGGATAATGGTGTGCTAAGACATCGGGGTCATAGAGGTGCTATTGCCTCTTGGCATCAGTATAGCCCTTCTAGTGTCCTTTTATTCAAACATGAGGAAAAGATAAATGGATTAAAGCAGATCAAATTTCATCAGTGTGGCGGATCAGAGACCAAACTATTGAACAAAAGAAATTTGTAAAGATTTTCCTACCCATTACAATGTTAGTACAGATAAACCACAGATGGCATCTGTGTCTTGTCTGTGATTCTCATATACTTAGTCTTGATCTGCAACTAAGATTAACCCCTTAACAACCACCAATATGCCTTTTAATGGCAGCAGTTAAGGGTACTTAAACCACAACGCCGCTGTTTAACAGTGCTGAGGAATAAGGGTATAGCGCCCCCCAGAGTCTGAATTTCTCCGGGTCTGAGCTACACGGGGGTAGCCGAGACTGCAGAGAACCTGATTCAGTTCGGTTTATACCGACCGCGGTGTTGCGATCGTAGTTATTAACGGTATAACGGCGACCCAAAAAAACCTCTGATATTTCCATTTAATTTCTATTTCTCTCTCCTCTGATGTGATCGCACGAAATAAGACCATAATAATAAAAAAAATACACATATTTGATATCGCCAATTTCATAATCGCCCGATCTATCAGTATATAAAAAGAATAAATCAGATCGGTAAATGACGTAACGAGAAGAAAAAAAAAATCAAAATGCCAGTTTCATTTTTTTGGTCGTCGCAACATTGCAATAAAATTCAATAACGGGAGATCAAAACATCGTATCTACACCAAAATGGTATCAATAAAAACATCAGCTTGGCATGCAAAAAATAAGCCACTGAAATAAAAGAGAGCCTATACACATTTGGTGTACACAAACTCGTAATGACCTGCAGAATCATAATGGCAGGTCAGTTTTAGCATTTAGTGAACATGAGGGGGTGGGGGAGGGATTGTGGAATTTCACTTTTTTTTTGCAAATTCACAGCACCTTGAATTTTTTTGCCCTCCTTTTCCAGTACATTATATGGCAAAAGCAATGGTGTCGTTCAAAAGTACAACTTGTCCCGCAAAAAACAAGCTCTCACATGGCCATATTGATGGAAAAATAAAAAAGTTATGGCTCTGGGAAGAAAGAAAGCAAATAAAGAGAACTCAAAGGGAAAAACCCAAGATGGTAATGGGTTAAAGAAGATGAAGCCCTGGGAGGCACTTTCAGATGTTATAATCCTACACAGCTCTGCAGTGTGATCACAAGAGCGACCATTACACATCACACTGGTGGTCTTGCACTCGTAACTCCTTCTTTCATGTAAAATAATCTCTGGAGACAGATTCTCATGTAGATCAGTGTCCGGCCCATAGATCTTAACTTCTTTAGAAATAAGAAACTTATTTAGAAAATCAGAAAACAAACGGGCAGCGCTCCAAAAATTAAAGTGAAAAACCGGGGCCTTACCGATCCATTAGCAGCAATTTCTCTGCCTTGCTCTAGCAAAGAAAGACAGAGAAATCTGCCGAAACGTTGCTGCTAACAGATCAGTAAAGCCACGGTTTTCCCTTTAATTTTTGGAGTGCTGCCTTTTTTTTTTTCTTCTCTGAGTTTCTATTTTGGAGGTTTAAACATCACCTTTAACAGGTTTTCTTTGCACCTGTTTTTGGTTTTTTTGGTAGTGCTGCCAAATTTTCTTTAATTCTTAACTTATTTACATATAAGAAAAATGTGGATTTCTGTGCAATAGGAAATCATAAATGTAAAGGTAATTTCATTGCATTCAGCTTTCTATGAACCACATGCCCATTTAAAAGGCTTAGTAGAGTTGATCCTACTAATAGATTCCCTGTAATCTGTACATTAAATTAATTGGTGTACTGAAAAAAAGAAATCGAAACACCAAAAATGGTTATTTGAAAAAGGTGAGGCAAAAATGAAAATTGGCTGCATCCTTATTGTGGCTTCTTTGTGGTTTTTCTTCCAGATTCCTGAGGACAACACAGACCCAATAATCAACAAAGCAATCGATTTATGGCACAAACACTGTGGAATACCCGCTCATTCCGTGTGATGCTGCATTGGCGCTGTAAATGGAGTCAATCTCTTCTCTTCTGTACTTTTATTTATCTAGAAATTTGTTTTGTGGATTATTTTGGATACATGGACTTTTCACTTCATCTGCTATTTCATTGCATTTATTTATATGTAGCATCAGACGATATTTAGGTTCATGAGACTGAAACAGGTCGGCGATGCAGAGCACTACAAATGCCCATCACAATACAAAGCCTATCACGCTGAAAGGGGAAAAAGGCTCCGAGATACAAACATGCTGCAGATTGTGAAATCGGAGGAAGAAACTGCAGATTTTCAATGCTGATTTTGCATGAAAATGTTGTAATATATTTGCATAAAAATGATCTGGTACTTGTGGATTTATGCTTTTGTTCATATCTCTTTATAACTGGAGCCACCATATGTGGGATCTGTCATGGTGGATCCCCGCATTATTCAAAGGAACTGCTGATCTATAGCTGGATCCATCAGTTTGTGCTTATGAAACAAAGAATGGTAGTGTATGTGCTGTTACATACAACATTAATGCTGTCTAATCTGATGCTGCTCATGTGTGAACAGAGCCTTAACTGTGTATAAGATGAACCTTTTATTTCCCCTACAGTCGCCAAATACTGTACACAGTTACATTTCCATTTAAAATATAGGACAACGTAGTTTAAATATGTACTGGAAGTTTATTTAAAGTGCATGTTCTGTTATACGCGGTGTCTCCAGTATGCTTCATGTTTATTTACAATGTGAGCCTTATGGCCCATATACACAGGCCGTTATCAGGCCAGTAATTAATGCCAATTGACTATATTCAGTTCATTTGGCGCTCATTCACACAGGCTGGCGAGCATTGAGGACAGAACGATTGTTAACCCATCTTCACACAATGCAGCCAGGGTCTGTAATCTTGGGAGAGATGGTGGTTGAAGGGGTTTGGAAGGGTTGTCATCTCTTGGGTGCACTACATGTTTGTGTGATTGGCACCTTATACACGCCTTTTCTGTCTGCATAATGCTAAGTTACCACTGCCCTCATGGATGGTAGGTGGGGGAGTGGTTGTTCACCAATATTTTGGACCGGTGCTGCCTCCACCTTATAGCACTCAGGCTTGTCTCCATTCTGCTGTATATTGGTATGCTGATGTACCAGGTATTGGTAAGTATGGTCTATATTTCTCCTACGCCTCATTGGGGGACACAGGACCATGGGTGTTATGCTGCTGCCACTAGGAGGACACTAAGTAAACACCAAAAGAATAGCTCCTCCCCTGCAGTATACACCCTCCTGCTGGCTCTCAGTGAACCAGTTCTTGCTTAGTGTCTGTAGGAGGCACTTGGGTCTGTTTAAGACCCCACCGTTTTTATTTTAATTTGTTGTTCTATTTTTTTCCTTTAACGGAGCGAATGGGGGCGACGGATCCTTTCTAGGCTCCGATCTCCCCCAAACCATCAACAGGCAAGTACATGGAGCGTTCCTCCCTTATCCTTTCCTGCAACGTTGGATGCCAGCCCTGAGCTCACCTTACGGGCGACGGTTCCTTCGCGTTCCGATCTAACCCCTCCATAGCAGGCGACCACATGGAGTAGCCCTCCATCTACCTCTCCTGGAGCCAGGTGCATAGCCGGACATGATATATATATATATATATATATATATATAGCGTCCGTGCAGCCCCCCTCTGCAAAACCACTGATATATATAGCGGATGACGCATGGCGGCAGAACCTCTCCACCCCCTCCCCGACTATGGCGACGGTGGATTGAGCACCGGCCCACCGCATCTACCGTGAGTACACTGCGGGGGCCGAGGCGCTGGGGGGTCCTGGTCCCCGGGGTATGGGAGGTCCGCACCTTAAGCCTGTGTCCGTGGGTGGTCCTTAGTGCGGCAACCCCACGAAGGAGTGCAGCTAATGATGCTGCAGGCCGCAACCTCAGAGAAAAAAAAAAGTTCCCTCAATACAGGCTGGAGTTTTGGCCACGCCCACCGGCAGTTAGCCCCGCCCACTTTTTCTGGCACTGCTTGTTCTCTGTGGTGAGCTCCCACTTCCTGGTATCGGCGGCCATCTTGGGACACCCACAGTCCCGATGCTGCAGCACTGCTCCAGCGTTTCCTATCACAGCCCTCAGGACTAGCGTTTTTCTCTGCCTATACTGCGCACCTGCCCTGGGGACTCAAGACACAGGACCTGGGTAAGCTGCAGACACATAGCTTAACCCTTCCCCTGCTAGTAAGCGCTTTCCTCCAGGCTTTACTATGTCTCAACCAAAGCCTCACAAAAAGTCTGGGAAAACCCACACTGTATTTTTCGCTGCTTGTACCTCTTGTAAGGTATCATTACCCCAGGGTCACAATACTGCATTATGTACAGCTTGTGAACCGGTGACGGCTCAGGAACCACCTTTTGCTGATACTGAACCCAGTGAGCCTAGTCCCCCTGAGTGGGCTACCTCCCTTACCCGGTCTATGGCATCCCTGGCAAAAGCGTTACTCGTTCCGAGACACTTCCTCTAACCAGGGCACTAATACGGACGACGCTTCCGATGGTCAGAACCCCTCGTACTCCAGGGGTCGTACCTTGCCAAGGAGTTCTCACTCCTCCAGGAAAAGGACTCATGCCATATACCCAGACCATCAACGGTTTTCGGGTTCTGAGAGCTCCATTTCTCGCTCCCCTTCCATTGGGGCTAGTAGGGAACCTGTTTCAGAGGACGATTCTAATACGTCCCTAGATCAGGAATTTCATCACGATCAGGAGACTCTCGACTCTCTAACTGAGTCAGTGAATAAGGCTTTGAGACTTGAGGAGGAACCCTTATCTAAAACGGATCATGCCGTGTCCTTTAGGAGGACCAAACGAGCTCACAGAGTGAGAGTGTTGAATCTCACAGGATCCGTCCAGATAAACGATTCACAGGGCAGAAGCCCATGGTGTCCAAATATCCCTTTGCCCAGGATCTAAGAAAAGATTGGTCACAATCTCCCCCAGTAGATCCTCCGGTATCGCGCCTGGCTACCAAATCTGTTTATCCTCCTCGGAGGGCGCCTCTATCAAAAATCCAACCAATCGTCAGATCGACAATATGGTGCATTCAGCCTTTGAAGCCTCAGCAGCCGCACTCTTTTCATCTTTTGCCGCTACGTGGGTGGCTAAGGCTATGACCCACTGGGCTGAGGTCTTGTCTTCAGCAGTACTGGATACCAATCTTCCCCCCCCGAGATAGCAGACCTCGCTACTCAGATAGCCAGACCTGGAGATTTTGTAGTGACCATGTCCCTGGATGCCGCTGACTGCGCTTCTCAAGCAGCAGCAAATGCCATCACCATCCGGAGGTCCTTATGGCTCAGGGACTGGCATGCGGATTCTACTTCCTAAAAGTCATTGACTTCTCTCCCATATCAACGCGGTCGCCTTTTTGGCAAAAAGCTCGACCAGTTAATTTCCGACGCCACTGGAGGGAAGAGTAAATTTCTTTCACAACAGAGACCCTCTCGGCCCTTTCGGAACCTGCAACCACAGGCTCTTTCCCGATTTTTTTTCGCTACAACTCAAACTGGTCCTCTACTTCCACATGTTCCGGACGGGCACAACGTGGAGACAGAGGTTCACAGGCCTCTTTTAAGCCTTCCCCTTCATGGAGAGGCAGGCCAAGGCAGCCGGGATCCAGAGGCGCCAGAACGGGCAGACCTTCCACACAATGACTCCCTGCGGTATCCGGGGGACACCCTCAAAGTAGGCGGCCGCCTGCTTTCCTTCAGTGCCGCGTGGCTTTCGGTCGTTCACGACGAGTGGGTCCGCGATCTAGTGTCCTCCGGATACAAGATAGAGCTCTTATCTCATCCTCCAAACCGTTTTTTCCTGTCTTCTCCTCCCAGGGCAAAAGCATCAGAGTTCTTCAAAGCTATAAGCTCTCTGAGAAAAGACGGAGTTATTCCGGGTCCCTCAAAGCGAAAGGTTTCAAGGTTTTTTATTCAAACCTCTTCATTGTTCCAAAGAAGGACGGTACAGTACGGCCCATACTGGACCTAAAACTGCTGAACAGGTTCGTCAGGGTACGGCGGTTCCGGATGGAATCGCTTCGTTCTGTCATCGCCTCCATGGAAAAAGGCGAGTTCCTGGCGTCTATAGACATCCAGGACGCATACCTCCACATTCCTATTTTACCTTCTCACCAAAGGTTTCTTCGCTTCGCAGTTCAGGAAGATCACTTCCAATTCGTTGCTCTGCCTTTCGGCCTCGCCACCGCTACCAGGGTATTCATGGCAGCTGCCGTGGCCATACTCCACACCCGAGGAGTGGTTGCGCTCCCATATTTAGAAGATATCCTCATCAATGCCCCTCTTTCCACTCCTGCAAGGAAGCCGTGGCCATCACAATAGATACCCTTTCTCGCCTGGGTTGGAAGATAAACTTCAAAAAATCTTCCCCAGTACCGGCTCAGCGAATTTCCTTTCTAGGAAAGATACTCGACTCGTCCCGGGGGTTGGTTCTTCTTCCCCCGGAAAAGATCTCAGTCTTACAGCGATAAACTCAGATGCTTTATCAGCCTCGCTCTCACTCTCTGCGCTTCAGTATGAGAGTCCTCAGCAGGATGGTAGCAGCTATGGAGGCGGTTCCATTTGCCCAACTACACCTCTGTCCTCTACAGCATGCCCTCCTGGCTGTTTGGGACAGGAACCCGTTCTCCCTAGACCGTCGGTTCCTCCTTCCCCAGGGAGTCAGACAGTATCTCAGGTGGTGGACATTGAAATCCTCCCTGAATCAAGGGAAGTCTTCCAGTACACTGGCTGGTTGTGACGACAGACGCCAGTCTTCTAGGCTGGGGAGCGGTGTTCCTTCATTACACTGCTCAGGGCCGCTGGTCCCCCCAGGAATCACGCCTTCCAATCAACATCTTGGAAATCCGGGCGATCAGGCTGGCACTTCTCCAGTTCCATCCCTTCCTAGCATGTCGCCCAATCAGGATTCAGTCCGACAACGCCACTGCAGTGGCATACATCAACCGCCAAGGGGGAACCCGCAGCAGGGCAGCCATGACAGAGGTAGGCCACATCCTCCGATGGGCCGAGGAAAACCGCTCAATGATCTCTGCGGTTCACATCCCGGGAGTGGACAATTGGGAGGCAGACCCTCAGTCGGCTATGCCTCGACTCCGGGGAGTGGTCTCTCCATCCGGAGATCTTCCACCAGATCTGCTGTCGTTCGTGAACCCCAGACGTGGATCTGATGGCCTCACGGCTGAATTCCAAGGTTCCCGACTTCATGGCTCGGTCCCACGATCCGGCAGCTATTGGGGCAGATGCTCTTGTACTCCCGTGGCATCATTTTCGGCTTCCATACATATTTCCCCCGCTTCCTCTCCTACCGAGAGTCATCAAGAAAATCAGAGCGGAGAGGGTACCGGTAATCCTGATTGCGCCAGATTGGCCGCGCCGGGCGTGGTACGCGGAACTAGTTCAACTAGTTGCCGACGTTCCCTGGCGATTACCGAATCGCACAGATCTGCTATATCAAGGCCCCTTTTACCACCAGAACTCAGAGGCCCTGTGTTTGACGGCATGGCCGTTGAGTCCTGGGTCCTAACCCAGGCAGGTTTCTCTCCAGAAGTCATAGCTACCATGATCAACGCTAGAAAGCCTATGTCTATGCGTATCTATCATCGCACTTGGAAGACCTTCTTTTCATGGTGTAGCGACCGAGGACGTTCTCTACATTTTTCCATCCCTTCCATTCTCGAGTTCTTACAAACGGGTTTGGACTTGGGTCTCGCCCGTAGTTCTCTCAAGGGGCAGATCTCAGCCCTGTCTGTTCTCTTCCAACGCAGGATTGCCAACAGATTACAGGTCAAGATGTTTATTCAGGGAGTCTCCCATCGGGCGCCCCCCTATAGGATGCCGTTGGAACCATGAGATCTTAATCTGGTCCTCGGAGTTTTGCAACAGGCTCCTTTCGAACCTCTACAGGAGGCTTCCCTGTCTCTCCTTTCATGGAAAGTTGCTTTTCTAGTTGCGGTCACCTCTATCAGACGAGTCTCCGAGCTGGCGGCTCTGTCCTCTCAAGTTCCGTTCCTGAATTTTCATCAGGATAAGGTGGTTTTGAGGACATCCCCGTCTTTTCTACCGAAAGTTGTATCCTCTTTTCATCTCAATGAGGAGATTCTTACCCTCACTCTGTCCGGCACCAGTCCATAGCATCGAGAAGGCCCTTCACACACTGGATTTAGTGAGAGCTCTTAGATACATCTTGCGGACAGCGTCTTTCCGCAAGTCAAATGCCCTATTCGTGCTCCCGGAAGGACCGAGGAAAGGGTTTCCCGCTTCCAAGGCAACAATAGCCAAATGGATCCGTTTAGCTATTCAGGAGTCCTACCGAGTCAGAGGTCTTCCTGTCCCAGCAGGGATTAAGGCTCACTCCACTCGGTCAGTGGGTGCGTCTTGGGCCATCCGGCACCAAGCTTCGGCAGCACAAGTTTGTAAGGCTGCGACTTGGTCCAGCCTGCACATCTTTACAAAACATTACCATATTCACTCTCAGGCCTCGGCAGATGAATTTTGCAGGCGGCTGTGCCGCATCTGTAACGTGTGGGTGCAAGTAGCAATTGCAGTTGTTTTCCCACCCAGGGACTGCTTTAGGACGTCCCATGGTCCTGTGTCCCCCAATGAGGCATAGGAGAAAAGGATATTTTTGTGTACTCACCGTAAAATCCTTTTCTCCGAGCCAATCATTGGCGGACACAGCACCCACCCTGTTAGCCTATTGGTTTTGGTTTTTGTTGAGTTAACTTGGTTTTTGACATAGTTCATCCTTGTTAAATATTAAACTCCTACTGCTTTGTTACCGAACTGGTTCACAGAGAGCCAGCAGGAGGGTGTATAGTGCAGGGAAGGAGCTATTCTTTCTGTGTTTACTTAGTGTCCTAGTGGCAGCAGCATAACACCCATGGTCCTGTGTCCCCCCAATGATTGGCTCGGAGAAAAGGATTTTATGGTGAGTACACAAAAATCTCCTTTTTTCTATTATGTGAATGTTAATACACTTGTTCTATATACAGTACATGTCAGCAAAACATCGACTATTTCCACATGGGGCGATATGCTGCCAAAAACTAAAATTTTTTCACCCCCTTAAAAATCAACTCACTCGGTAAGCAAACATTTTCCTTGTTCGTCAGGCGATTCCCAGCATGTGTACCAGTCGATAATTGGAATTTCACTTTCCCATGATGCTAATTATTAACTTGTGTAAAATGGCCATAACAAACGCATCTGTCTACCATAGGCTCCCAGAGTAGATGTATATACCACACAGATTTTTTTTTTTCCTGTATGCTTTTGTATGGAGCAGTGCAGTTCATGGAGAAAACAAAAATGTATATCATGACAGAAGTATTTCTGGTCCCTATGTGATGATAAACTATATATATGAATCTTCTCCGCTCCCCCGCTCTATACCATGGTGCCTGTGGATTGGACAAAATCTTCAGGGTGACAGGTTCCCTTTAAAGTTCTTGTGTACGAAGTCAGTTTCCCTAAGGCTCAGGCTACTTTCACACTAGCGTTAACTGCAATACGTCGCAAATGCGTCGTTTTGCCGAAAATACGCATCCAGCAAAAGTTCCTGCTGGATACGTTTTTCCGTCATAGACTAACATTAGCGACGCATTTGCGACGCATTGCCAAACGTCGCGTCCGTTTTGCGACGCTTGGGCGTGTGTCAGCGGACCGTCGGGAGAAAAAAACCTTACATGTAACGTTTTTTGCTCCTGACGGTCCGCTTTTTCCGACCGCGCATGCGCGGCCGGAACTCCGCCCCCACCTCCCCGCACTTCCCCGCACCTCACAATGGGGCAGCGGATGCGTTGGAAAAATACATCCGCTGCCCCCTTTGTGCGGCGGAGACCACGCTAGCGTCGGGAACGTCGGCCCGACGCACAGCGACGGGTCTTTCCCGACGCTAGTGTGAAAGTAGCCTAAGTGCACACGTTGCGGATTCCAATGCGGAATTTTCCGCAGCGGATTTGCTAAATCCGCAGTGAAAAACCACTGCGGTTTTCACTGCGGATTTATTGCGGTTTCCTCTGCAGGTTTTCACCTGCAGATTTCTATTGGCCCAGGTGGAAACCCGCAGCGGAATCCGCAAAAAGAATTGACATGCTGCGGAAAATAAACCGCTGCGTTTCCGCGCAGTTTTTTCTGCAGCATGTGCACTGCGGATTTTGTTTCCCATAGGTTTACATTGTACTGTAAACTCATGGGAAACTGCTGCTGATCCGCAGCTGCAGAAACGCTGCGGATCCGCAGCAAAATCCGCAGCGTGTGCACATACCCTAAATCAGAAGGGTTGTACTCAATCAACATGAATCGAATGGGATAAACCACAATAGTTTCTATACGCTCATAAAGTTTCCCAGACAGAGTAATGTGAACAAAAAGTAGATTTTGAAAAATATTCTTGTTTTATTTCTTCATTTCATTTACAAGAAAACTCCATGTTAATATGAACAGGCTCAATTAATGGAGGCTTGTCACCTGGCATAATGGCCGAGTCTTTCTTGACCAACCGTTCCTACTCTATACAGAACAGGCACAATATAATGACAACACGTTCCCAAAGACAAACACAATCAATATCTGCCTTCAGGAAAATAAGTTCTGGGATGGACTATGACAGTAGGACTGGTCAAGTCTGCACCCGCTGGTACAAGACTAGAAAAAAAGAAAAATGAGTGGCCCATTCAACTGAAGAGCGGAACGCTGACAGGCAATGAAACCCATTGTGCGACTTCTACATGGATGCAGGGAGGGCCACATGGGATCCAAACAAATGAAGCGTGTCTTTCTTGGAATGGGTTGACATTTCTGTAAGCTTTTATTTACTGACCCTGATTATTCTCTTAATGCGGTAATATAATGATGCAAATTAGCTCTCTCGCGTAATGAAAAAAAAATGATGGTTTTGGTGCCAAAGCTACATGATGCTGGTCGCTCCAACCCTGTTGTGTCTACAGTTAGATATTTCTGAACGCGCACTCACATCCAGTCACAACAGGCTCAGAAATCAACAACCAGACTCCAGCAAGGAAGATGCGACAGTTCACAAAGGAAAGTAGTGCAAGTCTCTCTTTGTTGCTTATCAAGCCCACATTGATTTGGCTGAAATGCGTGAAGCTGGGCTGGCATACGTTTCACAGGTCTTCATACTCCACTCATGCCCCAGATCTTCCATATGAGCCACCGCTAACACAGACGCAAGATGCTGACACCCGAAGACTTGAGGAAGAACGACTTCTGCTCGGTATGTACATACAGGACAGACCCAGACATTGCCGACATTTTGCATTGCACAACACTTCACATTTTTTAAGGTTTAGTGAAGATGGAAATCATCTATGAAGATTATGCAAATGCAATTTTCTTCTTTTGGAAAAACAAGGCAGTTCCAAAGATTTACATTTAAGTATAAGACAAAAGAAAGTATCCCAGCACTTGTGGTTCCCTTTTTGAAAACGGTGAAGTATTCAAGTAGAACTTTAATGCTAGGGTCTGTGAAACCTGCGAAAGAGATGGAGAAGGCATTAAGGTCTAGACTTAGAACAAAGTATAGGAGCTTGATGCCCCCTGGCATGGCCGCACCTTCAAGTGCACCTTCCCACCGACTTGTTCTCCATCTATGTCCATCCCCCTTCTTTGATTGACAGCTCTGACATTATCGAGGCAGAGAAGGGTGGAGATTAATGGAAAACAAGTAGGTGGGAAGGTGCACTTATATACGGACACTGTCCACACAGGATGACTGTTCATACCAAGGACAGACGCTGGGTGCACCATTGGTGTGGCCGAACATTAAGTGCACCTTCCCACCTACTAGTTTCCATCTTTCTCCACCCTTCTCTGGATAAATAAAGCCAGAACTATCAATCAAAGAAGGGGATGGAGACTGAGGGAAACCAAGCAGGTGGGAAGGTGCACTTACATGATTGACCCTGCCTTTATGTGCCAAATGGCGGTGCTTAGTTTGAACAGCCGTTCTGTGCTGACAGATTCCCCTTAAATACGAGGTTCTGCAGCAGCTGATGCATATGCAATAAATAATAATGTAACCCCTGCCCTATATTATAAATATAAGTCACAAGTCACTTGTATTTATAAAGGCTGGGGAAGTCTTTGGATTCTAATTTGTATAATGAAGCTAGAAACAGAAATTACAAGAAAATATTTTTTTCTCACCTTGTTAAATGCCTACTTAATTCATGAACCTCCATTTCTGTACTTTTAAACTCATTTAGCTCTTTTCGTATGGCTGCCTGGAATGACAAGATACGACAAATGAAACTACAGGGTTTTTACACCTTAAATATGACCATACATATCAGATCAAAATTGATTCAACTCCATTAAATTATAAATCAAACAAACTTCCCTGTGAGGCCGCGTTCACACTATCAGTATTTGGTCAGTATTTTACCTCAGTATCTCTGTAAGCCCAAACCAGGAGTGGGTGATAAATACAGAATGTGTGAACGAGGCCTTAGATTACGGTAAGTTCCCACAATGAGTTTTTGATACTGTGTTTTCAGTCAGCAAAAAACCCAGCATCTTACGTTCCAGCATAATGGATGGGATTTGTGGAAATCTCATGCCCACTGAGTTTTTTTTCTTTCTACACAGCCTAAACTAACCTGCGGTGCATTTTTGAAATCCGCAACGTCAGTTTCGTTTACGAGTACAATGTTCTTTTACACTCTTTTTTTCGATAGCACTCGGACCAATATTATACTACAGGGCAGTGCAGATCTGCGTTTTTCTCTCATGTCGATTTGGCAAAAGAAAAAAAATCACAGCATGTTGCGAGTTTCTTTGCAAATTGGGTGGCTCATACAAATTCAAATCCATGGAAAACCTCACACTGCACTCAGATGGCATCCAAGTGCGGTCTGATTTCCACAGACTCTCATAATAAAGAAGATGGAGATATCTTGTTCTCCATCTTCTGTGTCCATTTCTGGGTACCACATTTTAAAAAAGACATTGAAAAACTGGAGCAAGTTCAGAGACGAGCTGCCAGGATGGTGAGGGGACTGCAAAGTATGTCCTATGAGGAACGGTTAAAGAACGGGAATGTTTAGCTTGCAAAAAAGAAGGCTAAGGGCTCATTCACAGTTGCGATGAAATTGGACGAATGCAATCCAATAAAAAAATCGGATTGAATTCGGACCAATGTTATTCTATGATTGTGTGTTCATCTGCTTTTTTTTCCAGCTCGGATCATGATTGAACTGGAAAAAAAGTTGCAGCATGCTGCAATTGTAATCGGAAATAGGATCGTATCCTGCAATAGAAGTCAAAGGGTGCGAGAAAAAAAAAAAAATCGCACAGCACTTGGACCATGTGAGTGCTGTCCGATTTTTACACACTGATCGCACACCGGCAATTCATGTGCCGCGGACAGTAAAATCACAGCGTGACAGGTTAGAATAGAACAGATATATACACATAGAATACAGAGTTATATAGATGTCAGTGACACACACATATATATATATCTATATAATCGTCTAAGGGGCACTTCCGTCTGTCTGTCTGTCACGGAAATCCCAAGTCGCTGATTGGTCGCGGCCAGCGGCCACGACCAATCAGCGACGGGCACAGTTCGGCCACGAAATGGCCGCTCCCTACTCCCCTGCAGTCAGTGCCCCCTCCATACTCCATATGCAGCATCAATAGTAAAAAGATATAATGTATAAAAAATGGTGCTATTCTCGCCTTCCGCTGTCAACCGATGCGTGTGAGCAGCGAGGCTGCCGCCAGCTTCAGTTCCCAGAGATGCATTGCTAAGTCATCTGGGTAATTTCGCAATGCATCACTGGGAGCGGAAGCTGGCGGCAGCCTCGCCGCTCGCGCGCATCAGTGGACGCCGGAGGGTGACTATATAACTATTTTTTTATTTTAATTCTTTTTTTTAACAGAGCTATTGTGCCCACACTGCTGTATACTACGTGGGCTATGTTATATACTGTGTGACTGATATATACTACGTGGCTGTGTTATTTACTGCGTGGACTGTTATATACTACGTGGCTGCTACATACTATGTGGCTGCTATATACTACGTGGCTGTTATATACTACGTGGCTGTGCTACATACTATGTGGCTGCTACATACTATATGGCTGCTATACACTACGTGGCTGCTATATACTACGTGGCTGTGCTATATACTACGTGGCTGCTATATGCTACGTGGCTGCTATATACTATGTGGCTGCTATATACTACGCGGCTGTGCTATATACCTCAGGCTGTGCTATGTACTACGTGGCTGCTATATACTACGTGGCTGTGCTATATACTACATACTACATGGCTGTGTTATATACTACATACTACATGGCTGTGCTATATACTACGTGGCTGTGTTATATACTACGTGGCTGTACTATATCCTGCACCCCGAACCCCCGACATCGAGCGCCCCGAACCCCCGACATCCTGCGACTAATCAGCGACAAACGCAGTCCAGATGCGAATTGATGCGGGATTTAAACCACACTTCGCTGATTGGTAGCGCCTGGCTGGCCGCGACCAATCAGCGATATTGGCACAGGATTTAAACACAGCTTCAGTGATTGGTCGCGCACAGCCAATCAGCGACCGGCGCAGTCCGGCCGCGAATTGGCGCCAGATTTGAACCACGCTTCGCTGATCGGCCAGCCAGGCGCGACCAATCAGCGATGACTATGAAAATTGTAAATTCACACTGAAGGCATCAAAACTATGAATTAAGACATGTGGAATTATATACTTAACAAAAAAGTGTGAAACAACTGAAAATATGTCTTATATGCTAGGTTCTTCAAAGTAGCCATCTTTTGCCTTGATGACTGCTTTGCACACTCTTGGCATTCTATTGATGAGCTTCAAGAGGTAGTCCCCGGGAATGGTTTTCACTTCAAAGGTGTGCCCTGTCAGGTTTAATAAATGGGATTTCTTGCCTTATAAAAGGGGTTGACACCATCAGTCGTGTTGTGCAGAAGTCTGGTGGATACACAGCTGATAGTCCTACTGAACAGACTGTTAGCTGCTTTTTTCTTGCCAAAATACAAATTCTAAGTAAAGAAAAACGAGTGACCATCATTACTTTAAGAAATGAAGGTCAGTCAGTCCGAAAAATTGGGAAAACTTTGAAAGTGTCCCCAAGTGCAGTTACAAAAACCATGAAGCGCTACAAAGAAACTGGCTCACATGAGGACCACCTCAGGAAAGGAAGACCAAGAGTCACCTCTGCTTCTGAGCATAAGTTTATCCGAGTCACCAGCCTCAGAAATCGCAGGTTAACAGGAGCTCAGATTAGAGACCAGGTCAATGCCACACAGAGTTCTAGCAACAGACACATCTCTACAACAACTGTTAAGAGGAGACTTTGTGCAGCAGGCCTTCATGGTAAAATAGCTGCTAGGAAACCACGGCTAAGGATAGGCAACAAGCAGAAGAGACTTGTTTGGGCTAAAGAACATAAGGAATAGACATTAGACCAGTGGAAATCTGTGCTTTGGTCTGATGAGTCCAAATTTGAGATCTTTGGTTCCAACCACCGTGTCTTGGTGCGACGCAGAAAAGGTGAACGGATGGACTCTACACCCTGGTTCCCACCGTGAAGCATGGAGGAGAATATGTGATGGTGTGGGGGTGTTTTGCTGGTGGCACGGTTGGGGATTTATTCAAAATTGAAGGCATACTGAACCAGCATGGCTACCACGGCATCTTGCAGCGGCATGCTATTCCATACGGTTTGCGTTTTAGTTGGACCATCATTTGTTTTTCAACAGGATAAAGACCCCAAACACATCTCAAGGCTGTGTAAGGGCTATTTGACCAAGAAGGAGAGTGATGGGGTGCTACACCAGATGACCTGGCCTCCACAGTCACCAGACCTGAACCCAATCGAGATGGTTTGGGGTGAGCTGGACCGCAGAGTGAAGGCAAAAGGGCCAACAAGTGCTAAGCATCTCTGGGAACTCCTTCAAGATTGTTGGAAGACCATTCCCGGTGACTACCTCTTGAAGCTCATCAAGAGAATGCCAAGAATGTGCAAAGCAGTCATCAAAGCAAAAGGTGGCTAATTTGAAGAACCTAGAATATAAGACATATTTTCAGTTGTTTAACACTTTTTTGTTAAGTATATAATTCCAAATTCCACATGTGTTAATTCACAGTTTTGATGCCTTCAGTGTGAATGTACAATTTTCATAGTTATGAGAAATCTTTAAATGAGAAGGTGAGTGCAAACTTTTGGTCTGTACTGTGTGTATATATATATATATATATATATATATATATATACACATATATATAACATACATAGATAGATAGAAAAGCCGGCAATTCAGCAGCCGTGTAGTGTAAAATCACAGCAGGAGCCGTAGGATAGAAGAGATGGATTACATACAGTAAATGCATATAGAATAGATATACATATGTCAGTGACGTATACAATTAGTACAGTGTGTGTGCAGCTTACTGTACATGTATTTATTAAAACATTATTTTTCTGAAAACAATTTCCCACCATTCCCACGCTGCTGTCATATAGGTGAGAAGTGAGTTCAATGGCTGATGAACTCCCAGAACATGTCTGACGGCACCGCGAGCAGAACTTTGTCACGCTCGCTGTGCCATCAGACAGGTAATATGAGTTCACAGGGAGACACTGAGCACACGCTGCTCAGTGTCTCTGCTGGATTATAGGCTGTATGGTCACATCATGCAACTATGCAGCCTGCCATCTAGATGCAGCAGAGCTAGACCCGTCATGGGGCAAATGGATTATTATCTTCTCTGCGGAAAGGTGAGGAATATTCTTGTTTGGTTTTTTTAAACTCTTTTGCAGAAGACAATGGGGGAATAGGTGAGGTTGTAAGTATGATTTAATTAAGATTTATTAAAGGAGTCTGTGTCATTCTTTCAATGAAAGGACTTTATTATGGGTGTCTTTGTTTTTATACAATAGGACTATGAGGTTAGTAATGGGGGCGTCTTATTGAAGCCTCTCCATTACTAACCTTGGGGCTAGATGTCACCTGACAATACAAAGGTGACATCAACCTCTCCAAACTATCATTCCACTTGCCGCCACTACAGGGCAAATGAGAAGAGCGAGGCTAAGTGCCAGAATTGGCACATCTTATAGATGTGCCTTTTCTGGGGTGGCTGAGAGCTGATGTTTTTAACCTGGGGGGGCAGTATCCATGACCCCTTCCTAAGCTATTAATATCAGCCTGCAGCTGTCTGCATAGCCTTTGCTGGCTATTAATTATAGGTGGACCCTACGTCATTTTTTTGGGGGGTCCCCCATTTTAATAGCCAGAAAAGGCTAAGTATACAGCTGTGAGCTGATATTAATAGCCTGGGAACTCCATGGATATTACTCCCCTTCCCACGCTATAAACATCTGACCCTAGCTGTCGGCTTTCCCTCTGCTGGTTAAGAAAATTACGCAGGAGCCCGCGCCGTTTTTATTGGAAATTTTTTTTTTTATTAAATACATGCACAGTAAGCTGTACACACACTGTACTAATTGTATATGTCACTGACATCTATATATCTATCTATTCTACTTGAACTTACTATATGTAATCCATCTCTTCTATCCTGTTGGCTCCTGCTGTGATTTTACAGTACGTGGTGCTGAATTGCCAGCTTTTCTTCTATCTATGTAATATATATGTAATATATATACCGTATATACTCGAGTATAAGCCGACCCGAGTATAAGCCGACCATAGCTGTGCCATATAGTGCTCTGCACCGTTCATTATTGCCCCATAGCTGTTCCATAGAAAGCTGTGCCATATAGTGCTCTGCACCGTTCATTATTGCCCCATAGCTGTGCCATATAGTGCTCTGCACCGTTCATTATTGCCCCATAGCTGTACCATAGAAAGCTGTGCCATATAGTGCTCTGCACCGTTCATTATTGCCTCATAGCTGTGCCATATAGTGCTCTGCACCGTTCATTATTGCCCCATAGCTGTGCCATATAGTGCTCTGCACCATTCATTATTGCCCCATAGCTGTGCCATATAGTGCTCTGCACCGTTCATTATTGCCCCATAGCTGTGCCATATAGTGCTCTGCACCATTCATTATTGCCCCATAGCTGTGCCATATAGTGCTCTGCACCGTTCATTATTGCCCCATAGCTGTGCCATATAGTGCTCTGCACCATTCATTATTGCCCCATAGCTGTGCCATATAGTGCTCTGCACCGTTCATTATTGCCCCATAGCTGTGCCATATAGTGCTCTGCACCTTTCATTATTGCCCCATAGCTGTGCCATATAGTGCTCTGCACCGTTCATTATTGCCCCATAGCTGTGCCATATAGTGCTCTGCACTGTTCATTATTGCCCCATAGCTGTGCCATATAGTGCTCTGCACCGTTCATTATTGCCCCATAGATGTACCATAGAAAGCTGTGCCATTGCTGCTGCTGCTGCAATAAAAAAAAATGACATACTCACCTCTCTTGCTTGCAGCTCCTCAGCGTCCCGTCCCGGCGTCTCTCTGCACTGACTGATCAGGCAGAGGGCGGCGCGCACACTATATGCGTCATCGCGCCCTCTGACCTGCACAGTCAGTGCGGAGAGACGCCGGGAAGATGGAGCGGCGCTCGGCGTGTGGAACGCAGACAGGTGAATATGTAATACTTACCTGCTCCCGGCGTCCCGCTCCTTCCCCCGGACAGCTGGTCTTCGGTGCCGCAGCCTCTTCCTCTATCAGCGGTCACCGTTACCGCTCATTAGAGAAATGAATATGCGGCTCCACCCCTATGGGAGTGGAGTCCATATTAATTTCTCTAATGAGCGGTCCCATGTGACCGCTGAACAGGGGAAGAGCTGCGGCACCTGGAGACCGTGGGACTGCAGGGACAGCGCCAGGAGCCCCGGAAGCAGGTAAGTATGCCTCAGCGCCCTCTCCCCCTCACCCGCCGACCCTGCCGCCGCCCGTGACTCGAGTATAAGCCGAGAGGGGCACTTTCAGCCCAAAAATTTGGGCTGAAAATCTCGGCTTATACTCGAGTATATGCGGTACATCTAAATGTGTGTGTGTCACTGACATCTATATATATATCTATCTATTCTATGTGTATATATCTATTCTAACCTATCTATCTATCTATCTATCTATCTATCTATCTATCATATACACTGCTCAAAAAAATCAAGGGAACAGTTAAACAACAGAATATAACTCCAAGTAAATCAAACTTCTGTGAAATCAAACTGTCCACTTAGGAAGCAACACTATTTGACAATCAATTTCATATGCTGTCGTGCAAATGGAATAGACAACAGATGGAAATTATTGGCAATTATCAAGACACACTCAATAAAGTAGTGGTTCTGCAGGTGGGGACCACATACCACATATCAGTACCAATGCTTTCTGGCTGATGTTTTGGTCATTTTTGAATGTTGGTTGTGCTTTCACAGTCGTCGTAGCATGAGAGGGACTCTAGAATGCACACAAATGGTTCAGGTTGTGCAGCTCATCCAGGATGGCACATCAATGCAAGCTGTGGCAAGAAGGTTTGCTGTTCCTGTCAGCGTAGTGTCCAGAGGCTGGAGGCGCTACCAGAAGACAGGCCAGTACACCAGGAGATGTGGAGGGGGCCATAGGAGGGCAACAATACAGCAGCAGGACCGCTACCTCAGCCTTTGTGCAAGGAGGAACAGGAGGAGCACTGACAGAGCCCTGCAAAATGACCTCCAGCAGGCCACAAATGTGCATGTGTCTGCACAAACGGTTAGAAACTGACTCCATGAGGATGGTCTGAGTGCTCAACGTCCACAGATGGGGGTTGTTCTCACAGCCCAACACCGTGCAGGATGCTTGGCCTTTCCCACAGAACACCAGGATTGGCAAATTCGCCACTGGCGCCCTGTCCTCTTCACAGATGAAAGCAGGTTCACACTGAGCACATGTGACAGAGTCTGGAGAGCAATCTGCTGCCTGCAACATCCTTCAGCATGACCGGTTTGGTAGTGGGTCAGTAATGGTGTGGGATGGCCTTTCTTTTGAGGGCCGCACAGCCCTCCATGTGCTTGCCAGAGCTAGCCTGACTGCCATTAGGTTTTGAGATGAGATCCACAGACCCCTTGTGAGACCATATGCTGGTGCGCTTGGCCCTGGGTTCCTCCTAATGCAGGATAATGCCAGACCTCGTGTGGCTGGAGTGTGTCAGCAGTCCCTGCAAGATGAAGGCATTGAAGCTGTGGACTGGCCCGCCCGTTCCCCAGACCTGAATCCGACTGAACACATCTGGGACACCATGTCTTGCACCATCCGCCAACATCACATTGCACCACAGACTGTCCAGGAGTTGGCGGATGCTTTAGTCCAGGTCTGGGAGGAGATCCCTCAGGAGACCATCTGCCGCCTCATCAGGAGTATGCCCAGGTGTTGTAGGGAGGTCATGCAGGCATGTGGAGGCCACACACTACTGAGCATCATTTCCTTGTCTTGAGGCATTTCCCCTGAAGTTGGATCAGCCTGTAACTTCATTTTTCACTTTGATTTTGAGCATCATTCCAACTCCAGACCTCTATGGGATATTAGTTGTGATTTACATTGATCCTTTTTAGGCTTTATTGTTCTCAACACATTCCACTATGTAATGAATAAAAACTTACAATTGGAACATTTCATTAAGTGATATCTAGGATGTAGGATTTTAGTGTTCCCTTTATTTTTGTGAGCAGTATATATATATATATATATATATGTTTTGAAGAATATTTCCTTTGAAAACGATGTGTAAAAGACATAGAAAATTGCTGAATGTAAAAGCTCATGTTAAAATCGCATTGCAGTAGGATAGTAATCACAATGCATTCGGGTGTAAATCAGATGCTAGGTGTGAAAAATCGGATTGTACTTGCATAAAAAACGCATAACACTCGCAAGAGACTTGCATTACACTCGTCTGACTTTGCAGGATCAAAGTCAGACAGATTTTAAAATCGTTAGTGAGACTCCAGCCTAAAAGAGGAGACTTATTAGCTGTCTACAAATATCTGAATAGATGTCACAGTACAGAGAGTATTCTCATTTGCACATGCAAACACAAGAAGTAAGGGTACCGTCACACATTGAAATTTCCATCGCTACGACGTTACGATTCATGACGTTCTAGCGATATCGTTACGATATCGCAGTGTCTGACACGCTACTGCGATCAGACACCCTGCTGAGAATCGTACGTCGTAGCAGATCGTTTGGAACTTTCTTTCGTCGCTTGATCACCCGCTGTCATCGCTGGATCGTTGTGTGTGACAGCGATCCAGCGATGTCTTTGCTTGTAACCAGGGTAAACATCGGGTAACTAAGCGCAGGGCCGCGCTTAGTAACCCGATGTTTACCCTGGTTACCAGCGTAAACGTAAAAAAACAAACAGTACATACTCACCCGTCGGTGTCCTTCAGGTCCCTTGCCGTCTGCTTCCTGCTCTGAGTGCCGGCCGGAAAGTGAGAGCAGATCACAGCGGTGCTGCGCTCTGCTCTCACTGTACGGCTGCACTCAGAGCAGGAAGCAGACGGCAAGGGACCTGAAGGACACCGACGGGTGAGTATGTACTGTTTGTTTTTTTTACGTTTACGCTGGTAACCAGGGTAAACATCGGGTTACTAAGCGCAGCCCTGCGCTTAGTTACCCGACGTTTACCCTGGTTACCCGGGGACTTCGGCATTGCTCCAGCGCCGTGATTGCAACGTGTGACCGCAGTCTACGACGCTGGAGCGATGATTATACGACGCTGCGACGTCACGAATCGTGCCGTCGCAGCGATGGAAATTTCAATGTGTGACGGTACCCTAATGGAAGGAAACTGATAAGGAGGAGACACAGATTAGATATTAGAAAAATCTGTTTGACAGTTAGGGTAATCAATGAGTGGAACAGGCTGCGACGAGAGGTGGTGAGTCCTCCTTCAATGGAAGTCTCCAAAAACAGGCTGGACAGGCATCTGTCTGAGATGGTTTAGTGAATCCTGCATGGAGGGGGGTTGGACACAATGACCCTTGAGGTCCCATCCAACTCTAACATTCTATGAAAAAATGTAGGAAACTTATCAAAGAGGTGCAGAAATGCTGCAGAAAATCTGCAGCATCAAAAACGAATACTCATTGTAGGAATGTAGCCAAAGGCTGTGTGCCCACAATAAGTTTTTGACTTTCTGCATTTTGCTGCATCAAAAAAGTGCAGTGTCTTACAGTTCCAGCAAAGTGGATGGGATTTATAGAAGTCTCCCGCCCACTGTGCTCTTTTTTTTTTTTCTTTTTGCACAAAGTAAATTGACCGACTCTGCGTGTTTGAAATCTGCAACATGTCAATTTGTCTTGTGGATACGGTGAGTTTTAAGTGCAGATTTTCCTTGTAGAATTACATTAGATGTGGAAAATCCGCAGGTAAAAATGCACATGATTTTTAAATGCAAAACAGCATGTAATCTGAACATGACGTTTTGTCAAAGCCAAATACCAGGAACAAAGTAGCTTTATTTAAAGTATGACCTACTTAAAGACGCAAAAACTGCAGAGTCAAAAACTCGATAAAGATGCACAACACACTCAAAAACGAAATGAAAAAACACAAGTAACCTAATTTACTTAGTAGGTGCAGAAAATGAGCAACCTCAAAAACTCACCCAAAGCTCATAGTGAGAAGATGACCATAGGGCAGAAAACTGCACGGTGAGCACAGAGCCCTTTGTGACTCCATCGGTGCCTACATGAGCCGGGAGCCTGTGCACACTGGCTAATACTTTCTATGTACCTTACTAATTCTGGGAAGGTAATGCGAAAGATACAAACTTTGTCAGCGGCTGTTAATCGAGTCCAAGGTTTGTCTGCCCTCCTGTCGTAGTCTTGTGCATCCGCCACCTCCACATAATCGCTGAAACGAATTAAGATTTTCTTTTCCCTCAGCTCCTCGACCGTAGGCCTCTGGCTGAGCTGCAGACAAGAAACGTCATAAAACATTGTTGGCGTTATCCTGTAATTTCAATTAGATTTTCAGAATTAGTTTTGATCCTAATGAATGGCGTTATTATACTGTACATCAGCACTGGGGTGATGAAGCTGCTCGGCAAAAGGCACTTTAAAGGGGTTGTCCTGCCCAAATCAAGAAATCTGCAGTCTCTCTGTGTGACCGCCAAATTCTGAATCCCCCCAGAGCACACTGTGTGCTACAGGTATTCGCGAGTTTCTGAGCCGGGAACAGGCATGTATGAGTTATACATACTCCCGGGCAGTGGGCGTGGCCTCACTCTCCATACACTTGTATGGTACGAGGCCACGCCCACTGGACAACCGTATGGAGAGCGAAGCCACGCCCACTGGACAATCGTATGGAGAGCGAGGCCGTGCCCACTGGCAGGGAGTATGCACAAGGCCGGGATCACACATACGCAAGATATGGCCGAGTCTCACAGGTGAAAACCCAGCTCTGGCGCCGGCACTCCGGAGAGGAGCGTGCAGCCGCACAGCAATACATGGAGCTGCACGCTCCGCTCCGGTGTGCCGGCGCCAGAGCTGGGTTTTCACCTGTGAGACTTGGCCGTATCTCGCGTATGTGTGATCCCGGCCTTACTCATACATAACCTCTGGTCCTGGGTCAGAAACCGGCGAATTCTCGCAGCGCACAGTGCGCGCCTTGGGGGATTCATAAGTCTGCAGTCACACAGAGTTACTGCAGACTTATTGATTTGGACCGGACAGCACCTTTAAGGTATAGATTGATAGAAATACACATGCAGCCATAGTGATAGAAGCCAGGAGACAGCACAGACTCTTGTCAAGGCAAATCATTTCAGCCATAAGGATCAGGCGATTTTTTGTTTTTGTTTTTTCATCCACTTCTTCCAAGAGCTATACCTTTTTTATTTTTTCTTTGACGTAGCTGTGTGATCTGTGCCATCTGATCGCTTGTGCTACACACATTAATACTGGTATTGCTATGTGTAGCAAAAATCACAGTCTCATATGAATTCCAGCCATGAGCTGGCTTTCAAAGAGACCATGATGACAGGCACGGGGGTCTTCATCAGGCCCCTGGCCGTCACTGCAACCTATAGGCACCCACAATATAATGGATCATTTTTCTCTCTTGTGTCATCCGTTCTGCTTGCATTTTTCTCATCCATTTTAAAAACATCGCCATAGATTCAATGGCCAATTCAGATCGGCAAACACTGATGAGAATAGCACAGACATCTGTTAACAAATAGATACGTGACTGGCTCAATTAAAGGTCTGCGTGATTTCTGTTTGAAGAAAGGACAGCACAAGGATGAGAAAACCTGATGCATGAATATATCTTTAAATAGGTTTTACTATTTTGGAAGACTCCTGTGCCCTGTCTGTAGTCTGTTTCAAAAAAAAAAAACAAAAACATGCATTACTCACCCTCCACAGGTCTAAGGCCGGCGTCACACTAGAGAGTTTTACGGACAAATGAGAGGCGCAAAACCTACGCATTGCACACGGACCAATGATTTTCTATGGGGCAGCTCCTATCTGCCGTATATTTCTCAGCCGTATTTTACTGGCGTAGAAAATCGCAGCATGCTGCGTTTGTCAGCGTATTGCACAAAAAATCCGCCAATGAAAGTCAATGGGGGCAAGAAAAATACAGATTACACACGGACCATCAGTGTGACTTGCGAGAAATATGTACAGGTGTTCTATGGAAAAGCGGGCAATTCAGTTTGGTGTACAGTAAAATCACACTGACAGGTTAGAATACAATAGATCAAATAAATGCCTACACATAGTATAGGTATATATATATAAATGTCATTGAGGCACATATACTGTATATATTTATATTTCATACAGAGCAGATAGCAGAAAAGCCGGTCATTCAATTGCCGGCTTTTGCTATCTCCTTATGAAATTCGACAGGATATGAGACATGGTTTACATACAGTAAAACCATTTCATACCCCTTTTTTTTCATATTCCTCACTACTAATGTTAGTAGTGTGTGTGTGCAAAATATGGGGGCTCTAGCTGTTAAAATAAAAGGTTAAATCACGGAAAAAACTGGCATGGGCTCCCGCGCAATTTTCTCCGCCAAAGTGGCAAAGCCAGTGACTGAGGGAAGATATTAATAGCCTAGAGAGGGACCATGGATATTGGCCCTCCCTGGCTAAAAACATCTGCCCCAGCTACCCCAGAAAAGGCACATCTGCATCTGGCACTTGTACCTGATGCAAATCTTTCTAATAAAGGGTGTATAATAATACCTCTTTTGGCTTTAAACAATAGCACACTGATGAAGGTCTTCACAGACCGAAACATGTGTGAATTTACACTGTATGTATTAAACACCCCCTTTTGCATCAGACTCCCTGGAGTGTGTTGTCCTGTGTGAGCGGTCACGTGGTACCGCTCATTACAGTGATGAATATGCGGCTCCACCCCTATGGGAGGTGGAGCCGCATATTCATCACTGTAATGAGCGGTACCACGTGACCGCTCACACAGGACAGGCTGCCGGCGCTGAGAGGAGGCATCGCGGGAGCTGGGTGAGTATTTCTCTGCAAGCGGGCGAGCGCACGGGGGGTGGGAGGTGGGAGGTGACCCCAAACTTTATTTTTAACATTTTAACAAAAAAAAATTTAAAAAACCTTGATTTTTCATTCCTTCTCTCCAGCGAACGCTGCTGGGGAGAAGGAATGAATGCCGGCTTCAGCACCAAAAGCAGGGGACAGCACTTAACTGTAGCACTGTTTCTCCTGCGGCGGTACGTGCACACGGAGGAGAGTGCACACTGTTCTCCGTGTGCACGTGTGCGGGACCCTTTGTGGACCGTGCTGCCGGAAAAAGGGGACATGTCTCCGTGTTTTGCACACGGACACATGGTCCGTGAAAACACGCTGACATGTGCAGAGACACATTTATTTTAATGTGTCTACGTGAGTCAGTGTCTCTGGTTCGTGAGGAAACTGTCATCACACGTACCGGAGCTACTGACGTGTGAAACCGGCCTAACTGTGTGTTTTAGTTCTCTTTGAAGGTCATCTGAAAACTGAAAGTCAATTATATTTGACAGGATAGTTGCATTTTTTATGCGGCTGGACAAGTTTAGCTCGTAGATAAGAAGGAAATGTAAAGTTCTGTTTATCCAATCAGGTCTCTGCCTATACATTCCATGCTTCTTTTAGTGCCTAGTAAAAAAACAAAAAAAAAAACATAAAAAACCCCCAGCTAAAATACGCTGTGAAAATTGTCATGAACTCTGCAGGCAGAGATCATAGCAAGCCTATAGAGGGACAAGCTCTCGGAAGATGGAACTATACTGACCATGAACTAAGCCTGCCGCGCAACTAGAAATAGCCAGGTAGCATTTCCTATTTATCGCTAGATGCCCAGCTCTGGCCTAAGACCTAAATAGCTAGCAGAGGGAAATATAAGACCTGGCTCACCTCTAGAGAAATATTCCAAAGAAGACAGTAGCCCCCCACATATAATGACGGTGAGTTCAGATGAAACAACAAACGCAGCAGGAAAATAGTCTTAGCAAATTTGAGGTCCGCTTACTAGATAGCAGAAGACAGATAGTATACTTTCATGGTCAGCAGAAAAACACTAACAAAACACCATCCAGAGATTACCTTAAACTCTGGCATTAACTCATAACGCCAGAGTAGCAATCCCTGATCAACGAGAGCTTTCCAGACACAGTAACAAAACTTCAGCTGTGAACTGGAACAAATAGGCAAAACAAAACATGGACAAAAGTCCAACTTATCTAGTAGTAGTCTAGAAGCAGGAACAAGCACTGAGAGGCATCAGATAACATTGTTGACCGGCAAGAAACCACCAGAGAAATGAGCTTAAATAGCGACACCCACTACTGATGGAACCAGGTGAAACAGGAAAGAGGATGACAAGTCCAATTCCACAAGCGGCCACCGGGGGAGCCCAGAATCCAAATTCACAACAGTACCCCCCCCTCAAGGAGGGGGCACCGAACCCTCACCAGATCCACCAGGGCGACCAGGATGAGCCCTATGGAAGGCACGAACAAGATCAGAAGCATGAACATCAGATGCATTGACCCAAGAATTATCCTCCTGGCCGTAACCCTTCCAGTTGACCAGATACTGGAGTCTCCGTCTGGAAACACGAGAGTCCAAAATTTTCTCCACAACGTACTCCAACTCACCCTCAACCAACACCGGAGCAGGAGGCTCAACTGAAGGTACCACAGGTACCTCATACCTGCGCAATAACGACCGATGAAAAACGTTATGAATGGAAAAGGACGCAGGGAGGTCCAAACGGAAAGAAACAGGATTAAGAATCTCCAATATTCTATAAGGGCCGATGAACCGAGGTTTAAACTTAGGAGAAGAGACCCTCATAGGGACAAAACGAGAAGACAACCACACCAAATCTCCAACACAAAGCCGAGAACCAACACGACGATGACGGTTGGCAAAACGCTGAGTCTTCTCCTGGGACAACTTCAAATTGTCCATAACCTGCCCCCAGATGTGATGCAATCTCTCCACCACCGCATCCACTCCAGGACAATCCGAGGATTCCACCTGACCGGAGGAAAATCGAGGGTGAAACCCCGAATTACAGAAAAACGGGGACACCAAGGTGGAAGAGCTGGCCCGATTATTGAGGGCGAACTCTGCCAATGGCAAAAAAGCAACCCAATCATCCTGGTCAGCAGAGACAAAACACCTCAGATATGTCTCCAGGGTCTGATTAGTCCGCTCGGTCTGGCCATTAGTCTGAGGGTGAAAAGCAGATGAAAAAGACAAATCTATGCCCATCCTAGCACAGAATGCCCGCCAAAATCTAGACACAAATTGGGTACCTCTGTCAGAAACAATATTCTCAGGAATACCGTGCAATCGGACAACATTCTGAAAAAACAGAGGAACCAACTCAGAAGAAGAAGGCAACTTGGGCAGAGGAACCAAATGGACCATTTTAGAGAAACGGTCACAGACCACCCAGATGACAGACATCTTCTGGGAAACAGGCAGATCTGAAATAAAATCCATCGAGATGTGTGTCCAAGGCCTCTTAGGAATAGGCAAGGGCAACAGCAGTCCGCTAGCCCGAGAACTACAAGACTTGGCCCGAGCACAAACGTCACATGACTGCACAAAGACTCGCACATCTCGTGACAGGGAAGGCCACCAGAAGGATCTTGCCACCAAATCCCTGGTACCAAAAATTCCGGGATGACCTGCCAATGCAGAAGAATGTACCTCAGAGATGACTCTGCTGGTCCAATCATCCGGAACAAACAGTCTATCAGGCGGACAACGATCCGGTCTATCCGCCTGAAACTCTTGCAAGGACCGCCGCAGATCAGGAGAAACGGCCGACAAAATTACTCCCTCCCTAAGGATACCTGTGGGTTCAGAATTACCAGGAGAGTCCGGGTCAAAACTCCTAGAAAGGGCATCTGCCTTAACATTCTTAGAACCCGGTAGGTATGACACCACAAAATTAAAGCGAGAAAAAAATAAAGACCAGCGCGCCTGTCTAGGATTCAGGCGTCTGGCAGTCTCAAGATAAATCAAATTTTTGTGGTCAGTCAATACCACCACCTGATGCCTAGCCCCCTCGAGCCAATGGCGCCACTCCTCAAACGCCCACTTCATGGCCAAAAGCTCCCGATTCCCAACATCATAATTCCGCTCTGCGGGCGAAAATTTGCGAGAAAAGAAGGCACAAGGCCTAATGACGGAGCAGTCGGAACCTTTCTGCGACAACACTGCCCCAGCTCCGATCTCCGAAGCGTCAACCTCAACCTGAAAAGGCAGATTCACATCAGGCTGACGCAACACAGGGGCAGAGGCAAAACGGCGCTTAAGCTCCTGAAAGGCCTCTACAGCATGAGGGGACCAATTAGCAACATCAGCGCCTTGTCTGGTCAAATCAGTCAGTGGTTTAACGACATCCGAAAAACCAGCAATAAATCGGCGGTAAAAGTTGGCAAAGCCCAAAAATCTCTGAAGACCCTTAAGAGAGGAGGGCTGAGTCCAGTCACAAATAGCTTGCACCTTGACGGGATCCATCTCAATGGAGGAGGGAGAAAAAATATACCCCAAAAAGGAAATTTTCTGGACCCCAAAAACGCACTTAGACCCCTTCACACATAAAGAATTAGACCGCAGAACCTGAAAAACTCTCCTGACCTGCTGGACATGAGAGTCCCAGTCATCAGAAAAAATCAGAATATCATCCAGATATATTATCATAAATTTATCCAGAAAATCGCGGAAAATATCATGCATAAAAGACTGGAAAACTGAAGGGGCATTAGAAAGACCAAAAGGCATGACCAAATACTCAAAGTGGCCCTCGGGCGTATTAAATGCGGTCTTCCACTCATCCCCCTGCCTGATCCGCACCAAATTATACGCCCCACGAAGATCAATTTTAGAGAACCACTTAGCACCCTCTATACGAGCAAACAAATCAGTAAGCAATGGCAATGGGTATTGATACTTAACAGTGATCTTATTCAGAAGCCGATAATCAATACATGGTCTCAAAGAGCCGTCTTTCTTTGAGACAAAGAAAAACCCAGCTCCCAAGGGAGAAGAAGATGGACGAATATGTCCCTTTTCCAAAGACTCCTTTATATATTCCCGCATAGCAGCATGTTCCGGCACAGACAGATTAAACAAACGACCCTTGGGATATTTACAACCCGGTATCAAATCTATGGCACAATCGCACTCACGGTGCGGAGGTAACGACCCAAGCTTGGGTTCGTCAAAGACATCTTGATAATCAGAGAGGAACTCAGGGACTTCAGAGGGAATGGACGACGAAATAGAAACCAAAGGTAAGTCCCCATGAATACCCTTACATCCCCAGCTCAACACAGACATTGCTCTCCAGTCCAAGACTGGGTTGTGAGACTGCAACCATGGCAATCCCAGTACCAAATCGTCATGTAAATTATACAGCACCAGGAAACGAATAATCTCCTGGTGATCCGGATTGATACGCATGGTTACTTGTGTCCAGTATTGTGGTTTATTATTAGCCAATGGGGTGGAGTCAATCCCCTTCAGAGGAATAAGAGTCTCCAAAGGCTCTAAATCAAAACCACAACGATTGGCAAAGGACCAATCCATAAGACTCAGAGCGGCGCCAGAGTCAACATAGGCGTCCGTGGCAATGGATGACAAAGAGCAAATCAGGGTTACAGACAAAATAAACTTAGACTGAATGGTGCCAATGGAAACAGACTTATCAAGCTTCTTTGTACGCCTAGAGCATGCTGATATAACATGAGTAGAATCCCCACAATAGAAACACAATCCATTCTTCCGTCTAAAATTCTGTCGCTCGCTCCTGGACAGAATTCTATCACACTGCATACTTTCTGGCGTCTTTTCCATAGACACCGCCAGATGGTGCACCGGTTTGCGCTCCCGCAGACGCCTATCAATCTGAATAGCCATAGTCATGGACTCATTCAGACCTGCAGGCACAGGGAACCCCACCATAACATCCTTAACGGCATCAGAGAGACCTTCTCTGAAAGTTGCCGCCAAGGCGCACTCATTCCACTGAGTAAGCACAGACCATTTACGGAATTTTTGGCAGAAAACTTCAGCTTCGTCTTGCCCCTGAGATAGTGCTATCAAAGTTTTTTCTGCCTGAAGTTCCAAATGAGGTTCCTCATAAAGCAAGCCCAAGGCCAGAAAAAACGCATCCACATCGCGTAACGCAGGATCCCCTGCTGGCAATGAGAAGGCCCAATCTTGAGGGTCACCCCTGAGCAAGGAAATCACAATCCTAACCTGCTGAGCAGGGTCTCCAGCTGAACGAGACTTCAGGGACAAATAAAGCTTACAATTATTTCGGAAATTCTGGAAGCTAGCTCTATTCCCTGTGAAGAACTCCGGCAAAGGAATTCTCGGCTCAGATACCGGAGCATGTACCACAAAATCTTGCAAATTTTGTACTTTCGTGATGAAATTATTCAAACCCGCAGTTACACTCTGGAGATCCATTATTGTCAGGTGCACACAGAGCCATACAGAGATTAGAAGGAGAGAGAGAAAAAAGACTGCAGCAAGGCAGACTGGAGGAAAAAAAAAAAAAAAAAAAATTCCAGCAGACTTCTTATAACTCTCCTTTCTCAACCTGGGTCTTTAACACTTTACGGGCCGGTCAAACTGTCATGAACTCTGCAGGCAGAGATCATAGCAAGCCTATAGAGGGACAAGCTCTCGGAAGATGGAACTATACTGACCATGAACTAAGCCTGCCGCGCAACTAGAAATAGCCAGGTAGCATTTCCTATTTATCGCTAGATGCCCAGCTCTGGCCTAAGACCTAAATAGCTAGCAGAGGGAAATATAAGACCTGGCTCACCTCTAGAGAAATATTCCAAAGAAGACAGTAGCCCCCCACATATAATGACGGTGAGTTCAGATGAAACAACAAACGCAGCAGGAAAATAGTCTTAGCAAATTTGAGGTCCGCTTACTAGATAGCAGAAGACAGATAGTATACTTTCATGGTCAGCAGAAAAACACTAACAAAACACCATCCAGAGATTACCTTAAACTCTGGCATTAACTCATAACGCCAGAGTAGCAATCCCTGATCAACGAGAGCTTTCCAGACACAGTAACAAAACTTCAGCTGTGAACTGGAACAAATAGGCAAAACAAAACATGGACAAAAGTCCAACTTATCTAGTAGTAGTCTAGAAGCAGGAACAAGCACTGAGAGGCATCAGATAACATTGTTGACCGGCAAGAAACCACCAGAGAAATGAGCTTAGGCTACGTTCACATTTGCGGTGTGCGCCGCAGCGTCGCCGCCGCAACGCACAGCGCAAATGTGAACACATGCACAACGCAGCTTTTTGCGCCGCATGCGTCCTTTTTTTCATTGATTTTGGACGCAGCAAAAATGCAACTTGCTGCGTCCTCCGCGACCCGACGCGGGCGCCGCAGGGACGCATGCGGCGCAAAAAGCAAGTGCACCGCATGTCCATGCGCCCCCATGTTAAATATAGGGGCGCATGATGCATGCGGCGCCGCTGCGGCGCCCGCCGCTGCGGCGGGCGCCGCTAATGTGAACGTAGCCTTAAATAGCGACACCCACTACTGATGGAACCAGGTGAAACAGGAAAGAGGATGACAAGTCCAATTCCACAAGCGGCCACCGGGGGAGCCCAGAATCCAAATTCACAACAGAAAATGTAGCTCTTTCCTAAACAGCTGGCTTCAATTGCCAGCAGTAAAGCGGCTGCCGGGCGCGGGATTGAGTAGAACTGTAAGGGTATGTTCACACTACAAATTTTTTCATTGCTCTCATTTTCTTTTTTGAAATACCAATTGTTTTTTGTTAGCGTTTGTAAATCGTTTCCTGAATCGCTTTGCTGAAGTTTTTCCAACGACATTTTTTGGGACGTATTTTTTGGTGTCTTTTGAACTCCATGGCAGTCAGAAGATGGCAGTTACTTCTTTTAAATGCTGGATGGTGTTGAAAGCATGGAGCCTTTAGAAGACGCCCAAGAGCCTGAACATGGGTACAGCAGGTCGATTTCATAGAGAAATAAATAGGAATTTATCGATTCACTAATATGTGGCCAATTTTACATGGAAACGCACTCTAAGCGGCAGTTGGATCATCCGATCTGAAAATGTGCCGATCATTACAGCAGCCATGTCTATCAGAAAGACCCCAGCGGGACGTTTCATAATCTCACCTTGCGTGTAAGTCTCCTTTTAATTTCTCGCTTTTCCTCCTGTTCTTCTTGTTCATTACGAGCTGTAAAGTAGAAGCAGAATTAAACTCGACAATCCTGTCATTTCACAAAGATCTGCAAACAATTTATCTTTCTGGCAAATAATTTAGTCCATCAGCCTAAACTGATAATTGGTATCTAAGTAAATCTACCATGCATGGTCCTGAAGAGAGTTTACACAGACCTCCAACTGTACTAATGTCACATAATTCAGCCCAAAACACGGTTTCAGTTACGCTTAAAGGGGTTTTCTGGCTCCAGAAAACTATTGTCCTCGGGCACAGTTCAGTGTAAAAAAAAATAAAAATCAAACAATCCGTTGTTCACTTACCCTACTGCAGTCTAGCACGGGGTCTTTGCCACTGCCCCGGTCTCTGTTTGTCTGCACAACTGCCATAATTTCGACAGAGCTGCAGCCAATCACTGAGTTCAGCAGCTCTGCCGGTGTAGACTGCAAAAGCTGCTGAGCTCAGTGATTGTTCTTTATTTACCCTCACTCGCTCTCAGTCAATCACTAGTCTCCAATGCTTGTACCATCTACAGTGGGTACGGAAAGTATTCAGACCTCTTTAAATTTTTCACTCTTTGTTTCATAGCAGCCATTTGGTAAATTCAAAAAAGTTCATTTTTTCACATTAATGTACACTCTGCACCCCATCTTGAGTGAACCCCCCTGAAATGTAGATTTTTTTGCAAATTTAATAAAAAGAAAAACTGATATATCACATGGTCATACGTATTCAGACTCTTTGCCTAGACACTCATATTTAAGTCACATGCTGTCCATTTCCTTGTGATCCTCCTTGAGATGGTTCTACTCCTTCATTGGAGGCCAGCTGTGTTTAATTAAACTGATAGGACTTGATTTGGAAAGGCACACACCTGTCTATATAAGACCTCACAGCTCACAGTGCATGTCAGACCAAATGAGAATCATAAGGTCAAAGGAACTGGCCAAGGAGCTCAGAGACAGAATTGTGGCAAATCACAGATGTGGCCAAGGTTACAACAGAATTTTGGCAGTACTCAAGGTTCCTAAGAGCACAGAGGCCTCCATAATCCTTAAATGGAAGAAGTGTGGGACCACCAGAAGTCTTCCTAGACCTGGCCATCCAGCCAAACTGAGCAATCTTGGTAGAAGAGCCTTGGTGAGAGAGGTAAATAAGATCCCCAAGATCACTGTGGCTGAGCTCCAGAGATACAGTAGGGAGATGGCAGAAAGTTCCACAAAGACAACTATCACTGCAGCACTCCACCAGTCAGGCCTTTATGGCAGAGTGGTCTGACGGAAGCCTCTCCTCAGTGCAAGACATATGAAATCCCGCATAGTTTGCTAAAAAAAAACACATGAAGGACTTCCAGACTGAGAAATAAGATTCTCTGGTCTGATGAGATGAAGATAGACCTTTTTGGTGATAATTTTAAGCGATATGTGTGGAGAAAACCAGGCACTGCTCATCACCTGCCCAATACAATCCCAACAGTGAAACGTGGTGGTGGCAGCATTGTGCTATGGGGGTGTTTTTCAGCTGTAGGGACAGGACGACTGGTTGTCATTGAAGGAAACATTTCCAAAGTGCTCGGGACCTCAGACTTGGCCGAAGGTTCACCTTCCAACAAGACAATGACCCTAAGCACACAGCTAAAATAACAAAGAAGTGGCTTCAGAACAACTCTGTGACCATTCTTGACTGGCCCAGCCAGAACCCTGACCTAAACCCAATTGATAGTCTCTGGAGAGACCTGAAAATGGCTGTCCACCAATGTTCACCATCCAACCTGACGGAACTGGAGAGGATCTGCAAGGAAGAATGGCAAAGGATCCCCAAATCCAGGTGTGAAAAACTTGTTGCATCATTCCCAAGAAGACTCATGGTTGTACTAGCTCAAAAGGGGGGTTCTACTCAACACTGAGCAAAGGGTCTGAATATTTATGACCATGTGATATTTCAGTTTTTCTTTTTTATTAAATTTGCAAAAATTTATACATTTCTGCTTTTTTCAGTCAAGATGGGGTGCAGAGTGTACATTAATGAGGAAAAATGAACTTTATTGAATTTACCAAATGGCTGCAATGAAACAAAGAGTGAAAAATTTAAAGGGGTCTGAATACTTTCCGTACCCACTGTACATCGGCATGAGCTGCTGAGCTAAGTGATTGTCTGCAGTGCTGTCGACGTGACATCAGTGATGCAGACAAGCAACAAAATCCATGGCAGTGACAGAGACACTTTGCTGGGCTTGTGGATGGTAAGTGAAGTACAGTTTGTTTGTTCAACTAAATGGCCCCTGAGGACAATAGTTTACTGGAAACAGAACCACTTCAAGGTCCCACAGAATTTTGTACACAGTCATCCGATCATTTTATTACCATAGACATATCAATTAACATCAACAATCAATGCTTACAGACAGATTGTTACTAATTATCTGTTAAAAAATATATATATAGTTAGGTCCAGAAACATTTGGACAGTGACATAACTTTTGGCATTTTAGCTGTTTAGCAAAACATATCCAACATACAGTTATACAATCAATATGGACTTAAACTGCAGGAACTCAGCTTTAATTTGAGGGTGGTCACATCCTAATTGGAGTAAGGGTTTAGGAACTGCAGCTCTTTAATATGTATCTGCCTCTTTTTAAAAGGACCAAAAGTAACTGGACAGATATCTCAAAAGCTCTTCAATGGGCCGCATGAGATATTCCCTCATTAATCCATCATCTATTAAGTAGGTACAAGGTTTGTAGCTGATTCCAGGTGTTGCATTCACAAGCTGTTGTTGTGAACCCACAACGTGAGGTCAAAGCAGATCTCAATGGAAGAGAAACAGACCATCAATAGGCTGAAAAAAAAGAACAAATCGATCACAGAGATAGCAAAAATGTTAGGAGTGGCCTAATCAACAGTTTGATAGCTTGATACATTCTTCAAAAAAAAAAAGAGCGCATTGGTGAGCTTGGGAACTCAAAAAGGTCTGGACGTCCATAGAAAACCACAGTGGTTGATGAACACAGAATCCTTCTCATGATGAAAAAACTCTAAAAAACTCTTTTCATTGTCTAAGACTACCATACGAAAAAAACTTCATGAGAGCAGATACAGAGGGTTCACCACAAGGTGCAAAATATTAATCAGCCTTAAAAATAGAGAGGTCAGATTAGACTTTGACAAAAAAAATGTAAAGAAGTCAGCCCATTTCTGGAAAAACATTCTTTGGACAGATGGAAATAAGATAAACCTGTACCATAATGTTGGGAAGAAGAAATATTGGAAAAGGCTTGGAATGGCTTATGATGATCCAAAGCACAACACATCCTCTGTAAAACATGGTGGAGGCAGTGATGGCATGGGAATGCATGGTTTCCAAAAAGGAATCCCAGCATTTTCTAACATTCATGGCCTCCAGACTTCAGGCAGTCATTGCCTGCAAAGGATTCTCTACAAAGTATTAAAATAAACATTTTATTTATGGTTAAGTTAATTCGTACAATTACTTTTGAGCCCCTGAATTTAGGAGGATTGGTAGAAAAATAGAGCATTCAGTCACTGTCCAAATATTTCTGAACCTAACTATATATATATCTAGAGCAGACCCTCCTGCATTAGCTGCCCAGCCTGGAAACATGGGGTAGAGCACAGCAGGCAGCAGCATACTGAATACTTGCCAACACTGTAATGTCCACAATAGGGACAATTAGACCTTCTAGGAGGGACCTGGAATACACCAAAACAACCAATTCTGGATGGTGTCAGCACAAGCCTATGAGCCGGCCATGGGGATGTCCTGAAAACAATCACAGCTGTTGGCAAATATGTATAATAGATATTGTTTTACTTCATGTACACTGTTGTCAATTTTACTATAGTTTACCATGAGGAAATATTTTTATTATATTTTATCACCCTATCAGCCTTAGCAGGAAATGTCCTAAAATAAAGAAAAATAACCATGACTCACCTGATATACTCTGTGTGACCGCTGCAGCCAATCACTGGCCTGACAAGTGGTTTGTTCAGTAATAGCATACGATTGCAAAGGCCAGTGATTAGCTGCAGTGGCCAGTGATTAGCTGCAGCAGCCATGTGAACGTATAGCACATAAACAAAGATGGGAACTGTTTTAAGGCCAAGGTATTTCAAGTCAATCGACAACCCCTTTAACTTCTGTGCTTTGTAAGGAGAGCTCGTAGTGAACACAGAAATTAGGGCGATAGAGAAGATCTTCCCAATGTATTTAGACTACAAGAGAAGACCAGGAGGATTCCTTGATGGTATCTATTCTCACAAAGTAATGAAGTGCACACCATTCATGGTGATCTGCCTGCTTGGAAATGTTATCAGAAATGGAAGATGCGTCATAAGACCAAATTCACATCTTTGGTGCAGATTTTCTGCAAGTAAAATCCACAGCATTTTACAGTACCAGCAAAGTTTTGAGTTAATCTCATCCGCATGCTTTTTGCAGTATCCAAGCAGAAATGGGCTTTTTTTCTGTTTTCATTATATTCCCAGAATGTCAATTTCGGTTGCAAAAATACATCTTTTTGGTGTGGATTTTACCCATTAATTACATAGGGGACCCTTAAATCGTCAGGTTAACACTGCTGGCCGGCCTGGCATTGTATTGTTCTATTCCTGTTACAAAAATGCACATATAAGTGCAGAGGATAGGTATGGATTTCACATGCAGAAACACTGAGGATTTCAGTTTACAAATCTGCATGGAAAATCTGCACCAGGAACTAGTTTTTTCCATCATTGTGCATTGCCCCATTCCTCTGTTAATCCATTTACAACGCCCAGCTGTCAATTTCTTCATAAATTCTAACAGTAATAACAGACGATCGGTACAAATCAGACGGGAGATGGACAGGTCCCTCTTAGACACGTCGTCTGCTATTTACACATCAACTTTGCATAGAAAAAAGCAGAATTAACTTACGTTTCAGAATATTTCTTTGTTCCAACTCTTCAGCTGTCGGCCTTTGGCTCAGTCGTCTGCGAAAAAAGGTTGAGATCTTCTTAACCATGTTCTCCTGATTATGTCTGCGGCTTTATAGCTACTAGACTCGCTGTACAATGGGCGCTGCTATAATACCTATGGTTTACAGCGGCACAAGGAAACCTCACACACAGAGAGGCCGTGCTGCTGGTAAGTCATTATTACTTGTATAGATATTAGTGCGATAAAACGGGGTTACAACATTTCCTTCTCTTGCCACAAAACTTCCTGACTTTATCATGTTGTAGGTAATGTGCTTTACTGTGCAAAAAAAGCTGGGTATAAAAGCCCAGCAAGGAGGCGCAATACAGTGTGGTGCCAGGCACCTAGCGTCATATGGCTTTATGTGATTGCTGCCCTTCCAGTGCCCAAGCACAGAGACTGCCTCTCACTATACAAGTGCATGTCGTGTATTAAATAATTAGTATGACGAATATGATGTTTTATTATTTGTTACTTTACAGTAATGGGAAAAAGAAGGTCGGGAGTGTTTATTAATAAAGGAGTCTGTGTCTTTATTTCAATTAAAGGACCTTTTCCTGTGTCTATGTCATTTTTTACATTTGATTATGGGATTAGTAATGGAGGTGTCTTATAGATGCCTCTCCATTACTAACCGCTGGGCTCGATGTCAGCGGTCATAAAACAGCTTACATCAACCTCAACCCTATTACCCCACTTGCTACCGCACCAGGACAAGTGGGAAGAGCTAGGCTAAGCGCCAGATTTGCAGCAGCTGAGGGCTGATGTTCTTAGCCTGGGAGGGGGTGCAATATCCCTGGCCCCTTCCCAGGCTATTAATATCAGCCCACAGCTGTCTGTTTAGCCTTTGCTGGTTAGAAATTATAGGGGGACCCGAAGTCATTTTTTCTAGTAAAGGATAAGCAAACAGCTGTGAGTTGTTACTAATAGCCTGGGAATATTTTGGGATATTGTCCACTTTCCCAGATTATTAACATTGGCCTCTAGCAGTCGGCTTTCTCTCTGCTGGTTATGAAAAATACAAGAGAGCCCATGCCATTTCTTTGTTTCATTAATTTTTTATTTAACACACAATGTATGCAGCAGGTGCTGAATACAACTCCCATCATTGTCACCTGGTCACGTTGATCTCAGGGAGACCAGGCGACAATGATGAAAGCTGCCTTCAGCACCCAGCACCTGGGAACAAGGCGAACTGTACGGCTTTTCGTGGAGTACCATCAAATCCGTTATCATCAAATGGAAAGAACATGGTACCACAACAAACCTGCCAAGAGAGGGCTACCAACCAAAACTCTCAGCTCAGACAAGGAGGGCATTAATCAAGAGAGGCAGCACAGAGACCAAACGTAACCCTGAAGGAGTGGAAGAGTTCCCAAGCAGAGACTGTCCATACAACCACAATAAGCTTACACTCCTTAGAGGTGGCCTTTATGGAATCGTGACCAGAAAAAAGCCTTTAGTTAAAACGCAAAAATTGTAAGGCTCATTTTGAGTTTGCCAAAAGACAAGTGGGAGACTCCCCAACTGTATGGAGGAAGGTGCTGTGGTCAGATGAGACCAAAATTGAACTTTCTGTCCACCAAGGTAAACAAACTAAAACAGCTCATCACTCCAAGAACACCATCTCCACAGTGAAACATGGTGGTGGATGCATCATGATGTGGGGATGTTTTTCAGCAGCAGGGACAGGGAAAATGGTTCTAGTCAGGGAAAAGATGGTTGGTGGGAAATACAGACATGTTTTTGAGCAAAACCTGTTTCAGTTTGTCATTGATTTGAGACTGGGACAGAGGTTCACTTTCCAACAAGACAATGATTCAAAGCATACTGCAAAAGCAACACTCGAGTGGGTCAAGGGAAAAAGTGTAAGGCTATGTGCACACGTTCAGGATTTCTTGCAGAAATTTCCTGAGCAAAACCGGACATTTTCTGCAAGAAATCCGCATGTGTTTTTTGCGCGGTTTTTTTGCGGATTTTTTCGGAGATTTCCCAATGCAATGATATAGTGGGAAATCCGCAAAAAATCTACAAAGTTAATGAACATGCTGCGTTTTGTACCGCGATGATGATGATTGTGTGCACAAAAATTGCGGAATGCATTCTAAATGATGGGATTCATAATGTATGTGTTTTTTATGCATTTTTATAGCGTTTTTATAGCGAAAAAACACGAAAAATCCGCAACGTGTGCACACAGCCTAAATGTTTTGGAGTGGCCTAGTCAAAGCTCAGACCTTGATCTATTGAGAAACTGTGGTCAGACAAAGATTGCTATTCACCAGAAGAAACCATCTAACTTGAAGGAGCTGGAGCGGTTTTGGCTTGAGGAGTGGGCAAAAATCCCAGTGGCAAGATGAGACTTATCTGAAGTAACTTGCAGCTGTAATTGTCACAAAAGGAAACTCTAAAAAGTACTGACTTTAGGGGGTGAACCGTCATGCACACTGAAGTTTTCACAGAAAACGACAAGGGGGTGAATACTTTCGCAAGCCACTGTATATAGAGAAAATGCCATTTCCCAGGAGTACTAAGATGGTGGCAACTGGATAATACTGAGGTATTGCAGTCTATAGAACAAGTGATCAGACAATCACAGGTTCAAGTGGTCTAAAAGGCGTTAAAAAATAAAAAAAAACTTCTTTGAAAATATATTTTTCCACCCAATTAAAATTAAATACATAACAAAAATATATTTGGCATCACCACATCTGTAAAAGTCTACCAAGTTTTGTATAACTATGACCATGTTAAGAATTGTAGTGCCAGATAAATTTTACAGCACTGTAAAAAAAAAAAAAACGGAAGAAAACAATGGAGGGATTGCGAGCTTTTTTTCACTGCACTTTCCCGTTTTTCGGTACGTTATATAATAAAATGAATGGTGATTCAAAACTACAACTTGTCCCATAAAAAAGCCCTCTTACAGCTAAGTTGACAGAAAAATAAAAAAAGTTATCCCTCTTGGAAGAAGGCGAAAAAAAAATCAAACATGAAATATTTTCAACATCTTATTATTATTATCTCTTATTATTTTAGGTAACGTTGGAGAATGTAATTCATATGACGTTCACTGCAAATCTTGCAAAATTCATTATGATGTAAAAATGCTTTTGTGCAACGCATCAAAGGGGTTAAAGAGTATGTCGTACATCCGAGATTTTCACTTGGATTGACCAAGAATGTGAACGGTATAGAGCTAAGTCAGTCGTGATGTGACCACAGGCTGGGTAAGACTCCATCACAGAATAGGCCTTCAGCATTTCACATGGCAATACAAGGAACCTACCTAGTGAGCTTAGTCCCGATCTGCTGCCTCAGTTCCAGCCTCTCTTCATCCGTCTGCATGGGCAGAATGTTCTTCTCCTCCAACTCTCTCTTGGACGGTCTGTTGCTTAACTTGATTGCCAAAGAATCCTTCCTGAGAACCTTTAATGCCAGCGAACCTTGGGAAAGAAGAGAATACACAGCCTACTAATTGGCTCCAGGCTTATAAGGTTCTGGATAGATTATCAGGGTGCATTGGTTCCATTTCACCAGATAGCATGGTGGAACAAGTAGTGCACCAATTACGAGTTTAGCATTAAAAAGTAGGAATCGCATCCATATTCATTGGATCTATCAGATGACTCACTAGGTCAATATGGTGAGAGAGATGAGCCACACGCATATTCTCCTGAGCCAGGGCACACAATGAATGACATCCATGGAATGAAGTAATCTTGTTGGCTCAATCTGCTCTATATATATATATATATATATATATATATATATATATATATATATATATATATATAATATTATATAGACAGAGATGAAATCTCCAGCTGGTAGTGAAGAATGCAGGTGCTTAGAACTTTCTGGATGCAGAAGTCTGTCGCATTCGAACCCTAGCAACACCAGGGTTAATTCTCTGTATACTGTAACGTTACTGTGTATTGTCCCTGTCCTGTGCCCTAACTGGATATTATCATTTCATTGTTCATTTAATTTTTTTTCTTTTTTTTTCTTCTACTACTCTACTGTATATTTATTATTAGTAATTATTGCCTATTTTTTATTTATTTTATTTTTGCGACTATAAGAAACAAACACAAAAAGTTTAAGGACAGTAATAACAATAAAACAAGAACCGGGTGGATGGGGGAGAGAGAAAATAAATGAACAGTAAATGACTGGGAGGGTTAGGCTATTTTCACACTTGCGTTTTTAGCAATCCATCGTTTTGGGCAAAAAACGGATCCTGCAAAAGTGCCCGTAGGATGCGTTTTTTGCCCATAGACTTTTATTGCCGACGGATCGCGATGCATTGGCCATTCGTCACGTCCGTCGTGCAACGGATCCGTCGTGTTTTGGCGGAGCGTCGTCACGAAAAAACGTTCAATGTAACTTTTTTTGTCTGTCGCGTCTGCCATTTTCTACGGCGCATGCGCGGCCAGAACTCCGCCCCCTCCTCCCCGGACTTCAGAATGGGCAGCGGATGCGTTGAAAAACTGCATCCGCAGCCCACGCTTAGCGACGTACCCGTACCGACGCAAGTGTGAAAGAAGCCTTAGGAGGAAAGGCCGGAGTCCTGCTATTGTTACAGTCGTGTTATATAATACATTTAGGTGCGTGTATATAACAGATTAATTGGGTTAAGAATATATAGGCATACACGGTTCTCCCAAAGCAAGTCATTTTTTGATTCTTTATTGTTGTCTTTTTCACCTCGGCCTGTGATATCACTATCGGCATCATATTATAATGCTGTGTGTATTCATTTCATGTGACATTGTTTATTCTTCTATTTTTTTGTGACATTACTGTACACTACCTTTTTATCTTTATTACCTTTATGATGAGATATCCTTCTAGTGTGTTTCTTATATCTCTTACGTGGCATCATTGAGCACATAATTTACATTCTCTGCATTCACTCTTGTTCCAATTAATTCACTTCATTATCTACTGTATTATGACATCATTATATTTTTAGTCCTGTTTTCTGCATTATCTCTGCATGGTGATGCTCACTGTGTGGATCAGTCCTATACTGTGGCAGAACTGTTACTACTATTCCTATAAGTCAGTCAGGGGTCAGCAGAAAAATTCCACCACGGACAGACTTGGGGCTACTCACTCCACACAAGAGGTCCCAGAATAACCCTGACCTTCACCCTTTAAACCCTATGAAGGGATCTGGACTTACATCAGCGCCCCCATGCGTTGCATTTATGGAGTAGCCGCTGGCTGGAGGAGCGAGCATGAGGCAAGAGTGGTAAAACTATACAAGTTAGTAACTGGAGGAGAATCGGTCAAAATAAGAAGACAAAACTGTAGCAAGGAAAAAAGGCAGGGTTAGGTACCATTAGGTCAGTCAACAGGAAAATCGGACAAGAGTCATGATTTTGGGAAATACAATGTCAGCAAACAATCTGAATCAGAATACCAGATATATACAATCAAACACAATAAGTGGCAATCCTCAGCAGACTGCTTGAAGTGCTTCTTTTACACTGTTTTTTTTGCGGCCCGTTATTGCGGGCCTTTAATGTGGGCCGTATCACCACAATTTTCACGGTCTGCAAAAAACTTGCGGATAGCCATTTTTCAGGTTTCCAATACTATGGAAATAGTATTGGAAAAAAAAATGGCGTTCCACTAAACCGGAAGTCACGATGCAGCACAAAAACAAGCTTCCGTTGTTTTTGCGGCCCCATTGATTTTCAATGGGGGCTGTGTCCGTAAGCCGTGAAAAAGATCGAGCAGGTTCAATCTTTTTTCATCGCTGTAAATACGGCCCTAACGGCCATACGGCGCACCGTGAAATTATTGCGGCACAATCTATTGGGGCCGCAAAACAACGGTGCGTGTAAAAGAAGCCTAAGTAGAGTGTGGTACTGCCCAATTGACCACAGTTGCGAGCTGATTACACCCACTGAGCTGTTGGACAGCACACTCACCCTTTTTTCTGGTGGGATAGTATACAGGTCCTAGCCATATCAGTATTCTTGGCTGGACAGTGCCTGTGCCGTCCAGTGATGGTGACAGTAATGTCTCCTGTATCACTAGTGCCGCTCGAGGAGTGGCACATGGCGGCAGAAGCATACCTCACTGGAGCAGGACCAAGTAGGAATATAATAGTAACTTCACCCAAATGTTAGGACAACGCTATCTTTGTATTGTGTTGCAGAGATTTCACTGTGGGTATGATCTTTGGATTGTGACTTCAGTGACTTTATTGAGATCATTGTTACAATTTTTGCATCATCTAGGAACCTCACGTTATGCCTCCATTTAACAAATTTTCCAATCATAACATTACTTAAATATGTTGACCTCCTTATAAAGAATCATCTTCCCTGGCTGCAGCATAACAAACTGCTTTATATTCACCCTCCCTGGGTCCCGCGCGGAGTATCTGACGCTGCTCACACTGGCCAGTGTTGGCTGCGGCGCACCTGTCACGTCGATAATGCAGCAGCCAATCAGTGAGCTCAGGGGTGGGGGAGGGGTGTTCCACTTACACAGGCAGAGCCGCTGAGCTCACTGACTGGATGGTGCTGGATCTGGGCACAATGATTTTCTAATAGGGGACAACTCCTTTAAGGACTTTTTGTATCTTAGACCTCCTGAAGACTCCCTGCAACTGTTTTGGTGATAGGTAACATATCTGTCGCTATATATTATTTCTTTATAGAACGTTTTCTAATGTGTCTGTAAAGTCTATAATCATAAGATGCCTTGAATTACCTCCATATCTAAAAGCTTGAGCACTTACTTGTGTATAGCGAGCTGTCATCATCATCCTCATCCTCATCATCATCATCATCATCCGTATCGTCTTCATCATCTCTTGCGTACAGGCATGAGGAATCATCATAGATTGATTCATGAGGCACATTTTCTTTATCATCTTCACATTCAATAACAACAGTTGGCACTTGTCTCATGTCAGCATATCCACCAAGTCCTGACTTTGACATGCTGTCCCCACCATGTAACCCCGAGCTACAAAAAAATTGATGCAAAATAAATTGTAATCAAATACTGTTGGAAACTATTACAGCTATATAATCATATGGTAATACTGCCAGATGTCAATACATAAGAAAGCTGCATTCATATCAGATAGTGTCAAGTGGGTGGAGCCGTTCTTTTGAATAGTCAGGTGGCTGGTCCTGATCCTAAAATGATTCACGTTATACCTTGCAGAAGGATCAACCCATGTGACTACTATGCAAAGGGTCTCCAACCCCTGTGACTCCTTGCAAGCACTTAAATACACCACTAAAAGTTATTTTTCTGCACTATATTGAATAAGTCAGCAGATTAAAGATCATCATTGTAATGTTACTATCCTCAATAACTGGTTGTTGGTGGTTTGGGAGCATAACTCATCATGAGAGGTACCACTGGGTGAGGAATAGGCGGCCGGAGGAAGCGGCAACATAAGTTGCTATTAGCTTGTGTGTATGTAGCATGACACCAAGGTAAACCCTACTTTGCACATGAACCCTTTAGAAGCAGCTGTGTTCTCCTTTTCCTTAGTTTCATATTACATGGGTGATTAATAACACAGTAACCCTCAGTATGTAGTTCAATCTGTGTTTATGAATGAATTCAACATGATTGTATTTTGCTCTCTATGGAGCATTGACTTGACAAAAAGGTGTAAAGAGTAAATTGATCTGATCCCCCTAAATCCTGACCCGGTCTAAGCACAATGCTCCAAATGCCTACCACCCCCTCATAGTTGGAGCCTCGGAGAGAAGAAAATCTCACCAGATTGCACTCATTCTTTTAAAGTGACAGGAAGAACCTGCCTTCCTGTAATACTGAGGGAAATCATCCAATTTGTTAATTATATGTATTTGAGAAAAATGTCCGATAATATAGTCCTGTAGAAATAGATACTTTAAAAATAAACCCTGGACAACCCCTTTAATAACTGGAATATGTCACTTCTTACTGTATTCGGTTTAGGTGTAAACAAATGATATTTATTACATTATGTAAGTGATAAATCTGCAATTATTTTCCACACGACTGGTAATCTTCCCCCCAGAATCAGCAGGACACCTAGACCTGTATCAGGCTATAAGAACGCATGCTGTGCCGCCAAACATCCTGGACAAAACAAACTGAATGCAGGATGGGTCCAAAAGAGACTCATGAATCCTACAAGTGCACACATCTCCAAATCTCTGCGGTAATTGCTGGAAATTACACACATTCTTGGTCTGACTCCACTGGCATTAACAAAGCAGACGCATCCCCAACCGTAGGATTGTGCCATCTGGTGCATACACGATAGTGAGCAGTGTCTTATTACAGGGCGGAAAACACAAGATAACTTCCCCCTAATCCAATAATCATCATTGCTGGCAGGCTACAGCCAAGACGAGGATCACGCTGTCCTCCATACAGAATTATATATACACCATTATATACAAGCTTCACTGCTGCACCAAAATGGGGAAATCGGTGTCCCCAGAACAACTGTGTATGGGGACCATTCCCACATATGGCTGCTTGGATTTAACCTTTATTTTATTTCCATTCACATGATCTTTGCAGCATCTCCCAGTGCTGCCTAATGCTTTACAGAAGGACAAAGGCATGATCTTAAAGAGAATTTGTCACCGGGTGTTTGCTACTCAATCTGAGACCAGCACAATGTGAAGACACAGACCCGGATACCAGTGATGTGTCACTTACTAGGCTACTTTCTGTAGTTTTGATACAATTACTGTTTAATATGCTGTAGATCTACCAGTTCTCTGAATGCTGAGCTCTGTATAACCCCGCCCACACCACGATTGGCTGCTTACTGTGTACACTGTGCATAGGCAGAAAGCTGCTAATCAGTGGTGGGGGAGGGGTTGTACAGAGCTCTTGGATATGGAGGACTACCTGGCAGCAGGTTTATTAGTCCTCTAGTGATAATCTCCTGATAAAATTGTGATTTTATCAAAACTACAGCAAGCAGCACAGTAAGTGACACATCACTGGAATATGAGTTTCTGTCTCTGCAGCTGCTCTCAAATTAGGTGGCAAAAACCTGATTCCAGATTCTTATTAGTGCTGGACATTCTCCTTTTTATGAGCCTGCATTAGAATAAAATCCCTATGACTTATCACTTCTCCCACACTGTAGAAGCTTGGCAATAATAAACAGCTGACGTATACTGTATTTAAACAGCCATTGCTGAAATCGCGCTCCATGTCCCGGTACGCATCTAGAACCAGTGCAGGAGCTGCCGACTATTAGCCCGCGCACCCATAGACTTGTATGCGTACGAGAGAGCCGAGTCTCGCTGCCAGTCGCAGCATGCTGTGATTGTTCTCTGCCTAATCATCATGAGAAAATAATGGCAGATCTGAGCTGCCCCATAGAGTAACACTGGGCAGAGTGCTATCAGATGTATTAGCACATAGCACTCGGCCGTGTTACACAGTAATGTGACTCCGGCCTTAGAAACATTCTGGTCCAAAAACAAGACAAGAAACGTGTATGCTGCACTTTTTATCTACAAGGATTATGTTGCTATCTGCTATTTTTACATAGCCATTCCTGATTCACCAGCATTCTGCTAGCACAATACGAGCTTGAGCTTCCTTTTCCTCTCTTCCTTGCATTCATAGATCCTACCAAGTTCCAATATCTTGCCTGCCCTGAACTTACAGTCCGTCTGTAAGGAGTATGACATATAGAAGAGCAGGAGCAGAAAGGCAAGACCAGTTTCCAATTCCTGTAATCCATCAACAGGGGACAAGATTTCCATTGAAGGACATCTGTCAGTAGGATCAACCCTCCTGAGCCGTCTATATGGACATGTAGGTCATAGGAAACTGAATAAAATGATACCTTGATATCTGCAATCTGGTGTCTTATTCCAGAGAAATCCAGGTTTTTATTATATGTAAATGAGCTGTTAGGATCTATGGGCTGGACACTGATCTACATGAGAATCTGCCTCCAGAGATTATTTTAAGCCCTTAGTGATCGAGCCAATTTTGACCTTCACGACCAAGCCAATTTTTACAATTCTGACCACTGCCACTTTATGAGGTAATAACTAAGGAACGCTTCAAATGGATCCCACTGATTCTGACACTGTTTTTTGTGACATATTGTCAGAAAATACACCAAAGTGACACCATTCTAAAACCCGCACCACTCTAGGTGTTCAAAACCACATTCAAGAAGTTTATTAATTCTTCAAATGCTTAACGAGAGCTGAAACAACGTGGAGTGACAAAATGAACATTTAACTTTCTTCACAAAAAAATTACGGTACTTTAAACAAGGGTTACAGGAAAAAATGGACCCTAAAATTTGTTGTGCAATTTCTCCTGAGCACGCTGATACCCCGTAAGTGGTAGAAAACTACTGTTTGGGTGCACGGCAGGGCTCGGAAGGGAAGGAGCGCCATTTGACTTTTTGAATGCAAATTCGGCTGGAATGAAGAGCAGACGTGCCTAAACGGTGGAAACTCCCCCTCAAGGATTTTATCCAGGGGCATAGCGAGCATTTTGAACCCCCAGGTACGACAAAGAATTTTATAACATTAGCTTGTCATATTGAATATGTCGTCATTAGTGTTGAGCGCAAGTGCTGGCTACTCCAGTTTGCATTGGGTGCTCGGGTATGCAGCGAACATCGCGAGTGCTTGAGTGACATGTTTGCGTCCCTGACCGCATGTTTCACGGCTGTTAGACACCACAAAAAAACATGCTGGGATCCGCGATAGTCCATGCATACATGAGCACCTGATGAAAACTTGAGTAGTGAGCACTTGGGCTCAACACTAGCCTTCATATCGTCATTATTTTTTTTTTTTTAACTTCTGAAAAAAAATCAATTCTAACTCCAACCCTAACCCTAAAACTAACCCCAACCCTAACCCTAACATAGCCCTTACCCCAAACCTAACCCTATCCCCAACTCTAACTGTAAAGAATGGAAAAAAATAAAAAAAAATATTTTGCAAATTGTCTCTTCAGAGAGGAAGAGGACTAGAACTCTAGTGCCACCTATTGGAAGTAGCAATCCTAACAGTCAGTGTTGACCCTTTTAATGAGCCTTGTCATGTGACTTAGGATAATAGCCAAACCAGAATCTCAATTTGCAGAAACTGTGTTTCAGGGTACTGCCCCTCGTCAGTGCAAAGTGGAGATCTGGTTTGGCTGTGTGAGAGGCGTCTAACCGGGATCCAAGAAGTATCGTTTCTCCTTGCGGAGAGTGACATGTTAAACATGTCGAGGTGAAGAGACTTAAAACCGCAATGCTCCTCAGGGAAATAAGGCTATAATTTTTATCTAACTAAGGGGGTGACAAAGAGAGATTTAATTTACTATTTTTTTATTTTGATCACTGTGATACTGATCAAAAGTAACCAATAGGAAAAATTCACTATTGTTGCCGGGAACTGGCTGGCAGATCGCGCCTGCCATTTTTTTCCAGGAAGATGACGATCTCTGGTATGTTAGATCATATCAGTGGAGAGAGAAAAGAATTTTAAATTGGATTTTTTTGTGATTGCCGTTATTCGGTGAGTAACGGCGATCACGTAACAGGGGACTGTAAAAACCGGCCCTGATCATATTCTCCAGGGTCTCAGTCGTTACAGCCTTATTTCACAGCACCATTAAAAAGCGGCGGTGATGAATAAGTGCCCTTAACTGACACCGTTAAGAGTACTAGTGTGCTGTAATGGACATGCTCTGCTCTCCCGATCTCACTGCAGGGCTGTGTGGGATTATACCTGACACATCTGCACGTTCCTCTCAGCTTCCATCTCACAGACAGCCAATGTTGTAATATTGCTACAATCCAGCAGAGGTGTGACAGCTGCAAAAACTGTGTTTATAAGGAGATAAACGTCAGTTCTCTGGTCCTGTGTTAGTTACAGGTCTCACACTGGTAACTTTCCTTTCATTTACAATAATATCTGTAGGCAGATTCTTCACGCTCATGTACATATAAGAAAAATGTGGATTTCTCTGGAATAAGATTTCTCTGGATCACAGATTTCAAGGTATCAGTTTATTCAACTTCCTATGACCTACATGCCTATATAGATGGCTACGGAGGCTTGATCCGAATGACAGACTACCTTTAAAAAAATAGGAATTTACAACACAATAAAAAAGCAAACGTTTTCAACCCAGTGGACCACTGACAGTTTGTCCCTAATATTATGGTAATATTATGCTTATGCCCCTTCTGTTCACAATCCCCCTTCACTTTGGATGTGCTACATACAGAAGTGGCAGAGGGGACTTTGGGCCCTCATATGATGACTGTTAGCACTACACCCACTTTAGCTCCACTGCCACTTTTATATAATACTCCTCCACTCAGCTGAGCAGCTCAGTAATGTCAGATCTAATTCAGAATGCATCTGTTTGATTCTCCTATCTGAATATTACAGCTGAATGAAAAAAGTGGATTCAGCTACATTTCCAGTGCTCCAAATAGTTCAAGAAGACACACGAAGGCAGGGAGATTGGAAATTGGCATTCGCTGGAATTTTATAGAATAGAAATGCTGACGCAGTCCAATCACATCTGAACCACCAACAAATGGATAGAAGGCACGCTGATTGCTTAGTAATTCACATTTCCATCACACCCCCAAACCTCTATAGAAATTGTAGCGGAGCACTGATGACTAGGAGCCATTACAGAAAGTGCCTTGTTGAATAAATCTGCTGGTGACCTTTCCTCGGACAAAAAAACGGGTCTGCGGGACACTGTCAATGGAAAAGAGCTATTGAAAGACCACACAATCTGAAATACACATGTATACTAAGGAGCAAACACCAGACTGACATGAAGTTTTCTTCTCACATGCTGTAGATCCATTTGGATCCTTTTTTAATAGCATGTCCACACAAATGGAGGTAATAGAATAGTTCTCGTCATATTTCTAAATGACACAGCAAGGCAGACTGTGGCTCTGCTTACCTTTCCAACCTTTGCATGGTCATAGCAAGAGTCTTGTTGAGCTCCTCAATGACCCTGCATCCTGGAGGTAATGATGGATGAATGGGCACTGAACTGGATCCAGTTGAGAGATGCTGGCTTCCATACTGAAGCTGGTGCTGATGGACGGCTAGTTGAGATGGGAGGATGGTGTGATGATGCTGGGAGCTCTTCTGATTGGAATAGGAGTGGGGATAGTCTGATCCTCCTAGTGGCATGCATATCATGACTTTCTTTGGAGGTAGTGGAGGAGACATCTTCCCTGGCATACAAGGCAGTTTCACAGGTGCTCCGGAGTCTAGAGAAAAATAATAAACTTCATCATTATACCGTAAATGGAAAACCACCACATAGCTTATACTTACATGGGGGGAAATGATAAACTAGCAATACTAATCCTTCTTGGCATTGATTTTAATTCATTGAAAGATGGAAACTGCCAGTGCCAGGATTTTAAGGGAATCAAGGGTAAGTTCATACCCCCCTTTCCCCTCCAAAAAACGTGCAAAATTTTTTTTAAATGTAAATACATCAGCACCTTTATTTCTTCTATTTGTCGCTGCATTTCTAAAAATAGAGGATTAATTCATATGCAATTATAGTTATTAAGGTTGAAGGAAAATTTTAAGTCCATCTAGTTCAACCCATAGCCTAACCTAACATGCCCTAACATGTTGATCCAGAGGAAGGCAAAAAAAACCCATGTGGCAAAGAGTAAGCTCCACATTGGGGAAAAAAATTCCTTCCCGACTCCACATACGGCAATCAGACTAGTTCCCTGGATCAACAACCTATCAAGGAATCTAGTGTATATACCCTGTAACATTATACTTTTCAAGAAAGGCATCCAGTCCCCTCTTAAATTTAAGTAATGAATCACTCATTACAACATCATACGGCAGAGAGTTCCATAGTCTCACTGCTCTTACAGTAAAGAATCCGCGTCTGTTATTATGCTTGAACCTTCTTTCCTCCAGGCGTAGAGGATGCCCCCTTGTCCCTGTCACCGGTCTATGATTAAAAAGATCATCAGAAAGGTCTTTGTACGGTCCCCTCATATATTTATACATTAAAATAAGATCACCCCTTAGCCTTTATTTTTCCAAACTAAATAGCCCCAAGTGTAATAATAACCTATCTTGGTATTGCAGACCCCCCAGTCCTCTAATAACCTTGGTCGCTCTTAATAATAATAATCTTTATATAGCACTAACATATTCCGCAGCGCTTTACAGGTTGCATGCATTATCATCGCTGTCCTTGTTGGGGCTCACAATATAAATTCCCTATCAGTATGTCTTTGGAATGTGGGAAGAAGCCAGAGTACCCAGAAACTCTTTGCAGATGTTGTCCTTAGTGGGGCTTGAACTCAGGACTCCAACGCTGCTGTGCTATCCACTGCGCCACCGTGCTCTGCACCTGCTCCAGTTCAGCTATGTCTTTCTTATACACCGGAGACCAGAACTGTACACAGTATTCTAAGTGTGGTCGCACTAGTGACTTGTATAGAGGTAAAATTACGTTCTCCTCATGAGCATCTATGCCCCTTTTAATGCATCCCATTATTTTATTTGCCTTTGTAGCAGCTGCCTGACACTGGCCACTAAATGTGAGTTTGTCATCCACCCATACACCCAGGTCTTTTTCATTGACGGTTTTGCCCAGAGTTTTAGAATTAAGCACATAGTTATACATCTTATTACTTCTACCCAAGTGCATGACCTTACATTTATCCCCATTAAAGCTCATTTGCCATTTGTCAGCCCAAGCTTCTAGTTTACATAAATCATCCTGTAATATAAAATTGTCCTCCTCTGTATTGATTACCCTGCAGAGTTTAGTGTCATCTGCAAATATTGAAATACTACTCTGTATGCCCCCTACAAGGTCATTAATAAATGTTAAAAAGAAGAGGGCCCAATACTGACCCCTGTGGTACCCCACTGCTAACCACGGCCCAGTCCGAGTGTGCTTCATTAATAACCACCCTTTGTTTCCTATACCTGAGCAGCTCTTAACCCACTTACAAGCTTTTGAAAAGTCCATATACACCACGTCCACTGCGTTCCCTTGGTCCAGTCCAGAACTTACCTCTTCATAGAAGCTGATCAGATTAGTCTGACAGGAACGGTCCTTAGTAAACCCATGTTGGTATTGGGTCATGAGGTTATTCCTCTTCAGATACTCCAGCATTGCATCCCTTAGAAAACCCTCCAGGATTTTACCCACAGTAGAGGTTAAGCTTACTGGCCTATAATTTCTGAGTTTAGTTTTTGTCCCCTTTTTGAATATTGGCACCACATTTGCTATACGCCAGTCCTGTGGTACAGACCCTGTTATTATGGAGTCTTTAAAGATTAAAAATAATGATCTATCAATGACTGTACTTAGTTCCTGCAGTACTCGGGGGTGTATCCCACCCGGGCCCGGAGATTTGTCAATTTTAGTGATTTTTAGACGCCGCCGTACTTCCTGCTGGGTTAAGCAGGTGACACTTAATGGGGAATTTTTGTTATCACTGATCATATTGTCTGCCATGGGATTTTCTTGTGTAAATACTGATGAAAAAAAGTCATTTAGCATATTGGCTTTTTCCTCATCCTTATCCACCATTTCACCCAGACTATTTTTAAGGGGGCCAACACTATCATTTTTTAGTTTCTTACTATTTACGAAGTTAAAGAATATTTTGGGATTATTTTTACTCTCTCTGGCAATGAGTCTCTCTGTCTCAATTTTTGCTGCCTTGATTTGCTTTTTACAGAATTTATTTAATTTTCTGTATTTATTTAATGCCTCATCACTACCTACTTCCTTTAATTCTCTAAATGCTTTCTTTTTGTCACTTATTGCGCCCCTTACAGCTCTATTTAGCCATATTGGTTTCCTCCTATTTCTAGTATGTTTATTCCCATACTACGGTATATATTGTGCACAGGTCCTATCCAGGATGCTGATAAACGTCTCCCATTTTCTTTGTGTATTTTTATGTCTCAGGATACCGTCCCAGTTAATTGCAGCAAGATCATCTCTCATCCGTTGGAAATTTGCCCTTCTGAAGTTTAGTGTCCTTGTAACCCCTCTACTACACATCTTATTAAAGGATACATGAAAACTTATTATTTTGTGATCACTATTCCCCAAGTGACCCCCAACCCTTATATTTGATAAGCGGTCTGGCCTGTTGGTTAATATTAGGTCTAGCAGTGCCCCCCTTCTTGTTGGGTCCTGAACCAGTTGTGAAAGGTAATTGTCTCTCAAAGTTGTCAGAAACCGATTACCTTTGCTGGAACTGCAGGTTTCTGTTCCCCAATCTATTTCAGGGTAGTTGAAGTCCCCCATAATAATGACTTCTCCTTGAGTCGCAGCTTCATCTATTGGCTTTATGAGGATATTCTCCGTTGCTTCCATTATTTTTGGAGACTTATAACAAACCCCTATCAGTAATTTATTATTTTTTCCCCCTCCCCTTATCTCCACCCACAGTGACATTTTCATTAGATTCACCTATATTATCATGCAGGATGGGTTTTAAGGACGATTTTACATACAGACACACCCCACCCCCTCGCTTATCTGTACGGTCATTTCTGAAGAGGCTATAGCCCTGCAAGTTAACAGCCCAGTCATGGCTCTCATCCAACCATGTTTCAGATATCCCCACCATGTCATAATTATGCTCCAACAACATTAATTCTAATTTGTCCATTTTGTTGGCGAGGCTTCTGGCATTAATATACATGCACTTGATGTATCTCTCTGTACCTCTATTCTTTCTTAAATTATTAATTGATCTAACCCCACCCCCCATGCCACCGCCACCCCCAACTTCCTTATTTGTGCCCAGGTCTCTATCTGCACTATCTTCTCCTCCTATAAAATGAATACCCTCCCCCTCAATCCCTCAATCCATAGTTTAACCCCTTTACCCCCAAGGGTGGTTTGAACGTTAATGACCAGGCCAATTTTTACAATTCTGACCACTGTCCCTTTATGAGGTTATAACTTTGGAACGCTTCAACGGATCCCGGCGATTCTGACATTGTTTTCTTGTGACATATTGTACTTCATGATAGCGGTAAAATTTCTTTGATATTACCTGCGTTTATTTGTGAAAAAAACGGAAATTTGTCGAAAATTTTGAAAATTTCGCAATTTTCCAACTTTGAATTTTTCTGCAATTAAATTACAGAGATATGTCACACAAAATACTTAATAAGTAACATTTCCCACATGTCTACTTTACATCAGTGCAATTTTGGAACCAAAATTTTTTTTTGCTAGGGAGTTATAAGGGTTAAAAGTTGACCAGCAATTTCTCATTTTTACAACACCATTTTTTTTTTAGGGACCACATCTCATTTGAAGTCATTTTGAGGGGTCTATATGATAGAAAATAACCAAGTGTGACACCATTCTAAAAACTGCACTCCTCGAGGTGCTCAAAACCACATTCAAGAAGTTTATTAACCCTAATGGAAATAAATACATTTTTTAAATTTTTTAATTTTTCCCTAACTAAGGGGGTGACGAAGGGGGGTTTGACTTACTTTTATAGTGGGGGTTTTTTAGCGGATTTTTATGATTGGCAGCCGTCACACACTAAAAGATGCTTTTTATTGCAAAAAAACAGGAATTTTTGGAATGTTTAAATAAAAATGAACATTTAACTTTTTTTCACAAAAAATTTACTTCAGCTCCAATTTGTTTTATTTTACCAAGGGTAACAGGAGAAAATGGACCCCAAAAGTTGTTGTACAATTTGTCCTGAGTACGCCAATACCCCATATGTGGGGGTAAACCACTGTTTGGGCGCATGGCAGAGCTCGGAAGTGAAGGAGCGCCATTTGACTTTTCAATGCAAAATTTACTGGAATTGAGAAGGGACGCCATGTTGCGTTTGGAGAGCCCCTGATGTGCCTAAACATTGAAACCCCCCACAAGTGACACCATTTTGGAAAGTAGACCCCCTAAGGAACTTATCTAGATGTGTGGTGAGCACTTTGACCCACCACGTGCTTCACAGAAGTTTATAATGCAGAACCGTAAAAATAAAAAATCATATTTTTTCACAAAAATGATCTTTTCGCCCCCAATTTTTTATTTTCCCAAGGGTAAGAGAAGAAATTGGACCCCAAAAGTTGTTGTACAATTTGTCCTGAGTACGCTGATACCCCATATGTGGGGGTAAACCACTGTTTTGGCGCATGGCAGAGCTCGGAAGGGAAGGAGCGCCATTTGACTTTTCAATGCAAAATTGACTAGAATTGAGATGGGACGCCATGTTGCGTTTGGAGAGCCCCTGATGTGCCTAAACAGTGGAAACCCCCAATTATAACTGAAACCCTAATCCAAACACACCCCTAACCCTAATCCCAACGGTAACCCTAACCACACCTCTAACCCTGACACACCCCTAACCCTAATCCAACCCTATTCCCAACCGTAAATGTAATCCAAACCCTAACTTTAGCCCCAACCCTAACTTTAGCCCCAACCCTAGCCCCAACCCTAACCCTAGCCCTAACCCTAGCCCTAACCCTAACCCTAGCCCTAGCCCTAACCCTAGCCCTAATGGAAATAAATACATTTTTTAAATTTTTTAATTTTTCCCTAACTAAGGGGGTGACGAAGGGGGGTTTGACTTACTTTTATAGTGGGGTTTTTTTAGCAGATTTTTATGATTGGCAGCCGTCACACACTAAAAGATGCTTTTTATTGCAAAAAATATTTTTTGCGTTACCACATATTGAGAGCTATAATTTTTCCATATTTTGGTCCACAGAGTCATGTGAGGTCTTGTTTTTTGCGGGACGAGTTGACATTTTTATTGGTAACATTTTCGGGCACGTGACATTTTTTGATCGCTTTTTATTCCGATTTTTGTGAGGCAGAATTACCAAAAACCAGCTATTCATGAATTTCTTTTGGGGGGGCGTTTATACCATTCTGCGTTTGGTAAAATGGATAAAGCAGTTTTATTTTTCGGGTCAGTACGATTACAGCAATACCTCATTTATATCATTTTTTTTATGTTTTGGCGCTTTTTATTTTTCCATCGCTTTATTCTGAGGACTATAACTTTTTTATTTTTCGCTATGATGCTGTATTGCGGCTCGTTTTTTGCGGGACAAGATGACGTTTTCAGCGGTACCATGGTTATTTATATCCGTCTTTTTGATCGCGTGTTATTCCACTTTTTGTTTGGCGGTATGATAATAAAGCGTTGTTTTTTGCCTCAGTTTTTTTTTTTTTTTACGGTGTTCACTGAAGTGGTTAACTAGTGGGACAGTTTTATAGGTCGGGTCACTACGGACGCGGCGATACTAAATATGTGTACTTTATTGTTTTTTTTTTATTTAGATAAAGAAATGTATTTATGGGAACAATATATATATATATTTTTTTTTTAGAATTTTTTTTTTTTTACACATGTGAATATATTTTTTTGTACACTATAACATTGCCCCAGGGGGGCATCATGTTATAATGTAAGATCGCTGATCTGACACTTTGCTGTGCACTGTGTCAGATTAGCGATCTGACGTGCACTCCTGCAGGCTTACCACAGGCGCTGGTAAGCCACCTCCCTGCAGGACCTGGATGCAGCCCCGCGGCCATTTCGGAGCCTGCAGGAAGGAGGAGGTAGGAGACCCTCGGAGCAACGCGATCACATCACGTTGCTCCGGGGGTCTCAGGAAAGCACGCAGGGAGCCCCCTCCCTGCGCGATGCTTCCCCATACCGCCAGAACACTGCGATCTCAGTGTGCCGGGGGTTAGTGTGCCGGGGGCGGTCCGTGACCACTCCTGGCACATAGTGCTGGATGACAGCTGCGATAGTCAGCTGACACCCAGCCGCGATCGGCCGTGCTCCCCCCGTGAGCGCGGCCGATCGCATATGACATACTATCCCGTCGGGGGTCATACGGGCCCACCCCACCTCGACGGGATAGTACGTCATATGTCAGAAAGGGGTTAAACACTCCTCCAACCTTCTAGCCATTTTCTCCCCAGCACAGCTGCGCCATCCCAATTGAGGTGCAGCCCGTCCCTAGCGTAGAACCTGTAGCCAACTGAGAAGTCGGCCCAGTTCTGCAGGAACCCAAACCCCTCCTTCCTACACCAATTCTTGAGCCACTTATTAACCTCCCTAATCTCCCGTAGCCTCTCTGGCGTGGCACGTGGTACAGGCAGTATTTCAGAAAATACCACGTTGGAGGTCCTTGCTTACGTTGAAGTGATCTAGGTGTAACACAGCACTTAAGGAACCACTGCCTCCCCAGGTTGTTTCACCCCCTAGCCCCAGCCTTTTTAGCTTGACTGAAAGCTCACTGTCTGTGTGACATCTGCTATTAATCAGAAGGTTGGGGTTGGGTTGGGTAACAACCTAAGAAGGCACAGTGGTGTCTTAAATATTCTGTCATGCCAAGAGCACTTAAAGGGGTGTTCCCATTTCCAAGTTCCTATCTCAATATGTAGTAGGTGTAATAATAATAATATCAGTAAATACCTCCCATTAGAAATGTAGTATAGTTTTTCTGATTTGCTATGTCTTTTTCCTCTTGAAGGGTATTACTTGACTTTAGGTATCCATGGTTAAGACCACTAACAACTGTCACTGTATCAATGGTCTTAACCATGGATACCTAAGGTCCTGCAATGCCTGCACATGAAGAAAGAATCATAGCGAATCAGAAAAACTATATTACATTTCTAATTGGAGGGATTTACGAATATTATTATTACACCTACAACATATTGGGATCGGATCTTGGAGATGGGAATACCCCTTCAACCAGTAGCGTAGCTACTGGGGGGGCAGAGGGGGCCATCGCCCCGGGCCCTGTCACATGAAGGGGCCCACCAGGAGCCAGGGCAGGGCCACTTCTGTGACGAGGGTCTGACAAGCTGCAAGCTGGCTATTAGCACAGTGGCGGCTGCAGCCTCCCCCCTGCAGTGAATGGTTTCTCCCGTCTGACCTGATCATGAAGCTTTTCCCCGACTGCAGTTTTCTTCACTCTGTGCACGCTGGGATTGGCTCAGGCACGCTGGGTCCTAGTGCCCACATCTTACATTTCACTACTTCCTGGTCCTGCCTGCAAACGTTATCAGTAAGTGGAGATGGAACTTATTAGGTTTATTAAATTCAGGTATGTCACTGTGAGACCGTTTTGGTATTGTGGGGGCTGAAAGTGGGTGAGGGGGGACAGGGTACTGGGGGGTGAATGTGAGACCATGGGGGTATTGCGGGGGAGGGGAGACAGGGTACTGGGGGGGTGAATGTAAGACTATTTGGGTGTTGTGAGGGAAGAAGGTGGGTGAGGGGGGACAGGGCACTGAGGGATGGATGTGAGATGATGGGGGTATTGGGGCTGAAGTGGGGGAGGGGAGACAGGGCACTGGGGGCTGAATATCATAATGTTTTGTTATGATATTATATGTACTCCATCATGTAACATTTGCGGTCTGGGGAGGCTGGAGATGGGGGAGGGTCGGGTGCTTTTGATACGTAGCACCTGGGTCTTTTATGAGTATTAGTATAAGGAGCCGCATACAGTAACCAAGAGCTGCATCACATTTACAGCACCACTCCAGCATTATTTTTTATTTCATTGCTGGAGCGGTGCTGATAATCCCCGTCCCCTGCCCTCTGTCTGATACTCACCTTCTGGCGTCTTCATCTGTTTTTCTCTCTCCTCGACTCCGTCTCCTGCAGTTTGTGGCCTGTCCGAGGCTCCAGTGTTTCATGGAGCAGCGCAGAGGTCACTAATCAATGTGAGTCTATGAGAGGCTCGTTCTGGCCTCTTTCTCACTCTCAGGCTATGTGCACACGATTGGCCGCTGCGGATCTGCAGCAGTTTTCCATCTGGTTTACAGTACCATGTAAACCTATGGAAAACCAAATCCGCAGTACCCATGGTGCGGAAAATACCGCACGGAAACGCTGCCTTGTATTTTCCACAGCATGTCAATTCTATTCGCAGATTCCGCAGCGTTTTACATCTGCTCCTGTATAGGATTCTGCAGGTAGTAAAACACAGGTGAAATCTACACAAAAAACACAGGAAATCCGCAGTAAGTCCGCACAAATCCGCAACAAGTGCACATAGCCTCATAGTCTTACATTGAGCGCTTGTGACATAGCTTCTAACTTCTGGCCAGTCAGAAGCTGCGCTCACAAGTTTGAGCAGCCACACTGCAGCAGTGCCACAAAATAGTGAATACGCCGGAGGATGAGTAAATGACCGGGGCATCCAAATCATTACAGGGAGCTGTGAGTCCATCATACTGTGTTTACGGGAGCTGCGGGTCCATCATACTGTGTATAAGGGAGCTGCGGGCCCATCATACTGTGTATAAGGGAGCTGCGGGCCCATCATACTGTGTATAAGGGAGCTGCGGGCCCATCATACTGTGGATAAGGGAGCTGCGGGCCCATCATACTGTGTATACGGGAGCTGCGGGCCCATCATACTGTGTATACGGGAGCTGCGGGCCCATCATACTGTGTATAAGGAAGCTGCGGGCCCATCATACTGTGTATAAAAGAGCTGTGGGCCCATCATACTGTGTATAAGGAAGCTGTGGGCCCATCATACTGTTTGACGGGAGCTGCAGGCCCATCATACTGTGTATAAGGGAGCTGTGGGCTCATCATACTGTGTATAAGGGAGCTGCGGGTCCATCATACTGTGTACAGGGGAACTGTGGGGGACATCATACTGTTTGACGGGGCTGCCGGCCCATCATACTGTGTATAGGGAACTGTGAAGGCATATTGTGCATATGGGAGCTGTTGGCCCATTACACTGTATATAGGGGAGCTCTGGGGGGCATTATACTTTCTATAGTGGAGTTCTGTCAGCATTATACTGTGTATAGGGGAGCGTTGGGCTCATATTATCTATAGGGGAGCAGTGGGAACATCATACTGTGTAAAGGAGCAGTGGGAACATCATACGGTGTATAGGGGAGTTATAGAATCGTCATACTGTGTATTGGGGAGCTGTGGGGGCCTTAGACTGTGTATAAGGAAGCTTTGAGCTCACCATACTGTGTATAATGGAGCAGTACATGGGGGAACTTAGGGGACATTAATAAATGTTAAGTGGGCACTTAAGCATTATTGTTATAGGGGCACTCAGAGTATTGTGACCATCAAAGTTGCATATGGTTACAATATGGCGGTAAAGTCCATGTTCGTTTTTGTATATAGATTTATTTTCAATAACAGTAGGGTCATATTCTGAGGTTCCCCTATATTCACAACTAGAGTGTGCAACCGTAGCTGTAATCAGGGTTAGCTGGTTAGGGGCCCACTCAGATGTTTCGCCCCCCCTAAGTTGAAACCTAGCTACGCCTCTGCCTTCAACACTTCATTTGCATAAGAATTAAAACACTATTCTCACAGGAATGCAGCAACAGATACAAGATGTAACGGTGTCAATGGATTTAGGTTATCTGTATGCCCATACCGTGGATATAAGAAGCCTACACACCCCTGTTAAAATGCCTGGTTTTGTCATGTAAAAAATCATACCAAGATGAATAATTTCAGAACTTTTTCCACCTTTAATGTGTACAAATCAATTGAAAAGTAAACTGAAATCTTTTTGGGTAGAAAAAGAAAATTAGGCTAAACTTTTCAAGAGGTCAATCAGAATCACTTTAAATCAGGGGTGAAGAACATCCGGACCCCATGCAAATTCCCGTAGACCAGACTCAAAGGAAAATTTGCTGGCACTACATTACACCCGAAGGAATAAATAGGATCAAACAAAAAATATCCAGATAATAATAGTGGTGTCTTGCGGTGCTCAGCTTGATACTTGTAAAAGATCATGAAAATTCAGAGGCGAGCAAGAGGAGCAGCACTCAGCACTGACATTTTCAGTAAAATGCACTTTATTTCTGTCATAGAATTGCTCACAGAGACATCAGTGAAAAGAGCAACACCTGTTTCACGTGAGTACACACTTCTTCTGGCACACACAATCACTTTAAATCAGGGGTTGAGAACCTTCAGATAACAGGCAGATTCCTGGGCAACCACAGTGCTCGAGCCGTGTTTTGCGGGCCTCTTAATTCCTCTACACATAGTGATCATGTGCACACAGCGTTCACAACAGAGTGCTGCAGCGCATGCAATAAAGGATTACATCCTTGTCACCAGTGCCAGCACCAGGATGTACTTTGGGAGCAGAGTTGGGGGGTTCTGTGCTGCCATCCCACTGAAGACAGCAGCCCCAGTGTCTCCAATATGATGTATAGGCTGAAGCCCCAGCATCTCCCATGTGATGTATAAGATGATAAGATGCAGCACCAGAGTCTCCCATGTGACGTATAAGATGCAGCCCCAGTGTCTCCCATGTGACGTATAAGATGCAGCCCCAGTGTCTCCCATGTGACGTATAAGATGCAGCCCCAGTGTCTCCAATGTGATGTATAAGATGCAGCCCCAGTGTATCCAATGTGATGTATAAGATGCAGCCCCAGTGTCTCCCATGTGATGTATAGGATGCAGCCCCAGAGTCTCCCATGTGACGTATAAGATGCAGCCCCAGAGTCTCCTATGTGATGTATAAGATGATAAGATGCAGCCCCAGTGTCTCCCATGTGATGTATAGGATGCAGCCCTAGAGTCTCCCATGTGACGTATAAGATGCAGCCCCAGTGTCTCCTATGTGATGTATAAGATGCAGCCCCAGTGTCTCCCATGTGATGTATAAGATGCAGCCCCAGTGTCTCCCATGTGATGTATAGGATGCAGCACCAGAGTCTCCCATGTGACGTATAAGATGCAGCCCCAGTGTCTCCCATGTGACGTATAAGATGCAGCCCCAGCATCTCCCATGTGATGTATAAGATGATAAGATGCAGCACCACAGTCTCCCATGAGACATATAAGATGCAGCCACAGTGTCTCCCATGTGACGTATAAGATGCAGCCCCAGTGTCTCCCATGTGATGTATAAGATGCAGCCCCAGTGTCTCCCATGTGATGTATAGGATGAAGCACCAGAGTCTCCCATGTGATGTATATGCCCTAGTGTATTTATTGTGATGTACAGTGGGGCAAAAAAGTATTTAGTCAGTCAGCAATAGTGCAAGTTCCACCACTTAAAAAGATGAGAGGCGTCTGTAATTTACATCATAGGTAGACCTCAACTATGGGAGACAAACTGAGAAAAAAAAATCCAGAAAATCACATTGTCTGTTTTTTTATCATTTTATTTGCATTTTATGGTGGAAAATAAGTATTTGGTCAGAAACAAACAATCAAGATTTCTGGCTCTCACAGACCTGTAACTTCTTCTTTAAGAGTCTCCTCTTTCCTCCACTCATTACCTGTAGTAATGGCACCTGTTTAAACTTGTTATCAGTATAAAAAGACACCTGTGCACACCCTCAAACTGTCTGACTCCAAACTCCACTATGGTGAAGACCAAAGAGCTGTCAAAGGACACCAGAAACAAAATTGTAGCCCTGCACCAGGCTGGGAAGACTGAATCTGCAATAGCCAACCAGCTTGGAGTGAAGAAATCAACAGTGGGAGCAATAATTAGAAAATGGAAGACATACAAGACCACTGATAATCTCCCTCGATCTGGGGCTCCACGCAAAATCCCACCCCGTGGGGTCAGAATGATCACAAGAACGGTGAGCAAAAATCCCAGAACCACGCGGGGGGACCTAGTGAATGAACTGCAGAGAGCTGGGACCAATGTAACAAGGCCTACCATAAGTAACACACTACGCCACCATGGACTCAGATCCTGCAGTGCCAGACGTGTCCCACTGCTTAAGCCAGTACATGTCCGGGCCCGTCTGAAGTTTGCTAGAGAGCATTTGGATGATCCAGAGGAGTTTTGGGAGAATGTCCTATGGTCTGATGAAACCAAACTGGAACTGTTTGGTAGAAACACAACTTGTCGTGTTTGGAGGAAAAAGAATACTGAGTTGCATCCATTAAACACCATACCTACTGTACAGCATGGTGGTGGAAACATCATGCTTTGGGGCTGTTTCTCTGCAAAGGGGCCAGGACGACTGATCCGGGTACATGAAAGAATGAATGGGGCCATGTATCGGGAGATTTTGAGTGCAAACCTCCTTCCATCAGCAAGGGCATTGAAGATGAAACGTGGCTGGGTCTTTCAACATGACAATGATCCAAAGCACACCGCCAGGGCAACGAAGGAGTGGCTTCGTAAGAAGCATTTCAAGGTCCTGGAGTGGCCTAGCCAGTCTCCAGATCTCAACCCTATAGAAAACCTTTGGAGGGAGTTGAAAGTCCGTGTTGCCAAGCGAAAAGCCAAAAACATCACTGCTCTAGAGGAGATCTGCATGGAGGAATGGGCCAAAATACCAACAACAGTGTGTGGCAACCTTGTGAAGACTTACAGAAAATGTTTGACCTCTGTCATTGCCAACAAAGGATATATTACAAAGTATTGAGATGAAATTTTGTTTCTGACCAAATACTTATTTTCCACCATAAAATGCAAATAAAATGATAAAAAAACAGACAATGTGATTTTCTGGATTTTTTTTCTCAGTTTGTCTCCCATAGTTGAGGTCTACCTATGATGTAAATTACAGACGCCTCTCATCTTTTTAAGTGGTGGAACTTGCACTATTGCTGACTGACTAAATACTTTTTTGCCCCACTGTATATACTTTAGTCCCATTATCTCTTTATGTGATGTATATACTCCAGTGTCTTGGTGTCCCTTATGTGATGTATACAGTAGTCTCTGTGTCTCTCATCTGATGTGTATACAGCAATCTCAGTGTCTCCTATGTGATGTGTATATAGCAGTCCTAGTGTGTCCTGTTGTGAATTTGGATTCTGGGCTCCCCCGGTGGCTACTGGTGGAATTGAACTTGTGACATCATCTTCCCTGTTCACCTGTTCTGATTAGATCTGGGTGTCGCTATATAACCTGGCTTCTCTGTTAGATGCTTGCCGGTCAACAATGTTATCAGAAGCCTCTCTGTGCTTGTTCCTGCTCCCAGACATCTACTAGATAAGTTGGACATTCGTCCTTGTTTGTTTTTGTATTTTGGTTCCAGTTCACAGCTGCAGTTTCGTTACTGTGTCTGGAAAGCTCTTGTTGATCAGGAATTGCCACTCTGGTATTATGAGTTAATGCCAGAGTCCTAAAGTAATTTCTGGATGTGTTTTGTTAGGGTTTTCTACTGACCATGAAAGTATGCTTTCTGTCTTCTGCTATCTAGAAAGCGGACCTCAAATTTGCTAAAACTATTTTCCTGCTGCGTTTGTTATTTCTTCTAAAATCACCGCCAATATATGTGGGGGGCCTCTGTCTCCTTTTTTTGGGCATTTCTCTAGAGGTGAGTCAGGTCTTATATTTCCCTCTGCTAGCATTATTTAGTTCTCCGGCCGGCGCTGGGCATATAGGGATAAAAAGTAGGACATGCTACCTGGCTACTTCTAGATGATGCGGTAGGTTTAGTTCATGGTCAGTATAGTTACATCTTCCAAGAGCTTGTTCCTATAGAGGCTTATGCTAGTTCTCTGGCCATGGAGATCATGACAGTTTGACCGGCCCACTAAAGGGTTAAAATCCTTGGCTGAGAAAGGAGAGAAATAAGAAGTCTGCTGAGAGTTTTTTTTTTTTTTTTTCTCTGTGCTCTTAATTGGATCACTTGCCAGTCTGTCTATGCTGCAGTCTTTCTTTTTTTTCTCTCTCCTTATAATCTTTGAATGGCTCTGTGTTCACCTGTTTATAATGGATCTTCAGAGTGTAACTGCAGGTTTGAATAATCTCACCACGAAAGTACAAAATTTGCAAGATTTTATTATTCATGCTCCGGTATCTGAGCCGAGAATTCCTTTGCCGGAATTCTTCTCAGGGAATAGATCTAGCTTTCAGAATTTTAGAAATAATTGTAAGCTATTTTTGTCCCTGAAATCTCGTTCTGCTGGAGACCCTGCACAGCAGGTTGGGATTGTGATTTCCTTGCTCCGCGGCGACCCTCAAGACTGGGCTTTTGCATTGGCACCAGGGGATCCTGCGTTGCGCAATGTGGATGCGTTTTTTTTGGCCTTGGGCTTGCTGTATGAGGAACCTCATTTGGAACTTCAGGCAGAAAAAACTTTGATGTCCCTATCGCAGGGGCAAGATGAAGCTGAAATTTACTGCCAAAGATTCCGTAAATGGTCTGTGCTTACTCAGTGGAATGAGTGTGCCTTGGCGGCTACTTTCAGAGAGGGTCTCTCTGATGCCATTAAGGATGTTATGGTGGGGTTCCCTGTGCCTGCGGGTCTGAATGAGTCCATGACAATGGCCATTCAGATCGATAGGCGTCTGCGGGAGCGCAAACCAGTGCACCATCTGGCGGTGTCCACTGAGAAGACGCCAGAAAGCATGCAGTGTGATAGAATTCTGTCCAGAAGCGAGCGGCAGAATTTTAGACGGAAAAATGGGTTGTGTTTCTATTGTGGGGATTCTACTCATGTTATATCAGCATGCTCTAAGCGTACTAAAAAGCTTGATAAATCCGTTTCCATTGGCACTTTACAGTCTAAATTTATTTTGTCTGTGACCCTGATTTGCTCTTTGTCATCTATTACTACTGACGCCTATATCGACTCTGGCGCCGCTTTGAGTCTTATGGATTGGTCCTTTGCCAATCGTTGTGGGTATGATTTAGAGCCTTTGGAGACTCTTATTCCTCTGAAGGGGATTGACTCCACCCCATTGGCTAATAATAAACCACAATACTGGACACAAGTGACTATGTGTATTAATCCGGATCACCAGGAGACTATTCGTTTTCTGGTGCTGTATAATCTACATGATGATTTGGTGCTGGGATTGCCATGGCTGCAGTCTCACAACCCAGTCCTTGACTGGAGAGCTATGTCTGTGTTGAGCTGGGGATGTAAGGGGACTCATGGGGACGTACCTTTTGGTGTCCATTTCATCATCTATTCCCTCTGAAATCCCTGAGTTCCTGTCTGATTATCGTGACGTCTTTGAAGAACCCAAGCTGGGTTCACTACCTCCGCACCGTGAGTGCGATTGTGCTATAGATTTAATTCCGGGTAGTAAATACCCAAAGGGTCGTTTATTTAATCTGTCTGTGCCTGAACATACTGCTATGCGAGAATATATAAAGGAGTCCTTGGAAAAGGGACATATTCGTCCATCGTCATCTCCCTTAGGAGCCGGTTTTTTCTTTGTGTCAAAAAAAGACGGCTCTTTGAGACCATGTATTGATTATCGGCTTTTGAATAAAATCACGGTTAAATATCAATACCCATTGCCGTTGCTGACTGATTTGTTTGCTCGCATAAAGGGGGCCAAGTGGTTCTCTAAGATTGATCTCCGTGGGGCGTATAATTTGGTGCGGATCAGGCAGGGGGATGAGTGGAAAACCGCATTTAATACGCCCGAGGGCCACTTTGAGTATTTGGTGATGCCTTTTGGTCTTTCTAATGCCCCTTCAGTCTTCCAGTCCTTTATGCATGATATTTTCCGCGATTTTTTGGATAAATTTATGATAGTGTATCTGGATGATATTCTGATTTTTTCGGATGACTGGGACTCTCATGTCCGGCAAGTTAAGAGGGTTTTTCAGGTTTTGCGGTCTAATTCTCTGTGTGTCAAGGGTTCTAAGTGCGTTTTTGGGGTTCAGAGAATTTCCTTTTTGGGATATATTTTTTCTCCCTCTTCCATTGAGATGGATCCTGTCAAGGTTCAAGCTATTTGTGATTGGACGCAGCCCTCTTCTCTTAAAAGTCTTCAGAAATTTTTGGGCTTTGCCAACTTTTATCGTCGATTTATTTCTGGTTTTTCGGATGTCGTTAAGCCATTGACCGATTTGACTAGACAGGGTGCTGATGTTGCTAATTGGTCCCCTGATGCTGTGGAGGCCTTTCAGGAGCTTAAGCGCTGTTTTTCTTCTGCCCCTGTGTTGCGTCAGCCTGATGTGACTCTTCCTTTTCAGGTTGAGGTCGACGCTTCTGAGATCGGAGCTGGGGCAGTGTTGTCGCAGAAAAGTTCTGACTGCGCCGTGATGAGGCCTTGTGCCTTCTTTTCCCGTAAATTTTCGCCCGCTGAGCGGAATTATGATGTTGGGAATCGGGAGCTTTTGGCCATGAAGTGGGCGTTTGAGGAGTGGCGCCATTGGCTCGAGGGGGCCAGACATCAGGTGGTGGTATTGACTGACCACAAAAATTTGATTTATCTTGAGACCGCCAGGCGCCTGAATCCTAGACAGGCGCGCTGGTCATTATTTTTTTCTCGGTTTAATTTTGTGGTATCGTACCTACCAGGTTCTAAGAATGTTAAGGCGGATGCCCTTTCTAGGAGTTTTGAGCCTGATTCACCTGGCAACTCTGACCCCACAGGTATTCTTAAGGAGGGAGTTATCTTGTCAGCCGTTTCTCCAGACCTGCGGCGGGCCTTGCAGGAGTTTCAGGCGGATAGACCGGATCGTTGTCCGCCTGATAGGCTGTTTGTTCCTGATGATTGGACCAGTAAAGTCATCTCTGAGGTGCATTCTTCTGCGTTGGCAGGTCATCCTGGAATTTTTGGTACCAGGGATTTGGTGGCAAGATCCTTCTGGTGGCCTTCCCTGTCACGAGATGTGCGAGGCTTTGTGCAGTCTTGTGACGTTTGTGCTCGGGCCAAGCCTTGTTGTTCTCGGGCTAGTGGATTATTGTTGCCCTTGCCTATTCCTAAGAGGCCTTGGACACACATCTCGATGGATTTTATTTCAGATCTGCCTGTTTCTCAGAAGATGTCTGTCATCTGGGTGGTGTGTGACCGTTTTTCTAAGATGGTTCATTTGGTTCCCCTGCCCAAATTGCCTTCTTCTTCCGAGTTGGTGCCCCTGTTTTTTCAAAATGTTGTTCGTTTGCATGGTATTCCTGAGAATATCGTTTCTGACAGAGGAACCCAATTTGTGTCTAGATTTTGGCGGGCATTTTGTGCTAGGATGGGCATAGATTTGTCTTTTTCGTCTGCTTTTCACCCTCAGACTAATGGCCAGACCGAGCGGACTAATCAGACCCTGGAGACATATCTGAGGTGTTTTGTGTCTGCTGACCAGGATGATTGGGTTGCTTTTTTGCCATTGGCGGAGTTCGCCCTCAATAATCGGGCCAGCTCTGCCACCTTGGTTTCCCCGTTTTTCTGTAATTCGGGGTTCCATCCTCGATTTTCCTCCGGTCAGATGGAATCCTCGGATTGTCCTGGAGTGGATGCGGTGGTGGAGAGATTGCATCATATCTGGGGGCAGGTGATGGACAATTTAAAGTTGTCCCAGGAGAAGACTCAGCTTTTTGCCAACCGTCACCGTCGTGTTGGTCCTCGGCTTTGTGTTGGAGATTTGGTGTGGTTGTCTTCTCGTTTTGTCCCTATGAGGGTCTCATCTCCTAAGTTTAAGCCTCGGTTCATCGGTCCGTATAAAATATTGGAGATTCTTAACCCTGTTTCCTTCCGTTTGGACCTCCCTGCATCCTTTTCTATTCATAACGTTTTTCATCGGTCGTTATTGCGCAGGTATGAGGCACCGGTTGTGCCTTCCGTTGAGCCTCCTGCTCCGGTGTTGGTTGAGGGTGAGTTGGAGTACGTTGTGGAAAAAATCCTAGACTCCCGTGTTTCCAGACGGAGACTCCAGTATCTGGTCAAGTGGAAGGGATATGGCCAGGAGGATAATTCTTGGGTCACTGCATCTGATGTTCATGCCTCTGATCTGGTTCGTGCCTTTCATAGGGCCCATCCTGATCGCCCTGGTGGTTCTGGTGAGGGTTCGGTGCCCCCTCCTTGAGGGGGGGGTACTGTTGTGAATTTGGATTCTGGGCTCCCCCGGTGGCTACTGGTGGAATTGAACTTGTGACATCATCTTCCCTGTTCACCTGTTCTGATTAGATCTGGGTGTCGCTATATAACCTGGCTTCTCTGTTAGATGCTTGCCGGTCAACAATGTTATCAGAAGCCTCTCTGTGCTTGTTCCTGCTCCCAGACATCTACTAGATAAGTTGGACATTCGTCCTTGTTTGTTTTTGTATTTTGGTTCCAGTTCACAGCTGCAGTTTCGTTACTGTGTCTGGAAAGCTCTTGTTGATCAGGAATTGCCACTCTGGTATTATGAGTTAATGCCAGAGTCCTAAAGTAATTTCTGGATGTGTTTTGTTAGGGTTTTCTACTGACCATGAAAGTATGCTTTCTGTCTTCTGCTATCTAGAAAGCGGACCTCAAATTTGCTAAAACTATTTTCCTGCTGCGTTTGTTATTTCTTCTAAAATCACCGCCAATATATGTGGGGGGCCTCTGTCTCCTTTTTTTGGGCATTTCTCTAGAGGTGAGTCAGGTCTTATATTTCCCTCTGCTAGCATTATTTAGTTCTCCGGCCGGCGCTGGGCATATAGGGATAAAAAGTAGGACATGCTACCTGGCTACTTCTAGATGATGCGGTAGGTTTAGTTCATGGTCAGTATAGTTACATCTTCCAAGAGCTTGTTCCTATAGAGGCTTATGCTAGTTCTCTGGCCATGGAGATCATGACAGTGTCCTATGTGATGTATATAGCAGTCTCAGTGTCTCCTATGTGATGTATATATATCAGCCCAGTGTCTCCTATATGATACATATATAGCAGCCCCAGTGTCTCCTATGTGATGCTTACAGCAGTCTCAGTGTCTCCAATGTGATGTATATATAACAGCCCCACTGTCTTCTATGTAATTTATATACAGAAGTCTCAGTGTCTCCAAAGTGATTTATACATCAGGCTAAGTATCTCCTATGTTATATATACAGCATTATCAGTGTCTCCTATGTTATGTATATATAACAGCCCCAATGTTGTGATGTATACTGCCGACCTCCCACTGAGTTCCAAAAATGTAACATGAGCAGATATGAATTTCCCACCGTTAGGAGATATGCAGTGTAATATACATCTCTGTGCGGAACAATTTACTGCTGAAAGCTCTTTGCAAAACGTATCGCAAAGAGTTGACTGTGCTCCAGATTGAGGCAACCTGGAAATGTACCGTATATACTCGTGTATAAGCCAAGTTTTTCAGCACTACTCGAGTGAGTGTGCCACTTACCCCAGCAGGGGGTCACAGGAGGCAGGAGCTGGTTGCAGCGTCTAACACCTGTGCCAGCTGTTAAAGAGAAATTAATATTCACTGCGCTCCACGCCCATGAGAGTGGATAGCAGTGAATATAAATTTCTCTTTAATAGCGGACACGCTGTTAGTCGCAGCAGCCAACTTCCTGCAGTTGCTGGGCTCCGAAGTGTGCCTTCTACTTAAGGAAATTAATATTCACTGCTCTCCAGTCCCTTTGGGCATGGAGAACAGTGAATATTCATTCCCTTTAGTAGTGGGCACACGTGATAGCCCAGCTGCTGCAGCAAGCCACTATTATTGATCAATCCCATAGTCCCGGCATGGAGAGGAGTGAATATTTCGGCAGCTGTCCACTACTTGTAAGCAGTGAATGACGTAAGCATAAATCAGCTGCTGGCATCAAAACAGGACGCTGCGAAGAGGAAGTAGTGGCAAGCCTATACCCATTTTTTAGAAAGGAGTAGTAATTGCTGCAATATATTCGGATCTAGAGAAGGAGGTCGTAGAAGCCCAGGGGTGCATCCCTGCCCCTTTGTCCTCCAGGTATACTGTTTGTCCCAGTGAACCTCTGACTTAGAATATTAAGTGAACATCATGATTCGGTTCTTGCGGGACATCCTAGTAGTGAAACCACAGATTTAGTTTCTCGCCGTTTTGGTGGTCAAGGTTGCACCAGGACATTAGGGAGTATATCTCATTTTGTAGTACTTGTGCTCGTTCAAAGACCCCCCATACTCGTCCGTCCGGGGTTCTGCAACCTTTGATTAGTTCTTGTAGACCATTGACTCATCAGTCTTTGGATTTTATTACTGAACTGCCTGTGTCCGCAGGTAACAAGGTAATATTAGTGGTAGTAGATAGATTTAGCAAAATGGCTCATCTTAGTGCATTACCTGCACTTCTGAAAGAGAAGCCTTTGGCACAAGTTTTCATTAATGAGATGAGGAGACTCCATGGGATCCCTGCTGATACTGTTTCTGATTGGCGGACCTAATTTATATCAAAGTTTTGGAACACTTTTTGTGCTCGTTAAGGAATTCATCTCTCATTTTCGTCCGCCTTTCATTCACAATCTAATGGGCAGACTGAACAGGTGAATCAGAATCTTTAGAAGTACCTAAGGTGTTTTTTTACGAGAATCAGGAATATTGGGTCTCTTATTTACCATTATGAGTTTGCTGTGAATAACAGTCATCATGAATCTACTGGCAAGTCACCTGTTTTTCATGGCATATGGTTTTCATCCTCAATTCTGCACCTTTAATGGAAATCGTTCTTCAAGAGTGCCTGAGGAGGAGCAGTTTTCTTCATCTATTACCTCTGTGTGGAGGGTGATCTTAATAATTTAAAGATGATGGGTCCTAAATATGGCTGATCGGAAACGCTCGGTTGGTCCAGATCTGTGTGTTGGTTATATGGGTTGGTTGTCCACTAAGAACATGAAGTTGAAAGTTTCTTCTTGGAAACTGGACCCAGGTTCATCGGTACCTAGAAGATAGTTGCTGTAATCAATCCGGTAGCGTTTCGTCTTGACTTACCACCTACTTTCAAAATCCATAATGTGTTTCATCGATCTTTTCTCAAAAAATACATTGCTTTGTCAGAACCGGCTCTACTGCCACCTTCCTCAGTCATCGTTAAAATTATCGATTTGTACGTATGGGTACCAGCAACTAATGTTCATGTGATCACATTAGTTCACTTTCTTCATGCTTCACATTCAGGTAAACCTGATCACGAGTGCCAGTAGTCCCCTCTTAGGAGGGTGGGTAGTATCATGGGGATACCGCGACATAGAGTGGTCAGAAGATTGCGGCGTCTGGCTACATGTGTACCTGCGCTAGATGGATCTGCTTTGCCTTCCAGTAAACTGTGCAGATTTCCCTTGTTCTGGTGTTGCAAGGATTAAGCAGTGTAGATTGCTCTTTGGTGTTTCCTTCTCCTTATCTCCCTTTTTGCGTTATCTCACCCTTCCTCTCCCGTTATATACCATTGCAGTCGGCGTGCGCTGAGAGTGATTTCTGTTTTGTTTACCCTTGTCTGTCTCCCTTTGTGTCTGTATCATAGAGCAGGACTAGTGTTCCTGTTGCCCCATGCACTACCCACGGCAGTGCTTTGGGCAAGACAGGGATTAGGAACGTGATCACCACACAGGGTTAAAATGCATCTTTAATCTTTACCTAGAGGCATTGCGTCCCTTCCCATCCATCTCGCCGTGCACTGTCTGGATCCTTATTGGAGCGTGACACATTTCTTGTATGCACTGGCTCCTTATATATATTTAATAACGTTTACCCTATTGCACTAATATCTCTTTGTCCAATTGGACTTAGTGCCTCATCTTTTCATGCATTTGCACTTTATATATGTCCAATATGGCTTATGCAAATTGCCTCTTCTGAGAAAAAGAGGACTTAACTCTATAGCGCCACCTGTTGGAAGTAACGATCCTACAAGTCACAATCAACCCTTTAACGAGTCGTGCAATATGACTTAGGATAAAAGCCAAATCAGTATCTCAATTCGCAGGCACGGTGTTTCGGGCTGTTGGCCCTCGTCAGTGCGAAGCATGAGAACTGATTTGGCTAGGTGAGAGGCTCTGGACTGAGGTCTAAGGAGAGTGACATACCATCTCTGGCTTAATAGAAAAAAGAGAGGGGCTGACAGCACTCCCTCAAAGGGGCGCACGTTCCATGTCCAGGGAACCATCCTGGATCCTCCAAATAGTGCAAAAAAGTAGATGAACAGCGCTCCAACCAGGTGTATTGGTATCAAAAAATAGTTTATTCCGCCATAAAACAGCAACGTTTCGACCAAAATCTGGTCTTTATCAAGCATACACAAAGGTACAAGATGTCAGCTTAAATAGTGTGGATACCACGCAGGGCACCAATCACTATCCAGTCATAGATTACAATATAAATACAGTGCATAACAAACATCAGATACATATATGATCCATAGTAAACAGTAAAAAACACCCATGATATAGATAATTATGAAATCACATCAAAATACACAATCAATACTGTGTTTGTTTATTGTTGAGCAAATCCAGGTCCGGCATCATTGTAACCCTGGTAACAATCCACCAATAGTAGAACTCATATGTCCGTCTTCCAAACCAATGTGGTATGTCCAGGAGAGCGGCGCCAAAACCATAAGCAGCCAATCAAATCCCCTCATACAATGGAAGATATCCTAGATGTCCTATCAGAGAACAAATGGCATAGGAAGATCATACCTGCATCAGAGCTCCGCGCCAACCTCCTGTTTCCATGCCGTGTCGCAGATCCCACAGGGAACGCCCGGCGAGAGCGCACGCGCATAGAACCGGACACACCCACATCACCTGACAGCGACACGGGTACGCCCAGCGCCGATGCATCCATAGCTCACCAAGACCCGGGCCGCAACGAAGGAGCGCATGCGCGCCACCACAAGGACCCACACACAACACATGACAGTGACGTAGGTGCGCCTATCGATGACGCGTACCCAGCCCCCCCGGCAGCTCAGGCCATGGCACAAGAGCGCAGGCGCGTCACCGTGCCGAACCACCTACATCACCTGACCGCGACGAGAGTGCGTCCAGTCCCAGCGCACACGCAATCAATCCGACAGTGGTCCCGTGAGGCCGCGCCCCCAGCCGGTTACCAGGGTGACGCTAATGGAGAAACAACAAGACCAATGTATTAAACAATCGAATTACCAGGACCAAAAAACAGTTAATATTCATAAGCCCAACATTACCTATAAACCCTTCTATTTAGGGTTTCTGTTGCCCTAGGCTGCCTCCCCCTTTGGTGAGTATGACACTATCGGCAGTGACTTTAGCAAGAATCGCTGATGCGAAAGTCGCCTTTTGCAGCAGATCCGTCAGTTTTTCTGCATGTGCCGCGTAACGGATCACTTACAGCAACACTGCGTTTGGCCTCATTCATTCCCTATGGGATTTGCGGCACTTGCCATGATCTGGCAAATGCAGTACCATACCTCCCAACTTTTGAAGAAGGGAAGGAGGTATAAAGTGTGCGGCGCGCGTAGCGCGCTGCGGCAAATTTTAGGCCACGCCTCTGACCACACCCATTTCACAACTAGTCACACCCATATCCACATCCCAACCACAGCCATTTAGCACTGCTGATCACACTTTTATATACCATAATTATAAACGAAACAATATGGCCACAGTGCTCCATACTGTATAATAGCCACACATGATGCTCCATACTGTATAATGACCACACATGATGCTCCATACTGTATAATGGCCACAAATGATGCTCAATACTGTATAATGGCCACACGTGATGCTCCATACTGTATAATGGCCATTGGCCACACATGATGCTCCATACTGTATAACGGCCACACATGATGCTCCATACTGTATAATGACCACACATGATGCTCCATACTGTATAATGGCCACAAATGATGCTCAATACTGTATAATGGCCACACGTGATGCTCCATACTGTATAATGGCCATTGGCCACACATGATGCTCCATACTGTATAACGGCCACACATGATGCTCCATACTGTATAATGACCACACATGATGCTCCATACTGTATAACGGCCACACATGATGCTCAATACTGTATAATGGCCACACATGATGCTCCATACTGTATAATGGCCACACATGATGCTCCATACTGTATAATGGCCACACATGATGCTCAATACTGTATAATGGCCACACATGATGCTCCATACTGTATAATGGCCACACATGATGCTCAATAATGTATAACGGCCACACATGATGCTCCATACTGTATAATGGCCACACACAGTTCTCCATACTGTATAATGACCCCCCCTCCTGTATGCATGGCTCATATTCCCCCCCGTATGCATGGCTCATACTCCCCCCCCCCCCGTATGCATGGCTCATATTCACTCCCCCCTGTATGCATGGCTCATATTCCACCTCCCCTCCTGTATGCATAGCTCATAATCCCCCCCCCCTGTATGTATGGCTGATGGCTCATATTCCCCTGTATGCATGGCTCATAATTCCCCCACCCCCTGTATGCATGGCTGATCTGATGGCTCATAATTCCCCCCCTGTATGCATGGCTGATGGCTCATAATTCCCCCCCCCCCTGTATGCATGGCTGATGGCTCATAATTCCCCCCCCCCCATATGCATGGCTGATGGCTCATACTCCCCGGTATGCATGGCTCATCTCTCCACCCCCTCCCCCGCTCCTTCTCCCATCTTGAATGGCTCGGGCGGCTTACCTTCCTCCTTCACTTCATCCCCACGTCCCCCATACTCACCTGTCAGCTGTCCCACACACCGCGCGGCTGCGCCGACATCCTCCCTCTGGCTCTGTCCCGCCGCAGCGCCTTCTTCCTGAGTGAGCGGTCATGTGGTACCGCTGATTAAGTTCATGAATATGTGCATATTCATGACCTTTAATGAGCGGTACCACGTGACCGCTCACTCAGGACGCGCTACAGACGCTGAGACCAGGCATCGCTGGAGCAGGGTGAGTATCGTCTTCAAGGAGGGAGGGTTGGACTAGGAGGCGTGCGGGGGCGGGTTGCGGTAGCGGTCGGTCGCGTTTGTGACCCGGGACTAAAAAAAAAAAAAACCTTGCTCAGGTGCTGCCCCCCCGCAATGTCGCCGCCCTAGGCACGTGCCCTCGCGTGCCTAGTGGCAAATACGGCCCTGGGCTTATGAATATTAACTGTTTTTTGGTCCTGGTAATTCCATTGTTTAATACATTGGTCTTGTTGTTTCTCCATTAGCGTCACCCTCGTAACCGGCTGGGGGCGCGGCCTCACGGGACCACTGTCGGATTGCGCGTGCGCTGGGACTGGACGCACTCTCGTCGCGGTCAGGTGATGTAGGTGGTTCGGCACGGTGACGCGCCTGCGCTCTTGTGCCATGGCCTGAGCTGCCAGGGGGGCTGGGTACGCGTCATCGATAGGCGCACCTACGTCACTGTCATGTGTTGTGTGTGGGTCCTTGTGGTGGCGCGCATGCGCTCCTTCGTTGCGGCCCGGGTCTTGGTGAGCTATGGATGCATCGGCGCTGGGCGTACCCGTGTCGCTGTCAGGTGATGTGGGTGTGTCCGGTTCTATGCGCGTGCGCTCTCGCCGGGCGTTCCCTGTGGGATCTGCGACACGGCATGGAAACAGGAGGTTGGCGCGGAGCTCTGATGCAGGTATGATCTTCCTATGCCATTTGTTCTCTGATAGGACATCTAGGATATCTTCCATTGTATGAGGGGATTTGATTGGCTGCTTATGGTTTTGGCGCCGCTCTCCTGGACATACCACATTGGTTTGGAAGACGGACATATGAGTTCTACTATTGGTGGATTGTTACCAGGGTTACAATGATGCCGGACCTGGATTTGCTCAACAATAAACAAACACAGTATTGATTGTGTATTTTGATGTGATTTCATAATTATCTATATCATGGGTGTTTTTTACTGTTTACTATGGATCATATATGTATCTGATGTTTGTTATGCACTGTATTTATATTGTAATCTATGACTGGATAGTGATTGGTGCCCTGCGTGGTATCCACACTAGTTAAGCTGACATCTTGTACCTTTGTGTATGCTTGATAAAGACCAGATTTTGGTCGAAACGTTGCTGTTTTATGGCGGAATAAACTATTTTTTGATACCAATACACCTGGTTGGAGCGCTGTTCATCTACTTTTTTATACCATCTCTGGCTTGTCAAGGTAAGGAGGCTTATTCGCCGTGCAATGCTCCTCTGGGAATTTAAATATGCAAATTGCCTCTTCTGAGAAAAAGAGGACTTAACTCTATAGCGCCACCTGTTGGAAGTAGCGATCCTACAAGTCACAATCAACCCTTTATGGCTTAACCGTTTTTGCACATGCACTTTAGTTTTTATCCACCTGTGTCTGTTTTAAGGCATACAGACACTCCTGTCGCTTCACATTCAAACAGAGACAGGTGGATGTAGTACAGTTGGTGTGTGCATGATTCACAGGTATTTCCATCGCATTCAGTCTCTTTTGGGCTGAGGAAGTTCTTTCTGTGTCTCAATCACATATTTTATGTGTTTTTATTACTCTGATACAATTAATACATTTTGTATATTTTTTTGGTACTAGGGCTTTATTACTTCCTTTTCTTTTTGGGTTTATTTCATTATTGGAAACGCCTTCACTCCCTGTTTGGCCTTATATAGGTAATTTTGCCAAGTACTTGCACAATTGGAATGGCCCCTTCACAACAAATATTCCTTTGCCAAACTTTCCAATTGCACAAAGTGTTTATCCAGACAATGTCATCCTGGCACCCTTCACATCTTGGTTTGTTTATCAGGCTGCCAGATCATCATGTAATATGATCCAAAATATTTGAGAATATTTTTACAAAGCTGCAGTGGGAGAGTGCTTGACAGCCAGCACTTGCTGCTATGCATCGTGTGCCATGGAAGCTCCGATATTTTGAAGTGTACCTGCTTTTGTGGAACCTTTGCCTTCAAAGCTTAGCTGTTTTTGTTGCAGTCCTCTCCATTTTTCTAAATCACTAATAGGAACTCATTATCATAGTCTGTAACAGATTCAGTGGCCATCAGTCACTTCTTCTACAAGCCTATAAGCTCACGTGGTACATACTTTATCCCTCCCCTACTTATTTGTTCTATCATTGAATTAGTGCCAATGCTGCTGTAATCACAGGACTTTCTCTCTACAGCAGTGTTCCCCAACTCTGGTCCTCAAGAGCCACCAACAGGTCATGTTTTCAGGATTTCCTTAGAATTGCCCAGGTTATTGAGTGCTTGCCTGTCCAGATGATGCAATTATCACATTTCCAATACTAAGAAAATCCTGAAAACATGGATCTGTTGGAGGCTCTTGAGGACCGGAGTTGGGGAACACCGCTCTACAGACACAGAACTAGCTTTTAATTCCATGTTTGCTAAATATTTAGTTATAGGAGGATTGTCCACTACTGGACAACCCTTTCTTTATAGGCTCACAACGGTCACATGGAATTATGCCTCTAACCTTCTGGAGATAGCAGCAACATCACATAAATGGCGTCTTTCGGGGAGGTCAGTGTTTGGTTTCATTATTTTGTTCTGTGCTGCAGACCAAGTTTGGAGGTGTTGTCCAGTAGTGGGTAGACAACTGCTTGAAAGATTTTCTTCTGTAGCTAACATCAGCAGGGAGGAAGTAAAAGGCTGCAGTATTCAAGTCTGGAAAGGGTTTCTCTATGGATGTCGTATACTCGTACGTATGTGGTTGGAATGACCAAATCCACACATTAGAAGCAGGGCCGTGGAGTCGGAGTCGTGGAGTCGGAGCCCATTTTGGTGGAGTCAGAGTCGGAGTCATGGAAATTGAGGAGTCAGAGTTGGAAGTTTGGCTTACCGACCCCATAGCCCTGTCAGGACTGTGGAGTGGGGGTCGTGGAATTGGAGTCGGAGCCCATTTTGGTGAAGTCGGAGTCGGTGTCATGGAAATTGAGGAGTCGGAGGTTTGGCTTACCAACTCCACATCCCTGAAGAAGGAAATGGATGTTCACATACTTTTAGCCATGTAGTGTAATTTAAATAAAACACATTTATGTCTGATTAACAAGAACATGAAAGCTGACAGACATACTCATAACAAATAACTATATGCTATAATTCATAAGAATCAAAAAGACCAAAGTGGTTACCATGGCGGGAGGAGGCACTATAATACAAAATGTGGAACAAATACTAGCGTTTAGCAATTCTGAATTCAAAAGTACAATTTAGACCTGGAATATAAAGTTGGATGAGGCCTAAATTATCAGATAATATATTAAACTAGATGGGTATTTCCTGAAGGAACTACAGATAGTGCTTTGGAATGGTGCCCGGGCTGCCCCTGCAAGACTTTCACACTTGGGTGCCCCTCAGGCGCTGGTTTGGTAGTTGTAGCCCCTCAGGGTTGAGGCCACTCTGGGTCCGATTTGGTGGGCCGGGTCACTCTGGGTCCGATTTGGTGGCCCGGGTCACTCTGGGTCCGATTTGGTGGGCCGGGTCACTCTGGGTCCGATTTGGTGGGCCGGGTCACTCTGGGTCCGATTTGGTGGCCCGGGTCACTCTGGGTCCGATTTGGTGAGTCAGGTCACTCTGGGTCCGATTTGGTGGCCCGGGTCACTCTGGGTCCGATTTGGTGGCCCGGGTCACTCTGGGTCCGATTTGGTGGCCCGGGTCACTCTGGGTCCGATTTGGTGGCCCGGGTCACTCTGGGTCCGATTTGGTGGCCCGGGTCACTCTGGGTCCGATTTGGTGGCCCGGGTCACTCTGGGTCCGATTTGGTGGCCCGGGTCACTCTGGGTCCGATTTGGTGGCCCGGGTCACTCTGGGTCCGATTTGGTGGCCCGGGTCACTCTGGGTCCGATTTGGTGGGCCGGGTCACTCTGGGTCCGATTTGGTGGCCCGGGTCACTCTGGGTCCGATTTGGTGGCCCGGGTCACTCTGGGTCCGATTTGGTGGGCCGGGTCACTCTGGGTCCGATTTGGTGGGCCGGGTCACTCTGGGTCCGATTTGGTGGGCCGGGTCACTCTGGGTCCGATTTGGTGGGCCGGGTCACTCTGGGTCCGATTTGGTGGGCCGGGTCACTCTGGGTCCGATTTGGTGGGCCGGGTCACTCTGGGTCCGATTTGGTGGGCCGGGTCACTCTGGGTCCGATTTGGTGGGCCGGGTCACTCTGGGTCCGATTTGGTGGGCCGGGTCACTCTGGGTCCGATTTGGTGGGCCGGGTCACTCTGGGTCCGGTTTGGTGGGCCGGGTCACTCTGGGTCTGGTTTGGTGGGCCGGGTCACTCTGGGTCCGGTTTGGTGGGCCGGGTCACTCTGGGTCCGATTTGGTGGGCCGGGTCACTCTGACAGCAGGATAAGGGAATGGCTGATAACAGAGAATAGACTGACAGCAGGACAAGGGAATGGCTGATAACAGAGAGAATAGACTGACAGCAGGACAGGGGAATTGCTGATAGAGAGAAATAGACTGACATCAGGACGGGGAATGGCTGATAACAGAGAAAAATAGACTGACTGCAGTACGGGGAATGGCTGATAACAGAGAGAAATAGACTGACAGCAGGACGGGGAATGGCTGATAACAGAGAGAATAGACTGACAGCAGGACAGGGAATGGCTGATAACAGAGAGAATAGACTGACAGCAGGACAGGGGAATGGCTGATAACAGAGAGAAATAGACTGACAGCAGTACGGGGAATGGCTGATAACAGAGAGAAATAGATGGGTATTTCCTGAAGGAACTACAGATAGTGCTTTGGAATGGTGCCCGGGCTGCCCCAGCAAGACTTTCACACTTGGGTGCCCCTCAGGCGCTGGTTTGGTAGTTGTAGCCACTCTGGGTCCGATTTGGTGGGTGGGGCCCCTCAGGGGCCGATTTGGTGGGTGCTGTATACTGCGCGGCTCTGCGTTGTATACTGCGTGGCTCTGCGCTGTATACTGCGGGGCTCTGCGCTGTATACTGCGGGGCTCTGCGCTGTATGCTGCGCGGCTCTGCGCTGTATGCTGCGCGGCTCTGCGCTGTATGCTGCGGGGCTCTGCGCTGTATGCTGCGCGGCTCTGCGCTGTATGCTGCGCGGCTCTGCGCTGTATGCTGCGGGGCTCTGCGCTGTATGCTGCGGGGCTCTGCGCTGTATGCTGCGGGGCTCTGCGCTGTATGCTGCGGGGCTCTGCGCTGTATGCTGCGGGGCTCTGCGCTGTATGCTGCGGGGCTCAGCGCTGTATGCTGCGGGGCTCCGCGCTGTATGCTGCGCGTCTCCGCGCTGTATGCTGCGCGTCTCCGCGCTGTATGCTGCACGGCTCCGCGCTGTATAATGCGCGGCTCTGCGCTGTATGCTGCGGGGCTCCGCGCTGTATAATGCGTGGCTCTGCGCTGTATGCTGCGGGGCTCTGCGCTGTATACTGTAATAATAATAAGACTACAGATAGTGCTTTGAAATTGTGCTGTGCTGTCACTTTAAGAGCTGATATTATCTGACAAAACTGTGGCCTGGTAGGCGTTGGCATAGTAACTGTGTCTGACTGCGCATATCAATGAGCTAATCAGCCAGGTGGGATTTGGCAGTTAAGTTATTTTTAGAAATTGCCTCAGAAACCAGGCCATTTTAAACGTATAGGAAAATTTCCCTATTGAAATGCATTACAATGAGGGGAAAAAACATTTTCAAACGCAAATTGCGCCAAAACTACAAATCCGATCGACATGAAAAATACTTAGCACACCTCTTGGGGACGCTGGCTTCGAAATGACACCTCACTGGAGTCTGTGAGTGAAGCGGTTCGGGCCGCATTACGTGCGGACTGAATAATAAGAATAAGAAGAAGTTTACCACGGTGGAATAACAGTATAGTGCTTTGTTCCAAAGCACTATAACTAGATGGGTATTTCCTGAAGGAACTACAGATAGTGCTTTGGAATGGTGCCCGGGCTGCCCCTGCAAGACTTTCACACTTGGGTGCCCCTCAGGCGGTCCGATTTGGTGGGTTGGGTCAATCTGGGTCTGATTTTGTGGGCGGGGTAAATCTAGGTCCGATTCGGTGGGCGGGGTCACTTTTGGTCCGATTCTGTGGGCGCGGCCACTCTGGGTCCGATTCGGTGGGCGGAGCCACTCTGGGTCCGATTTGGTGGGCGGGGCACCTTAGGGACCAATTTGGTGGGTGGGGTCACTCGGTCCGATTTGGTGGGCTGGGCACCTCAGGGTCTCATTTGGTGGGCTGGGCACCTCAGGGTCCGATTTGGTGGGTGGGGTCACTCTGGGTCCGATTTGGTGGAAGGGGTCACTCTGGGTTTGATTTGGTGGAAGGGGTCACTCTGGGTTCGATTTGGTGGGCGGAGCCACTCTGGGTCCGATTTGGTGGGCGGGGTCACTCTGGGTCCGATTTGGTGGGCGGGGTCACTCTGGGTCCGATTTGGTGAGCCGGGCCCCTCGGGGTCCGATTTGGTGAGCGGGGTAATCTACTATATAATTGTCTAAGGGCACTTCCGTCTTTCTGTCTCACAACACCGCTACGTCATCATCTCATGAGACCGCAATGCACTCTTGGGACCGGAGCGCGCAACAAGCATCGGGTACCGGCCACTCCAGGTGCAACAAGCATCGTGTACCGGCCGCTCTAGGAGGTGCAACAACCATCAGATACCGGCCGCTCCAGGAGGTGAGTATGTAACTTTTTTATTTTAATTCTTTTTTTTTTTTTTAACAGGGATATGCAGTATACTATGTGACTGGACAATATACTACGTGACTGGGCAGTATAACTACGTGGCTCTGCGCTGTATACTGCGTGGCTCTGCGCTGTATACTGCGTGGCTCTGCGCTGTATACTACGCGGCTCTGCGCTGTATACTACGCGGCTCTGCGCTGTATACTGCGCGGCTCTGCGCTTTGTACTGCGCGGCTCTGCGCTGTGTACTGCGCGTGTCCGTGCTGTGTACTGCGTGTGTCTGCGCTGTATACTGCGCGGCTCTGCGCTGTGTACTGCGCGGCTCTGCACTGTGTACTGCACGGCTCTGCGCTGTATACTGCGGGGCTCTGCACTGTATACTGCGGGGCTCTGCGCTGTATACTACGCGGCTCTGCGCTGTATACTGCGTGGCTCTGCGCTGTATACTGCGTGGCTCTGCGCTGTGTACTGCGCGGCTCTGCACTGTGTACTGCACGGCTCTGCGCTGTATACTGCGGGGCTCTGCACTGTATACTGCGGGGCTCTGCGCTGTATACTACGCGGCTCTGCGCTGTATACTGCGTGGCTCTGCGCTGTATACTGCGTGGCTCTACGCTGTGTACTGCGCGGCTCTGCGCTGTATACTGCGCGGCTCTGCGCTGTATACTGGGCGGCTCTGCGCTGTGTACTGCGCGGCTCTGCGCTGTATACTGCGCGGCTCTGCGCTGTGTACTGCGCGGCTCTGCGCTGTGTACTGCGCGGCTCTGCGCTGTGTACTGCGCGGCTCTGCGCTTTATACTGCGCGGCTCTGCGCTGTGTACTGCGCGGCTCTGCGCTGTGTACTGCGCGGCTCTGCACTTTATACTGCGCGGCTCTGCGCTTTGTACTGCGCGGCTCTGCGCTGTGTACTGCGCGGCTCTGCGCTGTGTACTGCGCGGCTCTGCGCTGTGTACTGCGCGGCTCTGCGCTGTGTACTGCGCGGCTCTGCGCTGTATACTGCGCGGCTCTGCGCTGTGTACTGCGCGGCTCTGCGCTGTGTACTGCGCGGCTCTGCGCTGTGTACTGCGCGGCTCTGCGCTTTATACTGCGCGACTGCGCTTTGTACTGCGCGGCTCTGCGCTTTATACTGTGTGGCTCTGCGCTGTGTACTGCGTGGCTCTGCGCTGTGTACTGCGCGGCTCTGCGCTGTGTACTGCGCGGCTCTGCGCTTTATACTGCGCGACTCTGCGCTTTGTACTGCGCGGCTCTGCGCTGTGTACTGCGCGGCTCTGCGCTGTGTACTGCGCGGCTCTGCGCTGTGTACTGCGCGGCTCTGCGCTGTGTACTGCGCGGCTCTGCACTGTATACTGCGTGGCTGTGCAATATACTACGTGGACATGCATATTCTAGAATACCCGATGAGTTAGAATCGGGCCACAGTCTAATAATCATAAGACTACGGATAGTGGTTTGGAATTGTGCTGTACTGTCACTTTAAGAGCTGATATTATCTGACAAAACTTGTGACCTGGTGAGCTGATGTAGATTTCATAGGCGTTGGCATAGTAACTGTGTCTGACTGCGCATATCAATGAGCTAATCAGCCAGGTGGCAGTTATTTTTAGAAATTGCCTCAGAAACCAGCCCATTATAAACGTATGGGACAATTTCCCTATTGAAACGCATTGAAAGACTTTTTTCAAACACAAATTGCGCAAAAACTACAAATCCGATCGGCACGAAAAATACTTAGCACACCTCTTGGGGACGCTGGCTTCGAAATGACACCTCACTGGAGTCTGTGAGTTTAGCGGTTCGGGCCGCATTACGTGCGGACTGAATAATAAGAATAAGAAGAAGTTTACCACGGTGGAATAACAGTATAGTGCTTTGTTCCAAAGCACTATAATAATTTAATTCTATATGCAGCAACATACAGTAGACCTCTAGGATGCCATAAAGTGACATCTAATTGATTTTACAGTAAGGAGGAATAGTACGTTGGGGCTAACCATATGAAGGGAAACTATTAGTGATGAGTGAACATGCTGGGATAAGGTGTTATATGAGCATGCTCGGGTGATAGCCGAGCGACGTTGGCGTGATCGAAAAATATGTTCGAGTCCCCGCCGCAGCATGTCTTGCGGTGTTCAACAGACGCAACACATCCAGGGATTCCCTGTTTGTTAGGCATTCCCTACATGTGTTCTGTCTGTCTAACAGGCGCGGGACATGCAGGCGCAGGGACTTGAATATATTTTTCTAGCACGCCGAAGTCACACGGTTAGCACCTAAGCATGCTTGGATAACACCTTATCTCGGTGCATTCACTCATCACTAGAAGCTATTATTTGGGAAATATGTCAAGTCAAGAAGGAAAACGTGTACAAGGTGTAGTAGCTTTGTCTTACCTGCAATGTGATTGGCAATTCTGGAAAGAGGTTTAGGAGGCAGGGCGGGGGGCTGCTTGAGGAGAGTTAGTGGTTTCACAGGGGTGTCCTCATGGTCTACAGAGTAAGATGATTTTTTGGGGGGCAGTAGCAGGGTTGGCTTGTATGTTGGATCCTGGGATAGGGATCCTGGCTCGGGCGAGAGATCTTCAGACACTGAGGAACACAAACCACATCACAGACATGACACGTTACATATGAGGTAGCAACAGACGAGTGACCACAGCATGGAGCGTCGTGGGTTAGTTCCCAAACTTGCTACGTATATGGTATGAGTAGATCACAGCAGCATAACTTTGACATCAGAGACGTGTGTGGATCGCATATGATGAGCTCAGACATTACCGCACTAGATAATGGGGCTGCAAAGTCATAATAAAAAGGACAAGTAGATACTTCGATAAGATAAAAAAAGGAAATAACTGTTCTATCTCCGATATTACAGAATGTATAGACTTCACAGCAGAATCATTTCATGAAAGCCGCATGCAATCTATACTAGAGTTGTCCACCAGATGTCGCCACTGACATACCCAAAAGTAGGATGGCGATCACAGCCCTAGATCAGATTGCTGAGAATGAAACATAAAGCCAGCCGCTCTCTAACAAAAGGAACATTAGATGCCGAAAATCAGGAACAACTGTTAAATGTAAATATTGATAGAGAACATGCATACATAGCATTCCCAAGGACTACGCACCAAGAAGTAAGGCCACTATGTATCCGGATGCATTAGAACAGTATGCAGTCTAGAAAATCTGCTCTGACAACCTGCTCTGACATACCTTGTTAGAGAAATCCACTTCTTTCTCCTCCTGGACTGATCATTCATTCCCCAAATTCACAATTTATGGGTACAATCTGTATTCAGTGAATATAGACCTTCCCACTACTGCGATATGATAGCCGGTGCTCATAAAGGTCTACGGAGAGCTGTAACTTGCAGCAGAATGTCTGTCCGCCTCTGGCTCCACCGCTCCATAGAAAGGTAAAAGCACCAACTGTCACGTACGATCTCACTAATGGGAAAACCTGTCTGCACTGAATACAGAGTTCACTGCTTTCACTCATGAATTGAGAGATAAATCCAGGAGGAGAAAGAAGCAGATTCCTATGGTATGATATATTACAAAGTTGCTTATTTCCTTGTGAAAAAAAATTAAAATGAAGGTTACTTTTTAGTAATTGGGAGGCAGGGTGGTGGGGTGTGGGCAGTGAGAGTGGCACACTTATGCCCTATCGCCTGTGTTATAAAATGTATTGACATTGACCATAAAAGCAGGGAAGTAGTCACCTGTCCCATCCATGAGTTCAGAGGTCGGAAGTATTTCATATGCACAAGTGTCCCCGGACACCCCTGAACTCGAGTCTAGCTCTGTTATGACTGGAAGGCAGGATGAAGGAGTACCCATAGGCTGACCATTTTCCATCATTCCTTCTTCATTCTGTAGATCACCATCTGAAAGAAAAGTAGGAGCAGTTTAGCCATCTACAGTCAGGTATTCTCAAGGTCACACAGGTAAACTTGAGGACGTGGGCCTGTAAAAGGCTGCTGATCACAGTCAGTTATGAGTGATCTACCCCGAAATCACCAGGATGCATGATCTGAATATGGCGTCCTGTCTACAAACACAATACACTCATCCCAGCAGCAGTATCTCAGCCATGTGCATTACGACGTGCAGTGGTTATCATTATGTACACAGCTAACATTGTACAGAGCAGCCACTGCTGCATTGACGAACGTCTCCTACAGGTCAGATCGGGCAAACAGCACATCACCATTGAATGACTCCTCGCATCATACTGTCTGACCTCTCGTAGATGGGTAATCATTATGCTCCTTATTAATTCTACCAGCGGACGAGTGCACAAACTATGAAAGCCATTACACCCGGTAATGTGATCAATGTCATGTATTATTGCGAGAGAAATGCCCGGAGAGATGCTTAATGATACAAATGTATGCAGAGGCCCCATGACAGCAGTGTCATCCATCGTCAGCACAGAGCGCTGTCCCTCTCATACAGATGGCTCTGCATTCCAAGCACTAGTCCCATACCTTCTCTCCGGACACTGGAGGTATCACCAGAACATCACTACTCAGCTCCCACTAGTGATTGTATGTACAAGAAACACAAACAATGTCAGATCACTACACATAACATGATATAACCACACATAACATCACTACACATAACAAAACATCACTACACACAACATAACATCACTACACACAACATACCATCACTGCACATAATATAACATCACTATACATAACATCACTACACACAACATCACATCACTACATACAACATACCATCACTGCACATAATATAACATCACTACACATAATATAACATCACTATACATAACATCACTACACACAACATTACATCACTACATACAACATATCATCACTGCACATAACATAACATCACTACACATAACATCACTACACACAACATAACATCACTACATACAACATACCATCACTGCACATAATATAACATCACTATACATAACATCACTACACACAACATCACATCACTACATACAACATACCATCACTGCACATAATATAACATCACTACACATAATATAACATCACTATACATAACATCACTACACACATTACATCACTACATACAACATATCATCACTGCACATAACATAACATCACTACACATAACATCACTACACACAACATAACATCACTACATACAACATACCATCACTGCACATAATATAACATCACTACACATAATATAACATCACTATACATAACATCACTACACACATTACATCACTACATACAACATATCATCACTGCACATAACATAACATCACTACACATAACATCACTACACACAACATAACATCACTACATACAACATACCATCACTGCACATAATATAACATCACTACACATAATATAACATCACTACACATAATATAACATCACTATACATAACATCACTACACACAACATCACATCACTACATACAACATATCATCACTGCACATAACATAACATCACTACACATGACATCACTACACACAACATAACATCACTACATACAACATACCATCACTGCACATAATATAACATCACTACACATAACAAAACATCACTGAACATAACTTAACATCACTACTAGAGATAAGAAAACTTGTTCGGAAAACGTTCGCCGATATCAAATTCGGCACATACGTAGCACATTCAGATTCATGTTCGGTTTCATTTTGACTCAAAGTCGTCAAAATTCGGTCACAGTTCGGTAAATCATCGGGTTTCCTCTAATGCTATTGCTATTACTTTGGCTATTATAGTGGTGCTGTACGATGAGCATAGGGGACGTGGGGTGGATGTGTTTGATGAGGGAAGGGGGTGGGGAGAGGTTAGAGGAGCGGCGGATTCTTTTTTTCCCGATAAATTTATGTGTTAAGATTCCGGCAATCAGGGTGCTAGTTCAGATACATAGGATCCTGTGTGGCTGTGAAATCGACCTTCCAGCAGATCAAGTGTTTTTGCTCATTGTGTGTGACACCAGGGCACATTACTACATATAGCTCTTTTGTGCAGATAATATTGTGCTTCGGGCAGGAGTCCACATTTCAGAATCTTGTTTGTTTGTTCTAATAACGTGCTCCATAAAGCAGGACACATTTCAGTATCAAATAATTTTGTGCTTATAGTTTTGCTCTGTCCAAGAGACTACATTTGAAAATCAAAATTGTTAGTTCCAATAACATGCTCCAGAAAGCAGGGGTATTTCAGTATATAATCATCTTGTGCTGATATCTATGCACCTCTCAGGAGTCCACTTTTTAGAATCAAAATTGTTCTAATAGAGTTCTCCAGAAGGCATGCCACATTTCTGCGGAAAAATATTTTGTGTTGGTAATATTTTGGCCAAGGCAGCAGTCCACATTTGAAAAATCAAAATTGTGTTAATACCGTGGTCCGGAAACAAGGCCACATTTAAGTTTATAAATATTTAGTGCTATTAGTTTTTCTCCAGCCAGGAGTCCACTTTTCTGAATCTAAATTGTCTGTACTAATAGTGTGCTCAAGAAAGCAGGCTACATTTCAGTATATAAATCATTTGTGCTAATTGTGTGGTCCAGCCAGCAGGCCACATTTTAGCATGGGACAGGCCTGGGACAGGGCTTGGACCACCATTTCTAGCTTAAACATTGATCAGTAACAGGTGGATGAGTGACAGGTGTAGGCCTGGTGGTCTCAGAGCCCTGCCAAGTTCAGGCAACACACATAAAAGAGACTCAACTCAGAGTCCAAACATTTTCAAAAATTAGGGACAGACACTGCTAAAGTGGCATCAATTTATTTTACTCACATATATATATATAGCACCATTAATTCCACAGCACTTTACAGACATTATCAATTTTGCCAGAGTAGTAATAATATAATGGGGCTATGACACCCCTTCTTTCACTACAGGCAGCCCACCAGATGGAGACCCAACTTGGAGTCTCAAAGAATTGTTAGTAATATCTGCAACAATAGCAAAAGCAGGCACAGAAACCATAACAAAGGTGCAATGGACTGCAATAACGTGAAATGCAGCGCACTATAAACTACACTATTGCCTAGTCTGCCCAGTCAGCGACTGAGTGCAAAAGTCATTGGAGATCCATGACTTGTTCATCTTGATGAAAATTAGGCGGTCTACACTTTTAGGGGACAGCTGGATGCGCTTATTCGTCAGTACACCAACAGCAGTGCTGAAGACACGTCCTGAGAGAACGCTGGCTTCCGGGCATGATAATACCTCCAAGGCGTGACAGCTAAGCTCAGGCCATTCTTCCATTTTTTGAAGACCAAAATGCAAAAGGGTCCAAACATCCCCTAATGGCACTGATATTGAGCTCAAGATACTCCTGCAGCATCTTCTCAAGTCGTTGACTACGTGTCAGACTTGTACTCTGTTCTGCTGGTGCACGGAATGGTCAAAAAATGTGATAATCGACTCACAGAAATTGCTTTTTTTAATTTTACTCACTTATATAGCGCCATTAATTACACGGAACGTCACACACATTTTCGGCACTGTCCCCATTGAGGCTCACAATCTAAATTTCCCATCATTATGTCTTTGTAATGTACGAGGAAACTGGATTACCCTGAGGAACCCCATGCAAACACGGGGAGAACATACAAACTCCATACAGATGTTGTCCCTGGGGGGTTTGAACTCAGGACCCCAGTGCTGCAACGCTGAAGTGCTAACCACTGAGCCACCGTGCTGCCTCTGCCACTCAACCTGCTGCTAATGTTTTTGCGTTGACTCGACGACTCGACGTTCCCATGGTTGGAAGTCTATAACTGCGACATACACTGTGTGCCTCACTACTGTCTTGGGAAAAAACACTCTTAAGATTGTCTACAAGCGTGTTTCGCTACTCCAGCATGCCCCTTTCCAGATTGAAGGAGAACCAGAAATGAGCACACAGCGACTGTGCTTTCTGCAGCCGGGCATCCAGGCTGGGACAGTAGCATAGAAATTGCTGCACCACAAGGTCAAGGACCTGAGCCATACAAGGCAAGCATATGAGGTTGCCCAGGCCTAGGTCCTCCACCAGGTTCACGCCATTATCGCACATGGTTTTCCCTGACTCCAGGTTCAGTGAAGACAGCTGTTGCTCAAACTTGGCCTGGATAGCTGTCCACAACGCTTGAGCCTGCGATCTCCAAGGCATATTAATTTGAACACTGCCTGATTATGGTTTTCCCTGTCTGCGCAGTAAGGAGGTGGGGGGATTTGCTCTGCACTGTTGGAAAGCATGTTTCATTAAAGGAGAGGTTGAGGGTGCAGGTGGAGGCCCTACAGGAGGTGGAGGAGGCAGAAGCAGTGGAGGAAGTGTTAGATACAAAGGTTTGTCCTGCAAGCCTTGGGTATTTCAAGATTTGCTGTCTAGTGACATCTTGGTGTCTAGTGTTTTCGTTCACCATCCCTTGGTGTGTAGTGGTTTAGTTCTCCATCCCTGGTGTGTAATCATTTACTTCTCGAAAACTAAGTATTTAGCAGTTTAGTTCTCCAACCCCTGTTGTCTAGTAGTTTAGTTCTCCGTCTTCTGGTGTGTAGTGGTTTAGTTACCCAACCCTAGGTGTTTAGTAGTTTAGTTCTCCAACTCCTGTTGTCTAGTAGGTTAGTTCTCCATTTTCTGGTGTGTAGTGGTTTAGTTATCTATCCCCAAGCGCCCTGCAAGCCTTGGGGATTCCAAGACTTGTGGAGCAGGCCCTTCCCTGTCTGCCCCCACAGCCACCAGAGTCACCCAGTGCCTAGTCAGCAAGATTTAACCCCCTGGCCATGCTAACTCGTCCAGGTGTCAGCTTGTTTGTCCATGGTGAAATGCACCCTGTCAGACATAGATTTTTTCAAGGAACGGGTGATGTTGTCTGCGAAATGTTGGTGTAGCGGAGGCAAATCATTCTTAGAGAAGTAATGGCGACTGGGGGACTGCGACAGCCATCAGCTTTCGGAAACCGTCTATATCCACCAGGTGGAAAGGGTGCATTTCCGTGGCCAAAAGATTGGATTGGCCAACCAATTTCTTAAGGATTTTATCCCACTACAATATCACAGAGATCACAGGCCGGGAGTCATGCAGAACCACCCGCTTTGATCTTTGGATCGAGCAGCTCTCAGCTGGTCCATATCTTCCAGATAATTACACAAATGGGCGACAATAAACCGATGAGGTCGCTGGCTGTTCCCAATAATTAGTTATTGGAAAACTAACAGTGAGTGTACGGCATACTGTATACATGTAACAACTCTGCTGGCATCACGGCATGGCCTCTCATCCCTCACACTATCTTACCCACTGCTCCAGGTCATGATGTGGTTTCTGTTTCATGCCAGCTCCATGTTCTGTGTCTCTGCTCTCTGCATGCTTCATGGCTGTGTGTATAGGGGGGCGGTGCCTGAACTCTCTGGTTCTTATAGGAATCAGGTGCATCTGTCTAATCTGTTACTGACCAATTACCAAGAGGCCTCCAGTATATAATGCAGCTCCACCCAGTGGTCTGGGCCTGTGCAATGTGTTAGCTCAGTTTGTGTTTAGCTGCTGAGTTTGCCAGGCCTTGCTCTGAGTTACTCCCTCTCTGGAGGCTTTTCTCTGTGCTATTGCCTTGATCTTGTTGTCTGCCCTCCAGGACGCAGAATATCCTGGTCCCTGTGTCTTTGTCCTTGTTTCTTGTCTTGTTCCATTTCCTTGTCTGAACTCAGTCTTATCTTGGTCTCCTTGTCTGTGGCTTCCTTCCCTGCTGTGTCTTTCCTCGTGTTCTCAGTTTGCTTATACTCCGCACTCTTGCGGCTCTGCCTGCTCTGTACCTTTGTGGCTTTACCTCTGCTCCGCACTCCTGCGGTTCTGCTCCTTTCTACTCTGCTTAGCTTCTGTAGCTGCCGTAATCCCTTGCAGCAGCTCCTCTCCACATTCCTTGTGGCTCCTCTCTGCTTTGCTGCAGAAACCTCTCGCTGCAGCTCCTCTCCGTATTCCTTGCGATTCTGCTCTGCTTAGCTTTAGTTGCTACACTTTCTCTTGCTGCTCAACCATTCCTATCCGCAGCCTTGCGGTTCTCTTCCTGTGTGAACAGGTCCCAACCTGTTCCTTCATTCTCCTTTCCTTCCGGCTTGTTTCCGTACCTACATCTCCTGTGTGAACAGGCCCCAACCTGTTCCTTCATACCTCATTCATTTCTGCTTGTTTCCTTTCCTGCACCTCCAGTGTGAACAGGTCCCTACCTGTTCCTTCATAAACCACATCAACCAGTCCTGTGTTCTCTGCCGTGCCTTCCAATCCAGTGTTCCTGCCAGTCCTGCCATTCCTGCCATGCCTTCCAGTCCTGTGTTCCTGCCGTCCTAGCCAGTTTTGTGTTTCCTGCCGTTCCTGCCAGTCCTGTGTTCCTGCCAGCCCTGTGTTCTCTGCTGTGTCTCTGCCAGCCCTGTGTTCTCTGCCGTGTCTCTGCCAGCCCAGTGTTCTCTGCCGTGTCTCTGCCAGCCCTGTGTCTCAGCCGTGCCAGCCTACTCGTCTGAGTTTCAGCCGTGCTCTTCTGCCAGTCGTGCCTGATGCCCGCACCAATCCTGGTGTTCCTGTCTCCCAAGTGGGATCAGCAGCCACAGCCAGACACCACCCTGGAGTAGCACCTGGCAGCTGCCTGCTGCACAAGCCTGACCTCACCATCAGAGGCTCCAGTGAAAACCCAGGCAGCTGTCATAGTCATGCCCCTTCCAGGGTAGTCTGGTTTGTGGCACAGTGGGGCCACAAACCCCCCGAGCTCACGCCCACCAGTCAGGGCGTGAGCGTGACAGTTTGAGCGTGACAATACACTTCCGGATTACAATGCATGGAATATGTGTATATACTGCCATACGATCACTACTGACTCCACGATAACCCCACACTACTCGCTGCCACCACCAATTCTTTTTTATTTAAAAAAGTTAATACAGGCCGATTGGATGCCATTCTTCTTTTGAGGTCCACACCATCAGGCTCTTCCATCCCCTCTCCCTCAGAGTAGCGGTCATATATCGTCCACCCACCCACTTCCTTGACCACTTTTCTGCCTGGCTGAGGCACTTCGTGCCCTCAGAATTGCCAACCGTTATCCTGGGAGGCATCAACGATTCCATAAACAGCCCCATCTCCCCAACTGCTTTGCAGATTCTATCTCTAACCACTTCTCTTGGCCTCTCACAACTTTCAACCTCTGAGACATACAAAGATGGTAACACCCCTGATCTAGTCTTCGTCCGGTTCTGTTCAATCTCCTACAAAGATAACTTACCTCTTCCCCTCTCTACCCTAAGAAATTAGGACTAACCACAACTTGCACAGTTTTAAGCGCTCCTTAAAAACACATCTGATTTTGCTAAGTAAGTAAACTACAGACACTGTCAGGTTGCTGCTGTTATACTGATTAAAATGATACTTGGGGTGAAGAAATGCATCTTGTTTCCCGAGATCTTGGTGACGAGATCTCCATATGTGAATGCGCCACCCCCGGCAGCCATTTTCCCAGAGTCCACCGCGTAGTAAACCATGTAAGTGCGAGGGTTCTGGGCTTTCACAAAATGTCGGCGGAGCCCCCGCACCACCTAACACCTGCAGCGGCGGCAAATATATACGAACACCCCCTCATCCCAGTCTGCGGCCTGCAGCAATGCTCCACTCTTGCATCCTCCAGCAGTGACCCTGGGACCCTGCTCCACGGCGGCCAGTAAGGTATATCCGCATTATAAGATGAACCCCGATTTTCCCCCAAAATTTTTGGGGAAAAAAGTGCATCTTATAATCCGAAAAATACGGTATGTTATTGGGATTGTACAGGATTCCTTATTCAAATTGCCTCTTCAGAGAGGAAGAGGTCTTGACCTCTAGTGCCACCTACTGGAAGTCATTATCGACCATTTATCAAGCCTTGTCATGTGACTTATGATAAAAGCTAAACTAGAATCTTAATTTGCAGACAGTGTTTTGGGATATTGTCCATCATCATTGCAAAGTGGGCAATCTGATTTGTCTGTATGAGAGGCTTCTTAGCGGGATCTAAGGAGTAATGTTTCTCCTTGTGGAAAGTGACATGCCATTGACAAAAGGCAACACCCCAAAACACTGTGTCTTGCAAATTGAGGTTCTGGTTTGGGTTTTATCCTAAGTCAAATGGCAAGGCTCGTTAAAGGGTTGATAGTTGATTAGTAATTAGATAGTTAATAGGTGGCACTAGAGTCAAGTCTTCTTCCTCCGTGAAGAGGCAATTTGCATATTTAATTTACCAGAGGAGAATTGCAAGGCTTATAAGTCACCTCACTCTGGCATGCCAGGCATGGCTTGTCAGTCTCCACAAGGAGAAACGTTGCCCCTAATATTATAGAGGATTCCTTCAATTTCTACACCCCACTAGTCACAAGACTTATTGTAAAAGCGCCACTTGTAGATAAATTGCACTTCAACCTCAAGCAGAGGTTTTCCATGTATAAATTTTTTTCTGCGTATTGGCTTTTTCTATGATAAAATAATAAACTCAGCTTTTACTATATGTCATCATGACTACAGTGCATGTGATGTAAAGTATGTAAAAATAGATTCGGCACTCCAAGGTAGATGCAAAGTACAGGGTGAGCCATTTATATGGATACACCTGAGTGGGACATTTATAAAGTTGGATCCAAAATGTCCGACTTCAAAATGGCCGCCATGGTCACCACCGATCTTGAAAAGTTTTCCCCTTCTCATATACTAATGTGCCACAAACAGGAAGTTGATATCAAAATCCATTCCCATTTTATTTAGGTGTATCGATATACATTGCCCACCCAGGTGTATCCATATATATGGCCCATCCTGTACTTTATTAGTACAGGTTAATCCACTGTATAGACAATATGACGTTTCAGCCAGTTACTCAACTCAGACTATTTTCTCTGTCCATGCTGCCAAAAAACATCCCTACAGCATGATGATGCCACCACATTTTTCTGTGGGGATGGTGTTCTTTGGGTGATGATACGTAGACTTGCCTTTACTGTATTTTTACTCTTTGGATTTCAAAAATGAAAAATTAAAGATGCAGATACCATAGTAAATTTAGGTAATATTATAATATATTTTTATACTTTAGTGTCCCTTAAACACCAATAAATGTAAAAGCGGTGTCTTGACAGACTTCGCTGAGAAAATAGCTGCCATTCAGTATAATGTCCGAATCATTTCCACATTCCCTGGGGAGCAGTTTTCTTTATGAGAAGTGTCTTCAGCTGAGCATCTGAATTCGGATTCATACGAGTTATATGAGTTATTGCCAATTTCCCTTGCTCAACTGATGACCAAATTATTCAATTCAAGAAGAAACAATGTAAGACTAAGCTAATAAAACACTGGAAGCACCGAATTACCAAGTATAAATGGTAGACTGTAAATCATCTGTACGCGGGCCCATATGATTATGTGGATATAAATACAGAGTTCAGGCTGATTAATATTTACTGATGCTCATGGCTACATGCTTTAATAGACACAAGTCTAAGGTTTATTAGGTCCCACAGTCTGTTTGTTATCCAGTGAAGGAATACAATTTACACAGGTAATATGATTCAAAAAAACATGAAATGTTCATCAGATTCCACTGAAGAAGGTGAGATAAAACATAGTTAAAGGGGTTGCCAATCTGAGAAACCTTTGTCCATATGCCCTGTCAGGTTAGCACAGTAATTTGGCATGTAGCAGGACTGGGGGAGCCAGCCTTAGAGAAAGGAAACAAGGCCCGGCACCTGAGCCGGGACAGGTAACTCCCTCCCAAGTGTGCTTGATTAAACTGTGATCTGTAACTTTGTGAATAAGGTTATAAACCAGGATCCACATCTGGGAGAATATTCGGCTGGTTGACTAGTCGACCGCAATTTATTCCTGCGAGATGCAGCTACTTCTTGGTCAAATGGGACGAGCTTCTGCCCACCCATAGAAAGTGAAACGTCCAAAGCTGCAGAGAAGTAAGTCAAGAGGCTGAAAGGATGATACTTACACTGGAAAGGTTAAAATAATGGTGTTACTATTTTCTTTTCAATTAGAGGGATAAGTCCTTTAAATTGTTTAGACAGAAAAATGAATTCACATACTTGAAATAACATTTTTTTATTTTATTCTAAGTGGGAAACATTAAGACCGGCATCTCTTTGATAAATAATCCTGCCTTTTGGCTCCTTTATTATGACATTATGTCCCACTAGTGAAGCCTAAAAATCTAATGTTTATGTTACCCCTTTAAAGGGAAACTTTCACATGATGAATGCTGCCCAAACCTTGGCCAGCATATTTCGAGACTAGGGCCCTTATTAAAAACATCTATATTTTGTTGAGTTTCAGAGAGAAACACAGTTAAAAGGACGAGGTGACGGGTCACAAGGTATGTTCCATTTGACTTGTCTCCACCCAGTGTAGCTAAACTGACAGAATGACAGTATTTGGAGAGGCCAATCAATCTAGCTAAGCAGGCGGGAGACCCTCTGACTAGTCCCCTCGTCCCTGGCCCCACGTCTATAACTTAGGAGATGGTCTCTGACTCACGCTGCAATGTTGAGTCCTGCTCATTGGCGCATAGTACAACAAATCACAAACCTACTAGGACCCAGCAGACTACTCAGATCCAGATAAGTGATTACAACTTAGAACATTAACTTGCATACATTAGGTTCAATAAATAATAACATTTTAGATAATATCACACATGAATGAACTGGAAGTGGCAGCCTTAAGAAAATTTGGAAGGTTATGAATAACAATGCGGGTTTCTGATTTGTGATTAGTGCAAACTTGTTTGCTGTCTCTCGTGAAACCTTAGCAAAGAAAATCCATCTTATGGGCCTGCTATTTATAATTCTAGAATAGACGGCGCTCAGAAGAACGTTTATGTGGAAACCATGCTTCAGTGAATACTGTGGCTTTCCTTTCTGTACATATACCAAGAGGTCGCGAGCGTTGAGCTGTACATAACACGCACAGGACATGACACTGGAAGCGAGCGCTGCCTCGCAGGTTATCGAGTGGATTCTCTTCCACACTGGTAAAGTGTTTATAGCTTTTTTTTATATTAAAGTGATAGACCACTCATTTTCTGTTGGTATAAAATGTAAATGAATTAAACTATGGGCAAGGACAAGTAGAATTGAAATAAAACTCTGCAACATATCTTCAATAGATCAACAACTAGATCACATAAGTGGTCATGCTACTTTAATTAATCTACTTTCTAATCTAGGAGAAATAAAAAGCTCATCTTTTCTTGTTTGGGAGCCCTTGCCTCACTGGCTACATGCAGACACTATGAAGTTAGATCTATCAAAGTGATTTTTCCAGAAAACTATAGTAAAGCACTTTGAAAATTTTTTAAGAAAATATTGCGACTTTTGACATTTTAAAGCAGCTCATCCAAAATGGGTGAAGCTGGGGAGGAGACACGGCAAGACGTGGCTACGCCTGTCAGTTAAGTTCAAGAAAAGCGTTGGGGTATCCTTAAGCTAGAAATGCTAATCCAGTACCTGAATGTACTGGTACATGCCTTGCTACATGTTACTCCAGTCTCTTACTGGAGTAGCATTTCTGGAGACTATGCACCAAATTCATTAAGTGGTCTGCGCCTCTTAATGAATTCAGCGCACTGTACACCAGTGAACCCTTCAGTAACACTGGCTTACATGAATGGACTCCTTTATCTCTAAATGCAGGGACATAGCAACAGACGGTGCAGTAGTCCACATGGTCCCTCGTAACACAAAGTGTGCGCAAAGATGCTATCCTCTTCTGTGCTCTACAGATGACTTACAGGTTTTATCACTAGATATTATTTAATGAAAGTGGCATGGAAAGGCAGCAAGGGCAAAAAGAAAGAGTGAATTACTTGAACAACAGTTATTGTGTTTAACATCCGCATTGGGGAACTGAGATGAAAATGCCAAATCCCACAGCTCCCTGACCTACTTCATCAATCCTAACATTGGAAAGGCAAAGGCATGCATTAGAATTGTGTAGTGTACTGCTTGTATATAAGATGACATATTTAGTATTGTATAAAGTTGACAAATACCAAGCGATCAGAAGCTTATGTAGTGTAGTGCAGTGAGGTTGGTGCAGTGTAACAGATAGGCAGGGACCATAGGAAAGTTCAAAGCAAAGGTATTTTAATGTCCAAAGAAACTCACAAAAGAAACAGCACATGGAATCCTCCGGATCGCAGCCGGGAATCAAGACAGTCCGTATCCGAGACCGGTTGCCGGGGGTGACTGCACTACTGTGCTATTCTGATGGGAGCAAGGCCTTTTGGCTCCGCTTGGCTCTGTGTTACCTTACACAGGTTGAGCTTTGCAGAGCCACCTGCTCTGCAAGTTTGCAAACCAAGACTGACACACCCAACCCTTTGCTGTAAGGTTTTTAAAAAGAAATCTGTGGCCATGGGCCACTTGTAAGACTCGGCATGGAGGGATCAAATTGCCCCACTACCATCCTGTAGTTTGCTCCAAAATTAAATGCTGGGTTTTCTTAAATCTGCCTTGGGCCAATAGCTTGCCCAAGACCAAACCTACTTTTATTTTGCACTGCAATCACAGCTATACCTGTGACTGAAATACACTCCAGTGGCCTCAATATGCTTCTATGCGCGTCCTGGGGGACACATAGCGACCCTCGCATATAACACCGGTCACTGCGTCACAGTAGCTTTACCATCTACTATTCCTTATTTCAGAACACCGTCTGAAGTTACAATAAATCTTCTTTCATGACTTTAGGCAGACTATTTTTTAGGACTTGTTGGCTGATCTGAGAAGACTGACCTTCAAGATGACAAGTTAAGGCCCTAAACACATTAGACTAATGACAGCCAAACCCACCGATATTAGTGTGTTCAGCCAACAGTCTAATGCAACCTTTTTTGGTCCAAGGTCCACATAAAATTTGAAGGGGAATTCTGATGCAAGGTTTATATCGATAATGCTATCTATGCCATGATCTAATAAGTGAAGAGGGGGTGTCTATATCCATTTTAGACAAAGAGGGTCCTCTGCTCTCCTATTTAGCTTTTCAGACGAAAGCAGTCAAGATGACTATACAATGAGCGCAGATATATGAGAGTTACTGAACACAGGAGTCAGAGATGGTTGCGGACTACATGTAGGGGTATTGCAAGCTGCATATGGCCCCCAGTCTGCAGGGTGTGCACCCCTGATCTGATGTGTATGGAGGCCACTGACACTTCCCTGTCCATGTCTGTGTGAGATAATGATCTGGCATGTCTGATTTCTGACTGCCTATCCTTTTGTTCTGTAAGAGATACAATAGAGACCAGAAGTTTAGCATTTTTTCTTAAAGTGTGATTACTTCTGTCTGGTTGTTGCATTTTCCTTTTGATTTTAGTAAACAGGAAGCAAATGGTTGTCAGCTATAAGTATAAAAATTGTGTTTGACATTGTTTTATCCCTTTATGTTTCAGTTTTCAACATTTGCGGGGTCAAATATTTTGCATATTTTGTCATGGGTAGTCGAAAGGTTTTTTTTGTGTTTTTAGGTTAAAACATGGCAAAGACAAATGCCAAATTTATCACCAGATGTCAGGGAGCTTATTATTCTGAGAGTGAAGTCAGGCAAAAGCCAAAAAGAGGTTAACTACGGAATTCAACTGCTCTAAGAGTCAAGTGTCAGGTATAATAATGAAAGAAAAAGAAGGTTTTGGAACAGTTGACAAACCTAGAAGTGGGTGACCACAGAAAGCTTCCTCCAAATTTGCTCACATTATTAAGAAAAAGTCAGTACCTGATGTCCATAAAAGTGCTGTACAGATTCAGCATGAAATAAATGAAGAATATGGGATCACAGTGAGTCGCCAAACTGTGGTGTGATGGCTAAGAGAGGTATGGTTGAGTGCACTAGTTCCAGTGAAGAAGCCTTTCATCTCTGCAAAGAATCGAAAGGTCCGACTTGACTTTGCCAAACAACACAGCCAATGGAAAGAGTCTGTTGTGGTCGGATGAATTTAAGTTCAATCTGTTTGGCAGTGATGGCAAGCACTATATATACCGCCCAATTGGAAAACGTAATGATGTAAGTTACCAAATACCTACAGTGAAACATGGTGGTGGCAAAGTCATGGTTTAGGGCTGCTTTTCTGCATCTCCCATTGGCCCTCTGCAAAGAATTGATAGAAATATGAATGCTACCATGTAGAAGGATATACTGGAGAATGTAATGCTGCTACATGGTAAAACCAAAGTAGGCAGGGCCTAGAAATTCCAGCAAGACAATGATCCTAAGCACACATCCAATTTAGTAAAAAATTGGTTGGCAAAGAAAAATGTTCGCCTGTTGCAATGGCCAAGCCAATCACCTGATTTAAACCCTATAGAGTACCTTTGGGATGAGTTAGGGCGACCAGTTGGGGCCCGTAAACATAGCAATAGATGAATTGTTTGCAGATTTATAAATGGAATGGAGCAAGATTCCTCAGGATGTCTTGAATACCCTAGAAAAATTCTCAATTATCCTTTAAGAATGCCAGCCTTTCAGAAAATGTGGGATTCTTGGCCAAGACTTCCAGTTGAATGTTTTTGAATTCCTCTAGATGAACCCAAATGACCTGTCACCTCCTTGTCCCCTTTCTCACTCCTCCGTTCTGTTTTTCTCTCCTTGCACACTTTGCTAGGATTTTTGCATGCCTCAGCCAGAAACCTTTGTCTGCTATTCTTGCTACAATCCGTGAATGACTAAGTAATCTATAGAGGCGCTTGTATTTAGATATACTTTTAACATTTTTAAAGGATAGACATATACTGTAGTTTACCAAAGTCACTAACTCATCTGTTCTAAAACTCCTTACATGCCCAGATGAATATTGATATATGGAAATTATTGAAGGATTACTTTACAGTGAAGCAGTTCTTTTACAGAGGTAGCAGAGTGCTGCAGGAAATAGAAATGAACGCAGAGAGAAAAAAAACCTGAGGCAAGAGCATTAAAAATCCCTGAGACTAAGACGTCATACTGATTCCTAAGCTCAGATGAAAGAAATCTCAGTGCATTACTGAAATTTATAACAGTCCGTATCCTACCGGCATTATAGACATCACAAGTTTTTTCAAGGTTCAAAAGCACACCAAAACATAGATGACATAAGTGGCAAAATAAATATACCTGGCGAAAATCAGAAAAACTCCAGAGAGCTGATGCACCATTAAGAATGTTCTGTACTATACGCAGTGTCATAGCATGAGTACATGGAAAATAAAGCATTGCACCCCAAACCCAGTAATAATACCCCTGAAGTGCCCCCATAAAAAAAATAACGGCCTCTGAGTGCCCCCTTTGGAATGTAGTAATGCCCCCTTAGTACCTCTTTTAAGCTGTGTGTGTGTGCGTTTTTGCAGCGTTTTTGACACCCGGAAATGGGCCAAAAACGCTAAAACACATTAAAAATAATTAAATACGGTACATATGCAAATAAAAAAACACATTATACTCACCTAACACCAAATCCCCGATGCTCTTGTCCCTTGTAAACAGTCAAAAATAATAAACAACCATATACTCTCCAGTCTGCCGTAGTCCAGGTAATCCAGAATGTCCCACGGCGATCTCACGTGTAGAACAGTCATATCAGGAGATGTGATTATTCTAGCCGGCCGCTGAATCCACACTGACAGGAGCGTCACCACTCCCGCAGTGTGTAGCACTGAGCTGCCGTGAGAGAGGTCACACAAGTTCATCAGCTGATGAGCCCGAGTGATCTCACTTACGGCACCAACTTTCTCACGGCAGCTCAGTGCTATACACTGCAGGAGATGACACCAAGCCCTAATCCCATTACCCTGATGCTACTGCATCGAAACGAAAAAGGTGCTGAACCAAGAAATTATATCATAAACATTATTTTAAATATCTTTATTTACCTTAAAAAAAAAAAACATTCATTGCTCTACAAAAACGCATGCAAAAAATGCATATAAAACCATGGCAAAAACGCATAAAAAAAGCATCAGTAAACGCTGCGGGTTGGACCCTGCATACTTGCGCAGCGTCCAACCCACAGCGTCCAGATGTTACAGCACAGTGGATAGGATTTCAAGAAATCTCATGCCCACAATGCGTGCACAGACCCCCGCGGATCACCTGCGTAGACAGACATGGAGCGCATCTTTCCAGATTGCAGCATGTCTATTTATCTTGCGGAGACACAAGCCTCCGCAAGATAAAATTCACCCATACAATGTATTAGAAGTGATGAACCCAAACGGGTCAATGAAAAAATGCGGATTCACCTGCGTTCAATAGTTGGCAGCGCTTTGGATGCACGGATATGTGCGACGTCTAAAGCGCTGCCAATTCCTGAATGTGCGCACATACCCTCAAAGTAGTGATACCCCCTGAGTACCCACTCTAGAAGTGACAATGCCAGCCTCCATAAAAAACAACAAAGTTTATACTCATCTAATCTGAGCAACCAAGTTCTTTTTACCCCTGCACACAGAGCAGGCTGGCACATGAGGCACAATGCTGTGATGGCATTGCAATGGCTGAGCTGGGACACTGCCATCTTGTAGGCAATAGGCCAATGGGAGTCTGTGGCCTACAGGACAGAGAGTGATGGGACCTATGAACCCATCAAGTTGACTCCGATACTGTTCAAAGTGGTGCTCATACTGATTAAAGTGGCACTGAGCCAGATCTTCGGAGCTAGTAACATCACTACTATTATCTTTTCTTGAAGAATTTTGTGCCCAGGGCAACTAACCCTTTGCCCCCCACATACTATTCTACTGAGTGTACACTATGGATAAAAAGTGGTTTAGTCCTGAACATGGGGCCAAAAGAATAGGTGACAACTTTCCGATCGTTTGAGATCCAACCGCAAGGGCCCTCAATGATCCTGAGGATGAGCCTCTGAAAAGCCCTGATGGAATGAAGAGGTAGCATCAACGCTCCATTATTTGTCTAAGTGAGTACAGTGCTCTTTCTTTGCAACATTTCGAACATGGAAATTGTAGTGTATTCATGTCACCTGTTCTTTTCCGGTAAAACACTAATTTTTTACCCCTAGTATTTTTTTCCAAGTCTCAAAAAAGTATAAGATCATTATCCATTAAAAAGAGCATGGCACTTTGTAAAAAAAAAAGTCAAATACGAGGAGCTCCTCTGACTCTCCAATGCTTTTTAGTTTTGCACTGTGTCACTCCATTACAGAGATATTCAAATTTATTGCTTTTATAGTGCAGTGTGTGAAATTTCTCCTTGGAGACTAACTGGGCATTTCTTTTGCGTTTTCTCTGGGGTGGTGTGCTTTCACTCTTTCCTCTTAGGTGCTGACAATCGCAGATTGGCAGCATTTCATACTGCTAGGTAAGCTGCCGAGCTGCCAATTGCAGCAACTGGGAGGGACAGGTGAAAGCAAACGCCCCAGAGTAGATTCTAAAGAAACACCCGGTTGCACTGCAAGAAGAGATTTCACATACTGCCCTGCAAAAGCAAAAAGTGAATATCTCTGCAATGGAGTGACGCAGTGCAAAACAGAAAAGAGCGGCAGAATCAGGTGAGCTCAGGGGTTTTATCATGATGTTTACATTTGTGATCAAGTTATGGGTCTTCTTTAAGCAACCACAGTATGCTATACACAATGGGGTTAAGTTACTAATGAAAAGTAAGTAAATGGTATATGGGTTGTACAGGGAATACAGGTTATCACCTATCCACAGTATAGAGAATACCTTGCTCTTTGTTAGGACCCTCAACTATCCCGAGTATGCTCCAGAGTTCCCTGATTGAGTAGAGCGGTGGTTCCACATACACAACATCACTCCATTCATTGCATATTGTACTGAATGAGACAGCCAAGTACTGTATTTGGTGGTCACCAGCAGACCAATAGACAATACATGGAGTGCTGGTGTGCATGGGAATTACAGCTCTATTCAAAAGTAGCACATACAGTAAGAGCTCTATTCTTGTGAACGGCAAGTTAAGACGTATTTGTTGGTTAGGCGATAACCTGCGTTAATTCTACAACACCTTTAATTCAGCAACCAAATAATGCAAAATCATGAAACACAATAATTATCTCTAAAGCAAAGTCAAAATGAATATTTATTCATGCAGCTTATTCTACACTGTGCTTAGACACACCGGTAATACAGTTTACCTTTATCATAGATCTCCTTTAAGACGCCTCTTTTAATGAGTTCTTCTCGGCTCTGTCTCATTGAGATTTTCCGCTCTAATGCTATGAAAAAAGAGCACAATAAAAAAAATTACAAATCATGCATCCACAGATTTATTCAATACACCAAAACAAACAAAATGTATGCCGCCATCTGACTGTGAAAATCCCACTAATAGAATAAATTACAGAAAAAGCAAAAAGGTGATCAAGCATATTGGTCATTATTATAAGGGCTTTAAAATCAGGTGAGTGAATTCAGACTAGATTGTAAATACAGATTCTCAGACTGGCTGGTATGACATCTTCAATGAATTCCTTAGCTTCTGGCTTCCTGATGATTGACAGGTCAGACCAGCATCATCATAGCACTCCTGGTCCGATTGTGTCTTCCCCAATGCTGTAAGCAGAGGCAGCTTTGCATCAGAAGCATGGGAGGGGAGTGAGGGCATGAAGCTGGCCAGGTCCAGTGCTTACAAGCTCTATTGGAAAGAGCCTGAAAGCACTGTGCTCCTTGCCTAAGAGACCGGCCACTGCTGAGAGACTGCAGAGTTGGTTGGGAACCTAGACAGTCTTGGAGAAATGTATCAAATGGCAATCCATTATTCTGAATTTGCTCACTGTAATACATCTTTTTTTCCTGCAGAAAACTGTGCAGTTGCCTGCAGCTTCCCCAGTAATGCCAACTGGTCACAGGAGCTTTTAGTAGCCAGATACATGGTCTACATTCTGAAAGGATGATTGTTTAGTCAAGTCAAACCTTTTAACTTTAGCCGTAGAAGAACATGCATTGGATTTGGAGTTTTGCAACAGACACATGGAGCTATGACCATTACCATGATACATATCGAAATGAATCGACAAGTAATTTGGGCTTTTTAGATTTGGAATGGGAATGGCAGTATGCAGTGTGTGTCAGGAAATGTATCTGGGGTATTTTAAAAATGGGGCTTTAAGGCAGGTATTGCCCGCAAGAGAGGTAGTAATAAAATGACTCATTACATTGGTTTTGAGGAAGGAACGCGGCAGTTCCGAAACGCGTTGGATGTGGTCCTTCTCGCTTTCTCTAGCCGAATCACGTGTTCACCCACGTGTTCGTGACGTCACGATAGGTCCTGCTACGGCGGAGTACCTAACGGCTACACTAGCGCTCATCGATTACACGTGGTAGGCGAGCTTGGGGCGTTTTGCCACCGGCCGGGGCAGCGCACATAGCCTGCCTACCTGAAGATACTGCACAGTCCAGTTGGTGATAAAGCGGCACCTTTTACAGAGCTGTACAAAAGATCCTACGTTAACGCTACAGATCCCTAAGGTAACTGTGCTTTATTTGTACATTATTCATACCGGACTTACGTATCTGAATCCTGGATGAAAGATTACGTTCCGGGATAGACTCCTACTTGAAGGGAGTACTCAGCGCGGGTATTTTATTATTTATTTATTATCTATTGGTTTTGAGGACCTGTCCAGTTCCCTCTGTATATTTAATTTGACTTCACTAAGCCTCCACATTCGTGTCACTATTTTCAGTACTCTCTTATGTGAAATCTGTGTAGCAGTTAACTTGTATCAAGCAGGCTCGATTTCTTGATTCTTCCAAGACATCTGACACCGGCATAAATATACAATGAGCTGCACACACATGAAGAGAGAGGAAGAGTGTCAGAGATATGCCCTAGATAACGGATTACAACTGTACTCTCTCTTACAGCAAATTAAAGTTCATCCTTTTAAAATAGAGCCATTTGTCAGAAAAGGCTCTAAATAATCCTAACCATGTCCAACCGGCAGCTCTAAACACCCCACTGACACCCTCCTCCGACAGAATATCTTTCTACATATCGTTCAACTAACACTGTCCCAAAACAAAAATATACACTCACCGTCCACTTTATTAGGTACACCTTGTCCAACTTCTTGTTAACACTTAATTTCTAATCAGCCAATCACATGGCGGCAACTCAGTGCAGTTAGGCATGTAGACATGGTCAAGACAATCTCCTGCAGTTCAAACCGAGCATCAGTATGGGGAAGAAAGGTGATTTGAGTGCCTTTGAACGTGGCATGGTTGTTGGTGCCAGAAGGGCTGGTCTGAGTATTTCAGAAACTGCTGATCTACTGGGATTTTCACGCACAACCATCTCTAGGGTTTACAGAGAATGGTCCGAAAAAGAAAAAAAATCCAGTGAGCGGCAGTTCTGTGGGCGGAAATGCCTTGTTGATGCCAGAGGTCAGAGGAGAATGGGCAGACTGGTTCGAGCTGATAGAAAGGCAACAGTGACTCAAATCGCCACCCGTTACAACCAAGGTAGGCCTAAGAGCATCTCTGAACGCACAGTGCGTCGAACTTTGAGGCAGATGGGCTACAGCAGCAGAAGACCACACCGGGTACCACTCCTTTCAGCTAAGAACAGGAAACTGAGGCTACAATTTGTACAAGCTCATCGAAATTGGACAGTAGAAGATTGGAAAAACGTTGCTTGGTCTGATGAGTCTCGATTTCTGCTGCGACATTCGGATGGTAGGGTCAGAATTTGGCATAAACAACATGAAAGCATGGATCCATCCTGCCTTGTATGGAGCATCTTTGGGATGTGCAGCCGACAAATCTGCGGCAACTGTGTGATGCCATCATGTCAATATGGACCAAAATCTCTGAGGAATGCTTCCAGCACCTTGTTGAATCTATGCCACGAAGAATTGAGGCAGTTCTGAAGGCAAAAGGGGGTCCAACCCGTTACTAGCATGGTGTACCTAATAAAGTGGCCGGTGAGTGTATAACTATGGTCATTGCATAGATCGTTGTATTATTGTACTAAGCTTAGAATTACTTTATAAAATACTGATTATTTATTATGTATAACAAAAGGTCATGTCAAGAATACGATGTAGCCGAAAAATATCTGCAAATTCAATCCAGAAAAAAAATCACCGAAGATAAGACAAAGATCACATCAAACCTTTTTCTTGATGCCGATATGAACAGACATATAAGAGGAACCAACTCACTAAAAAAAATTATTATAAAAAAGACCTGAACGGAGAACAATGAGAAATACGATGGAAAGGTGGTTCAGGGGTCTGAGAATGACTCGAGTGCAGAGGCTAAACACCTGCAGTGCTCCAGAAGTTGTGAAACTACAGATCCCAGGGGGATGAGGTCAGAAATACATTGGGCGCCATTCATCAAAGCTTTTATGCTGGAATTCTCGGGTAAAAAGCTCTGAAAAGTGGCCACATTTTGGCACAACACAAGGCTGTGTAAGGAGTTAAAAGCACCAGAAGAGTCTGGGGGCGGTTACCTTCTCGGCTCTGTGCCCGGAACCTTTGAGCTGTGCCGCAGGTTCCCTAGGGGAGAGACTTGGAGACTGGGACAGGAGGAAAGCAGCCAGAGAGCGGGAAAGGGACGCACGCAGGAGAGAGAGCAGCTTGCAGAGCAGCGTGCAGAGCCGGGTGCAGCTGCGCTCCAGAAGAGAGAGAGAAAGAGACTGCCCAGAAAGACTGCATCTTGTAGAGACTGCCCAGAAAGACTGCATCTTGTAGAGACTGCCCAGAAAGACTGCATCCAGTGAGTACTTAAAGCGGACTCTGCTGTGACTTTAGGGGGGCGCTTTGAGACCCGTTGAGAGACTACTACACCCTGGCCCCTGACTCCTGGTACAGAGACTTAACAGTGCAGAGCCCCTGTTTTCCTGGTACAGAGACTTAACAGTGCAGAGCCCTTTGTTTTCCTGGTACAGAGACAACCGTGCGGAGCCCTGATTTTCTGGCTGTGCTATAAAAGTTAAAGACTCAGAGCCTGTGCATACCACATTAACTCCCGAAACCCCAGGCAGCAGGCTCTCAGAGACTACTCTGCTCACGGACCACAGAGGGACGACAAGTGCCACTGATTCTCGGCGCCTACGTTGAAGAAGACGACCCTCCAAGCAAGTCCTCATGAGACTGATAAGTGTTCTTTTCTCAAGAAATCATGCTTAATTCTGTTTTATTGTTTAACTCCCGTATTCTTGCATTGTTTTATTGCTAGTTATTTTCCATTGCTTCCTCCCTGCGAGGAGAACCTAATTCCTGTTATTAAACCCCTCAACTGTTGGTCTGCCTGTTCCGTGGTGACATACTCAGTACCTGCACGTTTATTACATTTGGCGTAGTTGGCAGGATGTCACACGGTAGTGCGGATAGGGCAGGCCAAGCAGCGGGGGAAGTTCCCAGGTCTAGCATTTCCCTGGGAGCCATGTTGAATAATTTGCCAAGGTTCACTGGGAACAATGTAATGTTGTAGAGTTGGACAGAGCGTATCCGGGGAATGATGCGGATGCACCCCATGACACCAGCCCTGGAGGCAGAAATTGCATTGATGGCTCTGGAGGGGGAGGCGCGGGATTCTGTCATGCATAGGTCCCCCCGGGAGAGAGATACCCTGGACAAAGTGCTGCGCATACTTGAGGAAACGCATGGGGACCCCACTGACGTAGGGGAACTTCGCATGCGACTGTTTCACCGGGTACAACGGGAGGGGGAGACCGTGACCCAATTCATGAACGCCCTACAAGAGCTTCACACTGCTATCAGACGAAAGGACGGTGTAGGGGTAGGGTCAATTGATGTGGTGCTCAGAGATCAGCTAGTGACAGGACTGCGTGACGCAATGATGAAACAGGCACTGCGAGAGCGCATGCGAGTAAAGCCAGACATGACTTTCTCTGAGGTTGGCAGTGAGGCGCGTGTGCGAGAACAAGAACAGGGAGTGACGGGGCTGGTAGGAAGGGTGCAGAGCGGGGAGGTAACCACCACCGCAGGCAATATTCCCCAGTGGGTGGAGGACCTGAGAATGGAGATTAGACAGGTCCGTGAAGAAATGGCGGCCTCCAGAAGAACTCTGGCAGAGGGGCCCGGCCCTCTGGTGCGAGACAGAGAAGCTGCCCCCCGAAGGGAGGGTGAAACTACCAGGAGGAGAAGCCCTCTCACATGCTACACTTGTGGAGAGTCCGGCCACATTGCTCGATAGTGCCCCCGGCGGAGCCGACCATCCCCGCATCCTCCTTTAAACTAGGTGGCTCTGGGCTTGAGGGATGCCGCTCAGAGCGTGAAGAACAGAGGAGGAGGAGTAAAAGTCCCCACAGCCTTGTTTCCACGTGCCCTCTGGTCTGGGCAGAAATCAATGGAAGAGCAGTGCGATGCTTGATAGACACCGGCTCACAAGTGACCACCATGCCTGAGAGATATTTCCGCCATCACTTCACAGAGGCGCTACGGTCCGAATGGGGTCCTGTGATCAAACTTATGGCGGCCAATCACTTGCCCATCCCGGTCGCAGGGGTGGTATGGATGAACATAGAGGTCTGCGGAAAAGACCTCGGGAGGAGAGGAGTGGTATTGGTGGATGGAGAGGTAGCTAAAGGCCATACCGTGACCCTGGGCATGAATGTGTTAAAAGACCTCGGAAGCCTCGTTTTCAATGAGTCCCCGGAACAGTTCCTACAACAATGGAGCGACCAAACTCCCCAGAGAAGGGTCTTCCAACAACTGATACGGACCGCCCAGGTCCGGGAAGCATACAGCGACGGAAAGGAACTCGGCAAAGTCGTCGTCCCCGCCTCAGTCAATCGAGTGTTGCCCCCTGGGCAGACAGTGCTTCCCCTGCCTGTACGAGCTGGCATCCCGCTGGAGGGAGTCGAAGTCCAAATTGAGCCCAGCAGAGCCGACCAGCTGCCGTCAGGGATATTGGTCGCACGGTCCCTGGCTACCGTGCGGGATGGAACTGTCCTTGTGCGCTGCATCAATTTGGGGGAGACAGATATAACTTTGCCCCCTAGAAGCAAAGTCGCTCAAGTCCTGGGCCTTCCAGACGAATTGGTCCCCACTGAGGCGGTACAGCTGACAGCAAGGCCAGAAGATCCGTGGCTGGTGACCGTCAAGGCGGAGGCAGCTCCGGACCCCAGGTTAATGCAAGAAGGGCGCCAGATACTGGAACGCATGAGGGCGGAGCTCTCGGAACTTACTCCGCAGCAGGTACCTCAGGTAGAAGCTGTATTGGGGAAATTTCAGGATGCGTTCGCCAAAGATGAAGATGACTTTGGACGTACCACGGCCATTACCCACGAGATACCCACCGGGGATGCGGCTCCAATCCGGGAACGGTACCGCCAAATACCTCCACAGATGTACCAGGAGGTGAAGGGAATGCTGTCACACATGCTGAAGAAGGGAGTTATACGTGAGAGTCAGAGCCCGTGGGCTGCCCCTATCGTCTTGGTGAGAAAGAAAGACGGGTCCCTGCGGTTCTGTGTGGACTATCGGCGGCTCAATGCTTGCACAGTGCGGGACTCGTACCCACTGCCCAGGATAGAGGAGTCCCTGACGGCACTAGGGAATGCCAGATATTTCTCCACGTTAGACTTGGCCAGCGGCTACTGGCAGGTGCCCATGTCTGAGCAAGACCGAGCCAAGACGGCCTTCATCCTTCCGATGGGACTGTATGAGTTTGACCGGATGCCCTTCGGCCTAGCAAACGCCCCAGGAACATTTCAGCGACTCATGGAGAGATGTCTGGGAGACCTGAACTTTGAAGCCACTTTGATCTACTTGGATGATATCATCGTCTTTGCCCCCACCTTTGAGGAGCATCTGCAGAGATTAGAGCAAGTTCTGAGTCGGCTACAGAAGTATGGCTTGAAAGTGAAACCCCAGAAATGTCACCTCTTCCGTACCGAGATTGAATACTTGGGACATGTTGTCTCCGCTGAAGGGGTGAGGCCTTCCCAGGAGAAGATCGCTGCGGTACAAGAGTGGCCAACTCCAAAAACGGTGAAAGATGTGCATGCATTCCTGGGACTCACGGGATACTTCAGACGCTTTGTAAAAGACTTTACCCGCCTTGCTAATCCACTCCAGGAGTTGTTGAGGGGAGTGCCCTCTTGCGCCAAAAACAGGAACATACAGTGGGGGAAGCATCAGGAGGAGGCATTCTTGGCTTTGAAGAAGGCATTGACGGAGGCCCCCGTGCTGGCCTACGCTGACTTCACACAACCGTTCATCTTGCACACTGACGGGAGCCTGCAGGGCCTCGGGGCTGTACTGTCGCAGATGCAGGACGGGAAAGAGCGCGTCATCGCATACGCCAGTCGGTCTCTGCATGACTCAGAAAGGAATCCAGAAAATTACAGTTCATTCAAGCTGGAGTTGTTGGCGCTGGTGTGGGCAATGACTGAGAAGTTCGCGGAATATCTGGCTGGCTCAGAAGTTCATGTACGCACCGATAACAATCCGTTGGCCCATCTCGAGAATGCCAAGTTAGGCGCCCTAGAACAACGTTGGGTAGCCCGAATGGCCAAGTTCCGATACAGAATTTCGTATAAAAGAGGAGCTGAGAATGTACATGCGGATGCCCTCTCTCGAGTAAACTATCGCAAACCAGCACCCAGCCAGGATGAAGAACTGGAAGATGTAGAGGTTCCAGGTTTTGGAAAGACTGCCAGGATGGTGGCAGCGGCACGGGAAATTGAGCAGGAAGAGGCCTGTGTGAATTTACTGGAGACCCCGCGATGAGTGGGTCCGAGTACAACAGGAGGATCCGGAGCTAGCTCAGCTGAGAAGGTGGGTCGTGTCTGAACAAATGCCCAATCGATGTGAGAGGAGGTCCATGTCACCTGAAGTACTGAAGATGCTACGCCAGTGGGAGAGGCTCGAGTTGCGGGATGGTATCCTGTACCGGAAGGTATTCCTGCAAACAGAACTCAGTCTTGTATGGCAGACAGTGATTCCCTCGTCCATGATAGACCAGGTGGCTAAGGAAGCACATGAGAAAGGAGCACACTTTGGGCCAGAAAAGACTTTCCAGTGGTTACAGCGCCTATTTTATCACCCCCACTTAAGGAACACTGTGGATAAAGTATGTCGGCAATGCAGAAGTTATGAGCTGGTCAAACCACCAGAACAAAGAGCTCCCACAGAGACGGTGAGGTCTTCTGGCCCCATGGACCTACTGGCAATAGATTACTTGACAATTGGACCAGCACATCAAGGTTATGAGCATTGTTTAGTGATGATAGACCACTTTACTAAATTTGCCGTAGTGACGCCCACGCGGACCAAACTGCCGAGTCTGCGGCTCACGCAATCTGCAAACACTTCATTCAGGTGTACGGGTGTCCCAAGCGCATCCATTCTGATCAAGGGGCCTGCTTCCTCGGAAGAGTGATGGAGGAGCTGCACCAGCTGTACAAAATAGATAAGTCCCGGACCACCCCTTATCATCCACAGGGGAATGGGGCTTGTGAAAGATTTAACCGCACTCTGATTCAAATGCTGAGGACTCTGGAGGAGGACCAGAAGGTGAAGTGGACTGAGTCCGTCCCTGAATTGGTGTGGGCATATAACAATCGTAAACACAGCACTACCGGATTCACCCCCTACTCTCTGTTCTTTGGCCGACCCGGGAAGGGACTGGCAAAGCTGGCGCTGGAACCCGAGGAGGACTACCCACGGACGGGGGTGTACTCCTGGGTTAAAGAACATCGTCGTCGGCTGCGGACAATTCAACGTCTAGTGCAGGACCGGCTACAAGAATTGGAGCATCCCCAGGTAGCTCCTAAAAAGGGGACAGCCCTGTGGCCTGGAGACCGAGTCTTAGTGAGGGAAAAGCGCCCACACAACAAACTGGAGTACCGATGGGAGAAAAGGCCGTACCGAGTGAAGCGGCGGCTCGGCAACGGGGGTCCCGTTTATGAGGTCCAGCCCGAAACGGAAGAAGGGACTCCCACCCGCACGCTGCACAGGAATATGTTGCGTCCATGTTTATCTCGAGATCCTGAATCAGTCCAATTGGCTCCAGCACCCCCACCGGCTGCGCCAGTGATCAATGTAGATGTGGAAGATGAGGAAGACTTCGAATCTCCTCCAGTGAACCCAGGAACAGGGCTGGTGCCAGATTCTACCAACGTATCAGAGGAAGCCTCGACTCCTCCCACAGCAGCTGACACCACCGCCCCTGCTGGTTTTAGACGCTCTGAACGTTCAACGGCTGGTGTACCCCCTGTTTGCTACAATCAGGATGAGTTCATCTGGCAGCAGATTGTGCAAGGACTAGAAGATTGCCAACAGGAGCTCCTGAAGATCTCGCCCGTGGAATGGCAAGCAGAAAGAGGGGGGGAATGTAAGGAGTTAAAAGCACCAGAAGAGTCTGGGGGCGGTTACCTTCTTGGCTCTGTGCCCGGAACCTTTGAGCTGTGCCGCAGGTTCCCTAGGAGAGAGACTTGGAGACTGGGACAGGAGGAAAGCAGCCAGAGAGCGGGAAAGGGACGCATGCAGGAGAGAGAGCAGCTTGCAGAGCAGCGTGCAGAGCCGGGTGCAGCTGCGCTCCAGAAGAGAGAGAGAAAGAGACTGCCCAGAAAGACTGCATCTTGTAGAGACTGCCCGGAAAGACTGCATCTTGTAGAGACTGCCCAGAAAGACTGCATCCAGTGAGTACTTAAAGCGGACTCTGCTGTGACTTTAGGGGGGGCGCTTTGAGACCCGTTGAGAGACTACTACACCCTGGCCCCTGACTCCTGGTACAGAGACTTAACAGTGCAGAGCCCCTGTTTTCCTGGTACAGAGACTTAACAGTGCAGAGCCCCTTGTTTTCCTGGTACAGAGACAACCGTGCGGAGCCCTGATTTTCTGGCAGTGCTATAAAAGTTAAAGACTCAGAGCCTGTGCATACCACATTAACTCCCGAAACCCCAGGCAGCAGGCTCTCAGAGACTACTCTGCTCACGGACCACAGAGGGACGACAAGTGCCACTGATTCTCGGCGCCTACGTTGGAGAAGACGACCCTCCAAGCAAGTCCTCATGAGACTGATAAGTGTTCTTTTCTCAAAAAATCCTGCTTAATTCTGTTTTATTGTTTAACCCCTTAAGCCCCGAGGGTGGTTTGCACGTTAATGACCGGGCCAATTTTTACAATTCTGACCACTGTCCCTTTATGAGGTTATAACTCTGGAACGCTTCAACGGATCTTGGCGATTCTGACATTGTTTTCTCGTGACATATTGTACTTCATGTTAGTGGTAAAATTTATTCGATATAACTTGCGTTTATTTGTGAAAAAAACGAATATTTGGCGAAAATTTTGAAAATTTCGCAATTTTCCAACTTTGAATTATTATGCCCTTAAATCACAGACATATGTCATGCAAAATACTTAATAAGTAACATTTCCCACATGTCTACTTTACATCAGCACAATTTTGGAACCAAAATTTTTTTTTGTGACGGAGTTATAAGGGTTAAAAGTTGACCAGCAATTTCTCATTTTTACAACACCATTTTTTTTTAGGGACCACATCTCATTTGAAGTCACTTTGAGGTGTCTATATGATAGAAAATACCCAAGTGTGACACCATTCTAAAAACTGCACCCCTCAAGGTACTCAAAACCACTCTGAAGAAGTTTATTAACCCTTCAGGTGTTTCACAGGAATTTTTGGAATGTTTAAATAAAAATGAACATTTAACTTTTTTTCACACAAAATTTATTTCAGATCCAATTTGTTTTATTTTACCAAGGGTAACAGGAGAAAATAGACCCCAAAAGTTGTTGTACAATTTGTCCTGAGTACGCTGATACCCCATATGTGGGGGTAACCCACTGTTTGGGCACATGGCAGAGCTCGGAAGGAAAGGAGCGCCATTTGACTTTTCAATGCAAAATTGACTGGAATTGAGATGGGACGCATGTTGCATTTGGAGAGCCCCTAATGTGCCTAAACATTGAAACCCCCCACAAGTGACACCATTTTGGAAAGTAGACCCCCTAAGGAACTTATCTAGATGTGTGGTGAGCACTTTGACCCAACAAGTGCTTCACAGAAGTTTATAATGCGGAGCCGTAAAAATAAAAAATCATATTTTTTCACAAAAATGATCTTTTCGCCCCCAATTTTTTATTTTCCCAAGGGTAGGAGAAGAAATTGGACCCCAAAAATTGTTGTGCAATTTGTCCTGAGTACGCTGATACCCCATATGTGGGTGTAAACCATTGTTTGGGCGCAGGGCAGAGCTCGGAAGGGAAGGAGCGCCATTTGACTTTTCAATGCAAAATTGACTGGAATTGAGATGGGACGCCATGTTGCGTTTGGAGAGCCCCTGATGTGCCTAAACATTGAAACCCCCCACAAGTGACACCATTTTGGAAAGTAGACCCCCTAAGGAACTTATCTAGATGTGTGTTGAGCACTTTGACCCAACAAGGGCTTCACAGAAGTTTATAATGCAGAGCCGTAAAAATAAAAAAATCATATTTTTTCACAAAAATGATCTTTTCGCCCCCATTTTTTTATTTCCCCAAGGGTAAGATTAGAAATTAGACCACAAAAGTTGTTGTGCAATTTGTCCTGAGTACGACGATGCCCCATATGTGGGGGTAAACCACTGTTTGGGCGCATAGCAGAGCTCGGAAGGGAAGGAGCGCTATTTTACTTTTCAATGCAAAATTGACTGGAATTAAGATGGGATGCCATGTTGCGTTTGGAGAGCCCCTGATGTGCCTAAACATTAAACCCCCCCACAAGTGACACCATTTTGGAAAGTAGACGCCATAAGGAACTTATCTAGATGTGTTTTTAGAGCTTTGAACCCCCAAGTGTTTCACTACAGTTTATAATGCAGAGCCGTGAAAATAAAAATTCTTTTTTTTTTCACAAAAATGATTTTTTAGCCCCCAGTTTTGTATTTTCACAAGGGTATCAGGATAAATTGGACCCCAAAAGTTGTTGTCCAATTTATCCTGAGTACGCTGATACCCAATATGTGGGGGGGAACCACTGTTTGGGCGCATGACAGAGCTCGGAAGGGAAGGAGCGCCATTTGGAATGCAGACTTAAATGGATTGGTCTGCAGGCGTCACGTTGCATTTGGAGAGCCCCTGATGTACCCAAACAGTACAAACCCCCCACAAGTGACCCCATATTGGAAACTAGACCCCCCAAGGAACTTATCTAGATGTGTTGTGAGAACTTTGAACCCCCAAGTGTTTCACTACAGTTCATAACGCAGAGCCGTGAAAATAAAAATTCTTTTTTTTTTTCACAAAAATGATTTTTTAGCCCCCAGTTTTGTATTTTCACAAGGGTATCAGGATAAATTGGACCCCAAAAGTTGTTGTCCAATTTGTCCTGGGTACACTGATACCCAATATGTGGGGGGGAACCACTGTTTGGGCGCATGACAGAGCTCGGAAGGGAAGGAGCGCCATTTGGAATGCAGACTTAAATGGATTGGTCTGCAGGCGTCACGTTGCATTTGCAGAGCCCCTGATGTACCCAAACAGTACAAACCCCCCACAAGTGACCCCATATTGGAAACTAGACCCCCCAAGGAACTTATCTAGATGTGTTGTGAGAACTTTGAACCCCCAAGTGTTTCACTACAGTTTATAACGCAGAGCCGTGAAAATAAAAATTCTTTTTTTTTTCACAAAAATGATTTTTTAGCCCCCAGTTTTGTATTTTCACAAGGGTAGCAGGAGAAATTGGACCCCAAAAGTTGTTGTCCAATTTGTCCTGAGTACGCTGATACCCAATATGTGGGGGGGAACCACTGTTTGGGCGCATGACAGAGCTCGGAAGGGAAGGAGCGCCATTTGGAATGCAGACTTAAATGGATTGGTCTGCAGGCGTCACGTTGCATTTGCAGAGCCCCTGATGTACCCAAACAGTACAAACCCCCCACAAGTGACCCCATATTGGAAACTAGACCCCCCAAGGAACTTATCTAGATGTGTTGTGAGAACTTTGAACCCCCAAGTGTTTCACTACAGTTTATAACGCAGAGCCGTGAAAATAAAAATTCTTTTTTTTTTCACAAAAATGATTTTTTAGCCCCCAGTTTTGTATTTTCACAAGGGTAGCAGGAGAAATTGGACCCCAAAAGTTGTTGTCCAGTTTGTCCTGAGTACGCCGATACCCCATATGTTGGGGTAAACCCCTGTTTGGGCACACGGGAGAGCTCTGAAGGGAAGGAGCACTGTTTTCCTTTTTCAACGCAGAATTGGCTGGAATTGAGATCGGATGCCATGTCCCGTTTGGAGAGCCCCTGATGTGCCTAAACAGTGGAAACCCCCCAATTATAACTGATACCCTAATCCAAACACACCCCTAACCACACCCCTAACCCAGACACACCCAACCCTATTCCCAACCGTAAATGTAATCCAAACCCTAACCCTATCTTTAGCCCCAACCCTAACTGTAGCCCCAACCCTAGCCCCAACCCTAACCCTAATGGGAAAATGGAAATAAATACATTTTTTTTAATTTTTTTATTTTTCCCTAACTAAGGGGGTGATAAAGGGGGGTTTGATTTACTTTTATAGCGGGTTTTTTAGCGGATTTTTATGATTGGCAGCCGTCACACACTGAAAGACGCTTTTTATTGCAAAAAATTTTTTTTGCGTTACCACATTTTGAGAGCTATAATTTTTCCATATTTTGGTACATAGAGTCATGTGAGGTCTTGTTTTTTGCGGGACGAGTTGACGTTTTTGTTGGTAACATTTTCAGACACGTGACATTTTTTGATCGCTTTTTATTCCGATTTTTGTGAGGCAGAGTGATCAAAAACCAGCTATTCATGAATTTCTTTTGGGGGAGGCGTTTATACCGTTCCACGTTTGGTAAAATTGATAAAGCAGTTTTATTCGTCGGGTCAGTACGATTACAGCGATATCTCATTTATATCATTTTTTTATGTTTTGGCGCTTTTATACGATAAAAACTATTTTATAGAAAAAATTATTATTTTGGTATTGCTTTATTCTCAGGACTATAACTTTTTTATTTTTTTGCTGATGATGCTGTATGGCGGCTTGTTTTTTGCGGGACAAGATGACGTTTGCAGCGGTACCATGGTTATTTATATCTGTCTTTTTGATCGCGTGTTGTTCCACTTTTTTGTTCGGCGGTATGGTAATAAAGCGTTGTTTTTTGCCTCTTTTTTTTTTTTTTTCTTACGGTGTTTACTGAAGGGCTTAACTAGTGGGCCAGTTTTATAGGTCGGGTCGTTACGGACGCGGCAATACTAAATATGTGTACTTTTATTGTTTTTTTTATTTTATTTAGATAAAGAAATGTATTTATGGGAATAATATATATATTTTTTTTTCATTATTTTGGAATATTTTTTTTTTATTTTTTTTTACACATTTGGAAATTTTTTTTTTTACTTTTTTACTTTGCCCCAGGGGGGGACAATACAGATCGGTGATCTGTCAGTTTGCATAGCACTCTGACAGATCACCGATCTGAGGAAAGTGCAGGCTGCTTCACAGTGCCTGCTCTGAGCAGGCTTCTGTGAAGCCACCTCCCTCCCTGCAGGACCCGGATCCGCGGCCATCTTGGATCCGGGTCTGGAGCAGGCAGGGAGGGAGGTAAGACCCTCGCAGCAACGCGATCACATCGCGTTGCTGCGGGGGGCTCAGGGAAGCCCGCAGGGAGCCCCCTCCCTGCGCGATGCTTCCCTGCACCGCCGGCACATCGCGATCATGTTTGATCGCGATGTGCCGGGGGTTAATGTGCCGGGGGCGGTCCGTGACCGCTCCTGGCACATAGTGCCGGATGTCAGCTGCGATAGGCAGCTGACACCCGGCCGCGATCGGCCGCGCTCCCCCCGTGAGTGCGGCCGATCGCGTATGACGTACTATCCCGTCACCAGGAATTAAGTCCCAGGTCACCTTGACGGGATAGTACGTCAAACGGGATTAAGGGGTTAACTCCCGTATTCTTGCATTGTTTTATTGCTAGTTATTTTCCATTGCTTCCTCCCTGCGAGGAGAACCTAATTCCTGTTATTAAACCCCTCAACTGTTGGTCTGCCTGTTCCGTGGTGACATACTCAGTACCTGCACGTTTATTACAGCTGCACTAACATTTTGCAACTTTTGGCGGTCTCATACCATTTTTGGGTGGAGTGGGGTGGGACGGGGAAGTGTCAACCCCCAGTGTGAAGATTCATGACGAGTGGCAATGTTCCTACAAATCCTACTCCTGTCCCTGAATGGAGCAAGATATGAGGCGAGGCAAACACTGCTTTTCAGACACGTCAGATTCATTAAGAGATGTGTGCTGCTAAATAAATCAGGAGCGTCTGACTCCAGCACACCTCTCCTTCAAGACTGGTGTCAACAACGCCTATTCTTTTACTCTGGTTTTGGATGAAATTACAGGGACTCTTTATTGATGTTCACAATCTGGACCACTGGAGGTGATAAGCTCTACGCTATATCTGTATACTATATCTTCTAATGCATGTAGCACAGGATCCATTCACATCTGATATTTGTTATATTCTATGTGTGGTGTGATAAATGGACACAGTCACCTAACCTTTGGACAATAACAACTTGTACACTTCCCACAGTTCAGCAAAAATGAGTACACCTACTTAAAAAAGAAACTTTCATTACAAAATCTTCAGTTTTACTCAAATTAGTTGAAGCCAAAATAAATACACCCCACATCAAAAACTACATGTATTATTTTCTATGACCTCCATGAATTTTAATGACAGCATCAGATCTTCTAGGCAAAGAATGAACAAATTGGTGACATATTGCAACATCTATCTTTTTCCATTCTTCAAGAATGACATTTTTAGAGTCTGTATTATGGATGAACAGTGATGCTCAACTTGTCTCTTCAGAACGTCCCATAGGTGTTTGGTTGGGTTCACATCAGGAGACAAACTTGGCCACTGAATCATTTTCACTCCGTTCTCCTTCAGGAATGCATCATTGGCCTTAGACGTATGTTTTGGACCATGGTCACGATGATCACGATGGAAAAGTGCACATCTGCTAAAGGCATGGAGTAAAATTGCATCTTCTCTTCCAGTATAGAGCACCTATAGAGCACATCTGTGAATTCATGATATCATCATGGTGTAGTTACCTGACACCAGCAGCACTCATGCAGTCCCCCATAAGGACACTGCCACCACCATGTTTCACTGTAGGCGCAGTTTTGAAGCCATCATTTCCAAAACCATTTGTCTTGGTCTCATTACTACAGAGTACAGAGCCCCAGTAGTCTTCATGTTTTTCAGCAGGGGCCCTGGAAATTGTAGGTGAGCATTTTTTTTTGCATGGGCTTTAGTAGAGGCTTCCTTTGTGGATGACACCCATGCATTCCATTCCTCTGCTGTGTACGCCATATTGTGTCATGGGAAACACTCAATCTGGTTTGGCTTTCTAGTTATTTAGCTAACAGCCTTGAACTAGCATGTTGACTTTCTTCAACCTTTCTTATCAGAAGATGCTCCTGTTTAGGTGTTAACTTCCATAGCTAGTCTGGACGTCCCTGTGAGATGGCAGCAGTTCCATCTTTGTTACATTTTTGTATCGCTTTTAATCCAAAATTCTGACTGATAAGAAAAGCTTTGCTGAAATTCTTGTAGCCTTAACTTTTCTTGTGTAAAGAAATTATTTCTTTTTTCAGGTCTTGTGACATTACTCTACCATGTGGTGCGATTACTGACATCATGGAATGGGAATGGGGTTTCTCTATTAAGTAACGCCCTTTTATTGTCAGCTTTTTGTTTGACACCTAATAATTAGACTTACCTGGGGTTGAATTCTTGTTGATTAGAACTTTGTAGTCTGAACTTTAGCTTTGCTCAGTCTTAGGACTACAAAATTCTAATTCTCACTGGAGTGTACTCAATTTTGCAAGATGGTCTTGAATGAATTTGTTAAGAAAATTACTTTTTTTGTGAACATAATATCATATCTTGTTTAGTCCACATCTGTGGGAATATTGCGTGGTATGGTATCCCATAGAAAATCATGATTCTGAAGGTTTCTGATAAATCTGTTGGGGTGAACTCATTTATGCTGAGCGCTCTATATGAAACATGGTGGTTGCAGGATGACCATATGTACCTATTATTGAGGTTTCCAAAATATAAGCAATGTGTATGTACTGTATGGCAAAAATCAATGTCTACTCAAATTATTTATAAACTGGTAATGTTATTATTGTCCGTGTGGTTTGGTTGTTAAATGATGATTGATTAATACCAGACCATACGATGAGAACATGCGTAATCATACTTCATAACTCAATTACAATGCTATTTACTACAGTATTGTGTTCTTAGATTATAGCACCCCCTCCCCCACCTGCTCAATACATGTCGCTTTTCATTTCAGGGCTGCATGGCACGACACGCTTTTAGAAGAATGAGCTAAACAGCATGGCGGCCCGCTCGATAGTTGGAGTTCTACAGCGCTCTATTAAAGCTATTTAAACCTCCCCTCTCGGCTGTACCCAGAACCATGCCTCTGCCTCATTAAGCAGACTCATTTAGAGCTCTGATCTTACTACAGTACGCTATGTATAATTGCCACGCATTCATTAATGGTCTCCTCGTCAGCTTTGGCTTTCATGAATCACCTGCATACACTGCATCCATAGGAAATTGGGTTCATTCTTTATTCTCAAAAAGGGGACAGAAGATATGGCGTCCATTTATGGGAAATAAGAGTAAAACAAGCCATAAGAGATGTCTGCACAATGGAGATTGTTATGGCTTCCCAAGGTATGATAGGCGTGCGCTAATGCAGCAAGTGCTTGTGGAATCCATGAAATGTATTCCACTTCTTCCAACATCTAATAATATTTTATAATTTAGGTCATCTTTAAATAAGCAACATGGAATATTAAAAGGAATAAAAACTATTTCAAGGGATTTTCCAAAATTTTATAAAAAAAACCCCCCCAAACCTGCCACTTAGAAATATTATGAAAGCCGGCGGTCTTTGAATGCTTTCCTGTAGTGAGGACAAGCCATACAATTACATGGCCACTAGAAGTAGTATGTCACTTCATCAGTCCAGGAAAATAAACCTATCAAGAACGAGCGGAGAATTGGCGCTGGATCGGCAGGAGATTTTACAAGGAGGTACCCTTTGATTTTTTTATTTTACAAAATGTTCAGGTGCCACTTACATTTTTCAAAATCCCTGACAACCCCTTTAAGATATGACCAAGTGATGTGGATATTACCTGTGATAGGAATACAAGGGCTTGGCTCCTGGGTGAACTCCACTATGACCAATATTGATCATTAATCATTATGCCTAGAATACGGGCCCATTTAGACGAGGCGATAATGGCGGATGAGCATTCTTAGGAACGCTTATTTCATATAAGTCTAAACACTCGAAGAACAAGCAAAACACTCGTTCATTGAGGGAGATTATTTTTATGTGAGCTCAGAATCATCATTCTTGACAGCACATCATCCTGTGTAAACAGGGCATGTGCTGCCGAGAATAAAATATCCTGTGTGCATGGAGGTGCGATTGGCCAAGCTAAACAGGCTAGTAAATGGTCGCCAACAGGCTTTCATGTAGCCAATTGGTGGTCGTTTAACACTTGCAATCCTGTGGTGTAAACCTGGTCTTAGGGTCAAGCTTTAGATACCGAGCAGAGTACAACCAAGTAGAATGGCATTGCAGCAAGCAACGATGTGTTACGGCGGATTTTTTTTTATCCATATGTTTCAAAAGTTCATTTCCAGCAATGTTTCTCATAGGCAGGAACCTGAGAATCGGTTATTTACCATTTGTTTTTTTGCGTTTCAGTGAGATTTCATGACGTTTAACATTAAGGAGCCACTTCTAGAAGTCTTTTCCATGTTCAGCATGATCTGCCTATGGAGAGTTTGAAGAATTAATTTACTATTTTAAGACTTTAATGTGGGTTGTGCAGCTGTAGATATTTTTCGAGCCTAACAACTCACACAAGCTTGTAACAGCTTTCAGAATTAGATGGTAGGAAGATTACTCCCGCAACTCGTCCTTCCTCCACTCCATAATGGCTGGTGCAATCATGATGGTACTGCTATTGTGATTGGTTACCTTATGTACATTATCAGTCATGGAGCCTTGGCTCTTCTTCACTGCGTAAAAAACGCAGTAAAACTGCAAAAAATCCGCAATAAATCCGCAGCAAATCCGCACAAAAAACACGTCAAATCCGCACCTGTGTTTTCTGCCAAGAGATGCAGAATCCGCACCAAAAATTCCTAATCCTAATCCGCAACGTGTGCACATAGCCTAATAGTGTGACTGAGGCAGTGGGCAGAACCTACGGTACTTGGACCTTAGATAAAATATATTCCGGGGGAGAAAAAGGATATAGGTTTTCAGTGAGTCAGAATGTGAGGATTTTATGTATTTTATCTCACTGTTAGATGGAATAACATTTTGAGCCATGGGAAAGTTTATACATATTGGCGAGGAGTTCTACCAAATACCAGGTTCTCAGCATGAATGGCAGAAATGCAGAGCTCCTCGTTACCTTCTCCAACACCTGTAACATTAACATAGGAGTCAGATAAAAAAGAGGACTTAGTCTTCACTAGGTTTTGCAGCTGATTTACATTGGTTTTGTTGAGTCTCTCTATTCACAAACCCAGCATTGTTCAATAGCTGCATTATATTCCCCATAGACAGCAGACTCTATATACTGGTGCAGTACTAGGTGGTGTGTCAGTATTACAGGGAATCTGTCAGCAGGTTTTTGGTATTTATTCTGAGAGCAGCAAAATACAGGGCACGAGAGCCCAATTCCAGGGATGTGTGTCTTATTAAGCTATGTGTTCTTCCAATACAATCAAGTGTTTTAACAGCAGGAGATTATCACTAGAAGACTAGGTCTCAGGTGCAAACCAGTCAAGCTAATCTGTGTAACCCCGCCCCCAGCACTGATTGGCAGGTTACAATTCCCAGTGTACACAGGATGCTGCCAGTCAGGGGTGTGGGCGGGGTTATAGGCAGCACAAAAATCTTAGCTCTGCTCCATCTACATCAGACAAGCCCAGTAAGTGATATATCCCTGGAATCAGGCTCTCTGTCTCTACATCATGATGTGATCAGATGGGGAGGGTTTTTTTTTGTTTTTTTTTACCTTTTTTATGTTCTACAAGCAAGGGGTGACATACTATACAATAAACCCATGATGAGGAGAGGTGGAAGCTGCTGAATACATATGCGACTGTGTACATGTACTCTGTGACTAGCTCTGGCTTTTTGGCAGATCGTTATTCATTTCCACCTCTGGGCTGAATGTGTTATTTTGCTTGATAACGGCCTTATTACCAGAATATTGGTAATATTAATCTACGCCCACAACATCCTGCCGCCCCTCTTTGTAGCTCTCCGTGAGGACAGCACTGTTCCATGTAAAATAGCATTTACACTGCCGGCATTTCTGTACATTCTGTGATAAATTGCCCACCATTTAGCAGTTCCAGTAAAGAACATTATCCGAACCCTCTTCTTGCCTACAGCAGAATGCCTTCATGCACACGGTAGATAAAGAACAATACATCAATATGTCAATATTTCCTGGAAAAAGAGCATACTGTACTGCGCAAACAGAAAATACCGCCTGGGGAAATCAGACTGGAGTGCACAGCTTTAATGCAGATAAGAAAGGCGACTGCACAAGGCCTCGAGCCGATAGACCCAGGAACAAAGGAGATGTTGGCAGGATGCTGACGCCTGGAACCCCCGAATGATACAGTTATCAAACATTTGTACAGAGACAGACAATGGATGCGCGGCCGTCTTCTACTCCCTTTGGATTTCTACTGCAGATACTGATGCAATTCAATGTCAACCTGGCCTCATTCACTTCTATGGGGTTGTGCAGCGATTGTTTTCAGTGGGTGGCAAGGGCGCATGATAGTTACTTCATTAGAAGTCTCTTATACACATACACTCACCGGCCACTTTATTAGGTACACCTGTCCAACTTCTTGTTAACACTTAATTTCTAATCAGCCAATCACATGGCGGCAACTCAGTGCATTTAGGCATGTAGACATGGTCAAGACAATCTCCTGCAGTTCAAACCGAGCATCAGTATGGGGAAGAAAGGTGATTTGAGTGCCTTTGAATGTGGCATGGTTGTTGGTGCCAGAAGGGCTGGTCTGAGTATTTCAGAAACTGCTGATCTACTGGGATTTTCACGCACAACCATCTCTAGGGTTTACAGAGAATGGTCCGAAAAAGAAAAAAAATCCAGTGAGCGGCAGTTCTGTGGGCGGAAATGCCTTGTTGATGCCAGAGGTCAGAGGAGAATGGGCAGACTGGTTCGAGCTGATAGAAAGGCAACAGTGACTCAAATCGCCACCCGTTACAACCAAGGTAGGCCTAAGAGCATCTCTGAACGCACAGTGCGTCGAACTTTGAGGCAGATGGGCTACAGCAGCAGAAGACCACACCGGGTACCACTCCTTTCAGCTAAGAACAGGAAACTGAGGCTACAATTTGTACAAGCTCATCGAAATTGGACAGTAGAAGATTGGAAAAACGTTGCTTGGTCTGATGAGTCTCGATTTCTGCTGCGACATTCGGATGGTAGGGTCAGAATTTGGCGTAAACAACATGAAAGCATGGATCCATCCTGCCTTGTATGGAGCATCTTTGGGATGTGCAGCCGACAAATCTGCGGCAACTGTGTGATGCCATCATGTCAATATGGACCAAAATCTCTGAGGAATGCTTCCAGCACCTTGTTGAATCTATGCCACGAAGAATTGAGGCAGTTCTGAAGGCAAAAGGGGTCCAACCCGTTACTAGCATGGTGTACCTAATAAAGTGGCCGGTGAGTGTATATAATTGGCGTGCAACTTTATCCTCTGAGTCATTTTTGCTCATTTTGTTTTTATTCTAGGTTTTGTTCATTAAATAGCCACAGTGTCAATGTGCCCATACATATTACACTTATACCATCATGTGATCCGACTCATTTCTTTGGTTTTCCATCTGAGAGTAGCATTAAGAAGGGGCAGAGACCTTGATTCCAGCGATGTGTCACTTTCACCTTATTGCTGTAGTTTTGATATAATGACTGCTTTATCTGTCACAGATCTACTAGTTCTATGAACATCGAGCTCTGTATAACCCCATCCACACCACTGATTGGCAGATTTCTGTGTACACTGTGCATAGGCAGAAAGCTGCCAATCAATGCTGGAAGAAGGTTATATAGAGTTCTTAAATATGCAGGACTACATGACAGCAGCTTTACTAGTCCTCTATTGATAATTTCCTGATGATAAAAGAACAATGTTATCAAAACTATAGCAAGTAGCCCAGGAAATGACACATTGCTGGAATCAGGGTCTCTACCCCTACATTATACTGCTTTCAGATTACAGGCAAAATCCTGGTGAGAGATTCCCTTTAAACAGAGTCTTTTGACAATGATCATAAGAAAACAAGATTAAATATTTAGAAGAAGAAAAAACAAACAAACCCTAAAGTGATAATTCAGTAAATATGAATTGTTAGAGCAGATCCTGGATGGCTTTATTTATACTCACAGGCATGCCACCAGTGTTTGTGGGCACAGTTGTTTCCTAGTCTATATATAGTAATAATGAACCTGCGGTGGCAGAGCCGGCATATCTATCTACACGGGCAACACGTGGCTGGCATTGTGTAACTGGAGGAAATGTCCTGTGATCAGCGTGACACAACAGGTGCAGTGTTTGGCTGCTGAAGGGTTAACAAAACACTGCTGTCGTCACACTGAGCCATTAACCGGCCCCACAACAAACACAACTAGCCACCATATCTATTAGTGGTGAGAAGATTTCTGCTCTAAGAAAATACTCCTCGCCGTACAATTCCGTGTCTTCTTCCTGCACAAAATACTGATGTAAATTATTTCTTAACCCCTAAACTTGCAATCAGATTACCGATCACACATATACTATGGACCTGATTCATCAAGAACCGGCATAATGGGGTCAGACGTTCCTGATTCATGAAGAGGTGCAGTCTGCAGTGTCTGATGAGTGACGTGCACCTCCAAACGCTAAGCCAGAATTTCCACTCCAGTCAGGAACTAGAGTAAGATTTCTGGTGTACAGAACGCCATAGCTCACCATGGATTAGACGAGCTGTGGCGTCTCCTCCCACCCAAGCTCTGACCATCTTGGCAGAGCTGGGGGGAAACTGGTGTGAAAATTCCAAAAGAGTTGGGCAAATTTTGAGACTTTTCAAAGCTTTTATGCTTTTAGTACCGGATACTAACTATCTTAAAAATTAGACTTGCATTTAAAAGGAATAGGAAATATAGGGGCAGAGACAGACTGCTGTATAACTCGTGCGAGGATCGCATCGCACTGCACGGACTGGCCGGCACCTCTCCTGACCTGAGCAAGACAGTGTGATGGATAACTATGCAGCTGACAAGCTCAGGTCAGGAGAGCCGACAGCCAGTACAAGGGTTACCATGTGATTCTCGCACGAGAAATACGGCAGTCTGTCTCTGCCCTTAAGGAAAGACTAGGACCCCGACTCCATTTTTCTGAACTTGTCTGCTCCTTTTTTATGGCTTTAGGATTTGTTCCTTATTCTCTATGTGTTTTGTGCCAGTTTTTAAGTTCTCTTTTTTTATGTGTCCTCAACAACTTTGCTTATCCAAATGTTTTAGGCAGATTCATGAAATGAAACTTAATGCCTGTTGGATTTTTTATTGATGAAGAAAAAAATGAGACATTTTAAAGGAATTTTGTGACTTTTTGTGATAAGAAGTCACAAAAATGGTTAAAAGAATAAAAAAGCATTTTTTCATTATTTTGAGCCAAATTCATAAACTGATGAATATATCAAAAAATGTAAGTGAATACCACAAGACAAAAAAAAAAGAAAAGTGACTTCATAAAATCGTAAAGGATGGATCGGGCTACTGTACTTGTTTTTGATGGATGTGCTTCTGGCCTTGGCGTCAACAACTGCAGGGTGCTTTTTACAAAAAGATTGTGTGTAAAACCACCATCAGGGCACTGACACAAACTGGATCTATGCGACTGTGAAACTTGTGCAGCCATTGGCTCATAGCAGGATTCTACTTTTGGCTTTGATTGCCTTAAATACACTTTTAACCCTGTACATATTTTGGGTTGAAAAGGAGTCTGTCAGACACAAAATGACTGTTCAAACCAAGCACTGGTTTTTGGTGTACCCTTGGTGTGGCCAATAAGTTCAGAACACCTTCCCACCTGCTTGTTTCCCCTGAATCTCCACCCCCACTACCTTAATTGACAGCTCTGGCTTTATAGAAAAGAGAGAGCAGAGATAGTTGGAAAAGAAGTAGGTGGGAAGGTGAACGGTAAATGTTTGGCCACACCAAGGGTGCACCGAGACGAGAGCCTGCACTAGGTTTGACCAGTCATTCTGTGCTGACTGACTACCTTCAATGATGTTGGTGAAACAGGTATATATTTTTTATTTGTCATGCTATAGCAGATTATTGCTTTTTTCATGACAGATTTTTAATTATTTTATTACAAAGCTGTTATTGTAATTATTTTCTTTAAAATATGACAAAGCGTAAATAAAAAAAAATGAATTTTTCAAACTTAAACTTTTTTTAATTCCAAATATTGCTTTTCTTATCCATGATGTAAAAGAAATTGGATGATTTACACATTTGCACTTATATGTACCATAAATAACGCCAAAATAAAATACAATTTCATCCATAAAAGTGCCACATCAATGGAAAAAAAAGCAAAAACAAAGTTCACAAAACCTATACGCCTGCCCTAACTATGAGCAGACTGACCCGTCCATCAGAAGCAAAGTGACACATGGCGACGTTTTTCACAGGCTAAATGGGCCTGACATCTGACTGCTATATTTACATTGCTATATGGAACAGTTAGTCCAAGCAAGGCCATGAAATCCTCCTCTACATAAGAAACAGATTGCTACGTCTGTTTATCCCGACTCTCCACCAAAGGCTCAGCGTAAGACGGCGGATCAGACACTTGTCACCAGCAAGCTTTGATGATACGAACACGACATGTGGCATCTGCGTACAGCACAACTTACAGCTGCGAGCACCGTCATATCTGCAGAAGAACTGAACATGGAAGCCACAAACGAAAATATCTTATATAACACAATAAAAATGAGTGATTGCATTCTAATGACTGAAAACATCACTTCATTTATTTCCTGCCCGGAAGGAGGGGGCGGCAGCCACTCCATTGGGTGGAATGGGGTCAAGGAACCCCCGACTAGAGATAGGTGTGGGTCCGAGAAGCGGGATCTACATTTATAAGACATTTATGGAATACAGTGGTTACATGACCAGAACAGGATATACAGACACAGGACACTATATACCATTCAGATGTATGAACATGTGACCGCTGTAGCCAATCAATGTCCATAGCGGTGACAAATTGGGGACCCCTGCAGCCAGTGATTGGCTGCATCGATCACATGCCCATCCGGTTGGAAAAGGAAACACAAGGTACTTAAGCAAGGGTCGGAAATATAGAGGAGGAGGATTAGTAAAGGGAGTATGATTTATTGTTTTAGAATAGGAACCCACTTATAAAGAGGTCACCGTGGCAACCAGAGGGCTTATACATTTTTAACAAAATGTTTATCAAGTACTCAAACGAGTAGATCAATGTATAATATTTGGATGTGTGGTCTATGTTTTTTTTCTATAGTTATTGTATGATTTTTTTTCTACTGTAGAGCCTCCTCCTCTGGTTTAATAAAAAAAAAACATTACAAAGACTGTCAGGAAAATATGAATTATTTTTCATTGTCCGGGTTATACAGCCAGGGCTGCCTGCTACTCCTTGACCTGAGGGTAAGGGGAGCGAGAGAGCTGCAAGTTCATAACAAAAAAGAAAAGGGTAAGGGGGCGCCAGAGAGCTGCAAGTTCATCTGTCCATTTTAGTTTGCTCTTTAGAGGTAGTTTTATCTATCTGCAATGCTTTCTTGCAAATTAGACAACTAACCTGCCCATCATTAATTGCTGATTAACATGATTATTCTTCAATAGTGTACTGTTGTGAATCCGCTTTTGGGCTCCCCTGGTGGTTGCTGGTGGTACTGGTGACTTGTGTGTCTTTGCTGTCTCAGTTCACCTGCTCCCATCAGTGTTTGGGAGTTTCCTATTTAGCCTTGCTCTCCAGTAATTTCCTTGCCGGTCATCATTGTAACCAGAGCCTTCGGTTGCATGTTCCTGCTACTAGTCTGCTGATCAGCTAAGTGGACTTTGTCCTTTTGTTTTGTATCTTTTGTCCAGTTTGCAGTTTTGTTATTCTCTGTAGCTGGAAGCTCTTGCGGGCTGAAATTGCCACTCCTGTGTCATGAGTTGACACAGGAGTCTTAAAGTAATTTCAGGATGGTTTTTTGATAGGGTTTTCAGTTGACCGTGAAGTCCTCTTTTGTATCCTTCTGCTATCTAGTAAGTGGACCTCTCTTTGCTAAATCTACCTTCATACTGTGTATGTATTTTCCTCTAAACTCACCGTCATTACATGTGGGGGGCTGCTATCATCTTTTGGGGTATTTCCCTAGAGGTAAGCCAGGTCTGTTCCTTCCTCTACCAGGGGTAGTTAGTCCTCCGGCTGGCGCGTGGCATCTAGGGTTAATCAGGTATGCTCCCTGGCTACTATAAGTTGTGTGGTAGATTTAGCTCACGGTCAGCTCGAGATTCCATCACCCAGAGCTCGTCCGTTATCTTTGTGTTTTGATGTTTCCCTGCCATTGGGAATCATGACAGTATGACCGGCCCGTGTTAAAGTTACTGGCAGAAGAAAGGAGAGAAAAAGAAGTCTGTAGAGGTTTTTTTTTTTTTTTCCCTATGTTTGCTCCATAGCTGGATCAGTTGTATTTCAGCTCTAATTACAGCCTTTGCCTTTCTCTCCTTCTAATCCTTGAATGGCTCTGATCTCACCTGTTTAAAGATGGATCCTCAGAGCTTGGCTGCAGGTTTAAATAATCTTGCTACTAAGGTTCAAAATTTACAAGAATTTGTTATACATACTCCGATGTCTGAACCTAAGATTCCTACACCAGAGGTGTTTTCCGGAGATAGATCTCGGTTTCTGAATTTCAAATATAATTGTAAATTATTTCTTTCTCTCAGACCTCACTCCTCTGGAGATCCTGTCCAGCAGGTTAAGATTGTGATTTCTTTGCTGCGAGGTGACCCTCAAAACTGGGCATTTTCATTGACACCAGGGGATCCTGCGTTGCTCAATGTGGATGCCTTTTTTCTGGCTTTAGGCTTGCTTTATGAGGAACCTAATTTGGAGATTCAAGCTGAAAAAGCTTTGATAGCCCTATCTCAAGGGCAAGATGAAGCTGAGATATACTGCCAAAAATTTCGTAAATGGTCTGTGCTTACTCAGTGGAATGAGTGCGCCCTAGCGGCAAATTTCAGAGAGGGCCTCTCTGATGCCGTTAAGGATGTTATGGTCGGGTTCCCTGCGCCTACAGGTCTGAATGAGTCCATGACAATGGCTATTCAGATTGATCGGCGTTTGCGGGAGCGCAAGCCTGTGCACCATTTGGCGGTATCTTCTGAAAAGTCGCCAGAGAATATGCAATGTGACAGAACTCTGTCCAGAAGCGAGCGGCAGAATTACAGGCGTAAAAATGGGTTATGTTTCTATTGTGGTGATTCTGCTCATGTTATATCAGCATGCTCTAAACGCACAAAGAAGGCTGACAAGTCTATTTGCACTTTACAGTCTAAATTTATTCTGTCTGTAACCTTGATTTGTTCATTATCAGTTATTACTGTGGATGCCTATGTGGACTCTGGCGCTGCCCTGAGTCTTATGGATTGGTCCTTTGCCAGGCGTTGTGGGTTTGATTTAGAGCCACTGGAAGTCCCTATACCTCTGAAGGGTATTGATTCTACCCCTTTGGCTAGTAATAAACCACAATTCTGGACGCAAGTGACTATGCGTATGACTCCAGACCATCAGGAGGTGATTCGCTTCCTTGTGTTGTACAATTTACATGATGTTTTAGTGCTTGGATTACCATGGTTACAATCTCATAACCCAGTCCTTGACTGGAAAACAATGTCTGTGATAAGCTGGGGATGTCGGGGGGCTCATGGGGATGTACCTTTGGTTTCCATTTCGTCATCTACTCCCTCTGAGATTCCAGCATTTTTGTCTGATTATCGTGATGTTTTTGAAGAGCCTAAGATTGGTTCTCTCCCTCCCCACAGAGATTGTGATTGCGCCATAGATCTGATTCCTGGCAGTAAATTTCCAAAGGGTCGTTTGTTTAATTTATCTGTGCCTGAACATGCTGCTATGCGAGAGTATATTAAGGAGTCCCTGGAAAAGGGACATATTCGTCCTTCTTCATCTCCTTTAGGAGCTGTTTTTTTCTTTGTGTCTAAGAAGGATGGCTCGCTGAGGCCTTGTATTGATTATCGACTCTTGAATAAAATTACAGTCAAATATCAGTATCCGTTGCCTTTGTTGCCTGATTTGTTTGCTCGCATAAGAGGGGCTAAGTGGTTCTCTAAGACTGATCTTCGTGGGGCGTATAATTTGGTGCGAATTAAGCAGGGGGATGAGTGGAAAACCGCATTTAATACGCCTGAGGGCCATTTTGAGTATTTAGTAATGCCTTTCGGCCTTTCAAATGCACCTTCGGTCTTTCAGTCCTTTATGCATGATATTTTCCGTGAATATTTGGATAAATTTATGATTGTGTATTTGGACGATATTTTGATTTTTTCTGATGACTGGGAGTCTCATGTTCAACAGGTCAGGAGGGTTTTTCAGGTTTTGCGGACTAGTTCTTTGTGTGTAAAGGGTTCAAAGTGTGTTTTTGGGGTTCAAAAGATTTCTTTTTTGGGGTACATTTTTTCCCCTTCTTCTGTTGAGATGGACCCTGTTAAGGTTCGGGCTATTTGTGACTGGACGCAGCCTACTTCTCTTAAGAGTCTTCAGAAATTCTTGGGCTTTGCTAATTTCTATCGTCGATTTATAACTGGGTTTTCTGGCGTTGCTAAACCTTTGACTGATTTGACTAGAAAGGGTGCTGATGTTGCCGATTGGTCCCCTGCTGCTGTGGAGGCCTTTCGGGAGCTTAAGCGCCGCTTTTCGTCTGCTCCTGTGTTGCGCCAGCCTGATGTTTCTCTTCCCTTTCAGGTTGAGGTCGATGCTTCCGAGATCGGAGCAGGGGCGGTTTTGTCGCAGAAATGTTCCGATTGCTCAGTGATGAGACCTTGTGCGTTCTTTTCTTGTAAATTTTCGGCCGCCGAGCGAAACTATGATGTTGGTAATCGGGAGCTTTTGGCCATGAAGTGGGCGTTTGAGGAGTGGCGTCATTGGCTTGAGGGTGCCAGACATCAGGTGGTGGTTTTGACTGATCACAAGAATCTGATTTATCTGGAGTCTGCCAGGCGCCTGAATCCTAGACAGGCACGCTGGTCGTTGTTTTTTTTCTCGGTTTAATTTTGTGGTCTCATACTTACCGGGTTCTAAAAATGTGAAGGCAGATGCTCTTTCTAGGAGTTTTGAGCCTGACTCTCCTGGGGATTCTGAACCTGCTGGTATCCTTAAGGATGGGGTGGTTTTGTCTGCTGTCTCCCCAGACTTGCGACGTGCTTTGCAAGAATTTCAGGCAGATAGACCTGATCGTTGTCCACCTGGTAGACTGTTTGTTCCTGATGATTGGACCAGTAGAGTCATCTCGGAAGTTCATTCTTCTACTCTGGCAGGTCATCCTGGAATTTTTGGTACTAGAGATTTGGTGGCTAGGTCCTTCTGGTGGCCTTCCCTGTCTCGTGATGTGCGTGTTTTTGTGCAGTCTTGTGATGTTTGTGCTCGGGCCAAGCCTTGTTGTTCTAGGGCTAGTGGGTTATTGTTGCCCTTGCCTATTCCGAAGAGGCCTTGGACGCACATCTCTATGGACTTTATTTCTGATCTCCCTGTTTCTCAGAAGATGTCTGTCATCTGGGTGGTGTGTGACCGTTTTTCTAAAATGGTCCATTTGGTGCCATTGCCTAAGTTGCCTTCCTCATCTGAATTGGTCCCTCTGTTTTTTCAAAATGTGGTTCACCTGCATGGGATTCCGGAAAACATCGTTTCTGACAGGGGAACCCAGTTCGTGTCTAGATTTTGGCGGACATTCTGTTCCAGGTTGGGAATTGATGTCTTTTTCGTCTGCATTCCATCCTCAGACTAATGGCCAGACGGAGCGAGCTAATCAAACTTTGGAGACTTATTTGAGGTGTTTTGTGTCTGCGGATCAGGATGACTGGGTTGCCTTTTTGCCGTTGGCAGAGTTTGCTCTTAATAATCGGGCTAGTTCTGCCACTTTGGTTTCCCCTTTCTTTTGCAATTCAGGGTTTCACCCTCGTTTTTCATCTGGTCAGGTGGAATCTTCGGATTGTCCGGGAGTTGATGCTGTGGTGGATCGGTTGCATCGGATTTGGGGACAAGTGGTGGACAATTTGAAGTTGTCCCAGGAGAGGACTCAGCAGTTTGCTAACCGCCGGCGTCGTGTTGGTCCTCGCCTTCGTGTTGGGGACTTGGTGTGGTTGTCTTCCCGTTTTGTCCCTATGAGGGTTTCTTCTCCTAAGTTTAAGCCCCGGTTCATCGGTCCTTATAGGATTTTGGAGATTCTTAACCCTGTGTCCTTTCGTTTGGACCTCCCGGCATCTTTCGCTATCCATAATGTATTCCATCGGTCGTTGTTGCGGAGGTATGAGGTACCGGTGGTTCCTTCTACTGAACCTCCTGCTCCTGTGCTGGTAGGGGGTGAATTGGAGTACGTTGTGGAGAAGATCCTGGACTCCCGTATTTCCAGACGGAGACTTCAGTATCTGGTTAAATGGAAGGGCTATGGTCAAGAAGATAATTCTTGGGTAACTGCCTCTGATGTTCATGCCTCGGATTTGGTTCGTGCCTTTCATAGGGCTCATCCAGATCGTCCTGGTGGTTCTCGTGAGGGTTCGGTGCCCCCTCCTTAAGGGGGGGGTACTGTTGTGAATCCGCTTTTGGGCTCCCCTGGTGGTTGCTGGTGGTACTGGTGACTTGTGTGTCTTTGCTGTCTCAGTTCACCTGCTCCCATCAGTGTTTGGGAGTTTCCTATTTAGCCTTGCTCTCCAGTAATTTCCTTGCCGGTCATCATTGTAACCAGAGCCTTCGGTTGCATGTTCCTGCTACTAGTCTGCTGATCAGCTAAGTGGACTTTGTCCTTTTGTTTTGTATCTTTTGTCCAGTTTGCAGTTTTGTTATTCTCTGTAGCTGGAAGCTCTTGCGGGCTGAAATTGCCACTCCTGTGTCATGAGTTGACACAGGAGTCTTAAAGTAATTTCAGGATGTTTTTTTGATAGGGTTTTCAGTTAACCGTGAAGTCCTCTTTTGTATCCTTCTGCTATCTAGTAAGTGGACCTCTCTTTGCTAAATCTACCTTCATACTGTGTATGTCTTTTCCTCTAAACTCACCGTCATTACATGTGGGGGGCTGCTATCATCTTTTGGGGTATTTCCCTAGAGGTAAGCCAGTTCTGTTCCTTCCTCTACCAGGGGTAGTTAGTCCTCCGGCTGGCGCGTGGCATCTAGGGTTAATCAGGTATGCTCCCTGGCTACTATAAGTTGTGTGGTAGATTTAGCTCATGGTCAGCTCGAGATTCCATCACCCAGAGCTCGTCCGTTATCTTTGTGTTTTGATGTTTCCCTGCCATTGGGAATCATGACAGTGTACTGGTAAGATACAGGTGAGGCAGGGATAAGGTAATACTGATGCATAACCTGTATTATCGACACAAGGGAAGCAGGATTTACTTTCAGAAATACTGTCAAACTATTGGCAAGAATCTCAAAGAATATTAAATAATCTTGAAAGATTTATGAAATCGGTGATGCACATTCTACACCAAAGTTTATATTTATATGATATGCAGAATAATAAAAAATGAGCGAATAAATGATCAGAGTCCTTGTTCAGGGGTCACGTCAGTAGCCCATAGTTGCCAAGTGGGAGCCCTGTGAATCGCCTCCTGCATGCTGAAATCACCGGCGCCTCGTCTGGTTTGCATAGCAGTCGTGACATCATGGTTGTGGCGTGAGGCATGCATTATGGTGGACCGGGCCAACTACTCAGAAGAGGAACTAGAAATGTAGGAAATGATTCACTGGTTTCTCGTCCGTCAGCCACAAATTACTGACATGGAAGCTAGCCCATGACCCTGCCAATAAATTCACTCATTTCTAATAATATATTTTTTAATTGGAAATCTGTCACAAAGAAATCCGGGTCTAAATCAGGGATGGACTTCTAAATAAGAGTGATTTTTGGACTTGTTTCACGGTATACAACATCTAGAATACATTATTTGGTTATAAGAGTTAGCAGCATAGTTAGAGATATGTAGACGACATATCTACCCACATAAGACAATGAAGGACCATGTAGATAAGGATAGTTATAAAGTTCTGATAATGGAATGAGTTCCTTCATATTACTCATGGAGTCACTGTCTTCAAACACTGCACACCACCTAATGTACTGTGATATAAAGGTTTAAACTCAGGCATTTTTGGTTTATAGTAGTATACAACCACCAATATCGTCATGATTACAGGTTCATACTAAATACATTGTGTAGCTGGGAGCAAGTACCTTATAATTAAGGACATAACTGTTTATTACGCATAATTACATAGTACTCTGTAAGCAATTTTAATGCAAGATATTCTAGGGACGTCTGCACTTATGTGACATCTGCAGTAACAAGTTCACGCGAACCGACCAGAATTGACAATAAACTTAGGGCCCATTTAGACAGGCCTATACTGATAGTTAGATCACCGCCACCCAGCTACTTACAAGCCAATAGGCCATTGTTTACTAGGCTGTTTACGCCTCCAATGAAAACGTAACAGGGACAGAGTGATCTTAATATAATTGTTCTGAGTTCTGACCCCAGATAGTCTCAAGTTATCGGCAGCACATCTTCTATTTATATGGAGCAATGTGCTTCCAATAATGAAGAATCCTTCTGCCCAACAAAGAAGCGTTGATTGTCAGCCTGTGTACACGGGCATTTCAAGAACAACAGTTCCTACAAATGCTCATTCGCTGATTAATGGCTCGTCTAAATGGGGTATGAGGTTCTGTGCATACTACAGTCCTGAATTTATAGTATTCGCCCAGACAAGCTGTTAAGCATATCCATAGGCCTCCATTATTCTCATCAGAGACCTAAAGAGGGTCCATTTGGCCCATGTTGGCTTGGTAATTTGTTACTGATTTTGGTGCATATTCCATGCCAAAAATAATACTGCCAAAAATGAGATGTTCTGGGCACTGCCTTAATTCCTAGGGAATGCCCCAAAAATGACATACAAAGACACAATGTTAAAAGATATGTTGTAACTCCTCAGCACATAACTACGGGAATGGGATGTTGGACACATTTACCTGCGGCAGGGAAGTAGTATTCTACTTTTAGGTTACACATGTATTTGCATATTTCACCAAGATATTTTCTTGACCTTAGGTTCAGAATTAGTTTCAGTGAAAACCGTTTTATTCCCGATGCACAGAAATTAGGAAAAGGACCTTTATATGTAATCCCAAAGGATTTCTAATTGATTTTTTAGGCTATTTCTGGGCCTAGTTCAGTAACTGTAACATAAACCCGCTCAATCTGGATGGAAACCTGGCAGCGGCTGCACATACTGTACGGCACGAGGCAGCTTTATAATTATGCCCCCCGCATATAAATGCCGAGAGGATTAACTCAGGCTCTTGCCCTTCGCTGCTAAGTCTACTTTATTCTTGGCTTCATCCACTTGCATTTGCACCATGTTATAAGGTCTCTACACATCTTTGTTAACATCTTTGCTTCCAGCAAACATTGTGATCCCGGGGGTGCAAAGACGACGTAAGAATTCACCAAATATAATGAAATATGTTCACGCACTCCTCTCTGTATGTAACTACTGGAAATGACTTTGGATAGGAGACAACCCCTGTGAGCAACATCACAAGAAATTCTCTGGAACATTCTGAAATCATTCTGGAATATCATGGATCACCAAAGTTTCACATGTGCGGAGTGGCAGAGTGCATCCCTAAGGTGCCTATCAACCTTAAAAAATTGGTGGGATCAGCCAGGGCTGAGGGGTCAGTAAGCCAAACCACCAACTCAGACTCCTCAATTTCCCTGACTTCCAACTCCACAGCACTGGTCACTACTGAGCATGTACATAAAGTGCAGCACAGATTCATCTCAACTACGACTCCACAGCACTGGTCACTACTGAGCATGTACATAAAGTGCAGCACAGATTCATCTCAACTACGACTCCACAGCACTGGTCAGTACTGAGCATGTACATAAAGTGCAGCACAGATTCATCTCAATGACGACTCCACAGCACTGGTCACTACTGAGCATGTACATAAAGTGCAGCACAGATTCATCTCAACTATAAGCCCAGATCTTTAGATCAGGAACAGAACCGACATTTATAGAACATTTCATAACTTTCCCAAATGAAAACCTTTACAGCACATCCTGCATTGTACTACTGTACCCAATGTATTATATATTGTAGGAGTCGGTCCATTCTATACCAACTCCGACTCCACCAGAATGGACACAGACTCCGACTCCACAGCCCTGTGGCCAACTATCTTATGTAATCTGGGCATTCCATGTGTTCCCTGACAGATGGTGCCAGGAAAAAGGAGGAGTTGGCAAGTGGAATTTCAACACTCAGGGGAGATAAGGCATTGATATATCCTTTTGAGAACACATGGATGCATGCTTACATAATCCTAAGGTGCATGTGTGCAAAGTTGTCCCAAGTTTCCCATGACATAATATGTAGGAAAAAAGAAGGATCAGAATGTTGGATTTCAATGCCCGAAACTCTCCTTTTCAGTTGAAATAAGCCAATATCAAAGGTGTACCGTGCATGGGAAGCCAGGAAAAACAGCTTTTGGCAGAAACAGTGTTTGAGATTTAATGAATGTTTATGGACATCTTTACTGAGAATTAAGCTGTCAACGAAGAGCTGATCCTAAAGTACAATCATTTTTATTAGGCAGGATTTTTAGAAAATAGCAAACTGTGTAAAATCTTCCAGCGCCCCCGGAGACCCAACTCAGACTGATGGAGGTGTCTGCTCCGTTCGGGAAGTCACAGCACCGCTGCAGCCTGTGATTTGCTGCAATGATCAGGTGATTAGAAGATCTTGATACTGTAGAAAAATCCCATAATGCCCTCTTCTAGCCACCTGACCACTACCGCCAATCACAGACTGCAGTAGCGCTGTGACTTCTGAGCGCAGCAGACATCACTTCTGGGCCCCCTCCCCATAGACGACTGGTTGTCCTGACTAGATTCCACTAAATCACCAGAGAACATTGATAATTAGTGCTTGAACATACCCTGAAGCAACGAGCTTCATAAGTCCTCAACGCTAAAAGACCTTTACAAAAGACTGAAGCTAACACAGATGCTTCGGACTGTCTCCTCACATCTTCAGTAACCCTGAATGAGAAGTTTTTCAAAGATAAAATGTCAAATATGTTCTGCCATTCATGTGAAAAAAAGAACCACAAATTGAAAGAGATGTCAAATTAAAGCCATCACATAAAAGCCTTGGTGCCTCTGATCAGTCATTCACATGAGCCGTTTTGTTATGTAGCTAGAAATGATACGATATAAAAGAGGTGCAATGCTAAGATCACCGGCGGGACTGCGAAACAGAGCTCCCCGGAGCCATTGTACCCAAAGGGTTACTGTGGGAAACGTTTCTACTGTGGAGATATAGCACAAATTGCAGCAGCACACCCAGGGTGCGGAGCCGAAAGTGAACGAGTGCGCTAGAATGCCAGGCAGGCCTTACACATGAGACATTCATTCTGCAGACCGCTGTATCCATAATTGGGTGCTATGCGGTCGATCCAAATGGGAGCTGATTTGCCAGTCAGTCTTTTTGTCATTATATATTAGCTTTCTGACCGAGCACTCCGCCCTTCAGCATGTGGTGGATTTTAATTGTAGCAGGGTCCTACCTACCCATAAAATCAAACTTGGAAGAGAGGTACTGTATTTTTCAGACTATAAGATGCACCGGACCATAAGACGCACCCCAAATTTTCAGAAGGAAAATAGGGAAAAAAATGTGTCAAATGGGGGACCGTCTTACAGTCCGAATTTAACTTACCAGGGAGGGATTTCGGCACAGGTGGAGGAGAGGTCACAGGGGTTGTTTGGTGGTCCAGGCTGGTGCAGTGACCTCTGGGAAATCCTATCCCAGGCTGGTGCGGTGGTGCTGCTCTGTGGTGTGGCGGGCTCCACCGGCATTTTGCGACAGGTGCTCTGTGGGGCATCGGTGCTCTGAGGGGCTGTGGTGGACTGTGAAGCGGCGGTGGCGGTGCTCTGTGGGATGGTGGCGGCGGTCTGTGATGCGGTGGGGCTCCGCCGGTATTTTATAAATGCCCGGAGGCCCGCGCAGATCCATTCCTGCACTGGCCTCCGGCAAAATGCCGCCGGGGGCAGTGCATGCTCAGATTCAAATCTCGGCAACGAGATCTCATGCCGAGATCTTGGGAGACGAGATGTCGTTGGCAAGATCTGAATCTGAGCATGCGCCACCCCCCAGCGGCCATTTTCCCGTAGGCCACCGCATCGCAAGAATGGACCTGTGCGGGCCTCTGGCAATTCACGAAATGCCGGCGGATCACCGCCGCCCAACAGGCCATGGCCGCTCCCGTCCCACAGAGCACCGCCACTGCCGCACAACAGGCCACCGCGGCACCAGCCTGGGAAGGGATGCTGCAGCATCAGACCGTGACCGCAGCCACGGTATTTGCAAGTATATTCCGTACATAAGACGCACCTCCACTTTACCCAAGAAATTTTGGGGAAAAAAGTGCATCTTATAGTCTGAAAAATATGGTATTCATCTTTACCCTGGAATTCAGACTTCAGTCTTATAGAGGTATTCACATTAGGACCCATCAGTTTTGAGACCACCTTGTCGTTGGTTGATGGGCAGGAATGAATTGGCCAAATTATGCGCTAAGCGTCTCATTTTTTCCTAGTATTCAGAAGCTGTATTGCTATTCATATCTCATATATTTCACATTGACATGCTTTAGCACTACAGAGTGCAACTTTTTTTGTTTATAACTAAACGGATACAATTCTAATGACTTTTTAGATTTCATCATCCTGCCATGCTAGTGATGGGGGTCTAGGGAAAGTATTTGCTGTGGGACCATTGCTGTTTCTTTTTTGTCTGTGGCCCTTGGTACTATAGCTGTGACTGTTCCGCCATACATAGATGGCCGCTGGTCTCGTTCCCAAACCTTGAGAGTTTGTGAGTTCTCCTTCAATGGAAGTCTTCATAAAGAGGCTGGACAGACATCCGTCTGAGATGGTTTAGTGAATCCTGCATTGAGCAGGGGGTTGGATACGATGACCCTGGGGGACCCTTCCAACTGTAACATTCTATGATTCTATTCACATACTTTTATATTGGCGTTCTCTACTTGTACAAGGTTCTTGACTTGCAAAATGTAATCCGATATTCTGGTATATCACATCTCTAAGAACGGCTGATTATTGGACATTTAATGACCCACAAAATGTACAGTCTAGATAACTACATTGCAGGCAGCCAAAACAGATAGGAGGAATTGAATTCATAAATCTAGTAGCAAAGGTAATAATATATGCATCATGGCTTCCTTATGTCTGACACCAGCATAGCCTTGTTGTAGGCCGAGGAATAAATTAGAACAGGACCTAAAGAACTGTCATCCAGCCAAACACAAAAATGAAATATGATATAGAATACATGACCCATATACATAGCTTCCTCTTTCCTAGAGCATCACTAACCCTAATTGTCAGCACGCTTGTAAAGTATCTGTCATCATACATCATCTGGCCATTAAAACATACAGTATAGCAGGAATGTGCAGCAATAGAGTCCTATGGTAAAACTATACTAATGTACTGTAAGCAATTATACAGGAAAGTCACTTACAGCACCAGTTAATTACAAAACATGCATACAGTCATGGCCGAAAGTGTTGGCACCCTTGACATTATTCCTAAAAATGAAGTATTTCTACCAGAAAATTATTGCAATTACACATATTTTGCTATACACATGTTTATTTCCTTTGTGTGTATTGGGACAACACAAAAAACAGTGAAATAAAGGCAAATTTGACATAATTTCACACAAAACCTCCAAATGAGCAGGACAAAATAGTTGGAAATTTTCCCAAATTGTGGGTAAACAACTTTGTTTCAAGCATGTGATCAAACTCACCGGTGGCAAGTAACAGGTGTGGACAAAATGAAAATCACACTTGAAACCAGATAAAAAGGAGAGAAGTTGGCTTAATCTTTGCGTTGTCTGTCTGTGTGTGCCACAATAAGCATGGAGAACAAAAAGAGGATAAGTGAACTGTCTGAGGACTTGAGATCCAAAATTATTGAAAAATTTCAACAATCTGAAGGTTACAAGTCCATTTCTAGAGAACTTGATATTTTTTTGTCCACAGTGCGCAACATAATCAAGAAGGTTACAACTTATGGCACTGTAGCTAATCTCTCTGGACGTGGACAGCAGAGAAAAATTGATTAAAAGGTTGCAATGCAAGATAATCTGAATGATGGATAAGTAGCCCCAATCAGGTTCCAAAGACATTTAAGGCTACGTTCACATTTGCGGTCGGCGCCGCAGCGTCGCCGCATGCGTTATGCGCCCCTATATTTAACATGGGGGCGCATTCACATGCGTCGCACTTGCGTTTTGCGCCGCATGCGTCCCTGCGGCGCCCGCGTCCGGGCGCAGAGGACGCAGCAAGTTGCATTTTTGCTGCGTCCAAAATCAATGAAAAAAAGGACGCATGCAGCGCAAAACGCAGCGTTGTGCATGCGTTTTGCTGCGTTTTTGTTTGCGTTGTGCGTTGCGGCGCCGACGCTGCGGCGCACAACGCAAATGTGAACGTAGCCTAAGCTGTCCTGCAGGCTCAGGGTGCATCAGTGTCAGTGCAAACTATCTGGCAACATTTGATTTAAATGAAACGCTATGGCAGGAGACCCAGGAGGACCCCACTGCTGACACAGAGACATAAAAAAGATAAATTGTAGTTTGCCAAAATGTACCCTTTGGGAAAGCGTCTTGTGGACAGATGAGAGTAAGGTAACTTTTTCATAAAGCACATCGTTCTACTGTTTACCGAAAACAGAATGAGGCCTACAAAGAAAAGAACACAGTACCTACAGTCAAATATGGTGAAGGTTCAAAGATGTTTTGGGGTTGTTTTGCTGCCTCTGGCACTTGGTGCCTTGACTGTGTGCAAGTCAACATGAAATCTGAAGATTACCAAAGGATTTTGGTTCCAATGTATTGCTCAGTGTCAGAAAGCTGAGTTTGAATCCTAGGTCATAGGTCTTCCAGCAGGACAGTGACCACAAACATAATTCAAGAAGCACCCAAAAATGGATGGAAACAAAGCGCTGGAGAGGTCTTAAGTGGCCAGCGATGAGTCCGGATCTAAATCCCATTGAGCACCTGTTGAGAGATCTTAAAATTGCTATTGGGAGAAGGCATCCTTCAAACATGAGAAACATGGAGAAGTACGGTATGCAAAAGAAGAGTGGTCTAAAATTCCATTTGAGAGGTGTAAGAAGCTTGTTGATGATTATAGGAAGCGATAAATTGCAGTTATTTATTCCAAACGGTATGCGACCTAATATTAAGCTGAGGATGCCAACAGTTTTGTCCAGCACATTTTCGGGGTTTCATGTGAAATTATGTCCAGTTTGCCTTTCTTTGTTTTTTTTGGTGTTGTTCCGCTTCCAATACACAAAGGAAATACACATGTCTATAATAAAACATGTGTAATTGCAATAATGTTCTGGGAGAAATACTTAATTGTCTGGAACAATTTCAATGGTGTCAACACTTTCGGTCATAACTGTATAAGCTGAAATTCCAGCCCATTATTGGAAGGGAAATAATAAGGGGCTGGAGAGCCTGCACTTAGAGATATTCTCCTGTTCTTTGGTCAGGGGCGCATCACTCCTCTACCTTCCGGCTTCCTGTTTTGTAGGGAAACAGGGTGGAATCCCATGATTGATAGTTTGGACCAGTGGCATGATCGTGCGGGTGGTCTGAACTGTGCGCTCTACCATAATGCAAAAAGACGCACTTTTCCCTCTGCGGCATCAGAGGAGCCGAGGTGCTCTCAAGATCCAAAGATTTGGCAGCATCAGAGTGGCACCTGCAAGCTCTAAAGCAAATAGCCTGTAAGAGCTGTGCTGTCTATCAGCGGTGGCCACTTTCCTAGGCATGGTGCACAGCACTTACAAGGTCTTTCCTTTTGTGCTTGCAAGCAGTACACAGGTGCTGGGAACATCCTGTACACTATAAAATTACAAATATCTCTCTTCTTTAGAATGGAGAGGATTTTTAATAAGAGGTAAATTGTAATGTTGATTGTTTTTGAAAGCACTGTGCAATTTTATCCATTTAAAAAAAAAAATGAGAAAAAAGAGACAATCCCTCGAAGAAGCAGGCTTGTTTGTGGGAAGAAAAGGCGGTGCTGTGGGTATCGATCAAGCCTCCTGCAACCTAGGTCTGTACCCTGTGCTGCCACTGCCTGCGCTCTGAGTGAATAGGTGCAGGGCCGGACTAGCCATCTGGCAAATGCTAAAAGGGCCTGTCTAGTCGTGGGCTGCCTTGTCTGCTACATTGCTAACCGAATCCTTGTTCTCAAGACACCCATACTGTTAAGTAGGGTTGAGCGAAACGGGTCGTGCATTTTCATAAGTCGCCGACTTTTGGTAAAGTCGGCGTCTCATGAAACCCGACCCGATCCCTGTGCGGGGTCGGCCATGCGGTACGCGATCTTGGCGGCAAAGTCGCGTTTAGCGCCATTTTTTCAGCCAATGAATGAGCGTGGGCAGAGTGATGACATAGGTCTTAGGGGAGTGAACGCCTATCGTCATGTTATCGCTTGTGCGCAGTAGGGATTTGGAACGTGCAATACGAAATTTCCTGTGCTGGGACGGAGAGAGAGAGAGAGAGAGAGAGGAGAGAAGAGAGAGAGAGAGAGAGAGAGAGAGAGAGAGAGAGAGAGAGAGAGAGAGAGAGAGAGAGAGAGAGAGAGAAGAGAGAAGAAAAAAAGAAAATTAAATTCCTTCATTGGGTTTCGTGTTTCGGCCGAAACCCGACTTTTCACGGTGGTCGGCCGAATTCACTCGACTCGACTTTTAAGACAGTCAGGTTTCACAAAACCCGACTCGACCCTAAAAAACTAAAGGTCGCTCAACCCTACTGTTAAGAGTTGTAACGGAGCACAAAGTCGCTGATTCCATCACTTACCCCAGCAGGCCATGGGTATCATTAGACATATGGTCTTGTAGTAAATCTTGCTTTCCTCCATCCAGGGTAATAGTAGTAATATATCCCGTCTGGTTTATGGGGACAGTGACAACATGGGCCTGTGTGATTTGAAATGCCAGGACTGAATTTCAGCCACAGTCCGTACCTGAATAAGTATGATGCCACTGATTCAGTGCCAGGATAATAGAGTATTAAATTTAATAAAGAACAGCCTGTTAATGTTGGACTGACTTACATGTGGTGGGGTCAGAAATGGATTAGGGTGGGGCAGAGTGTCAAAAGGAAGCAAAGAATGATTTTTGGGGGGGTTGGGTAAAAGAGGGGGTTAATCCAAGGATCTGTAGAGTTGGTGGCTGCCTGTGGGACGTCAATGTGGAGAAACAAGAGGGTGGGTGACTGGGTTGATAGTGGGTGTCAATGGGTAATAACAAGTTGAGTAGGTTGACAGAATTGCGGGAGCAGAGTGAGGTGAGTTTACATTTTTTTATTATTGGCACACAATGGAGCATAGAATGGCTTAGGGGGAAATTACTATTAGAAGGAAGTGTAAGGCCCCTTTCACACATCAGTTTTTTGCCAGTTTTTCGCCAGATCCATTTTTTCTCATAGACTTGTATTAGCGACGGATTGTGACGGATGGCCTCACGTTTCATCCGTCGTTCGCCGGATCTGTCGGAAATTGTTTGTCCGGCGGTCGGAGACAACGGAGGTAACGTTTTTGTGTACGTCGAAAAAATGGACAGCGACCGCTAGAATGGAAGCCTATGGCGCCGGATCCGTCAAATGACGGAATCTGGTGACAGATTCCGTTTTTTTAACTGAGCATGCTCCGATCCAATTAGCCAGATCTGCTAGTCAGATCCGTCCAAAAAATGGATCCGTCGCATCAGTTTTTCACAATCTGCAAAGGATCTGTCGAGCCAACGGTTTGTGACTGACGGCTAAAAGATGATGTGTGAAAGAGGTCTAAGAGGATGTTTTTAGTATATGGAAAAAGAGGGGAATAATAATACTGTTTACAGCCACAATTAAGGCTTTATTGCATTGCGGAGCAAAGGAGGCATTATTATTGTGGGGAGACACATAGAGGCCATAATTACTAAAAACAAAGGGCATGGAGGTGGCATTATTACTGTATTAAGGCATGGGGGCATTATTACTGTGTGGAGGCACAAAGGGGCCATTATTACTATATAAATGCATGAAGGGGGCATTATTACTGTGTGGAGGCAGAAAGGGGCCATTATTACTATATAAAGGCATGGAGGGGGCATTATTACTGTGTGGAGGTACAAAGGGGCCATAATTACTGTATAAAGGCATGGAGGGGGCATTATTACTGTGTGGAGGTACAAAGGGGCCATCAATACTGTATAAAGGCATGAAGGAAATTGAAGAAAACCGCACTCAGAATATGAATTTGCGTCATAAACGTGAAATTTTTAATAGGGAATACCACAGTGATTTAATCAAGTGTTGAGGTAACGTTTCGACCCCTTGATGGGCCTTTATCAATCCTCACTTTCAAGTAGAGGGCAATGGAAGGAGAGAACAATGTCCAGGACGGACACAACGGCTCCACTGGAGAAAAGAAGAAAATATGAGGATCCGGAATGGCACGGACAGGGAATGAGATCCCTACAAGCACTGTGGTCCGTGCCATTCCGGATCCTCGTAATTTCTTTTCTCCAGTGGAGCCGCTGCGTCCGTCCTGGACATTGTTCTCCTCTCCTTCCATTGCCCTCTACTTGAAATTGAGGTTTGATAAAGGCCCATCAAGGGGTCGAAACGTTACCTCAACACTTGATTAAATCACTGTGGTGTTCCCTATTAAACATTTCACATTTATGACGCAAATTCATATTCTGAGTGCGGTTGTTTTCTTCAATTTTGAGTTGTCTGGATTCTATCCAGGTTCAGCCTGCACCAGCCCCATACCCCCAGAGTGCACGCCTTTCCTCTTAGAACTAAAGGCATAAAGGGGCATTATTACTGTGTGGAGGTACAAAGGGGCCATTCTTACTATATAAAGGCAATTAGGGACATTATTACTGTGTGGAGGTACAAATGGGCCATCATTACTATATAAAGGCATGAAGGGGGCATTAATACTGTGTGGAGGTACAAAGGGGCCATCATTACTATATAAAGGCATGGAGGGAGCATTATTACTGTGTGGAGGTATAAAAAGGCCATTATTACTATATAAAGCATGGAGGGAGCATTATTACTGTGTGGAAGTACAAAGGGGCCATTATTACTATATAAAGCATGGAGGGAGCATTATTACTGTGTGGAAGTACAAAGGGGCCATTATTACTATATAAAGCATGGAGGGATCGTTATTATTGTGTGGAGGTACAAAGGGGCCATTATTACTATATAAAGGCATGAAGGGAGTATTATTACTGTGCGGAGGTACAAAGAGGCCATTATTACTATATACAGGCATGGAGGGGACATTATTACTGTGTGGAGGTACAAAGGGGCCATTATTACTATATAAAGGCATGAAGGGGGCATTATTACTGTGTGGAGGTACAAAGGGGCCATTATTACTATATAAAGGCATGAAGGGGGCATTATTACTGTGTGGAGGTACAAAGGGGCCATTATTACTATATAAAGGCATGAAGGGGGCATTATTACTGTGTGGAGGTACAAAGGGGCCATCATTACTATATAAAGGCATGGAGGGAGCATTATTACTGTGTGGACGTACAAAGGGGCCATTATTACTATATAAAGGCATGGAGGGAGAATTATCACTGTGTGGAGGTACAAAGGGACCATTATTACCATATAAAGGCATGAAGGGGGCATTATTACTGTGTGGAGGTACAAAGGGGCCATTATTGCTATATAAAGGCATGGAGGCAGCATTATTACTGTGTGGAGGTACAAAGAGGCCATTATTACTATATAAAGGAATGAAGGGGGCATTATTACTGTGTGGAGGTACAAAGGGACCATTATTGCTATATAAAGGCATGGAGGGAGCATTATTACTGTGTGGAGGTACAAAGGGGTCATTATTACTATATAAAGGCATGAAGGGGGCATTATTACTGTGTGGAGGTACAAAGGGGCAATTATTGCTATATAAAGGCATGAAGGGGGCATTATTACTGTGTGGAGGTACAAAGAGGCCATTATTACTATATAAAGGCATGGAGGGAGCATTATTACTGTGTGGAGGTACAAAGAGGCCATTATTACTATATAAAGGCATGAAGGGGGCATTATTACTGTGTGGAGGTACAAAGAGGCCATTATTACTATATAAAGGCATGAAGGGGGCATTATTACTGTGTGGAGGTACAAAGAGGCCGTTATTACTATATAAAGGCATGAAGGGAGCATTATTACTGTGTGGAGGTACAAAGAGGCCATTATTACTATATAAAGGCATGAAGGGGCATTATTACTGTGTGGAGGTACAAAGAGGCCATTATTACTATATAAAGGCATGAAGGGGCATTATTACTGTGTGGAGGTACAAAGGGGCCATTATTGCTATATAACGGCATGGAGGGAGCATTATTACTGTGTGGAGGTACAAAGGGGCCATTATTACTATATAAAGGCATGAAGGGGGCACTATTACTGTGTGGAAGTACAAAGGGGTCATTATTACTATATAAAGGCATGAAGGGGGCATTATTACTGTGTGGAGGTACAAAGAGACCATTGTTACTATATAAAGTGTTTTCTCTTGAGGAATATATGGACCCTAGCAGTAGAAGTGGGGACTCCAAACAACAGCTGGTGGGTGGGGTCATCCGGCTGCCGCCACATGCCAGCCCTCTGCCAATCTAATATTCATGAACTATCTTAAATATAGGTCATCATTATGAAAGTAGTGAAAAACCACTTTAACTATACAGAAATTAGCTTAATATGACAGGGAAAAAAATAAATTCATGACTAGCTTATATTTCATGCATTAGAGAAAAACCTAACGTGTGTGAACTATTCAATTATGCACAATACCAGCTATTATCTGCCGTCCCTGAAATCTGCAGTTGAAATTGTGAAACTTTAAGATATTTATTTTTGTGGATGTTTAGATTTTCTTGGCAGTGGAATTAGGAAAAAGTCAAGAATCTTCCCGCTAGGAGCAAGCAAATCAATCCCAGCAAAAAGAAACAGCTAAAAATAATAACAATGGTACAAACTCAAAGCGGGGAAACAACTCAATGCAGTAATACTAACTCAGAAAAGACAAAAGTGTCATGAATTCAACAGTAACAAGCGAAAACCTAGTGCTGACGACAAAAGAGCTAAATCAGTTACACTATAATGGAGTCAATAATAACACAGAAAAGTAACGGTAAAATAACCTAAATTATCACACAGAATCAATGACACGTTCATACTAATTGTTAAAATTGTCACAAAAAAATTAAAAACTAATAAAAGAATGTAACAAACTTGTCAAGGCAGCAGGTCTTACTAAAGAGATACAAGGTTTTTAGTAACAAATGAAAAAAGAAGAAAATCTAATCAGTAAAAAGGTAAATATACGAGTGGAAAACCATAACCACCAGCAATCTTAAAAAATTGGAGCACAAACGGCAAAGAAGAAAAATACTGTATAATGTGTAACTAACGATTAACCTAAAAGCATCTTTTGGCCCTAATCTCCCAAAAATTAATTCTGCTTTTCATGCTCATACCAATCTAATATGTCCCCAAAACTGTCTCATTTCTTATACTTATCATTCACTCTTTTTTTTTAGTTGGGGAAATCTGTTCATTGGCATTCTACCACCACTATAGGTATTGGAACATCCTTTCCCTCTCTTTCCTTCATGCACTGTATCTGTCATTGTCCAATTACTTGCTGAAAGCCTGCCACTTTGTCATGCCTGTATGCAGATTTGCTTTCAGGTGAGCAGGAGCATGTGCTTCTATTTTGGGGTCGTGCAAACAGTCAGGGAAAAACTGAGTGGTTGGCACACTGGAATGATTTTTTTCAAAACGAACACGTAAGTTTGGGTAGTTTGTCCTTCTGTTACTCATTATATTGGCCATCAACTGGAGTAACAGTCGTTTTAATTTTTATTTTATAAATTAATAGTACACATGAAAATAAGCAACTTTGTAATATATCGTATCAGAGAAATCCGCTAGGACTGATCAGTCATTTTCAAATTTTCAATTCACGGAAAAAATCTGTATTCAGTGACGGCAGAAAGTTACATTAGTGAGATAGGAGATGGGATAGGTTATTATAAGATCCTATATAAAGTTGAGGAGGTGGGATTTAACTCTGTCTTTAGCTCCTCTCTTAGGGTACGTGTCCACCTTCAGGATGGCAGGCGGTTTGGACGGAGCGGCAAACCCGCTCCGCCCTAAGCCCCGCCCCTTTCTGTGACGTGATGATGCCGGATGTGTTCATTGCACACATCCGGCATCATCGCACCCCACACATAGGGCCCTGTGATTTACCTTGCGGCGGCGCAGCGGCGCCGCAAGGTACACGGACATGCTGCGATCTTAAAAGACCCTTACACCCTCCCCTCTGCATAGAATCTTATCAGCACCAACTGTCATCTCCTATCTTTGTAATAATAAAATCTGTCTTCACTGAACACAGATTTTACCTGTGAATTGAGAAGTTTGAGAATGATCGATAGTCTTGCTGCAGATTCCTCTGATAAGATATATTATAAAGTTTTTTTTATTTTTATGTGTATTATTAAATTAAAACAATGGTTACTATTTTAAGTTTAAAGAATAAATCCCATAAATTAGGCATCGTAGTGAGGTAATCAGGTGCCACATAGTGATGCTTCCCAGCTGATATGAAGAACAGCAAACAAAGAACATGGAGTGAAGAACATCTTATATAGCATTGTCCCTGGGTTCTCTTATAGAAGCCATTGTGTCTCCAACATGTCACTCACAATTTGGAAGGAGCTGCGTAATTCTTGCGTTTAATTTGGGCATGGCTTCTCATGTACCGCCTGAGAAAGGAACCACAGAAGATGCATGAGGAATATGTTGGCTAGGCGGTGATGGGGATTCCCGTCCTGGTGGCTTTATCAATTCCTCTTCAATTCTCCAGAAGCAGTATTGTTTCATATAGGTAAGAACTAGGGCAGTGATCTTCCCTAGGAGGGTCCAGTCCATAATACCCAGTCAGCTTACACGGATTGCACTGGATTGGCAGCCATGTTTTTGCATGTGGCTAGCCATCACAACAAGTCAGGGCGCAGACAGATAAACCATTGTTTGTACTTCCATTACTTAATGTTTATCACCAGCACAGTAATGTCCCGATACAGTCACATGAACAAACACCATCTTTATTTATGGACACAACCGCATTGTAACCTGTGAGATTACAGTCATTCCTAAAGCGAAGATAAACAATAATGTAGAAGAAATCAATTCACCATTGCTGATCGCTAGAATGCTTTGCAAATCTGATGAATGTTATGGAAGTTAGGACACTAGTGGTATTTATTGTGTCTCTGCCAAGCACGGGCAATGGCTGATTTGTGAACCCGACGGCATCAGAATAACCAGTAGCCAATTGTTTAATATCTGTTTAACCACTTAGATGCTGCTGTGAATAATGACTACATCATATAAATGGTTAACAGAGTGTGGGGGCTTCCTCTTTATCCCCATCGGAGCCCTGAGATCATGATTGTGTGGTCCCGATGTTTGCCACGGCCAAATAGCAGTCTCAGAGTCTGCCGGCTACAGCGGCCTCTTCAGAAGTTAGCTACATTTAGGTGGTAAAAATACACTTTCATTTCTGTCTTGTAACTTTGCAATAATTCCTGAAAATCACCTGAAGGTTAAATAAACTACCTGACAGCAGTTTTCAATATATCGGGGGGCGCTGTTTTTAAAATGGTATCACTTTTGGAGGTTTTCCAATATAAAGGACCCCCAAAGTCACTTCAAACTTGGATAGGTCCCTAAAAAAATAATTTTGTAAATTTCCTTGAAAAATATTATAAATTGCAGCAACATTTTTAATCATCTTAAAATGCTAACATAATAAAAGAACATATTACAAATGGTGCTGATTTAAAGCAGACATGTGGAAAATGTTATTTATTAATAATTTTCTAAGGTACGACTCTCTAGATTAACGGGCTAAACATTCAAAGTATGAAAATTGCTAATTTTTAAAATATTTTTATCAAAATTCTGATATTTTTTTTTATAAGTAAACACAAAATATATCGACCTAAATTTACCATTATCATAAATTACAATGTGACACGAAAAACAATCTCATAATCACTGGAATTTGTTGAAGCGTTCCAGAGTTAGTACCACTTAAAGTGACACTGCCAAGAATTGTAAACTTTGGCTCGGTCACTAAGGGGTTAAGATCAGCTATCAGCGTTTCACCAAGTCCATCTCTTTCTATGTAATATTGGAAACTGCATACTGTAAATCCCATCCCAGATGAGATGAGTACTTGTCTTGCTTTATTCAACTAATGAGCAAATTTACATAATGTCACGTGATATTATGTGAAAATATTAGACTTTTCAATTTTTGCTTTATGGCAGCAGCGACAGAACTCACAAAACTTATCCTTGATCCTACTGACTAACAACTTACAATATTACAAAGGAGTATTTGATGGATGATAAGAGATGGTGAAAATCGGATCGCAGAACCTAGACTAGTGGCACCGGATGGGGGGCTAGCCTGCTGCCTCCTACATACCAATATTCATGACTCTTCTTTTGATTAGCTAGTCTGTCATGATGCAACAATGACATTGTGCCAGGCGGGCTAATCAAAAGAAGTCATGGATACCCTCAGGTAAGAGGCAGTTTGCGGGGCTTCCTGCTGACGTGGCCGATGGACTTGGTCTTGTAATTGGTCTCTAATAGATATACCAAGAGGTTTTGCAGTAGAAAATCCTATAAAGATGGCAAAACCCATCCTGTCTTCTGGCACAAATCTAGGAAGTTTAGTTATGACAATTATGAACTTGAGACGGTCTATTGAAAACAATGGATGTTACAGGTGTCCATTTATTTCAAAGGCATCATTTTTTATCACTTTCCTGGCATAGTTACCAAAGTATAAAAGCTAATTGCCAAGGTATTCTGTAGCAAACCCGCCACCTCACCAGGATAACTTTGTCTTATGGCGACAAACTGGATTTTTTTTTTACTGCTGCCATAATTTTGTTGTAACTAATCCGCAATGCAGTATCAAAGCCTGAAAGAAAGAAGTGTGGAGCTGCCTGGTATCAGTCATCTGTCCTGTATAAAGGCACAGCATGCATAATTCAGCAAGGATTTTGCCCATTCCAAAAATCTGTCAGAAAAATAAATTTTAGCGTGCCGCTTAGTAATAGCTCATCCGCTCTATGTGATTGGGTAAGCAAATCAGTATTCGCCAAAAAACACAAATCACAAATATTTTCAGTTTTCTCAGGCTGATCAACTACATTGTATTGTATGGAGTTTACTGAATATATGACAGAGTTAGTCTCCTATGTGCGTCACGAAGACCGAATATATTCTTTCAGCACAGAAGTAGTTTTATGTTGCTTTGACGGCTTGATATGCTGAGTATGATTTATAGATTGTTAATGGTTTTCTTTGCCAGCACATATAGAGGTTTGCATGATGATTGAATAATATATTCTATATTTTAATCTTTCCACGCTATATTAATAACAAGGCCTAAAAATGAAGCCATAATTGTAACCTCTGGATGTTTTAGCTTTTCAGACATTTGTATTAGCAATAAGAAAGACGATATCCCGGGAGCAAGGGAATCTGGCAAAATGTGATTGTGGGAAGATGATTTCTGGTCCATTCTCGTAATAAAAGGTTACCACAACCCATTACTGATCTGTCTACGTTTCACTAAACTCTTCCTTCTCTAATCTATCCTGAAGGTAACAGCCTTCATATTTCTGTCCAGCTGCTAAACCGATGCCTCAAACCCTGTACCAGTCATTGCACTGGTTGCCATCTGCTACATAACAGAACATAAGCTTTATACAACCACCCACAAAGCTCTCCACGTGTCTGCACCACCCTACATCTCCTCCCTCATCTCTGTCTACCAACCTACTCATGCTCTCCACCCTGCTAATGACCTAACACTAACCGACTTTATAATCTGAACCCCCCAGTTTTGTTCCAAAACTTTCCTCGTGCTCTTCCAGGTGTCTAAAATGCTCTTGACTCAACTTTTTCTGAGACGTGACTCAAAGTGACGAGCTTTTAGAAACATGACTTTGTGATACTCTGTCGTGAAGTGTCCATACGTGATAGTACCCGCCACACTTTAACCAGTACCTGCCATATCATCAAAGGACTATCATTTGAAGGCCCCTGAATCAACATTTGGGGGGTAATACTAAAATGCCAATTGACAACTTCTATTACACTATGCTATGTAATACTCTACAATACTGACTAGCTGTGAGATTTACCTGGTAAATGGATGCCTACCAGGAAAGCCTTCCTCACCACCGGTCACCAGTCCAGGCTGTTCATACATTGGCTATCAACAAGATCTTTACCAGGTGACTTGTTTTGGACCAGTGGTGAGCATAATCGTTTTCCATGTCAATGGGGAATGTCCATACAGTAAGCACTGATTGGGCAGTGTCAACAAGTGCAGGGACACACCCCATTGGCTAAGAGAATGGCATACTTAGTTAATATAGTAATGAATTTCCAGGAGGAACAACAGAAGAGCAGCACAGCGTTCCTACAAAATATGATCCAGAATAATGACTTGTTTTCTAGGAAATACAAGTATTTATCAAGACGAACAAGTCAGTAGAGATTGAAATTCTCCTATAGAGTATAATGTGAGAAGTGGAACGGAATGAATGCAATAATTAGGCACAAGCACTTACCTGCAGATGTTTGCTTGAACTTTTCACTTTTTTTCTTTCTCCATTTCCAAGGCTTGAAAATTCTTCCTAAAGTGGCAAATTTACTTCTTCTTCTGATGGGAGGTGTGTGGGTGCCAGGTACTAAAGACTCCGAGCGCATTGCGGCCAGTCTCTCCACTTCTTCAGCTGAAATGGAAGGAGATAAAGAATGACATCCACTAATTAGTATCAGCTACTTAATTACAGTGATTATGTACAGTGCTCTTGTTCTTGGCAATAAGAAAAAATGTGAATTTTATTTATGTGCCTATCAGAAATGGTAAATTAGAAGACCATCATGCTTCAAGGATCAGCACCTCCCATATGTCAATGTTCATACCGCAACAAAGAAGGAAAGATGAGGTGCTGACGGATGATGGGAGTGCATGAGACAAAGGAACGCCTAGATACAATGATGGAAATGTGTTTATGCACTTAAAATTGTGATGTGCTAGCAAAAAGATAAAAGTGCGGACAAGCAGCCAAATCCTTCTCCTTCATCTCACCATGTGTTCGGTCTGAAGAAAAATATAAGATTTTATTGGCAGCGAGCAGCCACAACCATACATATCTTCTAAAGTGTCCACTGACCAAAAATTCTGTAAAAATCACTCATCCCTCCTCTGATAGCTGAAGAACATTTATTAAGAATGGAGTAATAAATGGAGACTCCATCACTAGTTGGAACCATTCCTCATTCTTCTGCCTCCGCATGGCACGGCTGCACTTTTCCCTTTTTGCGACAGTATATTTTAATGGGAAAAGTTTTCCAGTATAACACATGTGCATAAGTAAATGCTTAAAGGGAATGTGTCACCAGATATTTGTCACCTAATCTGAGAGCAGCATGATGTACGGACAGAGACCCTGATTCCAGCGAAGATGCCAGACATGAGTCTCCTGTGAGAATCTAGGAGCCTTTGGTACATTCCATGTAACACCAGTATTTCTACCCTTAAAATTTAAAGTCAAAGCAGACTTCTGCTGCATGCTTTTATTATATTGCTCTGTTATTTTTTTAGGAAATGGTACTACTTACATATAATCTTATATAAACATAAGAACACAAATGAATGTATTAAACTGTATGACTCCAACCAACCATAGCCATAATACCACTGAATTGGGATAAAGGGGTTCTTCAGGGAAGATAACTGATAACCTATGCACAGTATAGGAGATAACTTACTGATCGGTGGCGATCTAACCCCTCGGACCTGCACCTATCGGCACAGTGGGGCATCTTTCTCCCAGCTAGAATGGAGCAGAAGTGCACATGCGGGACTGCAGCTCTATTTCCTCCAAGCACAACAGACATCTTTTTCTGGCAGCCCCCCAGACAATGAATGGGCATTTTGTATCAGTGATAAAATTGCTCAGCTGGGGCTAAAAGTTCCCCTTTCTGCCTATAGCTGCGGGTGCTAGCAGTCAGACTCTCACCGATCGATATTGACAATAGATGATGACATGCTGTATTGACCAGCACATTTGTTTCTTGTCTGAAGGTCCTGAACGTAATGAAACTTTCTTGCTAAAAGGAATCTGTCACCAGGTTATTGTGACCCCATTTGAGAGAAGCAAAATGTAGAGACAGATATCCTGATTCCAGTGGTGTGTCACTTACTGGGCTGCTTGCTGCAGTTTTGATAAAATCATTGTTTTATTTGCTGCAGATCTAGCAGTTCTCTGAATGCTGAGTTCTGCATGTCCCCGCCCTCACCACTGATTGGCAGCTTTCTGCCTATGCACAGTGTGCAGAGAAAGCTGCCAATCAGTGGTGGATATACAGAGCTCATGAATATGGAGGACTACCTGGCAGCAGGTTTACTATTGATAATCTCCTGCTACTTGATAATCTCCTGCTACTAAAACAGCGATTTTATGAAAACAACAGATAGCAGCCCAATAAGTGACCCATCAGTAGAATCGGGGTCTCTGTCTCTACATTTTGCTGTGGTCAGATTAGGTAGCAAAGACCTGGTGACAGATTCCCTTTAAAGAAATGTTTGACACATTGATTAAATATGCTATAAATCTATTGATCAGCACATTCCCAACTACTACAAAGGAAACCCACAGACTAGAATAAAGAAAGACTCTGCACATACGACCACATGTTAAGTTGCCCTCATATCAGAACCTCATTGATAAAACATTTATGCTATAAAAAAGTGACATGTACGCTTTCCGTAATAAAATCAGCGACATCTCCTTCTGACTACGGGGCCTCCTCTGCTCATGGAAAATGCCCAAATGCTCAGTCCACCTATATGGTATACAAAAAGAATATCTGGTGATCGCCATATAGTCTGTCTAGGACACGTGGCATTTCTGGTTCTTGTATTCTTTTATTACATCGCAAGCGTTATTTTCGTAAATGGTGTCACCATCACTTATCTGCTGCTAATCACTTGGCAGATGCTAATCAGCACTGCTCCTCCAGAAGAGCCATCCAATTCCCCATCATCACTCGCATTTCTACATCACTACACAATCAACAGCAATTTCTAGTCAAGTATCCAAACCTGAGTACAGTAGTTAAGGCTCAACACTACCGTTCATTAGGACCTCATTTACCTGTCAGATACTAATTATTATGCTGTAAATAAATCAGCCGACGGGAAACAAACAAAACCAAATACAGTATTACAGAAAAACAAATGGAAAGTAAAAAAAAGGAAGTTTAAAGATCTGTAACTTGAGTAGAAAAAAAAGTTTTGCCGCAAATTAATAACAAAATCCATTATGAATTTGCAGCAAGATCCACGTGTAGATAATGGTAGATTTTACTCATACCGTAATACGTTAGATTTACTACTAAATGGAAAATGTGTGGTTTATCTGCCTGGTGTGAACACACCCAGATGAGGTTGGTCCTGCATCATGTACATTGATTTCTGCAAACATTTCTGTAACAGATTTACTGTGTATGAACAGCTCCTAAGTTGACTGCTTTGGTAACAGCTTCCACCATGACACTATTCTGCCATGCTTTACACTGAAGCTTTGCTAATATGGCACCCCAAGAGTCCGGTTGCCACAGTGGCATTGTCTCCCTCACAGGGAGTAATGTCATGCCTGGAAGCAAGGAGGGGTCCCCTTACCAGGTGTCAGTAGTAGAGAAGTAGAGCAGAACCTGGGGAGTGGAGCTATGATTAAACTCGCCCCAGAGCAGAGCGCTAGGAACCGGATACCGGAGTCCGTGGTTGTGTGGGTACTGAAGTCCTGGCAGCTAAATCCAGAGGGCAGGGGACTGCAGGTCTCCTGGCCCAATCTAATACCCGGCGGCACAGCAGCATACAAGAGCCTGGAGCCGACACAAAGGAGCAGCACCTGTGATAGGCTCGAGCTGCCTGCCATGCGGGCAATGGTTAGTTTTTAAAAACAGAGAGAGACAGTTAGTTAGCAGCAGGAAGGTGAGCTGTTAGGCAGCAAAGAAAAAGGGAGGACAGCGCATAAGGAAGGCGCCTCCGTACCTACCTGGCCAGGTGTATCCAAAAATTGCTCCCAGCCTGCCCGGCTCTCCATTACGATCTGTTACCAGTACCCCGGTCTGTACTATCAACAATCAAGTAAAGGAAAAAGAAAACTACAGCCCTAATGTCATTCAGTGATCTCTTGCGCCCTGAGTCCTGCACCACAAGGTACAGGAAGCCTGACATAAACGGGACCGGTAGCCCTGGGGCCCCACTCCACCTGTGGGGAGCAGAACCATCCCAGCTGTAGCGGTCTCCTTTAGCAGCGTCGGCCATCGGTTGCTGAACACCACAGGTGGCGTCATGTTAAATCCCATATACATATTCCTCATTGTATGGCACAGCCAGGGCCACGGAGTCAGATCACGGCCCCATGACTTCCTGAAAGAACTGTCCGACCCGGTTCCGAGTACCCCACGGCCCTGGTGGGTGTGTCACTTGTTTATATCGGCTAATATGTATCCGTACAATCTGATTTCCATGGTAGGAAGTATAGATTGATTATAAACTTCAGGCAACTAAGCAATGTTTATGTTCTTCTAAGCTACACAAGATCAATACATTTGTTTGTAAGGTCTGTAAAAGTGCACAAAACCCCACAAGTACACTACATGACTGCAGAGGTCACTGACTGGCTGCAGAGGTCACTGACTGACTGCAGTGGGACACCACCAGAGCATCTGGCTTGGATCAGTGGGGGACTGAGAAAAGGAAGGTGCTATTTTTGAGCATTTGTTGCACCTATTTTATTATTATACCCAGACAACACCTTTAATCCCCACCAATACTTACTGGCCAATGTGTTCCAGTACAGTAACATCATTTAGGATATTACTGATAGAACCTCTTTCCAATGGCAACTGGAAGTTCTGTATTTATCCTAGAACAATAATTTTCCAAGAAAAATTATTTGCCATGGTTTTAGATCTATTTAAAGAGAATATGTCACCAGGTTTTTGCTACCCCATCAGAGAGCAGCATGATGTAGGGGCAGAGATTCTGATTCCAGAGATGTGTCACTTATTGGGCTGCTTGCTGTCATTTTGACAAAATCACTGTTTTATCTGCTGCAGCTCTCTGAATACTGAGCTCTGTACAACCCTGCCCACACCAAATCACAGTTTTATCATCAGGAGATTATCACTAGAGGACTAGTGAACCTGCTTCCAAGTAGTTCTCCATATTCATGAGCTCAATATAACCCCGCCCGCACCACAGATTGGCAGCTTTTTTGCCTATGCAGTGTACACAGAAAGCTGCCAATCTGTGGTGCGGGCGGGGTTATATAGAGCTCATGAATCTCTTTCACTTCTCTCATCGAAGCACACAACTAACTTAATAGGTTATTAAGAAGGAGAGACAGTCAGAAGAATGTCCAGAGGATCAGACTGCAGTCAATGGCACATATTTATCAAGGCTGTGCAAACGTATGGTGGACAATCTAAAAATGTGCTAGATTTAAGATGGTCTAATCTAAGTTCACTTCACCTGTTAGCTAACTTAGTTCCAGAAAAGGGTACCACAATTATGTTTTTACACATGGTGTTGAATATTAAACCATACTCCTTTTCACCAAAGCCATGCCCCTTGAAGGACATGTTGTAAAAGGTGTTTAAAATACAGCATCAATATGGCGCTAATCATGAAAGTTTTTTAGTGTGAATTATGCCACAATTCTGGCAAATTTAGCTTCAAAAAACATATTCTCATTGTGTGTACTCTGTGACTATGGAAATAGGTAAGGGCTGCATACACAATATGGCAGACACTTTAATCAGTTGCTCTTTTTGGATGTATTGGAGCCATGCAAAATGGCAATGGTGAGCTCTGCCTTATAAAGGTTGAACATGCAATACCAGTGCAAAGTTTGGACACCTGTTCATGCAATGGTTTTGATTGTTCTTATAAGAACGTGCACATTCCAGATTCAGGATAAAGGCAGCCAGAACACATATAAAAACAGTGAGTAAAGAAAAATGTGTGAAATAAACAAGAAAATGTTTTAAATCTTATAAATTCATGGTTCAAAGTGTTGGCACCCTTCAAATTTTTCCAGAAAGTGAAATATTTCTCCTAGAAAATTATTGCAATTGCACATGCTTTTTTCCTTTGTGTGTATTGGAACAACACAAAAAAACATGACCCATGACTTAAAATGCAAACCCAGCTTTCTGACACTAGGCACTATAGTGTGACTCCAAGTCCTTTGGTAATCTTCGGATTTCATGATGCATGGCACACAGTCAAGGCACCCAGTGCCAGAGGCAGCAAACCAACCCCAAAATATCTTTGAACCTCCACCATATTTGAATGTAGGTACTGTGTTCTTTTCTTTGTAGGCCTCATTCTGTTTTCAGTAAACAGTAGAATGATGCGCTGTACCAAACAGCTCTACCTTGATCTCATCTGTCCAGATGCTTTCCCAAAAGGATTTTGGCTTACTCACATACATTTTAGCAAACTGCAGTCTAGCTTTTTTATGTCTCTGTGTCAGCAGTGAAGTCATCCTGGGTCTCCTGCCCTAGTGTTTAGTTTCATTCAAATGTTTACAGATAATTTGTGCTGACACTGATGCACCATTAGCATGCAGGACAGCTTAAATTTCTTTGGAACTTGATTGGGGCTGCTTATCCACCATCCGGACTATCCTTTTCATCAATTTTTCTCTGCCTTACACATTCTGAGAGATTAGTAACAGTGCCATGGGTTGTAAACTTCTTGATCATGTTGAACATCAAGATCCCTGGAGATAGACTTGCATCCTTGAGATTGTTGATATTTTTCAACAATTTGTGTTCTGAGTTCACAAATTAACTCTTGATGAGGCATACCTGTTCACTGCAAGCTATTCCAAGTGACTACCTGAAGAAACTGCTTGAGATAATGTGTATAAAGCCCTCATCAGAGTAACATGGGTGTACTTTGAGGGATCTAAAATATAACCTATATTCTGATTTGCCTCATATGTGTTTCTTTACTCCTCATTTCCATATTAAAGGTTGAACTTGTCTTTTTCCAACACATATAAGTATGTAACTATGTATATGTGTTCCTTTGCAGTTTTGCTGCCTTCAGTCTGAATCTACAATGTGCACATTAAGAACCTGGAAAACCACTGCATGAACAAGTGTCTCCAAACTCTTGGCTGGTACTATAGGATATCTGTGGATGAGGCCGTTCTCCTGAATTACTGTCTCTATGGAAGCTTTCTCACGTCTGTTTAAGTGATTGAATCCCTACTTGAAATGAAATTAATGTGATGAATCATCCGTCTCTATTAGTTATCATGACCAGAGCAGCGCAAGGTTTATTGCCTTAGTACAACTTAACTCTTTCTGCACCCTGCAAGGGGTATTCGTCTTATTTTTGTCAGTAATACTTTTCAGATACATTTGGGGTCCTAGATTACCTTTCCCACCATTTACAAAGGTTAGAAGGTATAAAGACCTATACCCACCGATGACCATTTATTACATTGGGTCAAAAAAGTATTTAGTCAATTTAGTCAGCCACCAATGTGCAAGTTCTCCCACTTAAAAAGATGAGAGAGGTCTGTAATTGACATGATAGGTAGACCACAACTATGAGAGTCAAAATGAGAAAACAAATCCAGAAAATCACCTTGTCTGATTTGGCAAGCTTTATTTGGCAAATTATGGTGGAAAATACGGTAAGTAATTGGTCACTAACAAAAGTTCATCTCAATATTTTGTTATATATCCTTTTTGGCAATGACAGAGGTCAAACTTTTCTGTAAGTCTTCACAAGGTTGGCGCACACTGTTGGTGGTATGTTGGCCCATTCCTCCATGCAGATCTCCTCTAGAGCAGTGAAGTTTTGGGCCTGTCGCTGGGCAACACAGACTTTCAACTCCCTCCAAAGGTTTTCTAAAGGGTTGAGATCTGTAGACTGCCTAGGCCACTAAATGACCTTCATATGCTTCTTATGAAGCCACTCCTTTGTTGTATTACTGACCTGCATTATAGATAGCTGTATTACGTAGTCACCTTTATGAAAGACTCCTATCCACAGACTCAATTAATCAGTCAGACTCTAACCTATACAACATGGGCAAGACCAAAGAGCTTTATAAGGATGTCAGGGACAAGATCAGAAACCTGCACAAAGCTGGAATAGGCTACAAAACCATAAGTAAGACACTGGGTGAGAATGAGACAACTGTTGGTGCAATAGTAAGAAAATAGAAGAAATACAAACTGATTGTCAATCGACATCAGTCTCTGGCACCATGCTAAATCTCACCTTGTGGGGTATCCTTGATCACGAGGAAGGTGAGAGATCAGCCTAAAACTACACAGGGGAAACTTGCTAATAATCTCAAGGCAGCTGGGACCACAGTAACCAAGAAAACCATTGGTAACACAATACGCTGTAAAGGTTTGAATCCTGCAGTGCCTGCAAGGTCCCCCTGCTCAAGAACGCACATGTGCAGGTCTGTCTGAAGTGTGCCAATAAACACCTGGATGATTCTGTCAGTGATTGGGAGAAGGTGCTGTGGTCAGAGGAGACAAACATTGAGGTCTTTGGCAATAACTCAACTCGCTGTGTTTGGGGGAAGAGAAATTCTGCCTATGACTCAAAGAACACCGTCTCCACTGTCAAGCATGGAGGTGGAAACATTATGTTTTGGGGGTGTTTCTCTGCTAAGAGCACAGGACTACTTCACAGCATCAATGGGAGAATGGATGGAGCCATGTACCGTAAAATCCTGAGTGACAACCTTCTTCCCTCCGCCAGGACATTAAAAATGGGTCGTGGCTGGGTCTTCCAGCGAGACAATGACCCAAAACATACAGCCAAGGCAACAAAGGAGTAGCTCAAAAAGAAGCACATTAAAGTCATGGAGTGGCCTAGCCAGTCTCCAGACCTTAATCCAATAGAAAACTTATCGAAGGAGTTGAAGCTCCGAGTTGCCAAGCGACAGCCTCAAAATCTTAATGATTTAGAGATGATGTGCAAAGAGGAATGGACCAAAATTCCTCCTGACATGTGCGTAAACCTCATCATCAACTACAAAAAATGTCTGACTGCTGTGCTTGCCAACAAGGGTTTTACCACCAAGCATTAAGTCTTGTTTGCCAGAGGGATTAAATACTTATTTCTCACTGCAAAATGCAAATACATTTATATGATTTATTAAATGTGATTTTCTGGATTTTATTTTTGATATTCCATCTCTCAATGTTAAAATTAACCTACCCTTAAAATTATAGACTGTTCATGTCTTTGTCAGTGGGCAAACTTACTAAATCAGCAAAAGATCAAATACTTATTTCCTTCACTGTATAGGGTATACAGCACTGTATACAGACTGCCCATAATGGACATGTATAGGGTATACAAACTGGGGATAATAAAGAGGTATATAGTATACAGCACACTATCCATGCTGGCTGATATTCTTCTGTGTTCTTCTTGCTATTTTAATGGAAGTATCTGGAAATGTCTCTATGCTAGTATTAACCCTCTCCTGGTGAGTACAGCTTCAGAATATGCAGTCTGCACAGGTCGGAGATATCACTGAAGCCTGTAAATCACTGGTGCATAATTAGCAATAGCCATTAATATTTTCAGTATTAATTGTATGATCATCTCTTCTATCTGCTATCTATACATCTGTATTAAGTATTAATAACCATATGCTTGATCAGCTCGTTCTATCATTTATCTATCTATCATTTATCTATCTATCTATCTATCTATCTATCTATCTATCTATCTATCTATCATTTATCCATATATTTCCAATAAGATCAATCATACCGTCCTATGATGAGCTGCATTCTTCCTTATGAGTGTCACAATCACTCACTGTCTCTCACCTATCTTATAAGTGGATCCAGTCATGGAGCCAGGTGACCGTCCACTAGTGGGAACAAACCACGACCAGATCTGTACAACTCCTCTGCTGAGGGAATGACGCCATTAAGATGCTGCTTTGTGAGAAATCAATAGTTATTGTGTAGTCTTCAGTTCCCAGCACAGTGTTGAGAAAAGGAGACAGAGAATCCGACCCATTATGCACCTCCAGAAGATAGAGGTGTACCCCGACACCAACCACACCTCCTGCTGGCCTTCAAAACTCACATCCCTAGAGTGGTGCCCAATAATAAACTAAAACTCTTCCTTCAGTTGAATACTGAAAAATGACATATACTGCACGGTACACGTTTCTACAACATGGAAGCCTTTGGGTGACAAGTGCCACTTTATATCTGACACTGGCATCCGTTTATTGTATACTGTATATAATGAGCTTTTCATGACATATACACTGCACAGGTGATGTGAGAGCCTATGGGTGACAGAAGCCACGGTGTGGCATCTCCTTGCTGTGTATACATTATGTCCTACGTCAGACGTATAAGCTCCGGATGTGTATATGTTTGATGACCTATCACAGATGCTATACATATATATACAGTATATACAATGTTTGCAGTGCCCCTATGTATACACACGTGCAGTCTGACGCACTTTCCAATACAGTCGAAAAAAAACAAAAACAATCCACCAGACAGAAGCGTCAATGTATATAACATGGGCTTATCCCGACAGCTGCGCCAGGCTCCTAATATATATGCTGAGAACGTTACTATTTACATACACCAGAGCAAATAAATGTGACTTATCCACCTGGTAGTTCAGCTGTATACTGTAGTGTATTCTACAATGTACTCCGACATATTCTCAGCTGTATACTCCACTGTATTCTGCTGTATACTCCACTGTACTCTCCACTGTATTCTGCTGTACACTTTACTGTATTCTGTTGTATACTCCACTGTATTACACTGTATACTACACTGTATTCTGCTGTATATTTCACTATATTCTCAGCTGTATACTCCACTGTATTCTGCTGTATACTCCACTGTACTCTCCACTGTATTCTGCTGTATACTCCACTGTACTCTCCATTGTATTCTGCTGTATACTCCACTGTACTCGCCACCGTATTCTGCTGTATACTCCACTGCACTGTATTTTGCTGTATACTCCACTGTATTACACTGTATACTCCACTGTATTCTGCTGTATACTCCACTGTACTCTCCACTGTATTCTGCTGTATACTCCACTGCACTCTGCACTGTATTCTGCTGTATACTCCACTGTATTACACTGTATGCTCCACTGTATTCTGCTGTATATTCAACTATATTCTCAGCTGTATACTCCACTGTATTCTGCTGTATACTCCACTGTACTCTCCACTGTATTCTGCTGTACACTCCACTGTATTCTGTTGTATACTCCACTGTATTACACTGTATACTACACTGTATTCTGCTGTATATTTCACTATATTCTCAGCTGTATACTCCACTGTATTCTGCTGTATACTCCACTGTACTCTCCACTGTATTCTGCTGTATACTCCACTGTACTCTCCATTGTATTCTGCTGTATACTCCACTGTACTCGCCACCGTATTCTGCTGTATACTCCACTGCACTGTATTCTGCTGTATACTCCACTGTATTACACTGTATACTCCACTGTATTCTGCTGTATACTCCACTGTACTCTCCACTGTATTCTGCTGTATACTCCACTGCACTCTGCACTGTATTCTGCTGTATACTCCACTGTATTACACTGTATGCTCCACTGTATTCTGCTGTATATTCAACTATATTCTCAGCTGTATACTCCACTGTATTCTGCTGTATCCTCCACTATATTTTGCTGTATACTCCACTGTATACGCCACCGCATTCTACAGTATATTCCACTATATTCTGCTGTATACTCCACTGTATTATCCACTGCATTCTGCTGTATACTCCACTGTATTCTGCTGGATACTACACTGTATTCTCCACTGTATTCTACAATGTATATTTAGCTGTATACTGCGCTGTCCCCTCAGCTGTATACTGCGCTGTCTCCTCAGCTGTATACTGCCCTGTCCCCTCAGCTGTATACCGTGCTGTGCCCTCAGCTGTATACCGCGCTGTCCCCTCAGCTGTATACCGCGCTGTCCCCTCAGCTGTATACTGCGCTGTCCCCTCAGCTGTATACTGCGCTGTCCCGTCAGCTGTATACTGAGCTGTCCCCTCAGCTGTATACTGCGCTGTCTCCTCAGCTGTATACTGCTCTGTCCCCTCAGCTGTATACTGCGCTGTCTCCTCAGCTGTATACCGAGCTGTCTCCTCAGCTGTATACCGCCCTGTCCCCTCAGCTGTATACCGCGCTGTCCCCTCAGCTGTATACTGCGCTGTCTCCTCAGCTGTATACTGCGCTGTCCCCTCAACTGTATACTGCGCTGTCCCCTCAGCTGTATACTGCTCTGTCCCCTCAGCTGTATACTGCTCTGTCCCCTCAGCTGTATACCGCCGTCCCCTCAGCTGTATACCGCGCTGTCCCCTCAGCTGTATACTGCGCTGTCTCCTCAGCTGTATACTGCTCTGTCCCCTCAGCTGTATACTGCGCTGTCCCCTCAGCTGTATACTGCTCTGTCCCCTCAGCTGTATACTGCGCTGTCCCGTCAGCTGTATACTGAGCTGTCCCCTCAGCTGTATACTGCGCTGTCCCATCAGCTGTATACTGAGCTGTCCCCTCAGCTGTATACTGTGCTGTCTCCTCAGCTGTATACCGCCCTGTCCCCTCAGCTGTATACCGCGCTGTCCCCTCAGCTGTATACTGCGCTGTCTCCTCAGCTGTATATTGCGCTGTCCCCTCAGCTGTATACTGAGCTGTCCCCTCAGCTGCATACCGCCCTGTCCCCTCAGCTGTATACCGCCCTGTCCCCTCAGCTGTATACCGCGCTGTCTCCTCAGCTGTATACTGCGCTGTCTCCTCAGCTGTATACTGCTCTGTCCCCTCAGCTGTATACTGCGCTGTCCCCTCAGCTGTATACTGCTCTGTCCCCTCAGCTGTATACTGAGCTGTCCCCTCAGCTGTATACCGCCCTGTCCCCTCAGCTGTATACCGCGCTGTCCCCTCAGCTGTATACCGCGCTGTCCCCTCAGCTGTATACTGAGCTGTCCCCTCAGCTGCATACCGCCCTGTCCCCTCAGCTGTATACCGCCCTGTCCCCTCAGCTGTATACCGCGCTGTCTCCTCAGCTGTATACTGCGCTGTCTCCTCAGCTGTATACTGCTCTGTCCCCTCAGCTGTATACTGCTCTGTCCCCTCAGCTGTATACTGAGCTGTCCCCTCAGCTGTATACCGCGCTGTCCCCTCAGCTGTATACCGCCCTGTCCCCTCAGCTGTATACTGCTTTGTCCCCTCAGCTGTATACCGCCCTGTCCCCTCAGCTGTATACCGCCCTGTCCCCTCAGCTGTATACCGCACTGTCTCCTCAGCTGTATACCGCGCTGTCTCCTCAGCTGTATACTGCGCTGTCTCCTCAGCTGTATACTGCTCTGTCCCCTCAGCTGTATACTGCTCTGTCCCCTCAGCTGTATACTGAGCTGTCCCCTCAGCTGTATACCGCGCTGTCCCCTCAGCTGTATACTGCTTTGTCCCCTCAGCGGTATACCGCCCTGTCCCCTCAGCTGTATACCGCGCTGTCCCCTCAGCTGTATACTGCTTTGTCCCCTCAGCGGTATACCGCCCTGTCCCCTCAGCTGTATACCGCACTGTCTCCTCAGCTGTATACCGCTCTGTCCCCTCAGCTGTATACTGCTCTGTCCCCTCAGCTGTATACTGCTCTGTCCCCTCAGCTGTATACTGCTCTGTCCCCTCAGCTGTATACTGAGCTGTCCCCTCAGCTGTATACCGCGCTGTCCCCTCAGCTGTATACTGCTTTGTCCCCTCAGCGGTATACCGCCCTGTCCCCTCAGCTGTATACCGCGCTGTCCCCTCAGCTGTATACTGCTTTGTCCCCTCAGCGGTATACCGCCCTGTCCCCTCAGCTGTATACCGCGCTGTCCCCTCAGCTGTATACTGCTTTGTCCCCTCAGCGGTATACCGCCCTGTCCCCTCAGCTGTATACCGCACTGTCTCCTCAGCTGTATACCGCTCTGTCCCCTCAGCTGTATACTGCTCTGTCCCCTCAGCTGCCCCGCAGACTCCCCCGCTCTGCCCAGCAGGGGTCGCCCCAGCAGCCCCTGTATATGATGAGGTGTCAGCTCTCCATGACTCGGGCCGTGCATCAGTCACAATGAGCTGAATGTCACCCAGAACGCTAATACCCGGCATGGAGACACCGCAGCCATACAAGCAGAGCGCCCCCTCCCGGCAGAGGCCAATCTGCCATCACCGCACGATACCATAGGCAGGAGCCGAGCAGCCGTTGCCGCACACTGCAAATAATGGCCCCTGCCGCTCGCACTCACCTTCCTCCCCGCGGCTGCAGTTGCTGCAGATGTGCTTGATCTCCTTGCCAATGTGACAGTGGATGACAAAGGACACGTTGTTGTTGTTCGTGGGCTCCTTCAGCGGCTTCATCCTCACTAAATAGAAGGCTTTCTTCCGGTGCTTGTCGCCTCCGCCGGTGCCAGGCGGCACAGAGCCTTCCCTGCAGCCAAACGACGGCAGCGAGAACATCCCGGGCTGCCTGCCGCCGTAGTGTGTGAGCTCCGCCATCCGCCCGCCGTCAGCAGTCTTCTCACACACAATTGTCAGGAGGGAGGGAGGAGAGCAGCCTAAGTCTTGGGTGACCTCTGCAAAGTGCTGCCACCCAGCAGGCAGGCAGACATTGCTGTACCGGGCATGCCCTGCCGCACTCAGCGCTGACCCCTCAGCCCTACAGGCTGGCAGCACACTGCAGCCAGCCCCCCGACACCCCACCCATAGTGCACTCAATTCCCAGGCAGATTGTGCCCAGCTTCAGTGACACTGCAGACCCCCACAAGCCTGGCGTTCCTATATGGCAGTGGCACCCATGGGACCTTCCAGCCGAGGAAATCGGCGTCAGCATCCGTAGCGCAGCATGGATTCACATAGCACATTGCACATCCACAGCCTGGTTCATTCTCACTGCAGTTTCTCCCCAGCTTGTGTTTGCACAAAATATCAGTCACAAAGCTGCTAAAACAATGGGCAGCGAACTTTCCAATGTGATTGTGCCCCTGGAACCATACCCACACACATATCCATACTACAGTGCCAGCTATGTACAGGATAGGTCAGTATCAGACTGGCGGGGGTCTGGTACCTCCAACACCCCCAAAGATTAGCAGTTACCAGGTCCAGATGTAACCACATATACAGAGCTGCACTGCGCAGCTCCGTTCAGTGTGTAGTAGTCGCTGCGGGGTCCTGAAGAGCGGCTCCTATACTTCTGTGTAGTAGTCGCTGCGGGGTCCTAAAGAGCGGCTCCTATTCATCTGTGTAGTAGTCGCTGCAGGGTCCTGAAGAGCGGCTCCTATTCTTCTGTGTAGTAGTCGCTGTGGGGTCCTGAAGAGCGGCTCCTATTCTTCTGTGTAGTAGTCGCTGTGGGGTCCTGAAGAGCGGCTCCTATTCTTCTGTGTAGTAGTCGCTGCGGGGTCCTCAAGAGCGGCTCCTATTCTTCTGTGTAGTAGTCACTGTGGGGTCCTGAAGAGCGGCTCCTATTCTTCTGTGTAGTAGTCGCTGCGGGGTCCTCAAGAGCGGCTCCTATTCTTCTGTGTAGTAGTCACTGTGGGGTCCTGAAGAGCGGCTCCTATTCTTCTGTGTAGTAGTCGCTGTGGGGTCCTGAAGAGCGGCTCCTATTCTTCTGTGTAGTAGTCGCTGCGGGGTCCTCAAGAGCGGCTCCTATTCTTCTGTGTAGTAGTCGCTGTGGGGTCCTGAAGAGCGGCTCCTATTCTTCTGTGTAGTAGTCGCTGCGGGGTCCTCAAGAGCGGCTCCTATTCTTCTGTGTAGTAGTCACTGTGGGGTCCTGAAGAGCGGCTCCTATTCTTCTGTGTAGTAGTCGCTGCGGGGTCCTCAAGTGCGGCTCCTATTCTTCTGTGTAGTAGTCACTGTGGGGTCCTGAAGAGCGGCTCCTATTCTTCTGTGTAGTAGTCGCTGCGGGGTCCTGAAGAGCGGCTCCTATTCATCTGTGTAGTAGTCGCTGCAGGGTCCTGAAGAGCGGCTCCTATTCTTCTGTGTAGTAGTCGCTGTGGGGTCCTGAAGAGCGGCTCCTATTCTTCTGTGTAGTAGTCGCTGTGGGGTCCTGAAAAGCAGCTCCTATTCTTCTGTGTGGTAGTCGCTGCGGGGTCGGAAAGAGCAGCTCCTATTCTTCTGTGTGGTAGTCGCTGCGGGGTCCTGAAGAGCAGCTCCTATTCTTCTGTGTAGTAGTCGCTGCGGGGTCCTCAAGAGCGGCTCCTATTCTTCAGTGTAGTAGTCGCTGCGGGGTCCTCAAGAGCGGCTCCTATTCTTCAGTGTAGTAGTCGCTGCGGGGTCCTAAAAAGCGGCTCCTATTCTTCTGTGTAGTAGTCGCTGCGGGGTCCTAAAGAGCGGCTCCTATTCATCTGTGTAGTAGTCGCTGCAGGGTCCTGAAGAGCGGCTCCTATTCTTCTGTGTAGTAGTCGCTGTGGGGTCCTGAAGAGCGGCTCCTATTCTTCTGTGTAGTAGTCGCTGTGGGGTCCTGAAGAGCGGCTCCTATTCTTCTGTGTAGTAGTCGCTGTGGGGTCCTGAAGAGCGGCTCCTATTCTTCTGTGTAGTAGTCGCTGTGGGTCCTGAAAAGCGGCTCCTATTCTTCTGTGTAGTAGTCGCTGCGAGGTCCTGAAGAGCGGCTCCTATTCTTCTGTGTGGTAGTCGCTGCGGGGTCCTGAAGAGCAGTTCCTATTCTTCTGTGTAGTAGTCGCTGCGGGGTCCTCAAGAGTGGCTCCTATTCTTCAGTGTAGTAGTCGCTGCGGGGTCCTCAAGAGCGGCTCCTATTCTTCTGTGTAGTAGTCACTGCCGGGTCCTCAAGAGGGCTTTTTTTCTTCTGTGTAGTAGTCGATGTGGGGTCCTGAAGAGCGGCTCCTATTCTTCTGTGCAGTAGTCACTGCCGTGTCCTCAAGAGGGCTCTTTTTCTTCTGTGTAGTAGTCGCTGTGGGGTCCTGAAGAGCGGCTCCTATTCTTCTGTGTAGTAGTCACTGTGGGGTCCTGAAGAGCGGCTCCTATTCTTCTGTGTAGTAGTCGCTGTGGGGTCCTGAAGAGCGGCTCCTATTCTTCTGTGTAGTAGTCACTGTGGGGTCCTGAAGAGCGGCTCCTATTCTTCTGTGTAGTAGTCGCTGCGGGGTCCTGAAGAGCGGCTCCTATTCTTCTGTGTAGTAGTCGCTGTGGGGTCCTGAAGAGCGGCTCCTATTCTTCTGTGTAGTAGTCACTGTGGGGTCCTGAAGAGCGGCTCCTATTCTTCTGTGTAGTAGTCGCTGCGGGGTCCTGAAGAGCGGCTCCTATTCTTCTGTGTAGTAGTCACTGTGGGGTCCTGAAGAGCGGCTCCTATTCTTCTGTGTAGTAGTCGCTGTGGGGTCCTGAAGAGCGGCTCCTATTCTTCTGTGTAAGTCGCTGTGGGGTCCTGAAGAGCGGCTCCTATTCTTCTGTGTAGTAGTCGCTGTGGGGTCCTGAAGAGCGGCTCCTATTCTTCTGTGTAGTAGTCGCTGCGGGGTCCTGAAGAGCGGCTTCTATTCTTCTGTGTAGTAGTCACTGTGGGGTCCTGAAGAGCGGCTCCTATTCTTCTGTGTAGTAGTCGCTGCGGGGTCCTGAAGAGCGGCTCCTATTCTTCTGTTGGACCTCCACTGATCTGATATTAATGACTCGTGCCAAGAATAGCTCATCAGTATAGTTTAACCAGACAACCCCTATAAAAACACATCTACGCTTTGCAGAAATGTTAAATGAACTTGCGATGCAGCTTGCGAGCACAGCGGCATGGCTTCTTTCAGCAGATTTTACTTTTTATGATGCACAATATGAAAAAAAAGTTTAAAAAAACACACTGGAATATCGGCAGCAATTCTGCTCCATGAGCAGGAAACCTCACATCCATTAGTGGAGCGACAGCAGCCATGTTGCAGAGCCTTATTGTGCGCCACAAAACGTTATGCTGGCTTGTGCAAGATACCGTAGTTGTCAAGATCCCTGATTGCAGGCACTAAAGTGATGGTCGGGGTATCTGACAGTGATCACCTATTCTTAGGACAGGTCTTCAATATCTTATGAGTGGGGGCTCTGGTGACAGCTGGGTGTAAGCATTGAATGGAGCTGTCAGCTGTTTTAGATAGGAGCTGCTCTGCAGTTCTCGGCAGCTGCCACCACACATTGACCAGTGCTGTTTAGATCCATTCATTGGTTACATCCCTCCACCACCTAATAACAGGTGATCAGTGGGGGTGCTGGGTGTCGGACCCCCATCGGTCTGATATTGGTATCCCATTCTTAGGTCCAAAATATTATATGCCTAGACAACCCCTTTAAATAGAAAATATTTCATGGATTGGAAGCTTTCCTGATCATGTGACCATTAAACAGCTCATTACAGTGGAGAGCTCTTAGGGTGATCACGCGATGTGCCTGATGTGTCCCAAACCTGTGATGTCCTGTGAAACGCAATATTGCAGCCAAATCATTGGGCCATTGGGCACCACGATGGGAGCAGCTTAGACGCAGGCAGAAAGATGCAGCGTGTGTGATCACCCTTATAACTAAGTCGTAACGAGTGTTCCACCTGTCATTGAGGCTGACCCCTGGGATTCCTCGCACCCATCCGTGAACACCGACCCCCTCAGATCAGCCCACGACTACTGACTCTATGAACGTCTAGGGTTTGTCCCCAGCTATTATGGACTTTTTGATTTATATGGGAATGAATCAGTGTTTAATATTGTACATTTATTCATATATGGAGGCTTCCCAATATGTCACGGTCCTATCAGAAATCTACATATTAAGCCCGCATTAAAGGGGTTGTCTGAGATTCTAAGTATGGATGACCTGTCCGTAGTGAATGGGCAATAAGGTGCCGTACCCGACTGTAGTGTTTGTACACCGCTGACATCCAGCCGCTGCCAGAGCAAATATCAACCGATCGGTGGTAGTGCCGGACCGCCAATGATATCATATTGATGACATGTCCCATTGTTTAGTCCCTTTAATCTAATGTATGGAAGCCTTCCTTCCACATGTGCACTGACATTCCAAATGATTAGACTGATATATTCCAATGTTCTCACTGAATTCTTAAAATAAATCACATCATCCTTGTGAATTCCGTTGTGCATACATGACACATTTTAATATTTCAGGTCAGTTTAGATTTCTCCACATAAAAAACTGTAGCTTTCTCAAAAACCTATGTGGTATGTGGATTAATGGGACATGTCCAGTAGATAACTCAGCATTGAGCTCGTGCAGATGGCCGTAATATCGGTCAGTGTGCAATTCAATGAAACATCAGATTGCACCCGGACCAATGTTATTCCATGGGGCCCGGCACATGTCCAATTTTTACCTTGGACAGAATCTGTCCGAGGAAAAAATTGCTGCATGCCTGAATTTGCTCTGATATTCAGATTGCACTGGGCAATGCAAGTCAATGAGTGAGTGAAACTCAATGGACTGCACTTGGATGACATCAAAGTGCAGCCCAAGTTCTAGGGACTGACAGAATGAAGAAGATGGAGAAATTTGGCTTTTCATCTCCTCACAGTGTGCTCGAAATCTCTCATCTGAGAAAGCCAAATGACACGAAACTGACACTCGGATCAAACTATGATCAGAGTGTAATTTGCAGAACCGGACGAATTATACCTGATGAGAGGATCTACTGCTGTCTGCACGAGCCCTTTCTGTGTTTCATTGCAGAGCTGATTGGATAGGATTTGGGAAGAATACCACAGAGGACAACCAAATATTCCTAATGTGACATGTATGGGAGAAAACCAGAATAACCAGAGAAAACCGACGTTCACACACCATGAAACTGAAGGTAATTTCTTATGGTCCGTTTTTACATGACACAAGAAGGCTCAATGCCACTCTTTTTATAAGTTCATCCGAGGAACCTTTCTCAGATCAGTGATCTGCTGCATGTTGTAAACTCCCGCATAAGATGGCTTTTCACAGTATGTTTTCTATGAAGTGCTGCAGTATTTCACAATAAAGCAAGCCTGGCTGCAATATCGCCAACTACGGAGAGCATGAATCAGCTGACAGGTTCCCTTTAACTTCACCGCCTCTGCAACAGTGCAAAAAAAATACAATATAGTAGAAGGAAAAAGTCTGGAATCAAGTTATACCAAATATGTTGACAGTAACCAACAAATAAAGTAGCACTCTGTAGTGCTATAGCATGCAAACATGAAATATATGAAATATGAATTGTATTACTGCACTAGAAAATATGAAAAATTGAGAATACTTAGCACATAAATTGGCCAATTCATGTGTACCCGGCAGCCAAAATAAGGCGATTCTCGTTGCTGGGATCTATCCTGTGGGGACTGCTCTCATGGGCTGATAGCCTTCATTTATAAGGGACAGTAGGATCCTGCTGAGGAGTGGAGTGCTCAGTTAGAGAGCCTATATACAAATATCAATTCATATTTCATATATTTCATGTTTGCATGCTATAGCGCTACAGAGTGCTACTTTGTTTGTTGGTTATACAGTGTATATGGAGTTGGCTACTCTTAGTAAGCATCTGTTTACACCTGCTTTCTGTTTGGAAGTGACAGTCAGTCTTTTGATATTTGTATACATAGGCTCTCTGACTGAGCACTCCACTCCTCAGGCTCAGGCGTTTTTAATTACAGCAAGATCCTACCTACCTATATAAATGTAGGCTTCAGCCTAAGAGAGGATTCACACAGGCAGGTTCCCAGCAACGAGAATCGCCTTATCGTGGCTGCTGTGTATACATGAATTGCCCAATGTATGCGCTAAGTATTCTCAATTTTTCTAATTTTCCGTGCAGTAATGAAATTCAAATTTCATATATTTCATGTTCTCATACTATAGCGCTACAGAGTGCAACTTTATTTGTTGGTTATATATGGACATGGCTAGTCTTAGTAAGCAACTGTTCACACCTGATTTATGTTTAGAAGTGACGGTCAGTCTTTTGATATGTGCATAGAAATGTTGACAGTGGTGTAAATTTTTTAAATCTATTTTTTAAAGGGAATCTGTTACCAGGTTATCGCTGGCCCACCTAACAGCAGCATGATGTAGAGGAAGAGACCCTGATTAAAGCGTGTATCACTTACTGGGCTGCTTGCTGCAGTTTTGATAACATTACTGTTTTATCTTCTGCAGATCTATCAATTCTCTGAATGATGAGCTCCTTATAACACCGCCCACACGACTAATTGGCTGCTTACTGTATACACTGTGCATAGGCAGAAAGCTGCCAATCAGTGGTGGGGGTGTGGTGGAACAGAGCTCATGAATATGGAGGACTACATGGCAGCAGATTTACTAGTTTTCTAGTGATAATCTGCTGATAAAATAGTAAAGTACAGCAAGCAGCTCAGTAAGTGACACATCGCTGGAATCAGGATCTCCGTCTCCAAATCATACAGTTCTCAGATTAGGTGGCAAACACATTTTAAAGGTGATGTCTCCTTACAGTCAATCCCTTCAATATTAGAAATGCTGTGGTGATTATCTTATCATGTTGTGTCTGGCACTCGACAAACCATTGATGGACCAGGGTCACTTAATATTAAGCTTGTAGTGGGAGCCCAGATCAGGATACAACCTTCCATGATATCAGTATGCCATGGGCATTTAAAAAGGAATGTCAAAACGAATAAATCCTGTTCAACTCCCAGAAAGACATATTAATATGGGCAGAGGTATTTTTATTGTTAAATCCCATAAATAAAAAGTACGGGGCAAAAACCCCCAAAACATGTAGTTTCTAGGATTTGTCTCCCGTGCCTTGCCCCAGAAGTAAACCTGCTGTCATCCATAGTAGAGGGCTGAAATAGAGCAGATAAACATATACAAGTATCCAGTTATTGTTCCGGAATTTCGGCAATGTTACAGATTAGCTCCAGGAATGTCAAAGTAAACAGAACGGGATTGTAGCCAGCAAATGCTTGTCCCATGACATCACAACGCCTCCGCGCACTGCCCCACATGGCGGATTACAAGGAAGTGGCTGAAGCTTTTCAGACATTGTTTTTTATGTTCAAAACATTTTATTCCTACAATAGAAATGGGGCTAAATACCCAGATCGTGATGTTGTATTCCTTCATTTAATTGCCAAATAATTCGCAGGTTTCTGGTTTACAGACAGATTAGGTTCTTAATAAGTTAATGTCCTTTAAACACAATTGACAACCTATGATTAAAGGGTTTTTCTAAAAAAAAGGTTATCCCCTATCCAATGACTTGCGATTAGCTGATATCTGGGAGTTCAAATGCTGGAATCCCCAGTGATCCTGAGATCAGGGCTTTGGAATGGGGTGCTGCAGCCCCATCCTGGATGGAGCAGAGGTGCGTATGCCTGTCCTCTGCTCCATTCATTGCCCATGATACTACGATTGTAGTGCTCTGCTCTTGTCACATAGACAATGAATAGAGCATGAACACATCAGCTCCATTCCTGCAGAGCCCCGCTCTTGGGGTTCCAAAGCTTCCATCTTGGAATCCCTGGGGGTCCCAGCAGTCAGACCCCCAGCAAACAGCAAGTTATCCCTATGATATGTACAGAGCCAGGTATTGGCTGATGACTGGTCCATGTAGACATACATGAATACCCTTATTTATTATGAAGATAGCTGGGCCTTACAATTTTTGTGTCTTGGTAGATTGTAAGCTCTTCTGAGAGGGGTCCTCATCTCTCCCTTATGTGTTACTCTGCAATTTTTGATATTGTTTGGACATGTCCCCTAAATTTTGCTGCAGAATATCTTTGTACTATATAAATAAAATTAGTATTATCATTCTATATTTGTCATATATAAAAATATAGATCTTCAATAACATAACAGTTACCAAACGACAAGGCCACTGCCCAAATGTACTGGCAGTGCCAAGCAAGGAGTTCAGGAATGTAATACATTGTGTAGATGATCCATGCAGCAAGATCACCGGATGTGCCTCCAGGACAGTACATCTTCCAATGCGGCACGGCCATGGGTTCACTTTATTCTTTCTTATTTTTACAAACAATGTACATGAATACAGAACATTGCATTTCCCCACAGGAATCCGGCGCTGCACTCCGTACAGACGAGAAGCTCTACATCTACCCAATTTGACCTTCCCGGAGTAAATTAATGTAATTCACAGCGGCATAACAATAGGTGTTGCTGTGGTCAGATTTGGGAATGGGTCATAATGTACTAAGCACCAGAGCTAGTGTAATTGGTTTCTTGCTGCGTGAGGCAGCTGCTTTTGCCACCTGCTAATTTTCTTATGAAGATTTAATTAAAACATTAATAGGTACATTGCATACATCATCGGACCAAGTGAAGTCCTTTCGTTTCTCTGGTTACTAGGGCAATATATTATGTATTACATATTCCCTCTTCTAGATGAGGACGCTGTCTGCTATACAGGTGCGGTGAAAGTCACCACAACAGGAATAAGTACACCAGAAAAAAATCGTCATCGTCATTAATCACCTATCCACATCATTGATCACTCTGGACCCTCATTCAAATAATCAGTGGAGGTCTCCCAAAGTATAAAATGACAAGTCTGCAGTCACTCTAAGCGACTGTAGACTTGTGAATCCTCACAGCACACGCACTGAGCGTTGCGAGGATTCTCTGATGTCAGGGAAGGGAACAGTGACCACAAGTATGTGATATGAATTCTCCCGACCAGAATCTTAGTAGACTTTTTCCAACGTGTTCAATAGTTTCCGCACTCAATCTTTGTTACTCCAGAATAATGTGTAAAACTTATAAATACTATACACATTGTAGTTTATGGCATTTAAAATGGTTATCCTGGACTATTTTATTTTTTTCTCATGAGACTAAGAACTGACAGGCAGGTAGTTGCTAACTACCTGACTGTCCTGCCTGATGCTGACTCACAGGGGTCATGGACCGCTCATGCCGGTGATTCTGCTGCTTCATTGGACCTCACATCAACAAAGAACTCTTCCTCTTCTGGGCTGCTCTGTTGAGGGGGCATGAATGCCGATGTAATGCTGATTGAAAGCTGGCTCCCTGCAGCAAGGCAGCAGGGAGCTGTCTGTCAATTGGCATGACATCAGCAGTCACGCCCCATTAACAAACCAGAGCGTAAGAGAAGCAGCTGCTCTGTTGACGTGATGTCACTGTAAGCCACAGAATTGCTGGCAGAAGCAGTTCATGATGGCTCTAAGCTGATGCTAGGCAGAACAGGGAGGTAGTTAGCAACTATCTGCTTGTAAATTCTTAGGCCCATAAGAAAAAAATAAAATAATTCAGGATAACCACTTTAAGTTGATAATGGTTAGAACCACATTCACGCATGAGTTTCCCCTCTCCTAAGTACTAACTGGATGGAAAGTGGACCCCTATTATTACCAGAGGTGCTGGTTCCACTTTATGGCCTACTGTGTTTCAGGCATTTATCAGATACTAGATGGAGGCCCGATGCTATGCAGTAATGTCATGATGGGGGCAGCCTTTACAGCAATGAAAATCTCTCCCCCCCATGTGCTCACCCACCTATCCACTCTCTCTTTCCCTTTTGTGAGGTAAAATATTGTTTAAAAAGTCAGTGAAATATTTTACCTGACAAAAAGAATCCTCTGTGATCCCCTGCTGTAATGTCAGCAGGGCCGAAGTGGCCATCTGGCAATTCTGGCAAATGCCATAAGGGCCTGTCCGGTCATGGACGGCCTTGTCTGCTACGTTGTTAATAGAATCCATGTTCTCAAGGTATCCATACTGTTATGAGTTGTGATGAAGAACAAAGTCGCTGACTCCGTCACTTACCCCAGCAGGCCACGGGTATCATTAGAAATATTGGTCTTGCATAAAATTTTCCTTTCCTCCATCCAGGGTAATATTAGTGATATATCCTATCAGGTTCATGGGGATGGGGACAACATGGGCCTGTGTAATTTCAAATGCCACACTGAATTTCAGTCCCAGTTCATACCTGAATGTCAGTATTGTCTCTTGCTTCCTCCCTTGCCAATGAAATGTGGTATTCGTGGGAAAACCCCTTTAATGTGACCGGCTTCCTCTGCCTGTAGACACGTCGCGCGTCTGCCGCCGGGATCAGCCGAATGATTCACTGCGCCTGTGCGGAATTCGTGCAGGCGCAGTAAATCAGACCACTGCCATCTTTGTTCAGACAGATAGCAGCGGTCACATTAAAACTGCGCATGCTCTCCTCCTGTACAGAGATGGCGGCGGTCAGTCAATCATTCGACTGATTCCGGCGGCGTTGTGTTTGCAACGGTGTTTTGTTGGTGGTACCGCGCCAGAGGCTGCATATGGTGAATACATTGTGTGTGTGTGTGTGTGTGGTGCCCACGGCATATACAGTGTGTGTGTGTGGTGCGTACAGCGTATACAGTGTGTGTGTGTGTGTGTGTGGTGCGTACGGCGTATACAGTGTGTGAGTGGTGCCCACGGCATATACAGTGTGTGTGTGGTGCGTACAGCGTATACAGTGTGTGTGTGTGGTGCGTACGGCGTATACAGTGTGTGTGTGTGTGGTGCGTACGGCTTATACAGTGTGTGTGTGGTGCCTACGGCATATACAGCGTGTGTGTGTGGTGCGTACAGCGTATACAGTGTGTGTGTGTGGTGCGTACGGCGTATACAGTGTGTGTGTGTGTGTGGTGCGTACGGCGTATACAGTGTATGTGTGGTGCGTACAGCGTATACAGTGTGTGTGTGTGGTGCATACGGCGTATACAGTGTGTGTGTGTGTGGTGCGTACGGCGTATACAGTGTGTGTGGTGTGACAATGTTCCGCTGGTACTGCGCAAGAGGCTAGTACCACCAGCAGTTTCCATATTGAGACACCCATCACTTGGGTGTCCCAGTATGGCGGTTGGTGAACTTCCGCTGCTTGGAATTCTGGGATCCGGACACATCTGGACGGAACAGGATGTGAAGACATTACAAGGTAAGTATATATTAAGATAACTTTATATGCTGGAAATATCTCGGATGGTAATACCCCTTGAAGATTGATTTTGGCCCATGTGAGTGATACAACATAAGAATGTGGCCCTCGGATCAGAAAAGGTTGTTTACCCTGTGTTCTAACTCTCAGAAACACGTAGAATATGTAGATGGCAAACAGACGTCTGAATGAAATTTAATGCAGGTCTGTTTTTCAATTGTGCAGAGAAAGATGCCTGTGTGGATCAATACTCCTATTACTAACAATGATAATCGCCGCCTTCTCCATAGAGACTTGGATATCGGAGACACTTGTTCGGAGAACGCAATTTCCAGTGACGCAAGAGGAAGAATTTTCATCTGATTATTTGTACAACACATATACATGAATATTAATATATTACTAAGAGATCTATTGATTTGTACTACTTTACTTTGTGTTATACAGAAAATCATCTTGTTGTGTTTCATTGATACAAAATTCAGACTGTTCTACTATGGTGGGAACAGATAAGGACGTTTTTATAACTAAAGTTCTAAATTTATAGCAACAGTAAAAATGAGATCTGTTGTGAACTAATGTAATGTGCTGAGAGGTCCGCATGCAAATTAGCCTGCCGTTGTATTGGGGAGCCTCAATACAGTCTATTTTCTTCATTTCTCAGAACTGTCATAAGAGATTATTACTGCAAAAACGGTATCATTTAGAATTTTGCACCAGTACCTCTACTGTTATACCACTAGTAAAATCATCCTAACAAGTTTAATTTAAAAAAAAAATCATTTGATATAATGTATGTATATCGTTTATTGCTATGCATTTAGTTTTGCTGCAATTCTGCCAATAGTGCCCTAAACTGTTTTGTCATTTATCAGTTGTAAAGTTGAAAATTACGGTACTTATTATTTAAATCAGGTTTTTGTGTTACATGCATTTTTTTAAAATCATGATCAATTAAGAAACGCAAAATAAAATTTGTAATTTGCAATTTTCACACCGGCCACTTGGGCTCTTTTAAACTAATACTTCCAGTCCTGTTAGGAGGAGTTTGGTTCCTATAAGCAGGATTACAATGATAAATAACCCCTGTGTTCACAGCTGATAACAAAGGATTAAATAATTCACAGTAGGTAATATCACAACTCACCCTTATCTCCCTCCCTTCACAATGACATTTTCACAGTCATTAGACATTTCAGTGCACATTAGGGTCAAGGTCTGTTTATTGTGTACATGTGTTGTTTCCTGAAACAGAAAGTTAGACTTTAAGCCCCAGTGGTCAGTGTGAAAATGACAAGATCTCTATTTTTAAAAATGCTTTAATACAGATTGTGATTCATAAAAAAGAATATTTCCAAAAATGTTCTAAAAAATAAATTTAACACTAAAACCTGATTTAAACATTAGGTCATCTTCTGATGATAGGTTCCCTTCAAGAAATAAATCGTGCATTAAACTTTCTGGATACATTATTGATACATGTACTAAACACCTTATTATTTTATTTATTATTAGACCTCTTTTCAGTTTTCACACGTGTTAGTACCAAATCCATCAGAGATCTTGTGAAATTGGAAGCTTTGACACCAGTTTGAACAGTGAAATTAGCAATTATTTTGCTATCTACGAATTTTACATAAAAGATTCCTATGCTAGTTTCCATGATTACAATATTCAGGAGTAATTCTGGCCAGTCCAGTTGCCCATTACTAAATTATCTGCAGCCATTTTGAGAGCTCCAATAAAATTGTGCAATAAACAGCATAGCAAAAATGAAAAATTCCGGTGACCACTTCCAACATTTCTACTCTATAATAATGTTATAGTACCAAAATAATATTACCGGTATCTACACGTGTTTTCAAAAAGCAAGTACAGGGAGAGCTTGCACACAAACAAACTGAGCTCAGCCTCAGTATTTCAAGGGTTAAATATACAAGCCGTGAAGAATGATTTTGCCGGCAGCCATTTTCGCTAAATGAGATGCGCTACCTGCTAGGATTTTTAAATGGACAAAAATAGCCGATGTTGCCCCAGGGAACGGCAATGGTTTCCTTCTTAATATTATAATCACTATCTTGTGATTTGATTATGAAATTGGAGTGCGTAGGATTATTGTGTAGATGATATGTTTTTACAAGAGGCATCAGGATTTATTCTAGCTTAGCTGACCAACCATAAATTTCAGCCTTTTAATTGCACAGTATAAGGAAGGATATGCTTTCATAAGCAAATCTGACTTTCAAATGATATGAAGAATGAGCGGACTTTACAGGGATTTACAAACCAGAAATCTCCAGAAAGAAGAGAGCATACTAATGTGCCGATACTGGCAGCCATTTACCATCGCTTTGGTTCATAGACAAGCGATGATGATTGACAACAGGAAGCAACATTTTTACCAAGCTTTTCATGTTCTCCATAGTCCGTCATCGCAGTGCAGCTGTATTATAACATCGGGGCACGATGAATATTCCTTATTTATCTAGATGACAAATTAGGATCAACTCCTAAGACAATTATAGTTATAGCAGGTAATATGGATATGTAATTATAAAAAAAAAGAAACATCCTGCCCCAAATAATGACCATCAGAGAACTGTTTGCATGAACAGACAGAATTTTTCATTTTATTTAATTTCTTTCCTAAGTAATGTAAGCATAAGAAGCTTCATGAAAGGCTGACTTATTATGGGACATGGAGGACTTAGAGTAAATATTCGATAATTAATTTTTTTTATTCATGCATAGAAATCTCTTCAGAGAGGACGAGGACTTAAACTCTAGCGCCACCTATTGGATGTAGCAATCCTAAGGACTCATGCAGACATCCATGGATCTTGGTCCGAGCATGGACTGCAAAGCATGAACACATTCTGAACCCGACAGCATCATAAATGCCTATGAGTATGTTGGTTTGGGGTCAGGAGACTCACAGACAGACCGTGTATTGCGGTCCATGCTCAGACCAAGATCCACGGACATCTGCATGATGAGTCATAAAAGTCAATCTTGACACTTTGACGAGCCCTGCCACATAACTAAGGATAAGTCAAAGTAGGGACTCAAATGAACGGTCTGGTCTTGTTTGGCTTTTTATCCTAAGTCATTTGGCAAGGCTCGTTAAAGGGTTGATATTGACTTTTAGGATACTTACGATAGGTGGCGCTAGAGTGCAGTCCTCTACCGCTGTGAAGAGGCAATTTGTATATTTAAATTCCCAGAGCATTGTATGGCCTATAAGTCTCCTTACGCTGACTTGTCTCTCTCTACAAGGAGAATTGTTCCCCCTTAAGTTTTATTGGTAGAATCTAACTATTTCACTATTTCCTTATGCATTTTCAAGTTAATCTTATTTTTGGAGATATTTGCAGAAATCAATACACCTGAAAAATATTTTAGTTATATAACCTATCAACAGAACACAGTCGGGTGATTTTATTGTTTTAATTGGTTATACCAAACACGTTAGGATCTGTATGCACTGAATTACGTGTGCAGTCTTTTAGGGTATGTGCACACGTTGCGGTTTTTGATGCGCTTCCGCATCTTTTTTAGGGCTCGTTCAGACAAGCATGTTATTTTGTGTGCTGATTGTTTAAAATGAGATAGTACATGGACAGCACACTGATCAATGTTATTGAATAGGGCTGTTCAGATGAACCGAGTATAAAAAACGAGACTCACCTATACAAGCTTAAAATCGGATCCCATATAGACCATCTGTGTAGCATCTGTATTGGTTCTCATACATTTCATTAACTGCTGATTTATAAAAATGGATGCAACATGGATGTCATATAGATGTAAAAAATGGACACAGTGATGGAATACATATGACAAAATGGATGAAAATCATCAGATTTTACTTGATGAAAATGTTTCATACCCTCATCTGAACATGTCCTAAGGCTAAGGTTGGCCATGTGCTGTCAGGTTATCTAACATATAGGGAACAAAAGTCAAATACAAAATAGATCAATGGCCGCACTCATCTGTGCTAAAAATAAGGAAATGTGAAATATGTGGAATGTGAATAGCATAATGGCTTATGAACTTTATGAAAAAACACATGAGATTTTTAGCACAAGATTTGCAAACGTTGTGAGCCCATTCACCAAAACGTCAAGGTAATCTCAGATCGAATGGGTAACTACACTGACTGCCTGGTGTGAACACTTACCTATGGTATCTGAGCTGACTGCCTAATGTGAACACTTACCTATGGCTAATAACAGGATAAAGCCTACTTATATAGGAGGCTCAGAACCAACTGTGTTGAGATGTAATTAAAATCACAGCATGGAGAAGGGCCATTGATCTATTTTGTATTTGACTTTTTTTGGCTATGCACTAGTATAAATTATATATATATATTGTTCGGTCAGTTGATCTATTTTACTATATACTATTTTCTGACTTGAACGCCCTGCCCTTCTCCATGCTGTGATTTTAATTACATCTCAACACAGTTGGTTCTGAGCCTCCTATATAAGTAGGCTTTATCCTGTTATTAGCCATAGGTAAGTGTTCACATTAGGCAGTCAGCTCAGATACCATAGGTAAGTGTTCACACCAGGCAGTCAGTGTAGTTACCCATTCGATCTGAGATTACCTTGACGTTTTGGTGAATGGGCTCACAACGTTTGCAAATCTTGTGCTAAAAATCTCATGTGTTTTTTCATAAAGTTCATAAGCCATTATGCTATTCACATTCCACATATTTCACATTTCCTTATTTTTAGCACAGATGAGTGCGGCCATTGATCTATTTTGTATTTGACTTTTTTTGGCTATGCACTAGTATAAATTATATATATATATATTGTTCGGTCAGTTGATCTTTTTTATAATATAGGGAACAAAAACATAAAAAATATACTTTATTAATAATAATTTAAAAAGTAAGCAAATAAGCAGTAAACCTCAATTAAAGATGTAAAGTAGCTGGAACAGTCAAAGTGCAGTTGTCACAGTTAACAATCGCTAGCCAAACCAGCATCCAAGCACAGGATACAGAAAGTATGAGGGGGTAGGGTTTAATAGAGAAAAGAGGTCAGAATAAATGGATAGCGTGCCTATAAACTTGCCCTAAAAAATAACCCCTACAAATTACCCCACCTGACCGTGGAGGTGGGCACCCTAAGACAGACACGCAAAAAGGTGCCCCGGCTCACCGTCACCTCAACCTGGGGACCCCTTTGGAACCCTAATACACATCAACATCTGTATATGCAAAGTCTCCCATACTGTAAGAGAGATAGGCAAATCCACTGTAGAACATATAATAAGTGACAATCCTTTATAATTCAATCCAAAGGTACACGGGGTACTAATACATATTCAAATGATTCCTAAATGCCAGACATATAACTGTAATAAATATAATACCATGGCTACTCAGTGGTAGCTTGTTGACCCAACATAAAATGCATAAGTAGTCATTAAAAAATGACCATTGTATTTAAGAATAATAAGACATAAGGGTGTCACTAAAACTACAGAGAGATCCCATATAGCTACCAATCCATCGCAACCTCGACACGTTTCCCCATCATGGAGAGTATAGAAGGTAGTAATTCATAAAGGAATGAGGTGATGACGCAGGACGCTGACACCATGCGTCATTACCGAACATATGACCAGCACGTTGGTTTCACAACACAAGAAAAGGAAGAATATTTAAAGTGTTTTTTTTTTTACCGATTTCTCAGCTTGCTTAAAAAAACTCACGAAGCTCTGTGTGCACTAAGCCTCCTGTACATGGTCCTGGTATGTGTATGAGATCTTAACTAGGTTGTCCATTACTTTTTGCTTGATGACCTATCCTTAGGATAGGTCATCAATATCTTATTGTCCGGGACCCGACACCCAGCACCCCCATTGATCAGGAACCATCGTTGGCGGCCATCGTCGACAACCGGAAGTACTCACTAGCAGAGCTGCTCCATCTTCTGGTAGCCGCCGAGGCTTGGTACTACACATCCGCCTCCTAAGCAATAGGAGGCACCTGCGCAGTACCCTTTGGTAGCCGCTATCAGTGGACCTCCGCCACTGATAGCAGCTGATGGGCGGGGGCCTCTGACCGATCAGACATTGATGACCTATTCTTGGGATAGGTCTTCAATCAAAAACTAGTGGACTACCTCTTTAATTTGTGTCACAAGGAATTTGGTAGTACGTATATTTGTTCCGATTCCTTTTATCATACACTAGCATTTTATATGCAAATGATTCCCTTTAAATATTGTGGGATTGTTTTTATTTCTGTGTCAATGTTTATATTATTGCTGAGATGTAATATGGCTTGTTGTTGCTGCATGACACCGATAATTAGGACTTGACTGTATATAGTCATGTCTGTGTCACTGTGTATCACCCACTTTCACCTACATATTTTAGAGCTGTTCATTTGGAGGTGGCTTTATAGACAGAGATATATATCACCCAAACCACATTTTCAGCTCAGCAGTCTTGGACAGATTTCTCTCCTAGAGTATTAGGAACAGCAGTGGGATTATACCAACCTTAATTATTTGCTCCCATCTGTTCATTAAAACAGCCTACATCCTGTCTTGAAGCAAACTTTATTTCTACTAATATAAATGTACAAGGTCTGACTCTAGAGAACAGTACTAGATTATTGAGAACGGCAGCACATTGCATGGTCTTTAAGAGTACCTGTCATTAATGATGGCATGTGGGCACTAGATGATTGGCTCAGCTCCAAAGTGATAACTGGAATCCAGGATATTCTTGTTATTAAAATAATTTGAAAGATTTCACACATAAGGTACTATAAATGTATATATGTGTTATTTAAAACTATATAAATACATAAATATTCAGTATTGTGCAAAAGTGTTAGGCAGTTGTGAAAAAACTGCCGAAAAGTAAAAATTTATTTAAATATAGAAGTGTTAATAAAAATCTAAATCAAATCCATATTTGGTGTGATCAACCTATGAGGTGCATTCAACAAAGCTTTTAAGCCAAGATTTATGCACGGCAGTTTAAAGCAGCTCTGCCGAAATGGATGAACGTAAGAGGAGGCCACCCCTGCCCATCCAATTCATTAAAATTACTGGTGCTTTGTATGCCAGAAATGCTAATCTAGTCTGCGACTGGAGTAGCATATACATACACGATGCATCAGCACACTGAAACTAATACTTGAACTCCAATATTGCTGCAAATGTTAAAAATATAAAAGGCACTTAGCGTTTTTTGATCAAAAAGTGCAAAAGCCATCTCAACCATGTCAAGGTGACCTTTTAATATGGTTGGTTCCTAGCCACTATATGTCTTAATTCTCTATGTGCCAAAACTGTCTCATGTGAATGGAGAGTGAAAAGAAAATCAGGCATAGCTTGCAATTAAAAGCTTATGTGGGAATGGTGAGTGGATAAGGGTGCTGAGCACTGGAGGGGGTCACACTGCCCCAATATGTACTGCACAAAAAAATAAAAAATGTATTAAACTAATGCACACGTGCTCAGCACCCTTATTCACCTATCTTTTCCACGTAAGGTTTTAATTGCGAACTATGCCTGATTTCCTTTTCACTCCCCATTCACATGAGGCTGTTTTGGCACATAGAAAGGAAAGACATTTAGTGGCTAGAGACCATCCATATTAAAAGGTCACCTTGACGTGATTGGATGGCTTTTGCACTCTTTGATCAAAGAACGCTAACTCAGTGCCTTTTATGTTTTTAACGTTTGCAATAATATTGGAGAACGCGTATTAATTATTTACAGTGTGCTGACGCATCATGTACTGTATGTATATGTTACTATATTTTCTTTTTGTGGAGTAGCATTTCTGACAAGGTGCATAGAGGTGCACACAACTCAAGAGATGCACCCAATTTATTAAGTGGTGTGCATCTCTTAATGAATATGCCACATTGTATTCCAGCAACACCCTAAATTAAAACTGGCAGGCATGTGCTATGCCACTGCTAATGAGTTGGTCCCTTTGTCTTCAAAAGAGCATAAAAGCTTCAATTCTTCTAGGTATACATATACACAGTTTTTGAAGGAACACAGGAGGGAGATTGTTCCAAACACCTTGGAGAACTAACCACTTACCTTCTGTGGATGTAGTCTTGTGCAAATCCTTCTGCCTCTTGATGTAATCCCATGTAATCCCAGACATGATGTTGAGATCAGGGCTCTGTGTGGACCATATCAACACTTCCAGGACTCCTTGTTCTTCTTTACACTGAAGATATTTCTTAATGACACTGTATGTTGGGGGTTGCATGGATGTAGAGGATAGTGAAGGAAACTTAGTGTAGCAGATTAATGTCTTCATGCTTACTTCTCTTCAAAATTGGAAGATGTCCAGCAGTATCATCAGCTAAGAACTGATACCAATCAGTGGGACCAAGATATACCCATCTACTTGTTCATAGAAGTCTGGTCAGAAGTGATCTTCATTGAAAAATTGTGGCCAAAAAAACAGCTTCGACATGGAAACAAGGCCAAGTGACTCAACTATATACCAAAACAGGAACTGGGATGCAGGACAATATCAGCAGGTGGTCTGGACTTATAAGTCACAATTTGAAATATATGGCTGTAACAGAAGGCAGTTTGTTCAGTGAAGGGATAGATAGTGGTACATTAATGAGTTATAATGATAATAATAGTTAGGCAACTGTGATGCATGGTAGGGTTTCCTTGCAAGTTTGGGGCTGCATCTCAACAAATGGAAATGGGAATATGGTCAGAATAACTGGCATCTTCAACGCTGGTTAATACCGGCAGATACTTATCCATCATGCAATACCATCAGAGAGGCGTCTGATTAGCTAAAAATCAGTGATGAGCGAATATACTTGTTACTCGAGATTTCCCGAGCACGCTCGGGTGACCCCTGAGTATTTTTTACTCACCTGAGCTGAATGATTTACATCTCGCCTGCTTGATTACATGTGGGGATTCCCTAGCAACCAGGCCACCCCCACATGTACTTATGCTGGCTAACAGATGTAAATCATTCAGCTGCAGCGATGAAAACTAAATCTCCGAGCACTAAAAAATACTCGGAGGTCACCCGAGTGTGCTCGAGAAATCTCGAGTATATTCGCTCATCATTACTAAAAATGTATTTTGCAGCAGGACAACAACCCAAACATAAGCCAATGTCATCAACATAGTTGTCCAGGTTTTTCACGAAAGTCTGAACTCACTCTATGTGACTGCAGACTTATGAATCCTCACAACGCTCACATCACACGCTGTGAAGATTCTCCAGTGCTGGCAGCGAGACCAATCGGTCTTGTTACTAGAAGTAAACGATATGCAAATTTCTGGCCACATTCCGACTAGATGTGTGTGGCCTCAATTAATACTAATGAATTGTGTGAGGCCACACACGTCCAGTTGGAAAGCGGGTGCTGTGTGCCCTGTTAGGATTCACAAGTCTGTAGCCACATAGAGTAGCTGCAGACTTTTGTGATAAACCTGGACAATCCCTTTAAGAATTAATTTCAGCATAAAGAAGAACAAGGAGTCTTGGAAGTGATGATGATAATATCCCCTCAAAGCCCTGATCTCAATATCAGTGAATTTGAACAAGCCTACATCCACTGTGATTTGTAGAGATGATCGAAATTGCCACCTTATGAATTGTCAAATCAAGCACATTTTACAGGAAAATTCAATATTCATTGATGTGAATTGAATGTTCCATAAATTCAATATTCATTGATGTGAATTGAATGTTCCGTATTATTCTCTGGGGTCTCTCCAGAACTCAGTTTATAATAAGCATAGAAAAAAAAAGAATACTCACTTCTCTGTCCACCTGTCTCACCACCCCGTAGCCTGTCCGGTCATTCGTGCCCCTTCTTTTCACTTTCCCCCTTCGTGCTCATCCTTTTTGTCCTGCTTTACTTTATGCCAGATCGTCTGTCACCGAGGAGGCCTCTAACTTCACTTTACATTGTGCTTAATTTAAGGCCTAGTCTGCACTTCTAGGGATACATGACATCAGGAGCCACCTTGGTGCTGGAGGACTCGGCAGAGAATAAAGCAGGCCGAAGATTATCCATGTGCCGGGGGAAAGTGAAAGAAAGAGGTCTATAGGACTGGACTGCGGCACTAGTTAGCAGTATTATTATTTATCTATTTTTAATGTTTTGCCAGCCTTACAAAGTTCAACAAAACGGTAGCAGCAGCCGGGCTCCTTGCTGCTGAATTCAAAAGGAGCAAACTGCAAAAAGTCCATATTCTGGAGGAACAAAATAAAGCAGAATTCAATTTCACTTACAGTAAATAAATTCACTCTTCTCTAGTGGTTAGTTTTCCAAGATGTTTGGAACATCCTCTGCCAAGTTCCTTCAAAAACTGTATACAAGTGTAACCAAAATAATTGATGTTTTGAAGGCACATGATGGTCACACCAAATATTAATTTTACTTAGATTTCTCTTTCCTTCATTCACTTTGCGTTATGTTAATTGATAAAAAGAAACCATTAACACTTCGATTTTTTAAAGCGTATCTGTATGTACACATATAACGTATGTTTCTATAGATCACTTCTTCTGAATGCACCCAAAATTATAATACAACTTTTTTATTTATCAAATTTGATATTACTTGTCTTAGCCTTCAGTAACGTGTTCTTTTCCATGTAGTAGTGAATATGTACATAGTAACTGCAGAGAACATTGTATGAAATACGTTTATATTTGCTGCCATTGCAATGGAATTTTGACATCACTTTAATGGTTAAACAACCGTGGATTAAATGATTTGGGGAATAACTGATTTGCAGTGTCATGGGGTCCTTCTCCGATACCACACAATCAACAGAGCGAGGGAAGTGTGAACAATCCCAAGACCTTTATTATAGGCAAAACTAAAAGTTCCATAAACAATCCACCACACTGAGGATACAATAGTCCAGAACATGAATGCAGTTTAGTAACAGGATAAAATGTCCAAGGAGATGAAAGTCCAATAATCCAGCAGACAGAGGATAAAAAATCCATATGCTTCCCTTTCTCTCTGACGTGCTGTGATCACACCATCCCTACCACACAGGAACTGACTTCCAGCTCCTGTCCTCCCCAGCCCCCTCCTTATGTCCCGGGTCAGACAGGTTGGGGTGGTTTTCAGGCCTCCCAGACCTGACAAAGGTGCCTCGGGGATTAAGGCACTACAGGGGGTTCATCAAGAGGCATAGATACAGTCAGGCTGCAGACAGTAAGTGAGCTAATCCAATTATCAGCCTTTTGGAAGGTAATTGAGACTCGAGACAATATGGGGAATACACAGAATGATACAGGGCAACAAGAGATCACTACGAAAATCAGTAAAGTATAAATATACACAAAATGATACCCACATAACATATCACACCATCACATGCAGAATAAGGCTACTTTCACATAGCGTCGTTTGGCCTCCGTCGCAATGCGTCGTTTTGGAGAAAAAACGCATCCTGCAAAAGTGCTTGCAGGATGCGTTTTTTCTCCATTGACTTGCATTAGCGACGCATTGCGACGGATTGCCACACGTCGCATCCGTCGTGCGACGGATGCGTCGTGTTTTGGCGGACTGTCGGCACAAAAAAACGCTACATGTAACGTTTTTTTGTGCGTCGTGTCCGCCATTTCCGACCGCGCATGTGCGGCCGGAACTCCGCCCCCTCCTCCCCGGACCTTACAATGGGGCAGCGGATGCGTTGAAAAACTTCATCCGCTGCCCATGTTGTGCGGCCCTTTCAACGCTAGCGTCGTTGCATCAGCACGTCGCATTGCGACGTGCAGTGCACGACGCTAGTGTGAAAGTAGCCTAAGACATTTTTTGCCATTACAGTCAATTAAACATGCCATACTTGTTCTATTAAATAGGCCAAAGTATAATCAATCTTTCTAAGAATATTCCGAAAATATTTCCTTTAACATCAAGCAACTTTCCACACAATGATCATGTGTTATGGTTTGGTTAAAAAAAATAATTTTAATGATTTTTTAGCTGAAATCATTTAATGTGTGTGGCCAACTTATAGGTGCTCATACACACTGGATAGCTATCAGCTAAACCAACATCTACGGTATTTATTCTGGCTGTTCCCTACACATGAACACTTGGTTTTTCATTGGAAATGAAAGGATCTGGCATTTTAATTCCAGCTGCCTGATCCTTGTGTCTAGCATCATCTATTAAGGTGGAGTTGTGAGTCCCACTAAACATTAGAAGGTTAGCTGATCCTTCTCGCAAGGTTCCACCAACTGTAATCTACCATGAATGGCGACATTAAGATACTGTTTAAAACTTTCACATATATTCAAAACTCTACATACTAAGGGGGCTTCCGTATGGGTAAGGATGGTCAAAGATGAGTCTGGCTCTAACCACAGTCTTCACAGGTGAAATGAATTCTAAAAGGGGGCCTCAAGATACACTGGTGTCTGGATATGAGCCATTTAGATTTCTGCAATGAAGCTCTTTTAGTTTATGCCATTATGTATAATATATTGATTATATACCATCATTACCTTACCAGCATTAGACATTCAAAACAGCAATTTTCTGGGAAATCATTGGCACGAGGGAATAGTAAAACTACACCTAACAGGCATGCAGGCTTCCAAGTGCCCAGAAGGAATGTCCCCAATAAGTGTTTGTGTGAAATACTAATTAATATGCTTCAGGAGTTTCAAAGTGATCATAAACGCTTCAAGTATCAAAAGTTACTGAGAAAACCATTGGATATAATCTTCCCTGTGTGATATATGAACATCTGGGATTACATTCGGAAAGTTATATAGTAATTTAGGCTTTGTCCAGCAGAGAAACATAATTGGGATGTTCATTTCTAGTGAGGTATCCAGTCTCACATAAAGCAGTCTATTAGCTAATGTCGAGCATAATTAGCAATTACATTGAGTAAACTACGCCTTGTACAAAGGAGTGTGATTGCTTTATGACTGCTACATTGTTTCTAAGGAATAATGGGAACCAACCAACAGTATCGGGTGGATAAATGCAGAAAACATCTGAGAATATTGCAATATTTGTTGGGCTTAAATACAATGGTATCATTCACTCTATTCACTATTAAAAATAACAGGCAGATAAGGACAAGAGATAAAGGCAGGGACACTAATTCTGTCCTTCAGGGCGCAGTCAGATGTCCGTATAACACAGGCGGCGATGGCATTGCAGCGCATGGACTGACCGCCGGCTCTCCTCACCCAAGCGTGACAGCTCAGGTAAGGAGAGAAACAGGAGCGAAGTAAACGCCAAAGCACTCACCAATCTTGCAGTTCAACGAATCTTTATTGCTTCATACAAACAAATCTTCACGGCACGGGGGAAGGAGTGAAGATTTGTTTGTATGAAGCAATAAAGATTCGTTGAACTGCAAGATTGGTGAGTGCTTTGGTGTTTACTTCGCTCCTGTTTCAGTCATGGATCTTAATTTTCCACGCTAGCACCTCCGGTCTTTGCCGCATGTTCTGGGGCCTCTTGAACACTCCACACCGCTGTATCTCCGTGTCCAGTGGGGCTGTGCTGCTCTAGTTCTCTCCTTATTTATTCCATCAGGTAAGGAGAGCCTCCGGCCAGTCCGAGCATTGCGATGCCATCGCCGCCTGTGTTATACGACTGTCTGACTGCACCCATGCCCTCCACCTGTTCACCCTAATATAAAAACAGAGCACTTGCCCAGAAGATCCTCTCTGTCTATTTACCTATCCTTATTACATTCTAGGTTACACAACTTGATTCACTGTGGTTGATTAGGTTACTGATCACACCTATGTAATAAAATATAAACTATACATATTTGGTATCACTGTGTCTATTAGAACCGCTCATTCCGACAGCATCACTGCTTCTCTAAAGCCAAGTGTACGCTTCCCGGCTTCAGAGGCGCACTGCGTATGACCGGAAGCTATCTTCTGAACTTTCGGTCATGCACAATGCTCGCCTCTGAAGCTGGGTGTAAGCTACAAAGATATCGCTTGTGAAAATTATGTTATCATGCCCACAGGGGTATGATAACATGGAAAGAGGGCTGACTAGTCTGGGGCAACTAACACCCCATCGACTAGTCAAAGCCCTCATTAGTTTAGGAAATGGGAACAATATAACTGCGTTTTTTAAACCTCATTTATGCAGAAAAATGTTACACAGGGCTGGTTAGGCAGGGAATTTACTCATAAATAAGTGAATGCTGCTGGATTGGAGGGCATGGGACCTGAGAGGTTCTCGTTAATATTGCAAAGTAGGAGGAACCTTGTCATTTATTAATTACTTTAGCCATCTGTGAAAAACACAGATGACACTGATGGTAAAAACGGACACATGGATGGTAAAAACGGACACACGGATGACACTGATGGTAAAAAGAGACACACAGATGGTAAAAACGCACTCACCGATAACAGACTGATGGTAAAGTGGACACATGGATGACACTGATGGTAAAAACGGACACACGGATGACACACTGATGGTATTTTTCCGAGGCAAAGCTGCTTCAGGATAGTGCCTGTAGCCATTTTCATGAAGTGGCGTTGCAGGCGGTTTCGCTGTTGTTTTTGCGGTGGCTCCACTTTTGCGGTGGCTTTACACTATATTGTAAAGCATAGGAAGCTGCCCGAAGAATGAGCACATCACTTCTTTTACCTGCTACAGAGTTTCTGAACCCTGAAAAGATGTGACATTAGAGGGACCGAGTAAACAGCAATGTGGTTTTGACATTTCTGAGCATTATGTTCAATTTCTGGGCGCTTTTACGGTGCTTTTTGCAAAAAGATACCATTTGCCCATAGCCTATGTCTGTACAGCGCTGTGATGGTGCTATATAAGCGAGTAAATAAATAAAGTCACTATATCTCTTTGTAAATGCTTTGAGGGGTACAGCTTCCATAAATGGAGTCACTTTTGGGGGTTTCCTCTGTACTAATATCTCAGGTGCTCTTCAAAATACAGGAAACCATTCCAGCAAAATTTGAGCTCCAAAAAGAGTTCCTTCCCTTCTGAGCCATGCTGTGCGCCCAAACGCAGTATACCACTATATGTAGGGTATTTCCATACTTGGAAGAAATTGTGTAATTGCATTTTTTTTCTCTTTTTACTTCTTTTGAAATTAAAAATTTGAGTCTAAAACTATATGTTAATGGAAAAAAATGGAATCTCTTATTTATTTATTCCACTTTGTGTTACATCAGAACGGTTAACAACCGCACTATAACCATTTTCAATACTAGAAGTTCTGTTGGGTTTTTTTTAACCTTGTTATTATTTTGTAATTTATGTTTTATTTGTGCAAATTTATGTCAAATGTGCAAAAATTGTCCTGGGGCAAAATATTGAGAAAGCCATGGTAGCAAAAGGTTTAAAACCTTCACTACTGTTCAAGACCCTGTGCGTAAGAAAATTAGATTTATTGGTATGTGCTATTAAAATGATGTAAGGTCATCAATGATCGCTCTCTGCGGGAATCTGGCTTGAAAGATGCGTTTTAGAATTGCTAAACATATGTGCAGTATTGTCACAGTGTATAATTGCTGGAACGTCTAGAACCAGATGGCTTCAGGTTATTAAGGGCAAAATCATTAAGTCCAGCTTTAAATGAACTCATTCAGATGCAACTCAAAAGAAGCTAAGCCGGTGTCATTGTGCTGGATCAGCGCATTTCTTTAGCAACTATTGCAGCATAAATCACCGCCAAGATAAACTAACATTATAGTAGCCATGAAGCTCTAAGCTTACTCTGTCTCAGACGCCAGCTGCCTCCACAATCTTATCAACTTGCATTCTAGGTATTCTATATGTCTGCATTTGTGTCCGAGTACAATAAGTACCCAGGTGCATCATATAGATTATTATAGCAATCTGCCATTGTGTTTTATAAATAGACAGCTATACTGTATCTTGAGAAAATCAATACTGAAGTCTATGCCTGTCCATGCAGCATTCTGGTCCGTGGCTATGGAAACAATACTTGGACATTTTCATGAAGATCAGACACCATGTAAAGTCACACCATACATTATGCATGAAATAAAGCACTGTAAACACACACATTGTAGTGTAAGTCTAATGGGAACCTGTCAGCATGTTTTTGCAACCAAATTTGTATGGCCTGAGATTCTGATTCCAGCCATGTATCACTTACCGGGCTGCTTGCTGCCGTTTTGATATAATCCCTGCTTTCTCTGCTGAAGATCTAGCAGTTCTCTAAATGCTGAGCTCTATAACCCCCCTACCCACACCACTGATTGGCCACTTGCTGGGTACACTGCGCATAAGCAGAAAGTTACCAATCAGTGATGGGGTGTGGTTGGACTCTATAGTAGCAGGTTTACTAGCCCTCTAGTGATAATCTACTGCTGTGATTTTATCAAAACCTCAGTGAGAACCCTAGTAGGTGACACATGACAACGGGTATCCGTGACTCCTGTGAGCTTCTAGAATTAAAAACCTTTACCTTACCTCATAATCCCCCTGACAAAACAGCCGCCACCCCCTTTGTCTAAGAAGAAACAAAAACGCCATTAAAACACAGACAATTGGGTTGGATTAATTGGCCACAGCAGCCGTTTATTAACATTTAAACATACAAAATCATGAAACAATAAACCCCGGAAGTGGGTGACCCTCGAAGCCCGAAACATATGTCCACCATTTTTCCGCCAAACTATTTTGGCCTTATATCCGCCTTACCCCCAGCCGCTGTGCACCAGCTCAGGGGCAAACTCCGCCTGCCAGGCCAAACCCGTACACCTGTTTTTGTTCCCCTACTAATCCCTTCCTGGGATTATCTGTCCCCCTTTAACCAATTTAAAATTACCCTGGGGAGTCCAGGACCTATTGAGATCCCCCCCCCATCCATCCGCCATTTTCCACTTCCACCAACTTCGAGGATCACCACCCCACGCCACAAACATAAATGCCATAAAACCTTAGGAATTTATGTCCCGCCACACCTTCAAAGCTGTTTCGATGCCCTCCTGGATCGCCAAACACCACATATCGGTACCAACCGCGTTCAGATGCACCCCATCCAATCTCCAATAACCTCCCGTACCAGACTCCAAGTTGACGTGCCGCACCACTACTGCTCCGTTCCTTGCCATGAAACGCGAAACAGCTTTGTTCACCTTAATCCGTGCTTTGTTTATCCCCTCCAATGACCTAGCACCCCGCCAAACCTTCCTCGGGACGATGTCGGACCACACTACCAAAACCTTAGGAAACATTGCCCACAACCTTAACATATCGAACTTAATGTCCTTTATAAGTTCTCTACATGGCCTCTTCCCCAAGTCATTTCCTCCCAAATGAATAACCAAAATTTGCGGGAGCTGATCCCAGCGCACAAAACGGTGAAACTCAGGTAAAAATTGGCTCCACGTCATTCCCCTTTTTCCAATCCATCGTAAGGTTGCCACGTCACGTGAAAAACCCAACTGCCGACCATCAGGACGAACCGCTGCCCTCTCTGCCGCCCAGAACACGAATGAATGTCCCATAATCCACACTAGCCTTGTGCCGTGGTCTGTAAGAGAATAAAGAAGAACATCTATCAAACTCAATACAAAAGACCCCCAAACATTGGAACCATGCGATTATAACAAACCTGGGCGAACATAAGACCGGAATCTCACCGATTCCCACTGCCCGATTCGTTTAACCACCTCATCCCCTAAACCTCTCCTAGCCGCCTCCGTCGCAGCCCCAATATGAAATGAATGCCCGCTGTACTTCGCCGGTGAAATTCCCCCCAATTCCAAACACTTCCGAAATATTGAAACAAACTGGAAACGAGATAAAAACGAACCATCCGCATGAACCAACAATGGGTCGGATAGAACCCCTTCTCTTCTCTCTCAGTAAGTTACTCACACAGATTACCGGGCACAACGGACAACTCGGAACTTCAAATAACACTATTTTACAACCTTTACCGGTAACGTCCGTCTTTGATGACCGAATAAACACCACCACCCTATCGGACGTAACATCCACGTCTTCTCTCCTCAAACCCCCTCCCTTGTATCTGGAAGGGCTAACTAACTCCCCCAAACGGAATGCTCCGAAAAAGGCTAACGAAAAAGCCGCATGGAACAACGTTACTTCCCATTCTGAGAAACAAACAGAACTCAGGTGTCCACCAATTACTAACAACACTTCGAAGGAAACCGGACGTCTGTCGTCCAACGACTTCTGCCCTTTTTTCCAACCTTTCACTAACTGCGCAACCAAAAAGGATTTCGTCTCATCCCGTAAACCTCTGGCCTTGAAGCCAAACGCTAGACCAGCTAGGAACTTACTCATCTTGGACACCGACCAACCCGACTCCCATAAATGTCCTACCAACAACAACAGCTTATACTCATCATCCATACCAGCCCCATATGACCCCTTCCAATTCTCCCATGTGCTCCAAGCTTGATTATACTGCAACCAAGACCTATCCGAAAGTGATCTAGCAAACAACTCCCCTACAGCCCGAAGGGCAGGTTCCACAGTTCCGCTGGACAATCCTGGCCTGCCGAATCCAAGCAAGGTCCCAGCCCTTGAGACTGATGCCGCTGTGGATGGAAAAAGACATTATCAGCGTTAGTAGGCATAGTTGTCTTGCCATCTGCTACTATCCACAAATTAAACTTGAGGCCCAGGAACACCAGATGCTGCAGTACCCTGACCACTTCCGTAGATGCTGCAGATAGCGTATTGATGGCATCCACAACGCCCAAGTGTTCGCAGGAAAAGCGGATTTTTTTGTTCATCACCATACCACCCCAAACTGACAATGCCACTACACGAGGAAACAACTGTAACAAAACCTGATTTTGCAATAAGCCTTGCTCACGCCACCTAGGTGGCCACTCCGCCACAACGCTCTGACCGCAATATTGCACATTGAAACCACACATTTCGCTCACGTTAATGCAAAAACCTAAATCCACTGCATTCTCCACTGTTTGAATCCAGATGGATCTGCCATTATAGTCCTCCAAAAACAGGGCCCATATCTTCAAGTCCTGTTTCAAATCCCTCGTCAATCTGATGAAGTGCAGCGGAGACTTCACTCCCACCGTAGCCAAAGACAAACGCCTACAAAATGGACGGCCCATCGGCATAATCCTGCAAGCAAAGTTCAGCTTGCCCAGCAAAGACTGTAAATCATGCAGCGTTATCTTACGCCGTGTACACGCTTTCTGAACTTCCTCCCGAAAAGCAACTACCTTATCCTCAGGCAATCTGCATTCCATCGCTATGGTGTCAATTTCTATGCCTAGAAAACTCAGCGTGGTCATTGGCCCGACAGTCTTGTCCGCCGCCAAAGGAACTCCGAATCCCCGAGCTACCCTCTCCATTGTGTGTAACAAAATCGAGCAAATTGCAGACTGCGGAGGGCCCACAAACATGAAATCATCAAGGTAATGTAAGCAGTAACTCAAGCCAGATACATCCTTAACGACCCATTCTAAGAATGTACTAAAAGCCTCGAAGTAAGCACATGATAGCGAACAACCCATGGGAAGACACCGATCAATGAAGAAACCTCCGTCCCAAAAACACCCCAACAAATGCATACTCTCCGGGTGTACTGGCAACAGGCGGAAAGCCGCTTCAATATCCGTCTTCGCCATCAGAGCCCCCCTACCACATAGCCGTACCAAATCCATTGCTGCGTCGAACGACATGTAAGAAACCGCACACAGTTGAGGGTCGATCCCATCATTCACTGACATCCCTTTCGGGAATGACAAGTGATGAATAAGCCTGAATTTGTTAGGTTCCTTTTTAGGAACCACTCCGAGCGGTGACACTCTCAGATTACTGAACGGAGCCAATGCAAAAGGTCCTGCCATCCGTCCTAACTCAACTTATTTTTTTAACTTCTCAGAAACTACATCAGGAAACTGCAATGCCGACTTTAAATTCTTTTTTGACAAACAAACATCTTGCTCAATAAACGGAATTTTGAAGCCGTAACCAAAACCCTCCCTCAACAGTGACGCTGCTGCTCTATCAGTGTATCTATTTAGATACGCCTCTATCGCGTCCAGCCGCACCGGCGTCTCCCCTTTTTTCAGCAACTTCCCCGCCTCTTGTTTTCCCCCCTCTGAAACATCTTGTTGCCCCATGTGTGCCCCCACAAGTAGAGCATTCGTGCTTAAACTTACACTTGCTCCCAAACCTACAGGTCCCCTCATTAAAGGAAAAACACAGTCCCTTCTGCATTGCGACCGAATGTCCCGACTGCCCTGAACTCCCGGCGCCCCCATGAAATGGCTGATTTCCTTGGTTTGCTCTGGCCGGTGCCATAACCCTCATCCATAACGCAATGTCCTTATGGTCCCACCGTATGCTCGAGCGGACTGCTTTACGCTGCCTGAACTGTTCGTCATATCGCAGCCAGCCTTGCCCTCCATACACCCTGTAAGCCTCACCAATTGCATCCATATAGCAAAAGAGACCGGAACAATTTTCCGGTGCCCTTTCCCCTATGATGCTCGCCAATATCGCAAAAGCTTGCAACCAATTCGAAAAAGAACGAGGGATCAGACGATACCTCTTCTTTTCCTCGTCCTCTTTTTTTGAATCGTCTCTCCGTAACCTATCAAGATTGAATCTCTCTAACGGTAACAATGAAAAGATATCCACATAGTCCCCTTTCCAAATCTTCTCTTTCACCTCCCCCTTCAAATGTGACCCCAGCGGCCCCTCAAAGCATACGTATACCTCGCTCCTTGCTGAATCGTCCAAGCGCACTGTCTCCTCGCTTTCTTTTTCTTTGCTAGCCCCTGTGCTCCGGGCCCCGCTTCCCAAATCGGCTGACCCAGACCCCCTTTCTGCATCGTTGCTGCCTCCCCCCGACGCAGCTGAGCCTGCCATACCCCGACCTCCACACTGCGAAAGTACTTCAGCGTCCGATAGCATACCTACACCCGTCGCCCTTTCTGCGCCCCCTAGCCAAGCCGCTGTGGGTGACCCTACTCCAAAAGGACCCCCGTACCATATTCTAGCCAAATCCCTAAGGCCATGCAATATTAAACCCATCCCCCCACTAGCCCCCCCCATAACTGCCTCCCGGTCCCTAACCTCAGTAGGAGCTAAGCAGGGGTTAAATATAGGGAAATGCTGGCTCTCACCTGGCTGCCTGGGTGCTGTGAACCCAGCAGCCGCAGATCCTGGTTCCTGATGAATGAGTGCTGGTTCCATGCTGGGTCCGGATACTGCTGGCTCCGCAGCTCCCGGGTCAACCTGCCTCACCAGCTGCCCACCGCCAGAAGCAGGCAAACCGGTGATAGTGGCAGGGCCCCTCGGAGCTGCCGCCGCTGTCCACAGGGCGCCGCCATCTTGGGGAGGTCCTGGATCCTGGATTACAGATGAAGAACTCCAGGAAGCAGCGCCATCTTGGTGAAGAACTGGATCACGTGACGCCGAGCTCCCTGCTGCGGCGCCATCTTGCCTGAGACTCCGGCCGTGTGGTGACACCGCAGCGCTGCTGACTGAGGCAGCCGACTGCTGCCCGCCTCTCACCGGAGCCGCTCTTGCTGTGTCCCGACCCTGCTGACCGTCCTGCGCCACTCTCCCTGGCGCACTTGAAGAGAAGCCGGCCGACTGCCGGCCGCTGGATCTCCTCCGCATGGGAGCCCGTCCCCTGGCTCCTCGCGTTCCTCCCCGCCGAGCAGGGCCAGCCGGGACGCTAGCACCTGCCGCTCCCGGTCCTGAATCCCGATGCCTCTGTGCCGCGGGGGGGTGGGAACCCGGCCCCTGTTGTGGGTCCCGCCTGGTGGAAGGATTCCTCCCAGCCTGTGGGCGAGGGGCAGGGGGAGTGCGCCCGCCGGCCCTGGCTGGAGGGTCCCTGGAGGGGCTCCTAATGCGGCGCCGGACCCGGGGGGTAGCCTCAGGGCTTAAGCGCGCCGGAGGACGGGACCTCCGCGGCCGGCGTCCTGCTGGAGGAGCGATGGAGGCTCCGGCTACCGACCCCTGGAGCAGGCTGGAAACCGAAGCCTGCAGCCAATCTGCGCCCTGAGTGCCCGCTGCGTCCCTCAACTGCTGCAGTAAGGCCTCTACGTCCATCGTGATGAGTACTCTGGAGCTTTCGTCTGTGGCCGGTGAGTACCCAAAATGGTTGCCCCACTCACGTGGCCACCCCTTTTTATAAGGTCCCCCCCCCCTGCCCATAACCCCTCCTCCACTTTCAAATTCAAAAAACTCTTCCCCTCCCCTCAGTTCCTTTAACCTTGTCACCCCCAGCAGTCCTAATAAGCTCACTTACGTCGCACGTTCCCCTGTCATGGCGGCCTCCCCTAATTGCCAGGGGCCCAGTACGGCCTTTCTTCACTGGAATCTGGGTCTCTAGATAACAAAAATCATATGCAAAAAAAAAGACTGCACATCCAAAAAATGAGATTTTATTATGAAAAAATAAAAATAGATCTAACAAAATTAAAAGCACCGAAAGCGTATATAAAAACATATTGACGACCAAGATAATGAGCAAGGGTAAACCTCGTCCTCAAACCAAAACAGTGGCTTCAGATGTGAAGGTGGAACACACAAGAATAAAAACAATACCCGCAATAATAAATAGCAATGTAAAACTATACAAAAACATTGTATACATGGGTTTGTACTGTGCGTAATGTTTATATGCCTCAAGGGATCATGAAAAATGAGAACGAAGAATTCGCTGAGAATGTATAGTGATAACAGTAACATAAAGAAGATAACCGTTATGCATGGTAAAAAATTGGATAGAAAAAAATGCTGTAAATAATAATGACATCAACCCGTGAAGCACAGTCCATGATGGATTTGATATGTTTTCATATATACCTTGGGAATTTGTATTCTTTTTTTTGTTGTGTTATTATATTTGTTGTTTTTTTCATTATAAAATCTCATTTTGTTTGTGGAATCTTTTGTTGCATGCACTTTTTGATTGCCATTGATTGTTTTTATATGCTTGACTAGCACTCCTAACATATTATTGGTTGTGCCCACCACGTTTCTTTAGAATCGGAGTCCCTATCTCCACATTATGCTGCTCTCAGAATAAACAGCAAAAATACTCTGACAGATTTCTTTTAAGGTGCAAAGGACTGTGAGAATTATGGCCTACGCTGAGAGCTGTAGTAACAGGCGTAACCGCAGACCCTGACCAATTTAATAGTAATAATAATATTTTTTGATTTCTATAGCGCCAACATGTTCCACAGCACTGTATAATTCAGAAGGGACATGTGCAAAGTGAGGCTGCCATCACACTAGCAGTATTTGGTCAGTATTTTACATCAGTATTTGTAAGCCAAAACCAGGAGTGGGTGATAAATACAGAAGTGGAGCATATGTTTCTATTATACTTTTCCTCTATTTGTTCCACTCCTGGTTTTGGCTTACAAATACTGATGTAAAATACTGACCAAATACTGCTAGTGTGATTGCAGCCTAAGACATAAGTGAGTAACACAAAGATCAACTCATACCAAGAGATCAGGCCCTGCGCCCAAGCTTACAGTCTATGAGGTCGTCGTGTAAAGTCCAGCCATCACTATAATAATTAGGGTATTCAAATAATGCTTCATCGGGTCACCAGGCAGTATTTGTACAAGTACAGGTACAAAGTGCTACTGAGAAAAAGGGATAGTTAGATTAATGAGAGGAGGTAACAGGCTAGTGTAAATAAAGGTGTTTTTATGGCACGGTTGAAACTGTGGATACTGGAAATTAACCGGATTGTCTAGGCAGTGCATTCCAGAATACTAGTGCAGCATGAGAGAAGTTCTGGAAATGGGAGTGGGAGGTTTATACTTATGTCCTATCCTAAGGATGTGTTTATTGTGGGTTATTTTTGGTTCTGTCCTAAGTATATTCAAAACTAGCCTCAAATTGTAGGTAACAATTCCAGGCCACAATGCTTCATGTTTCTAACATTTCTATGGAGCTTGAAATCATGAGTATTCACAACTAGACAATACTAGTCACCATACAGCTAGAAGCAAACAAGTTATTCCTGAGATATAGCTGAACAATCACACACCAAAAGTCCTCTAATCAAAGAAGAAAATAAATCTTGGGGCATTACCTAGTAATCCTACGTCTGTGTGAAAGTAGGTATTCCTGGAGGAATACTTCTAAGGGCAAAGACCAGATCTGGCCTCAGCAACATTTTCAGACCTCTCCAAATACAAAGACAGTATGTCTTCATTACTTTCATATTTTTTGCTGGATAAACATATACAACTGAGTGGAGTCCCCAGATGTTGGCTTGTGTTCACAGCTGTTAGAACTATTGGTGGCTTTATATCCCACATCTCCATTCCCATGTAAGTTTGATGGTACATCTGTGTCTTGCCCACATGATACTGTAAGCTAAATTGCCTTAAAGAGGACCTGTCACTTGCCATAAATGTGTATTTCTTATGTGGTGAAAATATCACTTTTTTTCATCAATATGTTATATGGTCCTCTCTTTTGCATATGTATATCTAGACTTTATATCCAAATGAATGTGGCCCTCAATTCTTCTCAGTGGGAGCCTTGTTGAGGACCATGCCCACTTGCCTAGAAAGACTAGATTTATACTGTACAAAAAGGTGGCCATATTCCAGGAATGAGAAGGCCCAGGAACAATTAAAAAAAATAAATAAAAAATAATGCCTAACTCAGAAGATCAGTAGAATTCACATCAGGTAAAATAATATAATTATGTCAAGTGACAGGGCCTCATTTTATCTGTTTATATTTTCCCAGCAAAGTCAATGGGGTAAACATTGAACAACTGGTGCAAAATCTTCTTTTTGTGCAGAAAAGATAGGCAGGGCCCTGAGAATGATTTCTTTCAGGGAGCCCAAAGAACCCCAATGTAACGGTGAATGAACTTGTAATACATAACCTTGATACTTGGGCAAAGTGCTTCTAAAATGAATTAATGAATGTCCTGGGCCCTGTATTGTTCAACATCTTTATCAATTATTTAGATGAGGGAATTGAGGGTAAACTGATTAAATTTGCTGATGACACAAAGCTAGGAGGGATAGCTAATACTAGAGAAGAGAAAGAGAGGATTCAAAAAGATATAAATAAACTGGAGCAGTGGGCAGCAACTAACCGAATGGTTATTAACAAGGAAAAATGCAAAGTACTACATCTGGGCAATAAAAATGAAAAAATCATATACAGAATGGGAGGAATAGGGCTAAGCAACAGCACATGTGAAAAAGACTTGGGTATACTAATAGATCATAAACTGAACATGAGTCAACAGTGTGATGCAGCAGCAAAAAAGGCAATGCAATTCTGGGATGTATTAACAGAAGCATACAGTCTAGATCACTCAAAGTCATTATTGCCCTCTACTCCTCTTTGGTTAGACCTCATCTGGAATACTGTGTCCAGTTTTGTGCACCACATTTGAAAAAAGACATCAACAAACTGGAGCAAGTTCAGAGAAGAGTGAACAGAATGGTGTCCAGTTTGCAAACCATGTCCTATGAGGAACGGTTACAGTATTTGGGAATGTTTAGCTTGCAAAAAAGAAAACTGAGAGGAGACTTAATAGCTGTCTACAAATATCTCAAGGGCTGTCACATTGTAGAAGGATCATCTTTATTCTCATTTGCACAAGGAAAGCAATGGGATGAAACTGAATGGGAGGAGACACAGATTAGATATTAGAAAAAACTTTTGACAGGGTGATCAATGAGTAGAACAGGCTGCCAGGAGAGGTGGTGAGTTCTCCTTCCATGGAAGTCTTTAAACAGAAGCTGGACAGACACATGTCTGGGATGATTTAGTGAATGCAGCATTGAGCAGGGGGTTGGACCAGAAGACCCAGGAGGTCCCTTTCAACTCTACCATTCTATGATTCTATCAAAACAAGCTGAAATGTGTATGAGTTGTTTTTCATTCTTTGCTATCAAATAGGTGCAAAACTCAATCAGAGGTGGAAACTGGACAAGGCAAGTCCTAGCCCGAGAGGCATTCTTAATTTTACTATTAACCACAATAAGAGCACCCTCTGGCATGAATTATACCAATAATTTATTATATATTTATTAATAACATTTATGGACAATTTTTCAAAATAATCAATATGTTTTATATACAGTTGTGCTCAAAAATTTACATACCCCGGCAGTATTTTTTGTTTTCTTGGCCTTGTTTTTAGAGAATATGAATGATAACACCAAAACTTTTTCTCCTCTCATGGTTAGTGAAGCCATTTATTGTCAAACTACTGTGTTTTCTCTTTTTAAATCACAATGACAACCCAAAACATCCAAATGACCCTGATCAAAAGTTCACATACCCTGGTGATTTTGGCCTGATAGCATGCACAGAAGTTGACACAAATGAGTTTGAATAGTGTAGAAGGGAAGTGCCACAGAATGTATATCTTTATATAGAGATGTGTTTAGTGCATGTTTTGTGTATATACACATTTATATATAATTCCGCCACATGGAGCAAAGCCCCTCTTCCAGCCTGCTGTATTACAAGCTTGTCAAACAGGTTTATTGAGGGGGTTTATCTTAGCAGACAATAGACTCGTGACCTCATCCCCCACACCTGGGGCTGGACACACCTCTTTTAGCTGGTCACATAAAAGGGACAACACCATGTGGCTCTGCGCTCTCTTGCCTCTTGCTTCCTGGGATGAGGATGGACTCACATGGTGGCCAGGTATACTTTTCTTACTAGGCCCTGTACTGCTCATTAGGGATAGTAAGCCATAGATGGGAGGGCTGATATTGCATGTGTGATTTGGGTAATTTGGGCAGTTAATTGTGGGTTTTTACTGTGTGATATTGTTGTGATATTACTGTATACTGTAGTGATATTACTGTATTAGAGTTGTAGTATATATATATATATATATTTATAGTCACCAGTTTGGGTATAAATATATATGTATGTAATAGACTGCAGACTTGTGTGTGTGTAATAAATATCCTTTATTGATACACGGTTTTGTCTCAGTTAGTATATAATATAAGGAAAAGATAACGTTGAGGCATATTAAGTGGATATTAATTATTAATAGTCAATTTCGGCGTTACTAGTTCCTATCGGACCTCAATAGAGGTGCAGGGAGAATTCCCCTTTGATAACTATAAGTTTAGTAATTTAGGAGGGAAACTCGTCCTTTTACAAATGGCAAAAAGATATCCAAGGAATTGGTAATGCCAGTCAGCAGCATTCAAACTGTAACAAATGGAAAATCGGGCTGTGTAAAAACACAACCACGGTCAGGTAGACCAACAAAAATGTAATCCACAACTGCCAGTAAAATTGTGATGCAAAGAAAAACCCACAAATAACATCAGCTGAAATACTGAACTCTCTGGAGACTAGCAACTTGGCTGTTTCAAAATGCACAATAAGGAGGCACTGGAAGAAAAATGGGCTGCTTGGTCAAGTTGCCAGGAGAAAGCCATTACTACGCAAATGCCACAAAGTATCTCGCCTACAATACACAAAACAGCACAGAGACAAGCCTCAAAACTTCTGGAACAAGGTAATTTGGAGTGAAGAGACCAAAATTGAACTTTTTGTGCCACAACCATAAACATTACATTTGGTGAGAGGTCCATTAGGCCTATGATGGAAGGAACACCATTCCTACTGTAAAGCACAGAGGTGGATCGCTGATGTTTTGGGGATGTGTGTGCTACAAAGCTACAGGAAGCTTGGTCAAAGTTGAAGGAAAGATGAATGCAGCACATTATCAGCAAATACTGAAGGCAAATTTGCACTCATCAACCCGGAAGCTGCACATGGGATGTACTTGGACATTCCAACATGACAACGATCCAAAACACAAGGCCAAGTCGACCTGTCACTGGCTACAGCAGAACAAAGTGAAGGTTCTGGAGTGGTCATCTCAGTCTCCTGACATCAATATCATTGAGTCACTCTGGGGAGATCTCAAGCACGCAGTTCATGCTAGACAGCCCAGGAATTTACAGGAACTGGAGGCTTTTTGCCAACAAGAGTGGGCAACTTTGCCATCTGAGAAAATAAAGAACCTTATCCACAACTACCACAAAATACTTCAAGCTGTCTTTGATGTTAGAGGGGGCAATACACGGTATTAAGAAATGGGGTATGTGAACTTTTGATCAGGGTCATTTGGATGTTTTGGGTTGTCATTATGATCTAAAAATAGAAAACACAGTAGTTTGATAATAAATGGCTTCACCCAACCACTAGCCATGAGTGGAGAAACAGTTTTGGTGCTATCATTCATATTCTCGAAAAAAAAAAAAGGCGAAGAAAGCAAAAATTCTGCCGGGGTATGTAAACTTTTGAGCACAACTGTATCTAGTTGCAATTTTTAGTAATGTACCCATAAGTATTATAATGGAATGTCTGCACATAATTGTTCAAATTGTACAACTTCAATTGAAAGATTGGGGTTATGTGATACTAATTAGATTTTATAAGGTTTGTGTTTAGTATGTTGAATTTATACCATGAATAAGAACGTTTAAAATTGGAAACACGTTGGTTTATACTATTTTCATTGCTGTTTCTGAGCCTATTATATCTGGAATTAATTACAATAATGGAGTTATCTTCGATTGCGTGGTGGACGTTTTTCTTGACATCTTTGATATCCTGCCGACCTGCAGGTTCTGTGCTTTTCACTGGATGACAAGCCTGATATTAAACTATTTTGCTGGGAAAGTGCTTAAAATATCAGTTTGTTACTTATCAGTTGTTAAAAGCTGCTTAAACATTATCTGATTTATTTCCATGGTATTTATAAATTAGAATGAAGGAAATGAAGTATAGCTGATGAATGTGTTGTGGTACGTATCACTATTACGTCATAAATGTATAGCACAGGGATAAAGTTCTTTGTAGTTCCTGGATTGTGTTACTACAGTGGCTTATGGAAGTATTCACCCCCTTGGTATTTTTTGTGTTTTGCTACCTTACAACCTGGAATTTCACTTTTTTTTTGATGGTTTGCATCAGTTCATGTAAGAACATGCCTACAACTATGAACATTTGGTTTTCTTTTTATTGTGAAGCAAACAACAAATAGGACAAAATAATTGAAAACTTCAGTGTGCATAACTATTCACCCCCCTAAAGTCAGTACTTTGTAAACCCTCCTTTTGAATGTATTACAGCTGCAAGTCACTTTGGATAAGTCCCTATGAGCTTTCCACATATTGCCACTGGGATTTTTGCACATTCCTCAAGGCAAAACTGCTCCAGCTCCTTCAAGTTAGATGGTTTCCTCTGGTGAACAGCAAGTCTGACCATAGATTCTCAATTGGATTAAAGTCTTGGCTTTGAATAGTCCACTCCAAAATATTTACACGTTTACCCTTAAACAACTCAAGTGTTGCTTTAGCAGTATCCTTTGGGTCATTGTATTGTTGGAAATTGAACCTCTGTCCCAGTCTCACAATCACTAACAGACTGAAACTGGTTTTGCATAAGAATATCTCTCTTTTCGCACCATCCTTTGTCTCCTCGAATCAGACCATTTTCCCTGTCCCTGCTGCCAAATAACATCCCCACAGCATGATGTTGCCACCACAATGCTTCACTGTGAGGATGACGTTCTTGGGGTGATGAGCTTTGTTGGTTTGGCACTAGACATAGTGTTTACCTTGGTGGTCAAAAAGTTAAACTTTGGTCTCATCTTACCACATCACCTTCCACCATACATTTGGGGTGTCTCCCACGTGTCTTTTGGCTAATTCACAATGAGCCTTACAATTTTTGTGTGTAAGTACAGGCTTTTTTTCTGCTCATTCTTCCATAAAGGTCATCTCTACGAGGTGTGTAGAGCTTTATGTGGTCATATGGACAGTGTAACGGGCTGGGTGGTGGAATCATGGAGCCAAAGCCCAAGGAAGACCTGGAGGGGTGTGACTAGGAATCTCACCCGATCTGACCACGGACATGCAGCAGCTAGTGACACTGCGGTCTGTGGAGAGACAAGGGAGGTGATCCAGGTGCTACTCCAGGACTGACCTTGGGTAGATGACAGCTGCCCCTAAGTACGGGTAGCTGGGATGGCCCGGAGGAATGTCCAACAGATGCAGGCAGGCGGAGAAGATGGCAGGAACTGCAGGTGCAGACTGGAGAGTCTGACCAAGAGATAAGCACTGACAGGTAAAGCTGGCTCAGCTGCCATTGATGTGAGCACTGGTGGGTGCAGCAGACTCGGCTACTGTTGAAGGAAGCAATGGCGGGTGCAGCTGGCTCGGCTGTTGTTGAGGAAAGCACTGGCGGGTGCAACTGGTTTGGCTGCCATTGAGGAAAGCACTGGCAGGTGCAACTAGCTTGGCTGCCATTGAGGAAAGCACTGGCGGGTGCAGCAGACTCGGCTACCGTTGAAGGAAGCATTGGCAGGTGCAGCAGGCTGAGATGCAAGTACTGGGACCTGAGAACTGACAAGTGTGTTAGGAACTAACTCACAACATTGCACAAGCACCTCCATGTTGGAGGAGGTGCTTTAAATAGTAAGAGACCTCAAGCTATTAGCTGGGGACACTTTAAGAGGAAGCGTGCGCACATGCGCTCTAAGCACAGTGCCTGGAGATCTGCTAGGAGGAAAGAGCAGAACGGGAGCCTCGGTGGTGAGTACGCTGGTGTCTTTGCAGGGAGAGAGGGACTGTGGGCCAAGATGCGGGCGCTTCAGATACTCCAGTCTCTGCTTGGGAACTCTGTAGCTTCTTCAGGGTTACCTTTGGTCTAGGGGCTGCCTCTCTGAATAATCTCCTCCTTGCCCAAGCTGAGAGTTTTGGTGGGCGACCCTTTCTTGGCAGAGTTGTTGTGGTAACATGTTCTTTCCATTTAATGATGATGGATTTGATGGTGCTTCGGGAAATTATCAGAGATTGAGATTTTTTTTTATAACCCAACCCTGACTTGTACCTCTCAACAGCTTAATCCCTGACATTTTTGGTCTTCATGGTGTTTGGTTAGTGGTGCATCTTTCTTAATGGTGTTGCAGCCTCTGTAGCTTTTCAGGAAAGGTGTGCGTACTGACAGACCATGTGGCACTTAAACCTACAAGGAAGGGAAGAATTGTGCCCCAAATGTAAAATCCAATAACTGAAAACACTTGTAATCAATCTGATTATTTTCTGGGGCACTTGAGTGCAGTAGTTTCTCTGTACATAATGTCCACTTTTTAACCCTTGTATGCCTTTTTAAATTGATGTTACTCAATAAACATTATTGGATTTTACTTTTTGGGTGTAGTACTTCCTTTCCTTGTAGGTTTTTGAAGTTTTGAAGTGCCCTTTACTTCTTGGCCAATAAATAGGAATGCCATGTGACACTTACAGTAGATTGCACATATGTGGACTTCCTTTCACTAAGCATGTGACTTAAGAAAGTAATTGCTTGCGCCAGAAATTTATAAGAGCTTCATTGCATAAGGGGTGAATACATATGCACATGCCAATTTTTAGTTATTTGATCCGATAAGTTTAATTGATGCCTATATTTTTCTCACTTCACTTCACCAACTATTAAGTGCTGATACATCACACACAAATCGGATTTTTAAAAAATGTAATGCAAGGTAACAAAATCGTTAATAAGCTAGGGGGATTGAATACTTTTGCAAGCCACTATATATAATGGATCAGTGATGATATTGATACTGTTAACACATGTCAACGTCTGCTGGATTGTGATATTAATCATCAGCGTGTTCTTCACAAGTCGAATCCTGATATAACTGTTGGCCTCACTGTGAAAAGTAGTGGAAATTGTGTAAGAAATCAATAAAACATAAGGATGAAAAACAACAAATTGATTCATATCATATAATCCTAATGCTCTTTGTGTTTCTGCTTTGTGTTCTGTTCCCTTCAGTAATCTAATATCTTACATGAATATTCTGTTTCAAGCATTTGTAATTGTAATAACAGTTAAGTAAAACACATTTATTCATCAAAAGTAGCCTACATTATAATAATAATAATGTAGCCCTAAATTGCAGTGCAAAAGTTATGCTGTATTTGAAAATAAATGTTATGCATGACTTTGAAGGTCGCTGGTAAATACTGCGGAAAATATAATGGGAAATATGATATGTTACGTGATAGCTGATGAAGCCTCTGAAAGAAGTCAGTGACACCACATTGATTCTGACGCTGTTGCAATATATTTTTTACCTGGAACACTCATGAGAATTATATAGTATAAGTCCTCAGTTTGGTGTCTGTGAGTCACGTACGTGTTCTGTCTGTGTTTTTCATGGATAGAACACATACTCATTTTAGTCTATGGGGCTGTTTACCTGCCCGTGTTTCTTTGCGGACCAAGTGGTCTTCAGTGTGCAAATCAGAGATGTGTCCATTTAGGATCCAAGTCACGGATCAAAATTTAGCATGCAAGTCTAGGGGCCGGGAAAATCACAGACAGCACAAGCATGGCATCAGTGTGCAATCTGTTTGCAGTTCATGATCAACACTGCAATATGTAAGAGAAACTACAGTACATAGTCACTGATGGTAAAAACTGACACACTGGCTAACTACTAATAACACTCAGACCTAAAAAAAACTGATGAGGAATGGCCCTTGTTTTTACATACAAAAAAAATCACTAACGTCAGTGTAAATGCTTAAGGCAACACTTTGCTTTCAATCTGTTAAGACGTTTCGGTCCTCCTGAGCCTTGTTCTTCAGTATGACAAGACTCATAAATTTAATACTATACATATACACTACCGTTCAAAAGTTTAGGGTCACCCAGACAATTTTGTGTTTTCCATGAAAACTCATACTTTTATTAATGAGTTGCCGAATTAATTGAAAATCTAGTCCAGACATTGACAAGGTTCGAAAAAAAGATTTTTATTTGAAATAATAATTTTCTCCTTCAAACTTCAAGCTTTCGTCAAAGAATGCTCCCTTTGCAGCAATTACAGCATTGCAGACCTTTGGCATTCTAGCAGTTAATTTGCTGAGGTAATCTGGATAAATTTCTCCCCATGCTTCCAGAAACCCCTCCCACAAGTTGGTTTGGCTTGATGGGCACTTTTTGCGTACCATAAGGTCAAGCTGCTCCCACAACAGCTCAATGGGGTTGAGATCTGGTGACTGCGCTGGCCACTCCATTACAGATAGAATACCAGCTGCCTGCTTCTTCCCTAAATAGTTCTTGCATAACTTGGAGGTGTGTTTGGGTCAATGTCCTGTTGTAGGATGAAATTGGCTCCAATCAAGCGCTGTCCACAGGGTATGGCATGGCATTGCAAAATAGAGTGATAGCCTTCCTTATTCAAAATCCCTTTTACCTTGTACAAATCTCCCCCATTTACCAGCACCAAAGCAACCCCAGACCATCACATTACCTCCACCATGCTTGACAGATGGCATCAGGCACTCTTCCAGCATCTTTTCAGTTGTTTTGCATCTCACAAAGGTTCTTCTGTGTGATCCAAATACCTCAAACTTGGATTTGTCTGGCCATAACACTTTTTTCCAATCTTCCTCTGTCCAATGTCTGTGTTCTTTTGCTCATATTAATCTTTTCCTTTTATTAGCCAGTCTCAAATATGCCTTTTTCTTTGCCACTCTGCCCTGAAGGCCAGCATCCCGGAGTCACCTCTTCACTGTAGACGTTGACACTGGCGTTTTGCGTGTACTATTTAATGAAGCTGCCAGTTGAGGACCTATGAGGTGTCGATTTCTCAAACTACAGACTCTAATGTACTTGTCTTGTTGCTCAGTTGTGCAGCGGGGCCTCCCACTTGTCTTTCTACTCTGGTTAGAGCCTGTTTGTGCTCTCCTCTGAAGGGAGTAGTATACACCATTGTAGGAAATCTTCAGTTTCTTGGCAATTTCTCGCATTGAATAGCCTTCATTTCTAAGAACAAGAATAGACTGTTGAGTTTCACATTAAAGTTACTTTTTTTCTGGCCATTTTGAGAGTTTAATGGAACCAACAAATGTAATGCTCCAGATTCTCAACTAGCTCAAAGGAAGGTCAGGTTTATAGGTTCTCTAATCAGCCAAACTGTTTTTAGCTGTGCTAATATACTTGCACAAGGGTTTTCAAGGGTATTCTATCCATCAATTAGCCTTCTTACACAGTTAGCAAACACAAAGTACCATAAGAACACTGGAGTGATGGTTGTTGGAAATGGGCCTCTATAAACCTATGAAGATATTGCATTACAAACCAGACGTTTGCAGCTAAAATAGTCATTTACCACATTAACAAAGTATAGAGTGTATTTCTGAATCATTTAATGTTGGCTTCATTGGAAAAAACTGTGCTTTTCTTTCAAAAATAAGGAAATTTCTAAGTGACCCTAAACTTTTGAACGGTAGTGTAGTATTGTTCAGATATTATAATATTCAGATGTTATAGAGATTACAATATCCTTTAGCATGTATTATCTTCCAAAACTGGAGTAGTGATTTTTTTCCTACAACAGGCCTGGTTGTGCAGCTGCAAGCTTAGACTTTAGTGGGTGTTCCTTATGGAGCATTGAATCAGTCTGCCTCTCCTCCTTCCCACTGATATGGAACTACAAGCTTTAAAGGGAATCTGTCAGTAGGATCAACCCTCCTAAGCCGTCTATACGGCATGTAGGTCATAGGAAGCTGAATAAAATTATACCTTAATATCTAGGATCTGATGTCTTATTCCAGAGAAGTCCACCTTTTTCTTATATGTAGATTAGCTGTTGCCTTCAGAGATTATTTTAAATAAAAGGGGAGTTACCAGTGTGATACATGTAACTGAAGCTGAGACGAACCTGCAGATGTGTAAGGTATAATCACACACAGCTCTGCAGAGATCAGAAGAGCAGAGAGTGTCCATTACATCACACTGGTGACTCCCTCTTTCATTTACAATAATCTCTGGCCCATAGATCATAACAGCTGATTTACATATTAAGGAAAATGTAGATTTATCTGGAATAAGACATCACAGACATCAAGGTATCATTTTATTCAGCTTCCTATGACCTACATGTCCATATAGACGGCTTAGGAGGGTTGATCCTATTGATAGATTTCCTTTTAGTTTTTGTAACAAAATGTTGCCCATAAACTTTCTCAAGGATATACACTAGGTTGGAAAGCAGCAAGGGTAAAGGGGAAGGAATAACAAAAGGCTGCAGTATAGACTACATAAAGGGTTTGTTTTAAGTCAGTTACTTTAGTGCAGAAGCTGCTTGAACCTGGTATACGAAAGAACTGTATTCACAGTAAAGAACAATAATTTTAATTAAGAATTAATTACTCAAGTCTTTCTACCTTTTTATTTTGTATTTAAAATGCATTGGACCAAAACAAACAAGAGGGACATTTGGGTGCATATTTTTTCAATGGGGTTATCTAGGACGTTTTAAAATTTTCCTAATGGGGCTAAGCACATATCGGTCATAGACAGCTCCTGTTGGCGATCCTCCTGCTTCTTGTGATGTCACGTCCTCAGAGCAGCTTCTTCTCTTACTTTCTGCTCTATTGACAGGGCATCACTGCCGACGTCATGTTGATTGACAGCCGGCTCCCTCTTACATTAGGCTGAGCCATATCATTATCAACATGGTGTCAATAGAGCAGAATGGAAAAGAAGAAGCTGCTTTTTCAACATGATGTCACAGGAAGCAGGAGAATCACCAGCAGGAGCGGTCTATTACTGCTCTGAGTGGGAAGAGACTGTCCCAGTGTAGCACAGGCAGGTAGTTAGCAACTACTTGATGATAAGTGCTAAGACCTATAGGGGAAGTAAAAAAAAGCAGTCCTGAATAGCCTCTTTAAATGTGTGCATCCATCTGAGCTTCTAAGAACAATAAGCTAATAGGTGCAGTCCCACCGGTTCCCAATTGGAGTTTTGATTGAGAATGCATACTGCAATATTAATACTACCTTATTGTATTTTGCTTCTATTTTTCATATACTTCTGCAAAATTCTTCTCCATCAGTTTTTCATTAAAAGTTGGAAACTTTACAGGGTATCTTACAAATTCATTACTGAGATATTCTAAACCCTGCACCCCCCAACCAACCCCTGTTATACTATATATAGGAATTGACTGACCTCAGGATGTGCTGAGTCTTTTGTTCTGACTTATTGATCCCATCTCATGTGCCCAGGCATGCTCAGTGTAACTTCAATCTGCTAAGAGATATCTGGCAGACATTGCTGTACTTCATGCTCGCTTTCTTCTGTTTTCTTTTTCCTTTAATCCCCATGTGAATGGCACAATGCCAAGACCAAATCTATTACAGTTTACATAAGAACAGAAACTAAATCCATGTTACTCGACTGTTGATAATCATGGCGCACTATTGTTCTTTCATTGTGGATCCGTTTCTAAATTCCTTAAGATTTAAACAATATACATGCCTAGGGGCTTTTACTATCTTCACTATAGTTCTGGCTCCAGTCACTCTCAAACTAGATGGCAAATACCAGGAAGTATCAAATACAAAGCAGCTTTATTTAAAACAGGATGCACTAAAAAAGAGACAAAAAACACAGTAAAAATGTGATAAAAGCAGATATAAAAAACCAAACTCAAAAACGCAATGAAAAAACGCAAGTAACCTATTTACATAATAGGTGCAGAAAATCTGCAACATCAAAAACGCACCAAAAGCTCATCGTGGGAACGCAGCCTAAAACTTCAGAAAATAAATACCGTCTGCGTTTTGCTTCAAAAATCAAGAAAGGCTGTACTGGGCCTTGGGCCATCAAGGGAGGCCCCCATGACGGGGTCGCATGCGAACTTCAGGGCCACAGGGGATTAATGGGCATTATGGGGTTAAGTGGGCTGCGAGGAGTTTTTTGAATAGAGGAGGGGAGGGATCCAAAAAAGGGGAGGAGATGAGGAGCTGTGGGCTGAGAGCTTTCAGGGCGGTTAATAAGAAAACCGCCAAAAAGGACACGTCATCCATCCTGCTGGAGCCTTCACTTACCGGCCGGTCTGCCAGTGAACGAAGCTCTGGTCTGCCGACGTCATGGAGGTGGAAGCGCTCCTGCAGAGCCTCCGAGACGCAGCCAGCACGCAGGGTACTGCGTGGCTGCAACAAAATGAGCAGCCTTCTCCAGGGGGTGGCGAGCAGATCTCCCCAGGTCTCCACCGGAGGGCGCTGGCTGCGGCGGTCCCGGCCGCCGGTACGCCTAAGCCCTGATGTCCCCCCCGGGCCCAACGCCGAGTTAGGAGCCCCTCCGGGGGCCCTCCAGCTAGCAGCGAGTGCCGTGGGATTGCTGGGTCCCGAGGGCGAGCTGGGAGGAATCCGGTCACGTGGCGGGGCCTGCAGCAGGGGGAGGCGTCGGCCTCCTCCTCAACATCCGGACTACGCAGGGTGGCAGGAGCAGGAACGGCCGGAGCCACTAGGTCAGGTGAGCCGGCTCAGCGTGTGACGAGCAGGAGAGACCCTATACGAGGGCCTGCTCCTCAGGTGCCTCAGCGGGGGGTGCAACGCAGGCGGCTGCCAGCCGGCCTCAGCAGCGCCGCCTTACAAGTCACGTCGCAAGGCAGCGGGGGGTCGAACACGGCGCGTGTACCCTGGCCGTCAATGGACGCTGCGAGGGCCCCATCCCCGTTTCCACACGCAGGGACCATCAGCGGCGGCAGTCCCTGGATATCGCAGGATCACAGTCCCCAGCACAGACTTCCGCCGATTCACCGGGAACGCTGAGGAGGGCGTCGCAGAACACCTCCCACATGGTCCATGGATCATCGGATCATGAAAGGAGGACTGAGGAGGAGAGGCAGCATCGGGCTTCCGGATCGTCGGCTGCCGGGTCCACAGCGCCCAGGCAGCTTGGTGAGAACACCTCTTTTTTATCTTACCCCCCTTTGTTAACCTCGCTTGGGAGTGGTAGTCATGATGCAGTTCCAGGGGGGTTAGCGGGGGATTAAACATGCTTATGCACGGTCTGAGAGATTTAGCTCTTCTGTGGGGGTCTGGGGGGGGTCAGCCTGTTCCCCCTCCATCTACTGCTTGGCTGGGATATATGGGTAGGAGCTCTGGACAAGGGAGCGTATTTGGTGAGGTATCTAATGTGCAGGCTAGGGACTTATCAGCAGAGAGTTTAAGGATCGAGAGTGGGGTGGCCGGTGCGGCCGTTTCATCCGCTACAGTATCAGTGGCTAGCCAGGTAGGAGACACTGAAAAAGAGAAGGAGGATACAGTGAGGTTAGACGATACAGCATGAGGAGAGGTATATGTTTGTTTCGAGGGCCCTTTGGGAGCTCATCTTAAAAATGAGGTTAGGGAAAAAATATGGAAAGGGGAGTATGTGGAGATTTTTTCTTTGTTGCCTTTGGAACGGTTTAATTTAGATAGAGTGAGGAGGGATGAGTCTAAGAAAGAGGACGAGGAAGGGAGGAGATATAGATTGATTCCGAGAACTTTTGCAAATTGGCTGCAGGCATTTGCCATTTTGGCCAGCGTTATAGGCGAAAAGGCTCCCGAGAATTGTTTGGGATTATTTTGTTATACGGACGCTATAGGTGACGCTTACCGTGTTTACGGAGGTCAGGGGTGGTTGAGATATGACGAACAATTTCGTCAGAGGAAGGCAGTTAGGCCTAACATTCGGTGGGATCATAAGGATATCGCTCTTTGGATGCGGGTGATGGTCCCATCCAGAGCTGTACCTAGCACTCAGTCCTTTCCCGGGAGCGCAGGGGGCTATAGTCAGTCAGGGCATTCAACGGCTATGCAAAAAGGTTTGTGTTTCGCATTCAACAAGGGGGTTTGTAGATTTGGCGCAAAATGCAAGTTTAAGCACGAGTGTACAATTTGCGGAGGAACACACGGATCATCTAAATGTTTCAGGGGAAGCAGACAGAGAGGAGCTGAGGGATCTGAAAAACCAATTCGGCTGGGAGAGATGGTACACTATCTAAATAGGTACCCAGATAGGACGGCTGCCAGGTTGTTGGAAGACGGTTTCAGGGATGGTTTTCGTATCCCGTCAGTTGATTCGGCAGCAAATTTGTCTAAAAAAAATTTAAAGTCGGCGTGGCAATTTCCTGAGGTTGTGACGGAGAAGTTAGAAAAGGAAGTCAGTCTGGGCAGGATGGCAGGTCTGTTTGCTGGTCCTCCTCTGCGGAATTTAAGGGTTTCACCACTAGGTATAGTTCCTAAAAAAGAACCCAATAAATATAGGATGATACATCACCTGTCCTTTCCTAAGGGGTCGTCTGTAAATGATGGCATTGACCCGCAATTGTGCTCGGTGGTTTATACTTCTTTTGATGCAGCCATACATTGGGTTCGGGTATGCGGCCAGGGTGCCAAGTTAGCAAAGACAGATATCGAGGCAGCTTTCCATCTTTTACCTGTTCATTCTGATAGTATGCATTTGTTAGGGTGTTATTGGAATGGAGGTTATTTTGTTGACCGTTGTCTTCCCATGGGGTGTTCCCTATCTTGTGCGTATTTTGAAACCTTCAGCACTTTTTTGGAATGGGTGATAAAAGACGTGTCAGGTTTAAATTCATGCATACACTATCTTGATGATTTCTTGTTCATAGGGGCGCTTCAGACTGCAGATTGTTCAATACTATTGCATTCAATGGAGAAAGTTGCTAAGAGTTTTGGGGTCCCGTTAGCGGCAGATAAGACAGTGGGCCCAGTTACTGTTTTGAGTTTTTTAGGTATTGAAATTGACACGATGGAAATGGTTTGTAGATTACCAGAGGAAAAAGTCGGCGCGCTGCGAGATGAAGTGTTTAAGGCGTACAGGGCGAAAAAACTGAGATTACGTGAAGTGCAGTCGTTGTTGGGCAAGTTAAACTTCGCTTGTCGGATCATGCCGATGGGCAGAGCATTTTGCAGGAGGCTATCATTGTCAACAGCAGGCGTAAAATCTCCCGTTCATTTTATTAGACTGAAAAAAGAGTTACGGGATGATTTGGCAGTTTGGGCGCGATTTTTGGAGGATTACAATGGCAAGTCCATTTGGATTGAGCCGGTGATAGATGCCGATGCTTTGGGTCTTTTTATTGCAGTGGCAGACGGATGCAGTTTCGGTTTGTTTTTTCAGGGAGCTTGGTTGTTGGCGGAATAGCCCGAATTTTGGAAGGAACAAGGTTGGACAGCGAATCGTGTGTTGACGTACCTGTTTCCCATTTTGGTGGCCTTGTCGTTATGGGGCAAGGTTATCATGAATAAAAAGATACGTTTCCCATGCAGGTCAGAAAGTAAGGCGAAGGTGATGAATTCATTGTCAGCGGATTCCCCATTAGTGGTTAAAATTTTGCAACGTCTGGTTTTCTTGGGTTTATCGTGTAACTTGTGGATTGTGGCCGAAGTCAGGTCAATGGAGAGTAACTCAGTTATTGTTGCTCTTTCTCATCTCCAGGAGGACCGTTTTCGAGAGCTGGTGCCTCAAGCGGACTCAACAGGCATGGAGTGTCCGGCGGAGTTGTGGAATCTTCCTGGCGGGCTTTAGAAGGTTTATTGGCAAACTCCCTATCCGATAGGTCCTGGAAGCAGTACGATCATGCTTGGGGCGTTTGGGAGGATTGGAAAGGTTGTTTAGGGGAGCGTTTGCAAGATGAACCCAGTTTGCTTTTGTTGATCGGACACCTAAAAGAAAAGGGTTGGTCCGTTTCTAAATTGAACAAGATGCTTGCAGGGCTAGCTTTTGGTTTTAAGGCCCGTGGTGCCAAGGATGTCACGAAATCGTTTTTGGTGTGTCAGGCGTTAAAAGGGTGGAGAAAGGGTTAGAAAGTGGAGGATTTAAGACGCCCGGTTTCGTACGAGGTGTTATTGGTTTTAGGCGCACAGTTGTCTATGGTATGTGTTTCTCAATGGGAGATCGACCTTTTCAGATTAGCATTTGCTTTAGCCTTTTTCGGTGCTTTTTGCCTCAGGGAGTTGGTTAGCCCCTCCAAACTAAAGAAAGGGGGAGTACGGAGAGAAGATGTCAATGTGTTTAGTGACAGGGTTGAGATATTATTACGGTCTTCTAAGACTGATGTTTGCGGTAAAGGTTGTAAAATAGCCTTGTTTGCGGTTCCGGGTTCTATCATGTGTCCAGTGTTGTGCGCGAATAATTTCATTAGACGAGATGGCGTGTTATCCAACCCCTTTTTGATACATGAAGATGGGTCTTTTTTATCGCGATTCCAGTTTATCGCTGTGTTCAAGCGTTGTTTGGCAGCTGGGGGTGTGCCGCCTACGGATTACAGTGGACACTCGTTTAGGATTGGTGCCGCCACGGAGGCGGCTAAAAGAGGTTTAGGTGAAGATGTGGTTAAGAGAATTGGTCGATGGGAATCAATCAGATTCAGATCTTATATCCGCCCAAATCTAGTGTATTAGCGGTTATATGCCTCGTGAAGATCTTTTCTTACTTACGTTTTTGTTATTTATTTCAGGCGGTACACCCCGTTTGGTCTGGATTTTAGGCCATTCCTTCGTGTTCTGGGCGGCACTTAGGGTGGAGGTTCGGCCCGATGGGCGTCAGCTGGGCTTCCAGAGAGATTCCGCGACGTTGCGATGGATCGGGAAGCGTGGGATGGTTTGGAGTCAATTCCTGCCAGAATTTCACCGATTTGTACGCTTAGATCGGGCTCCGGATTTGGTGGTGATTCACTTGGGCGGGAACGATTTGGGGAAAAGGCCTTGCCGGGAACTGATAAAAGACGTAAAATTTGACATGTTGCGGTTGTGGGCATCGTTCCCAAAATTGATGGTTGTATGGTCTGACATTGTTCCTCGGAAAGTGTGGCGCGGAGCAAGGTCGGTTGAAGGAATAAACAGGGCGAGAATCAAAGTGAACAGGACAATTCCGCGCTTCATGTCACGAAATGGAGCAGTGGTTGTACGGCACGTTAATTTAGAGTCGGGAAAAGGGGAATATTGGAGATCAGACGGGGTTCACTTAAATGCTGTAGGGACGGACATGTGGTGCTTGGCCATACAAGAGGGCATTGAAACCGGCCTCAGAGTTTGGAGGGACAGAAATGTTTGAGGTGGCAGAACATTTATGTTGGTGGCGGGGGAAGGAGGTCCTCCAAGTTGGTGGAAAGGGCGATGGCGGATTGCAGGGGGAGGGATCTATATTGGTCCTGGACTCCCCTGGAGTAGTTTAGGAGTGGATGTGGCCGATCATTCGGTGGAACGGATAATTATGGGACTTGGTATTGGTTGGTTTTGGGCCGGGCTGGTCATTAGCTGCCTCCGAGCTGGTGCTTCGCGGCTGGGGGTAAGATTAAGCCTGGAGGCCAAAAGGAATAGTTAATCGGAACATTGGAAATACTTAATTTGTGGCTTCGAGGACCACCCCTTCCTAGTTTGGGTTATTGTTTAATTTTTGTATTTGTATGTTAATAAAAGGTTGCTGTGGCCATTTAATCCAAAAGTTGGTGTAATGTCATTCTTGGGGTGATACAAAAATGATGTTATTATAGGGTGGGGGTGGTATGGATAAATGAGCTTGGGAGGAAGGGTATAATTATCAGAGGCGCCTGTGAGTCAGGTGTACCCCACACGCCATGTGGTTCACCGCCGTCTAAAAGAGACTAGCTGAGTATGGAATGTTTTTGAAAATGATACATTGAAAATAATGCTAATATTGTCTGATTATCAACTATTTTAATACAGAAGAGTACATGCTTTTCATCAAAAGTGGACCTCCACGTACCTATAGATGAGTAATATCATTGTGAAACTGACCTTAAAATTGAACAACTTGGGTCATCATGCCTGTATGTTTTTACTGTAATATGGTAAATGCATTTGAGGTCTTATGAATACCTTTCACTTCTTGTTGAACTGATATTCTATTGTTTTGTCCTGACACTGATTTTATTTCTAAGCATTGGATGATAAGGACTTTAGTCCTCCAAAGGATTCTGCTAGGTAACTAATTACACCATTGTGACTGGAACAAAATCTGTAAAGAAGGAAAAAATATTAAATGGAATTATGTGGTTTGAGACAAGTAACTTTGCGCTTACTGTATAGCATAGATACCTGAGCATAACATATTATATTTTCCTTTTGCTATGTGCAGTTTTATAAATCGCAAACAGCTCCTGATTCATAATATGAGCAAATTATACATTATTTTGTATTTTATTTTTAAAAGTAAGAATATTATATTTTTAAATTCACCTCTACCATATAGAGAGGCCATGAACCTTACATTCTGCAGAAGAGAGAGAACCCCACTGATCATAGGAACTTACATTCTACAGGAGGGGAGAGAAGACCCTGCTGATCATAAGAGCTTATACTCTATAGGAAAGAAAGAAAAATGTTTAAAAGCGTTTTTTATTTGTCAACGAGTTTCGAAGTACACATACTTCTTCATCAGCACAAACCACAATAAACTATTGTTTCTATTATTATGATTTGTCCTGATGAAGAAGTATGTGTAATTCGAAACACATTGACAAATAAAAACCACAATCAAACTTTTTTGGTCTCCTACTACATCTTGGACCATTGGCAGCATGGATTTATACCCACTCACCTCCAATCTTACATGTTACACTCTACAGGAGAGAGAGGATCCTGCTGACCATAAGATCTTACACTCTATAGGGGAGAGAGAAAGAGGATTCTGTTGACCACAAGTGCTTACAGGAGACAGAGGCTTACTCAGTGATTCTGGAGATGGACAACAACTCTGCAGTAAAAACTGTGCTCCACTGGGAACTGCTGATCTGTGATCGCCCAGTTACTGACCATCACTTTACAAGGTATGATAATCTATAAGATGTCATAGATGCAGGGCAATATGGAGAAGCCAATGTGGTCACGCAAAATGACAGTGTGAAGCCTGTCACTCCTCACGGCCAAGCTGTGAGTTAGGATAGTCCAAAGTCAGAAGCCAGGAGGGTACATCATAAACAGAAGAGACAAAGCGTAGTCAGGTATCGTTCAGAGGTCATAATAGGATCAGAGCAGAAGGGGTTAAAAAGATGGATGGTCAGAACGAGGTCCAAGGTCAGGCAATGAAAGATCAACATACAGAACACAAGGCGCAGAGAGAACAAACCACACTTAGCTGAATGTATGTCTGGCAGATGTCTGGGAGAAACAGTTCAGTTAAGTAGCCTGTCAATCACCTGGGATAATGAACACCTATAGACAGCCAGAGTCTCCCAGTTTCAGTCAACACACTGACTGCTCAGCACACCCCTGCACCAGGCTTGACGGCTGAGTTGTCAGTAACTGCATCCGAGACACACTGAGAGGTGGATCCGTGACAGACAGTAGCTCACTCTCTGATGCATCAACAGTGTGGAAAATGGCGCCAAGTAAGGTTTTTTCCCCAGGAAATTCAACGTGAATTTGATCCTCTGTGGATTGATCTACTCATCTCTAATCAACAATTATTACTCTTTATCGGACATAGGAAATATACAGTAGTTTCTTATGCTGAAGAACAGCAATTTATCCATAAAAATGGATGCTATAATGCTATAAGGTTGATCTGTATAAGATCACATTTTTTTTGCACACCCATAGCTGAATCTCATACAAAACACAGACGAAACTAGGGCATGCTACAATTTTTTTTTCACGTGCTCATTCATTTTGTGAAAAAAACTATTTGAGACAGCACAATTGAATAATATTATCTCTCTGCGGACTGAAAATGCACACGCTTGTGTAAATTTGACCTCTCAATGAGAACTTTGTTGTCATTTATAGTTTTCTGGTTCCTCCTGCTGCTTCATTGTCTGGTTCAATGTCTGCTGGAGATGAGCTGATCTTTTGAAATTCTCGGTGAATTTTCCCCCAATCTTGATTTGTGATGAATAAATTTGCATTGATGACAGTAGTACTGTATGTTCCAATTGCTCAGTGGAATCTAGAAATTGAAACCAACTCCATTGTACAAACTGCCAGTACTCACTATGCTTCACTGGGAAATGCTGAGCTCAGATAACCCAGGTACTGACCACCAATATCCAAGGCATGGTAAATTGGTACAAGGTAGATGAATGTACAAGGTTTGTTACAGCTGCAGGGCACTATGTGGAGGAGCACGCCGCCATGCAAAACAAGATTAGCCCGATCCCTGATGCTTCAGTAGTGTGGGAAATGGTGCTGGCCAAGATTTTTTTTTTTGCAAATTGCAAATCGAATCTGAAGGTGTTCCAATTCATGCGCATCCACGAATATCATGAAGTCCCTCAGCGGATAGCTCTTCTTATAACAAGTGTCTGTTGTTCTGAGTTCTGTAAAGTGCAAAAATTTTTTAGAGAGTCCAAAGGCTCTGTGAGGGTTGGAAATTATAAACATTTTACTAGAAGTGGTGGAGGCCCCTATAGATTACCCAGCTGAGGTATGTTTATTTGGAATCTTGGATGAAGAATTAAAGGGAGGGTGCCGTGATTTTAGTTTTTGTATTAATAATTATTGATTATACAATCAATTATTTTTAATACAAAAGTAAATGTACCTCTTTCATACTTTTTTATTTATTCACTTTTACATTCACCACTGGAGGCCGCCATTTTCATTAGTGTGGGTGTAAGTGTCTGGGCACGACACTTGCACACCTCACTTACGGCAGCCATGTACATAGGAGACTGCAGTCGGGCCCGACCGCATCTCTTTCATTGAGGCCGCTCCTCCTGCCTCTCAGCTGTGACTTGGCCACGCCCACTGAGCTGCCAGTCACAGCTGTGAGAGGAGATCGCGGCCATTTTGTTTATTTCCCTCTGCCATCGCACACACAGCTCACTGCGTGCGATGGCAGAAGCTGCTGCTGGGAGAAGCTGCTGCCGAGGATCCAGGGTAAGTATCTGCAGCGAGGAGCTGTGATTGCAGCCTGTACTTAGTATTACATTACAGGCTGCAATCACTGCAGACCTGTTCAGAGCACAGCAGGGAGATCGTCACACTGCTCTGCCCTGAACATGACTCAGCACTTCCTGGTAGAGGAAAGAAGGTAAGTACAGCGTTTTTATTTTCTTATGCATCTACCACTGCTACCAGACCCTATATACCACCTAGCACTGCCTGCCTGCCTCTGTATACCACTGTCTGCCTGCCTCTGTATACCACTGCCTGCCTCTGTATACCACTGCCTGCCTCTGTATACCACTGCCTGCCTCTGTATACCACTGCCTGCCTCTGTATACCACTGCCTGCCTGCCTCTGTATACCACTGCCTGCCTGCCTCTGTATACCACTGTCTGCCTCTATATACACCTACCACTGCTACCTCTGTCCTGGGTAGCTAATCCTGTCCCGTGTACTGTGTCCTCAGCAGTCAGTATCACACAGGACAGGATTAGATACACGGCTCAGCAGTCGGTATCACACAGGCCAGGATTAGATACACGGCTCAGCAGTCAGTATCTAATCCTCTCCTATGCACTCCTCTCCCCCCCGCGTGTCTTTCCTCAATGTGGTTTATTATTTTTGTTGTGGGAGATGAGGGAGTCGAGGATTATGCATTCGGTATGGTTTAAAAAAGATTAATAAAGGACTTTATTCTGGCCGAGTCTTTATTTACAATACAACTATAGGATTAGTAATGGATGGGTGCCTTATAGACGCCTCTCCATTACTAAGCCGTGGGCTTGATGTCACCGGACAATATGAAGGTGACATTAACCCCACAAATATGAACCCCACTTGCTACCGCTACAGGGCAAGTGGAAATTGCCAGGCAAAGCGCCAGAAAAGGCGCATGTAAAAGGCGGCTGAGAGCTGATATTTTTAGCCTGGGGGGGGGGGACAGTATCCATGGCCCCTTCCTAGGCTATTAATGTCAGCCCGCAGCTGTCTGCATAATATTTGATGGTTATTAATTATAGGGGGCCCCACGTCTTTTTTTGGGGGGTGTCCCCCATTTTAATAGCCAGTAAAGGCTGCAAGTACAGTTGGGAGCGTGTGAGTGTGAGCACACCCTCCCACCCACAGACCAGTACACTGCTCTCCTGAAATACTGTGCTCCTGTCACCCTGCTCCTTCCACCATACGTCTCTCACCTCCCTAGAGCAGCACAATACCATATGGATCACGTATAATGCCGCTATATATATATATCACATAATACTCCCATAAAGACCACACATTATGCCAGGATATTATAATATATATATATATAATATCACACATTATGCCGCCAAGTATTGTGTGATCTATGTGACGGTATTATATGAGATCTATATGGCAATATTATGTTTGATCAGTGTTGTGGAATGATGTAAAAACTATATGACGGTGGTATATGAGAACTATATTGTGGGATTATGTGTGATCTATGTGGAAGTACTAGGTGAGAATTATATGGCGGTATTTGTGATCTATATGGTGGTATGTGAGAACTGTATGACAGTATTGTGTGATCTATTTGATAGTATTGTGCGTGATGTATATGGCGGTATTATGTGTGATCTATATGGTGGCATTATGTGAGAACACTATGGCGGTATTATGTGAGAACTCTATGGCAGTATTATCTTCAGAAAGCGGACCCATTCTATGGTGGTTCTGGCTGAGCACCTGCACGTGGGTCTGGGGTAATAGAGGGGGCAGCATGACCTCCAGTTAGGTGCAGTCAGGGCTGGTGAGGCAGCTGAAGAGAGGGGTCTCATTTTTATCATTACTCTATGGCTACATTTCCTTCCCAGCATCACCCCGGACTGCGCCTGTCGTCTCGCTTTCACACATTGCCAGGACAGGATGGAGAAGACAGGATCTGAGGAGGGGAATGGGGTCTGCATGCAAAGTCTGGATCAGAACAGGCCATCAATCCGCAGAAATGTTTCCTGGATTTCTGTGGAGCAGACGGTCCATCCATGTGTATAAAAGACAGCGCTCTATGTACATACAATCCCTGGCTGCTCCGCGCACTGAACATGGTGCCCCTCCATAGACCAACACACTGCTCTCCTGAAATACTCTGTGCTGCTGTCACCCTGCTCCCTCCACCACATATCTCCCAGAATCCTTGCTGTCTGCCTTCCTCGGTGACTGTCTACTTGTCAGTATAAGGCTGCTGTCACACATTCATTATTTGGTCAGTATTTTACCTCAGTATTTGTAAGCCAAAACCAGGAGTGGGTGATAAATGCAGAAGTGGTGCATATGTTTCTATTATACTTCTCTAAGTGTTCCACTCCTGGTTTTGGCTTACAAATACTGAGGTAAAATACTGACCAAATACTGCTAGTGTGACGGCAGCCTTACTCTGCAGTCACCAACAAAATGGCTGCTCACTGGGTTCCTGAATCTCATCCTCTCTTATCCCTTAGCAGACACCCAGAAGGGGAGGAGAGGAGACATCACACAGGTCAGCAGACTCCGCCCATAATTACTGCAGTGCAGTAATGTGAGCTAGTTGTACACTAGGTTTTTCTGAAATTTCAGCAGCTGCTCCCCCTAGTGTTTAAAAGTGGAAATTCCAAAACTTTTCAAATTATTTTTCATATTTTACTAAATTATAAACAAATGAAAATATTTTTTAAGAAAATGTAAACATTAATTCTTTACATTTTTACAATTGCTGTAAAAAAAATTTTTTTTATGGCACCTTCCCTTTAAGGTCTCATCATGATAGGGTTTTCTTGAGAAACACGTTCTTTATGGGTCTAATATTGGGAATTGTATTTATTTTATATTACCTGGTTATTCACTATATAAAAGTGGAACTGAGGCTTTGTATTTTCATATCATTCATATTTTTATTTCATGCAATCAATGATTTACTGTATATTCTGAGCAAAGTTAAATGAGCAATAGCAGTGCTGTTCATTTTCATATTTGTTAATTGTTTAATAAAACGAGTTTAAAAAACAAACACGTTGCTTCTCTTATCTGTGACCACACAGACCAAATGGGGTTCTCATAGGCTCTAGAGGGCCCATGGCACGCCAACAAGTGGTATGTTATAGTCTACTTTTACTAATCTCTTACATTACATATAATAAACAATTGCTTCATATTACTGTAAAATTTAAGACTGAAGTGTTGTAGATAGTAGAAAGTGAAAGCTTCTGGCTGGTGCTTCCATTTCCACACACTGAGATTTAAGATAACAGATTATAAATTTATTGTCATTAAACCTAATTGTGTATAAACTGAGATGGGCAAATGATGCATAGTTCTCCTATAATGCAATCATTATAAAGAAAACAGACAATTACGGTACTTGTAATTATCCTGAAAATGAGACGTGTATTACCAGCATTTACAGTACATAGAATCTAGGTTTTCTAAGGTCACAAGAAAAAAATAAAAACAATGGATCTTAAAGTGTATTGAGATGTACAATAAAAAGTACATTGTGGAACTGTGTTAGCCAGAAAAAAATGATGTAAATACTTTTATGCCCAAGAAAGACAAAAGTATTCTAGGAGTGATACCCCCTTATTGGCAACCAATGTGACACCAGGAAAGTTTTCACTCCTCTAATACTTTTAACGTTTTTGGGCATAAAAGTACAGATGTGTTTCACAAAATCAGAATATCATCAAAAAGTTAATTTATTTCAGTTTCTTTAATACAAAAAGTGAAACTCATATATTATGTAGAGTCATTACAAACAGAGTGATCTATTTCAAGTGTTTATTTCTGTTAATGTTGATGATTATGGTTTACAGCCAATGAAAACCCAAAAGTCATTATTTCAGTAAATTACAATAATTAACAAACACTTGCAAAGGCTTCCTAAGTGTTTTGAAAAGGTCCCTTAGTCTGTTTCAGTAGGCTCCACAATCATGGGGAAGACTACTGATTTTTCAGATGTCCAGAAGACAGTCATTGACACACTCCACAAGGAGTATAAGGCTATGTGCACACTTTGCGGTGTGCTCTGCGGGTTCTCCCGCAGCGGATTTGATAAATCTGCAGGGCAAAACCGCTGCTGTTATCCCTGCAGATTTATCGCGGTTTGTCTTCCAGTTTCCGCTGCGGGTTTTACTCCTATACTATTGATGCTGCATATGCAGCAATATGCAGCATCAATAGTAATGTTAAAAATAATAAAAAATGGTTATACTCACCCTCTGACGTCTCGATCTCCTCGGCGCTGCACTCGGCGGTCCGGTTCCAAAGATGCTGTGCGAGAAGGACCTTCGTGACGTCACGGTCATGTGACCGCGGCGTCATCACGGTCATGTGACCGCGACGTCACCGCAGGTCCTGCTCGCACAGCAACCCTGAGACCGGACGGCCGCGTGCAGCGCTGAGAGGTGAGTATATCATTATTTTTTATTTTTATTCTTTTTTTTACACTAATATGGTTCCCAGGGCCTGGAGGAGAGTCTCCTCTCCTCCACCCCGGGTACCATCTGCACATTATCCGCTTACTTCCCGCATCGTGGGCACAGCCCCATGCGGGAAGTTAGCAGATCAATGCATTCCTATGGGTGCAGAATCGCAGCGATTCTACACAAAGAAGTGACATGCTGCGGAATGTAAACCGCTGCGATTCTGCGCGGTTTTTCCCGCAGCATGTGCACAGCGGATTGCGGTTTCCATAGGGTTTACATGTAAATGTAAACGCTATGGAAACTGCTGCGGACCCGCAGCATCAAAATCGCCGCGGATCCGCGGTAAAACCCGCAAAGTGTGAACATGGCCTAAGCCACAAAAGATCATTGCTAAAGAAGCTGGCTGTTCAGAGAGTGATGTATCCAAGAATAATAATGGAAAGTGGAATGGAAGGAAAAAGTGTGGTAGAAAAAGGTGCACAAGCAACCAGGATAACCGCAGCCTTGAAAGAATTAAGAAAAGGTAATTCAAAAATTTGGGGCAGATTCACAAGGAGATGACTGTTGCTGGAGTCATTGCCTCAAGAGCTACCACACACAGACGTATCCAGGACATGGGCTACAAGTGTTGCATTCCTTGTGTCAAGCCACTCATGACCAATAGACAATGCCAGAAGCATCTTACCTGGGCCAAGGAGAAAATGAGCTAGAATGTTGCTCAGTGGTCCAAGGTGTTGTTTTCAGATGAAAGTAAATTTTGCATTTAATTTGGAAATCAAGGTCCCAGAGTCTGGAGGAATAGTGGAGAGGCACACAATCCAAGCTGCTTGAGGTCTAGTGTGAAGTTTCTACAATCGGTGATGGTTTGGGGAGCCATGTTATCTGCCGGTGTAGGTCCACTGTGTTTTATTAATACCAAAGTCAGCCATCTACCAGGAAATTTTAGAGCATTTCATGCTTCAGTCTGCTGACAAGCTTTTTGGAGATGGAAATTTAAATTCCCAGCAGGACTTGGCACCTGTCCACACTGCCAAATGTACCAATACCTGGTTTAAAAACTACAATATCACCATTCTTGAATGGCCAGCAAACTCGCCTGACCTTAACCCCATAGAGAATCTAGAGAATCTATGGGGTATGGTCAAGAGGAAGATGAGAGACACCAGACCCAACAATGCAGACGAGCTGAAGGCTGCTATCAAAGCAATCTGGGCTTCCATAACACCTCAGCAGTGCCACAGGCTGATCGCCTCCATGCCACGCCACATTGATACAGTAATTGAAGCAAAAGGAGCCCTGAACAAGTACTGAGTGGATTTACTGAACATACATTTCAGTAGGCCAACATTTCGGATTTTAAAATATTTTTTCAAGATGGTGTTATAAAGAATTCTAATTTACTGAGATAATGACTTTTGGGTTTTCATTGGCTGTAAGTAGTGATGAGCGAGTATACTCGTTGCTCGGGTTTTCCTGAGCACGCTCGGGTGGAGTATTTGTTATTGCTCGGAGATATAGTTTTTATCGCCTCAGTTGCATGATTTACGGCTTCCAGATACACTGAATACATGTGAGGAATGCCTGTTTGTTAGGGAATTCCCACATGTATTCAGCTTATCTGGAAGCTGTAAATCATGCAACTGAGGTGATGAAAACTATATCTCCGAGCAATAGCAAGTACTCGGAGGTTTGCAGTGAATAACTGAAATAAATTACCTTTTTGATACTATTCTAATTTAGTGAGAAGCACTTTTATATGCATCAAAGCACTCCTAGTCAATTCCTTGTGCATTCAGCATGTACCAAAATTAAAAAAATATTAGTAATAAGAAATATTTGATGTTCACAGACAACCCTATGTGCAGTGCATGGTGGTGATGTAAAACACACTGCTGTCAGATGTCGGAGGGGGGACTACTGTATCTTGGGTGATAGAAGACAAAACTGGAAATTGGCAGATCAGAGCACAATAAGTCACCAGAAATATAAAAATGCATTTACCAGGAACTGTAAAATCAGGGGGTCTTTTTAATTGGGCCATAGATGACAATAACAGGTGAACTCGCCTATTTTGTTGGGACTAGCCAGCCATCTTATGAATACCGAACCTCTTGACTATCCATCAATGACATATGTTTGAAGAGAGAGAAGTCAGGCATGTGGAAAGTCATCATACCCGATCCTTTTGTTCTTGCTCCATTTTTAGAATGCATATACACAGCAAACTGAGCATGTATAAGGCCTCATTCACACACCCATGTTGCATGTAACAATGCATTTGGCAACTCATTTAACTCCATCCTGCCACTGTCCATCAGCACCTTGTAATCACATCACGAGGGGAAAGAAGTGGGACATAGGCACCTGGAATGGCACAGCCCCAGGACATGGTTGACCGCGGCATTGTTAATTAACAATAGTGATCAGAGCATTCTTGTAATGGGTGCTGATACAGGAAGATGCCGGGTGTCTAGCACATGAATTATATTGTCATGTGTATTTGCACACAATTCAAAGTTTTAGGAATGGATCACAGTATGTAGATTAGATATCTCGTAAAAGCAAAGAAAACTATTTTGAAGTGTTACCAAGGCACATTGAATCATAGGGTAGCTATTTCTCCTAAGTGGCACTTGCAAGATCATTTTTATTCATTCTGTGAGGGAGCCACAAACCATAATTAAATTTATGTTCCATATATCCATGGTTTGATGTCTTTACCTGTCTAGATTAGATGGGTTGTTACCGACATCTGGTGAGAATATCATGTCAGTAGCACCTTTAACAATATATTTACTTAGATAATTGGTGACGTGTTCAGTACTTATTTCACCCACTGTATATGACTGCAATCATTCTGTCGGTGTCAGATACGCGTCAGCTGTCAGGTTCCCTTTAAGGGCTCGCTCACACGAGCTTAAAAATCGGATGAGTGCAATGTGAGAAGAAAAGGGATTGCATTCAGGCCAAGGCAGTGCAGATCTGTTCATTTTTTCTCGGCTGTGTTCGGCATGCTGCGATTTCAATCTGAAATCGAACAGTGCAAGAACGAAATCACATACAGTATGGACCATCAGTGTAGTGTCCGATTTTTATGGATACATTACAGTTCTGTAAGATGGGAAACTGTAAATGGTCCTGTAAATGATCAATAGCTGCTCAGTAAAAAAAAAAAACAGATTGTGCACCGATAACAAGTGAGAAAAAAATTGTCCCACTCTCCTGGATGAGACTGGGACAGATTTGTTATACGAAAATGCAAGCGAACCATTAAGGCCACATTTACACGTTCAGTATTTGGTCAGTATTTTACCTCAGTATCTGTAAGGGTACCGTCTCACAGTGGCACTTTTGTCGCTACGACGGTACGATCCGTGACGTTCCAGTGATATCCATACGATATCGCTGTGTCTGACACGCAGCAGCGATCAGGGACCCTGCTGAGAATCGTACGTCGTAGCAGATCGTTTGGAACTTTCTTTCATCGCTGGATCTCCCGCTGTCATCGTTGGATCGGTGTGTGTGACACCGATCCAACGATGCGTTCGCTTGTAACCAGGGTAAACATCGAGTTACTAAGCGCAGGGCCGCGCTTAGTAACCCGATGTTTACCGTGGTTACCAGCGTAAAAGTAAAAAAAAAACAAAACCGTACATACTCACATTCCGGTGTCCTTCAGGTCCCTTGCCGTCTGCTTCCCGCTCTGACTGACTGCCGGCCGGAAAGTGAGAGCAGATCACAGCGGTGACGTCACCTCTGTGATCTGCTTTCACTTTACGGCGGCACTCAGTCAGTGCGGGAAGCAGACGGCAAGGGACCTGAAGGACACCGGAATGTGAGTATGTACGTTTTTTTTTTTTTTTTACTTTTACGCTGGTAACCACGGTAAACATCGGGTTACTAAGCGTGGCCCTGCGCTTAGTAACCCGATGTTTACCCTGGTTACCCGGGACCTCGGCATCGTTGGTCGCTGGAGAGCGGTCTGTGTGACAGCTCCCCAGCGACCACACAACGACTTTCCAACGATCACTGCCAGGTCGTATCGCTGGTCGTGATCGTTGGAAAGTTGCAGAGTGTGACGGTACCCTAAGCCAAAACCAGGAGTGGGTGATAAATACAGAAGTGGTGACGTGTTTCTATTATACTTCTCCTCTGACTGTTCCTCTCCTGGTTTTGGCTTACAAATACTGAGGTAAAATTCTGACCAAATACTGAATGTGTGAATGTGGCCTAAGTATGAGTGTCTGAAATTATCAAAATTGATACCTTTAGGGTATACTCACACTAGAATATAAAAAATCTGTCCCATTCTCATCTAAAAAAGTGGTATGATTTTTTTCTCACTTGTCATCCGTGTGCAGTTCTGTTATTTTACTGATCAGCTATTAATCTTTTACAGGACCATTTACATTTTCCCATGCTACAGAATTGTAATATATATATGTAAAAATTGGACGCCATACAGATGGTCCATATGGCATCTGATTTTTTTCTCAAAGCCATTAGATTTCAGAGTGAAATCTCAGCATGCCGGATACAGTTGAGAAAAAAACGCACATCTGCGCTGCCCATTGAATAACATTGGTCTGAATTAAATCCGTTTTCTTCTCGCATTGCACTCATCCGATTTATACGCTAGTGTGAGCCCTTATACATAAAGAATAATAAAAGATAAATCATAAAATTTTGCTAAAATTTCTAAGAGTACAATTTGGGGCACAGAGCACTGTGCATAATAACATTATGAGATCTACGTACTAGAGGAAAATAATTTGGCCAAATGAGGTCTACTATGTGAATATAAAACATACAAGTAGAGAAATATGATATTTCTATAGCTCAGATGCTCACATTTTCATGATATATAGTAGAGCTTTCATCAATTTCACATCATGTTATTCATATATTAAAATAAATCACCTTGCACAGGTCAAACTTGGTTCAATCACTAAGATTTCCTAATGCATATTTGAGCTTTATAAAGACTGATGGAGAATCATGACCTTTCTACTAATAGTAGCAAAAATCAATGGTAATAAAATGAAAACTCAGAGGAACAAGGCAGCCATTTCTTACTTCACATTATTCTTTAACAATTATTTCATGGAAAGTACAGTGCCATGTAAAGGTTTGGGCACCCCTGGTCAAAATTACTGTTATTGTGAACAGTTAATCAAGTTGAAAATTAAATGATTTCTAAAAGGCCTAAAGTTAAAGACAACGCATTTCAATTGTATTTTAGGCAAATATATACAGCTCTGGCAAAAATTAAGAGACCACTGCAAAATGTTCAGTTTGTCTGATTTTTCTCTTTATAGGTATATTTTTGAGTAAAATGTAAATTGTTCTTTTATTCTATAAACTACTGAGAACATGTCTCCGAATTTCCAAACAATAAATTTTGCTTTTTTTCTGAAAAGGAGAAATGGTCAAAATTACCCCCCCCAGTGCTTTCAGACCTCAAATAATGCAAAGAAAACAAGTTCATAATCATTTAGAAACAACAATACTAATGTATTAACTCAGGAAGAGTTCAGAAATCAATATTTTGCAGCCAATGGCATGGGGAACATTTCACTGGTAGAGGGAAGAATTGATTCAATGAAATGTCAACAAATTGTTGATGCAAACATAGCACCATCTGTAAAAAAAAGCTGAAGATGAAAAGAGGATGGCTTCTACAAATGGATAATGATCCCAAACACACATCAAAATCCACAATAGACTATGTCAAAAGTCGCAGGCTGAAGGTTTTACAATAGCCCTCACAGTCTCCTGATCTGAACATCATTGAAAATCTTTGACTAGACCTCAAAATAGCAGTGCATGCAAAACGACCCAGGAATCTCACAGAACTGGAAGAATTTTCCAAGGAAGAATGGATGAAAATTCATCAAACAAGAACTGAAAGACTCTTGTCTGCTACAAAAGCTTTTGCAAGCAGTGATAATTTCAAAAGGGGGTGCTACTAGGTACTAATCATGCAGGGTGCCCAAAAATTTTTGTATCGGCCTATTTTCCTCATTGTAATTTTTAAAATGTAAAAGATGAAAACATATATTTTTCTTTTGCTTAGAATACAAATGAAATGCATCATCTTTAACTTTAGGCCTTTTAGAGATCATTTTATCTTCATCTTGCTTAACTGTTTACAATAACAGTAATTTTGACAAAGGGTACACAAGCTTTTACATGCCACTGTATAAGTTTACAACAACAACAAAAAAACCATTGTACAAAATGTTTCTCATCATGATATCTTCACTTCAATGGTTTTATTTTGCAGATAGAATGTGCAGAATGTATTAATTTGTACTGTATATATCACTGTGTATGCCTTGTAAATTTCAAGCTTTTTAAAAAAATATTAAAATATAATAATATAATAAAACAATAATAAAAGTATAAATCATCTCCCTATTCTCTGAAAATAAAGAAATGGCGTAATAAAAAAAGATTATTTGGTATACTGTAGTAGTTTCCATAAACGTCTAATTTATTAAAATATAAACTTACTGAATCCATATTGTTAACGGTATAAGGAAAAGAAAAACAATTGCATTTTTGGCCACTGTGCCAACCCAAAAATACAATAAAAAGCAAATAAAAAGTTAAATGTACAGAAAAATGGTGACAATAAAAATCACAATGTGAAAAATAACTCCGGCACACTTCAAGTTCCAGATAAATGAGATGATTTATTATATACGGAGTGTATAATATACGGAGTGTATCCGGGCGATCCGAGTCCATGGTCATATACTCCGTATATGAGGTATTTCTTGATAAAGGCTCAAATAAGCCGAAACGTTGAATTGTATACCTTATTCACTGAATTGCTTGGATACCGAGTGTTGGACGCACTTCAAGTGCATAATTTGGAAATGCAATAATAAATCATCTCATTTATCTGGAACTTGAAGTGTGCCGAAGTTATTTTTCACATTTATATAATTTTTTCTCCTGAGCACCTCCCTTAGTAGTGAGCACCCCATATATAGTTCTTAATAAAAATCACAACTCGCCAAACAAAAAACGTACAAGCCTCTATTCAGCTCCATTGATGAAAAAAATAAAAAAGTTATGGTCCTCAGAAAATATTTTAAAATCAGTCAAATACAGTATTGTTGTAATTGTACTGACCTGGAGAATCATGCTGCAAGGTCATTTTTACTGAACATTAAAAGCAGTAAAAACCAAACAAAAAAAAAACTATGGCAGAATGTTTTTTTTTTTCCATTTCATCTTATTTGAAGTCAATTAAAAATTCCCTACCATTCCCTCTGTAGTTTAATTTCCTTTTTCTGTTTTTTTTTTTTTCACTTTTGATAACGTTCCATTTGAGTTTCCCAGTATGCACTAAGGGGTAACGCTTCTCCTTGTGGAGAGTGACATCAAACATTACTGCTCAGATCACAGTCTTAAGCCTCTCACCTAGCCAAATCAGACCTCATACTTTGCACTAACAAGAGGCAACACCCCAAAACCTTGTGTCTGCAAACTGAGATTCTGGCTTGGCTTTTATCCTAAGTCATATGGCAAGGCTCGTTAAAGAGTCAATATTGATTTTTAGGATAGCTACTTCCAATCGGTGGCACTAGAGTTCTTGTTATCTTCCTCTCTGATGAAGCAACCAGTATGCACCTATCTCTGCTGTTCTTTGTCCGTTCTGAAACGGGATGTCATCAGGTGGCTGGAGCTGCAGTCACTCCCCACTGTTGCTCTCACTGCCATGATGTGGGACATAATCAACATATGTTTCAGGGGCTGAACTAGTCTTTGTTCTACTGAGCATGTGCCGGTTGTCCATTCTGATGCATGGTCAGCATGCTCTCACTGGTCACTGCGTTCTCCCTTTCAGTGTGTATAGACAGGTGCTTCCTCATTGGCTCATCATTCTCAATAGAACTGGCAAGAGAGCACACTGGCAGTACACATAGAAAGGGAAAGAATATGGCAACCTATTTAATGGCAGGCAAAGAAGCAGGGGGTAAGTGGCAGCAGCCCGAGTCCGCTGATGACTTTCTGTTTGAGAACTTTCAGTACATGCTGGGAAGCTCAAATCGGAAATGGAAAGTAAATACAGACAAATGAAGTACAAAGGGAACAATTGGACATTTTTATAATTGATGAACGTTACTAAAGTATTTTTAAAAAGTAAATAGCAGTATACTGAATAAGGCTTTGGACAACCCCTTTAAAGAAACACTAGACACAGAAAATGCACACAATCTGAAAAAATATCCCAGCAATCCCCACCTTTAATTTCCTCCTTTTCTTTGATCCAATTTTTAATTATCATATTACAGTTAAAACTGAGAAACCTTTTCTGCGCACCTCAAGAACTCAGCCATGCCCTTCTCCGCTAGCTTCAGTGTCATGTGTCTGGCTGTCAAAAAACTGCCTGAAGTAGAAGACTCTATATTGTGCCCTGTCTGTAGTAGAACAAAAAAAATAACAAGCCCATCCATTAACGCCTTTACCACCTTAAACGTGACATGTGTCCCGAACAGCCGCGAGTGGAATCACGATGCAGCCGTGGCTGTTAACATGTTAAATGCCGCTGTCAATCTCTGACAGCAGCATTTAACATGCACGTGCCGGAAGCGCATCACTAATACCTCCTATTGGCGCCCATGTCACATGACCGCGGCTCACAAAAAGGTTCACATTTCAACCCGGGGTCTGAAGCAGACTCCTGTGGTTGTCATTGCTGGATTGCTATGAGCGCCTTCCAGTGGTCGGCGCTTATAGCAAGTGATCTGAAGCCCTTCTCTGTGTAGCACAAGCAATCGGATAATTGCAGCTTCTAGTCTCTCATGGAGACTATTGAAGCAAGTGAAAGGTAAAAAAAAAAAAATTATATATAAAAAAATCAAAAACAAATAAAAGACCAAATCACACCCCATTCCCCTATTGAAAATAAAACAATTTAGAAACAAAAAAAACACATATTTGGTATCGTCGAGTTTAGAATTGCCCTATCTATCAATATATAAAAATAATTAATCCGCTTGGTAAACAGGCGATCAATAACAGGTGATCAAAAGATCATATCTACACCAAAATGGTATCAATAAAAACATCAGCTTGGGGCGCAAAAAATAAGCCCTCACATTGCTCCAGATCACGAAAAATAGAGACACAACGGGTCTTGGAAAATGGCAACTTTTTTTTTTTTAAACTTTGAATTTTCTTTTTACCACTTAAATAAAAAGAACCTAGACATGTTTGGCATCTACGAACTCATAATGACCTGGAGAATCGTAATGGCAGGTCAGTTTTAGCTATTAGTGAACATAGTAAAAAAAAAAAAAAAAAAAACTATTGTGGAATTGCACTCCTTTTTGCAATTTCACCGCACTTTGTAATTTGTTGCCATTTTCAGTACATTATATGGCAAAACCAATGGTGTAGTTCAAAAGTACAACTCGTCCCACAAAAAACAAGCTCTTGCATGGCCATATTGATGGAAAAATAAAAAAAAGATATGGCTCTGAGAAGAAGGGAGCAAAAAACAGAAATTCAAAAACGGAAAAATCCAAGGTCGCAAAGGGGTTAAAGACGGAACTTTACAAAGCGATTTGAAACCCATGCAGAAAATACTGCAGACTCACAGACTGTGGGGGCAACTATATTTCTTATTTAATTAATTCATTTCTAGGTTTAATGTTTCTATAAGGCCCAAAATAGGCCACCTTACATAACAATAGATATTCAGTTAACGACAACCTTGTTGGTCTATAGGTTTAGTCACATATACATGGAAAATATACGATAGTGTTCAAAATAATAGCAGTGTGTTCAAAAACATGAGTTCATTGCAAAATCTTTATACTAGTTTTTATTTCCATGCATTGGGAACATTGCATACTGTTTTCTAATTCAAAACTTGAAGAGAATTGTATATAATTTTTAACTACTTTGCAGAAAATAACAAAAAATTAACATTGGGCTGTTCTAAAAAAACAGCAGTGTCTGCATTTGTCTTTACAAACTCACAATATGTACTATTTTTTTGCGGATTTAGCATTCCTGTGAATCAGTAACCTAATATTTAGTTGTATACCCACAGTTTTTTAGAACTGCTTCACCTCTGAGTCAACCAACTTCTGGCCCCTATCACCTGTTATTCTATCCCACGATTTTTTGGTATTTGTTGGCTTTGCCTCAGAAACCTCATTTTTAATGTCACCCCACAAGTGTTCTATCAGATTAAGGGCTGGTCACTTCATAACCCCAATTTTGTTTTACTGGAACCAAGATTTTGCTCATTTACTGGTGTGTTTTGGGTCCTTGTCTTGTTGAAACACCCATTTCAAGGGCATATTCTCTTCAGTGTAAGGCAACACGTCCTCTTCAAGTATTTTAATATATGCTAACTGGTCCATGATCCCTGATATACGGTAAATGGGTCCGGCACCATAGTAAGAGAGACATGCCCATATCATGGTGCTTACACCACCATGCTTCACTGTCTTCAGAGTGTACTGTGGCTTGAATGCAGAGTTTGCAGCCCTCAGACCCGAAAAGAACAATTTTACTTTCCTCAGTCCTCAAAATGCTTCTCCATTTCTCTTTAGGCCAGTTGATGTGTTCTTTGACAAATTGTATCCGCTTCAGTACTTATCTTTTTTGTAACAGTGGGACTTTGCGGGGAGGCTTCTTGCTAAGAGGTTAGCTTCACACAGGCGTCTTCTATCTGTCACAGTACTCACAGGTAACTTGAGACTGTCTTTGATCATCCAGGAGCTGATCATTGCCTGAGCCTTTAGGCCGGCCTCACACTCAGCGTATGTAAATATGGTCCGTTTTTTACGGCCGTAATACGCAGAAAAGTCCCCAAAATAGTGATCCGTATGTCATCCTTAGGCAGGGTGTGTCAGCGTATTTTGCGCATGGCATCCTCCGTATGTAATCCGTATGGCATCCGTACTGCGATATTTTCGCGCAGGCTTGCAAAACCGACATCTAATGGATTTATGGGCTCAAATGTTCGTTAAAACATATATACAGTATATATATATATATATATATATATATATATATATATATATATAATTGAGACACATATATATATATTCTGTATTTATATTTAATTCTGCGCGATATATGTGAAAAGCCGGTAATTCAATTGCCGGCTTTTCATTTCTCCTTCCCAAACCCGACAGGATATGAGACATGGTTTACATACAGTAAACCATCTCATATCCCCTTTTTTTTTGCATATTCCACACTAGTAATGTAAGTAGTGTGTATGTGCAAAATTTGGGTGCTGTAGCTGCTAAAATAAAGGGTTAAATGGCGGAAAAAATTGGCGTGGGCTCCCGCGCAATTTTCTCCGCCAGAGTGGTAAAGCCAGTGACTGAGGGCAGATATTAATAGCCTAGAGAGGGCCCATGGTTATTGCCCCCCCCCCCTGGCTACAAACATCTGCCCACAGCCACCCCAGAAAAGGCACATCTGGAAGATGCGCCTATTCTGGCACTTGGCCACTCTCTTCCCACTCCCGTGTAGCAGTGGGATATGGGGTAATGAAGGGTTAATGTCACCTTGCTATTGTAAGGTGACATTAAGCCAGATTAATAATGGAGAGGCGTCAATTATGTCACCTATCCATTATTAATCCAATTGTATGAAAGGGTTAAAAAAACACACACACATTATTAAAAAGTATTTTAATGAAATAAACACACAGGTTGTTTTAATATTTTATTGCTCTCTCAATCCACCTGAAGACCCTCGCTCTGAAAAATAATAAACCAACAATATACATACCTTCAGATGATCTGTCAAGTCCCATGAGGTAAATCCATCTGAAGGGGTTAAATCATTTTCCAGCCAGGAGCTGCGCTAATGTACTCGCTCGTGCCTGTAAACCCCGGGTACTGAAAGGAAAGCAGGATGATCTGTACTTACCTTGAGTTGCGGTGATGCACCCTCTGCTGGATGTCCTCATATGAACTCGAGCGTGGGAACTTTTCCAAGGCTCCAGTTCATGAAGACATCCAGCAGAGGGCGCATCACCGCAACTCAAGGTAAGTACAGATCATCCTGCTTTCCTTTCATTACCCGGGGTTTACAGGCACGAGCGAGTGCATTAGCGCAGCTCCTGGCTGTAAAATGATTTAACCCCTTCAGATAGATTTACTTTGTAGGACGTGACAGATCATCTGAAGGTATGTATATTGTTGGTTTATTATTTTTCAGAGCGAGGGTCTTCAGGTGGATTGAGAGAGCAATAAAATATTAAAACAACCTGTGTGTTTATTTCATTAAAATACTTTTTAATAATGTGTGTGTGTTTTTTTTTAACCCTTTCATACAATTGGATTAATAATGGATAGGTGTCATAATTGACGCCTCTCCATTATTAATCTGGCTTAATGTCACCTTACAATAGCAAGGTGACATTAACCCTTCATTACACCATATCCCACCGCTACATGGGAGTGGGAAGAGAGTGGCCAAGTGCCAGAATAGGCGCATCTTCCAGATGTGCCTTTTCTGGGGTGGCTGGGGGCAGATGTTTGTAGCCAGGGGGGGCCAATAACCATGGACCCTCTCTAGGCTATTAATATCTGCCCTCAGTCACTGGCTTTACCACTCTGGCGGAGAAAATTGCGCGGGAGCCCACGCCAATTTTTTCCGCCATTTAACCCTTTATTTTAGCAGCTACAGCGCCCAAATTTTGCACATACACACTACTAACATTAGTAGTGTGGAATATGCAAAAAAAAAGGGATATGAGATGGTTTACTGTATGTAAACCATGTCTCATATCATGTCGGGTTTGGGAAGGAGAAATGAAAAGCCGGCAATTGAATTACCGGCTTTTCACTAACACCGCTGCGTATTTCTCGCAAGTCACACTGCTGGTCCGTGTGGAATCCGTATTTTTTTCGCGCCCATAGACTTTCATTGACGATTTTTTGGCGCAATACGGTGACAAACGCAGCATGCTGCGATTTTCTACGGCCGTACAAGCCCATATATTACGGATGCGTAATATACGGCAGATAGGAGCTGGGCCATAGAGAATCATTGGGCCGTGTGTAATGCGTATTTTACGGACATAGTTTATGCGCTCATACGTCCGTAAAACTCGCTAGTGTGAGGCCGGCCTTACCGTTCTGGCTAGTCTTCCATCCATTTGAATGGTTTGGCTTTCCATTTTACAGCATTGGAGATCATTTTCGCTGAACAGCCTATCATTATCGGCACTTCTTTATAAGTTTTACCGTCTCCAATCAACATTTTAATCAAAGTATGCTGTTCTTCTGAACAATGTCTCAAACGACCCATATTTCTCAAGCTTTCAAGGAGAAATGCATGTACAACGTGTCCTGGCTTCACCCTTAAATAAGGGCCACCTAATTCACACCCGTTTCTTCACAGAATGATTGACCTCACTAATTGATCTTCGCACTGCTATTATTTTGAACACACCCCCTTTCAGTTCATTATTCTAATACACAGACTCAAAAACATGCAGATCATGAATGCTGAGTCGGTTGGTTTTCTTAGAACGTACTGCACCGACTGGTAAATTGTTTAACATGTGGTGATATAATATTGGACTGCTATTATTTTGAACACTACTGCACATAGAAATAAGGAAATATTTTTGGATATATTTTTTACTTTTAACAGCTCTCACAAAACGACATTGAAAAAAATTGCCAAGTCTTTAAAGGGAATCTGTCACTCCAAAATATGCCTATAAACTAAGGCCACCGGCATCAGGGGCTTATCTACAGCATTCTGTAATGCTGTAGATAAACCCCGATGTAACCTGAAAGATATGAAAAACAGGTTATATTATACTCACCCAGGGGTGGTCCCGGTTCTGTTCGGGTCCGATGGGAGTAGCAGTCCGGGACCGGCGCCTCCCATCTTCATACGATGACGTCCTCTTCTTTTCGCAGGCGCTGGGCCTCTCTGACCTTTCCTGGCGCATGCGCACTGCAGTACTTTGCGTTGTGGGCAGACAAAGTACGCCTGCGCAGGAGCCGCGGCAGGAAGACAAGAGGACGTCATCTTATGAAGATGGGAGGCCCCAGACCGGACCGCAGTGGGATCACCCCTGGGTGAGTATAATATAACCTGTTTTTCTTATCTTTCAGGATACATCGGGGGCTTATCTACAGCATTCCAGAATGCTGTAGATAAGCCTGTGATGCCGGTGGCCTTAGTTTATAGGCCAATTTTGGGATGACAGATTCCCTTTAACCACTTTCTGACCTCGGACGGGATAGTACGTTCGAGGTCAGAAGCCCCGCTTTGATGCGGGCTCCGGAGGTGAGCCCGCATCAAAGCCGGGACATGTCAGCTGTTTTGAACAGCTGACATGTGCCCGTAATAGGCGCGGGCAGAATCGCGATCTGCCCGCGCCTATTAACTAGTTAAATGCCGCTGTCAAACGCAGACAGCGGCATTTAAGTACCGCTTCCGGCCGGGCGGCCGGAAATGATCGCATCGCCGACCCCCGTCACATGATCGGAGGTCGGCGATGCTTCAGAATAGTAACCATAGAGGTCCTTGAGACCTCTATGGTTACTGATCCCCGGCAGCTGTGAGCGCCACCCTGTGGTCAGCGCTCACAGCACACCTGCAATTCTGCTACATAGCAGCGAACATCAGATCGCTGCTATGTAGCAGAGGCGATCATGTTGTGCCAGCTTCAAGCCTCCCATGGAGCCTATAGAAGCATGGCAAAAGTTAAAAAAAAAGTAAAAAAAAATGTGAAAAAAATAAAAAAAATATAAAAGTTTAAATCACCCCCCTTTTGCCCCAATCAAAATAAATCAATAAAAAAATCAAATCTACACATATTTGGTATCGCCGCGCTCAGAATCGCCCAATCTATCAATAAAAAAAAGCATTAACCTGATCGCTAAATGGCGTAGCGAGAAAAAAATTTGAAACGCCAGAATTACATTTTTTTGGTCGCCGCGACATTGCATTAAAATGCAATAACGGGCGATCAAAAGAATGTATCTGCACCGAAATGGTATCATTAAAAACGCCAGCTCGGATCGCAAAAAATAAGCCCTCAACCGACCCCAGATCATGAAAAATGGAGACGCTACGAGTATCGGAAAATGGCGCAATTTATTTTTTTTTTTTAGCAAAGTTTGGAATTTTTTTTCACCACTTAGATAAAAAATAACCTAGTCATGTTAGGTGTCTATGAACTCGTACTGACCTGGAGAATCATAATGGCAGGTCAGTTTTAGCATTTAGTGAACCTAGCAAAAAAGCCAAACAAAAAACAAGTGTGGGACTGCACTTTTTTTGCAATTTCACCGCACTTGGAATTTTTTTCCCGTTTTCTAGTACACGACATGGTAAAACCAATGATGTCGTTCAAAAGTACAACTTGTCCCGCAAAAAATAAGCCTTCACATGGCCAAATTGACGGAAAAATAAAAAAGTTATGGCTCTGGGAAGGAGGGGAGCGAAAAACGAACACGGAAAAATGGAAAATCCTAAGGTCATGAAGGGGTTAAAGAATCACTAAACACAGAAAATACTATCAATATGAAAACATATCCCAGCAATCCCCATCCTTAATTTCTTTCATTTCATCCTTTTTTGCTGTCATATTACAGTTGAAATTGAGAAACCTTCCCTTCCTGTGATTCTTAGGAGCTTGGTCATGCCCCATTCCTCCATTTCATTGACTTGTGTTTGGCTTTAAGGCTACTTTCACACTAGCGTCACGCACTGCACGTCGCTATGCGTCGTTTTGCAGAAAAAAACGCATCCTGCAAAAGTGCTTGCAGGATGCGTTTTTTCTCCATAGACTTTTATTAGCGACGCAGTGCGACGCATTGCCACACGTCGCAACCGTCGTGCGACGGTTGCGTCATGTGGCGTCGGACCGTCGCCACCAAAAAACGTTGCTTGTAACGTTTTTTGGTGCGTCGTCTGCGCCACAATCGTCTGCGTCACAATCGGGCAGCGGATGCGTTGAAAAACAGCATCCGCTGCCCCCGTTGTGCGGCGCATTCACTGCTAGTGTCGGTACGTCGCAACGACACAATTCGTCGTGCGTCGTCCGACGCTAGTGTGAAAGTAGCCTAAGACAACTGGCTAGAGTAAAAGACTATTGTCATGCTTTTTCTACACCCCCCACAAACAAATTCCAGCCCAATGGCTAAAGAGGTGAGGTTTCAGTCTGCCATCAAATAATGAAGATGGAACTGGAGAGGAGGTTCTCTGCAGGATTTCTATAAGATTGTGTCATACTCAAGCAGAAAATAATGCAGACTGACAAACAGGGAGGACAACTATATTTCTTGTTTAATTAATTCATTTCAAGGTTTAATATTCCTAGACCAGTTTTTATGGGGTTAAATGGCTTACATAACAATTGATTTCCACTAAAGTAAAACCTTGATGGCCTATAGGATCAGTCACATGTACATGGAAAATATAAACAGAAATATTAATATATCTTTAGAAATATGTTCTCTACTGTTCTCTCTGCTTGGTTACGTGGTAGCTCCCAGCCCATTTACTTCACACAGAGCACGTTTAACAGCAGGAAAATGAATAGTTATTGAGGATGTAGAAACGTTATTGTCTAAATTCTACAAATCTCTGGATTACAGTGTTTTTTCTTTGATTTTTATATTTCTCAGTTGAATGCCTTACATTCGGCATTCTAATTAAAAATCAAGTGCCCTGTTGGCAGCTTAGGCTACCTTGCTTAGTGTTGGCATAATGTGAAAGTACTGTATGTGCCTGCGCTCCGTCACTATATTTTCAAAAGAAAAAGATGCAGCGGGACACCTGCATTGCTATGCTTTCTGTAACAAATCCAAAAGACACGATAGAAGCAGCCAAATTTGCCTAGAATTACCTCGGTGAGTGACAGTCTGATGTTTGAGAGCGCACTGTTATAAGCACTAACTTGACAGTAGGCTTACTTGCTAGTATAAGTACTTGTGTCCCGAAACACAACATATAGATTGAATTGTTCTAGGCAGCAATCAAAATAAAAAGTAGTTAAATTCAATTACTTTTTACAGAATTAAAGTAAATCTGCTCTATACAATGTCCGAATAGCACAGGGCCATTATACTACATAGTGCTTATTAGTGATGAGCGAACGTGCTCAGAAAAGCTATTATCTAAGCATGCTCAGGAGCTAACTGAGTGACCTCGGCGTGCTCGAAAAATATGTTCCAGTCCCCGCCGCTGCATGTCTCACGGCCATTTGACAGCCGCAACACATGCAGGGATTGCCTAACAAACAGGAAATCCTTGCATTAGTTGAGGCTGTCAAACAGACGCAAGATATGCAGCCGTGGGGACTCAAATATATTTTTCGAGCAAGCCAAAGTCACGTGGTAAGCACCCGAGCATGCCTGGATAATACCTTGTCCGAGCACATTCGATAATCACTAGTGCTTATGTAATTCTATGGAACCCTACTGTACAATGGAACTATGTATGTGCCAAAAAAATACTGCGAACAGCGCCATCAGATGGCATATTATAGAACCAAGCAATGATTCTAGGGAAGAATATATCCAAACTATGTCTCCATATGGCGAACCATGTAGCTGCACATGGAATGCCTACTTCTCTATAGTCCACCTTTATACCTGGCTGAAGGATCCTGATTTGACACTATAGAAATCAATCAGGCACAGAGAGAATAAGTTGTGGAAAGATTTATACAGAAACCAGAGTGCACTTCAGAACAAGGATCCCCTCCAGTGCACTTGCGGCAAATGAGTAAAACTGTGATCCCTCATAAAGCCGCTCGTTTGCAACTTACAGGTTTCAGGAAACCTGCCATTTGAATGTGTGGCGCCACATGGTCCTGGTCATCACAATAGCATTGCTTTCCTCATGGGGAGAGTGATGTTACGCTTGAAGGCAAGAAGGGATAACTGTAACCAGGTAACACAAGCATGCAACACATTCACACTCCAGGCCACCAGGGGGAGCTTTTGATCCTATTTACTAGGTGACTCCCCATATATATGGTAGTAGTCTGTAGGGAAAGTTAGTCAGTTCTTGCCAGGAAACAGACTGGATCAGTCTGAGGCAGAAGAGGGTTTACGGAGCTGTGTAGCCGCAGTGCAGCAGTTCCTGGAAAGAGACATTCAGAAAGCCGAAAACATTGCAGTGAACGTGCAGGAGAGCAAAGCACAGGAGAGGATACCAGGGGAGACCAGCCCCGAGCAGGCTGCCTCCTTCTGAGGTGCAGAAACCGGAAGCCGGACCATCGAGGATCGTAAGGCCCTCCACAACTTACATCAGAGACCGGCAGGACAGCTGAACTCCACGTTACCTGTCCGCCTTAGTACCCAGAAGGCACGGTGACACCCTTAGAGGCTGGGGCATGCTAGAGTCCCTATAAACAGCCTCAAGTCACCAGTCATACGGGTCATGTCCTATCCTATATGGGGGACAGAGAGAGCAAGAGAACACCTGTGAGGACCTTATTTGAAGCCATAGGCAGTAAGGGACTACAACACCACGGCGCTAGAGGAAGGCATTGATTTCCACCTGGATAAGGGGACTCCTAACTTGCCTCCAAGCCAGCCGGACCCTACCTGTCCTGTGATCTGGTGCCCTGGACTGTGGATGCTGAAGTCTTCAGTAAATAAGGTAAAGAGACTGCAAACCTATGTCCTCGTTCCTTGCTGCACCATTTACCATCTTCCATCTACACATCGGGAGCCCTGGGGATATACTTCACCTGTGGGAAGGTATACCATCTAGCTGCCATAACATCACCCCAGAGGACACCTTAAAGCAGCGTCGGTTCCCACTGACCGAATACCACAGGAGGTGTCACGTCACGAACATAAACTGTATTCCCTTTAAAGACCTTCCCCTTTTACATGAGCGCCCAGGGCCACGGACCGAGTCGCCACAGTGACATCCCCCTGTGAACCGCAGGACCCGGTACCGAGAACCCCACGGCCCTGGCAGGGCGACTCAAATGCATAAAACCATAGGCAGCATGAATCAGAGCCTGGCGATCTGGTGTTTCAAAGAAATTATAGTTTGAAAATGAGTCCGGTGTCTATTGTCAGAGCTGAGACTAGTCCAGGGCCGCCCCTGACCTGCTTTGATCTGTACTGCTCTAGTTGTTTAACAGGTTTCTTCCATGTGGTTAAATAAGGATAGACCTGTTAATTACCTAGGGCGCCGCTGTGGGCCAGTTACGGGTGGTGCCGGACTAGTCTCATCTCTGCCTATGGTCCATGGCCTCTTCAAACTATATTTCTCTTAACCTCTGGAATCTTTAAAATAAAAAATACACTAGGCTGCAATCATGCAATCAGGCTCTGATTCATACTGCCTGTGGTTTGGGCAGTATGAATCGAGTGACAGTTTCCTTTAAAGAGGTTCTTTCAGCATATGTTCATAATAATTAACACCTTACTATGTATTTTATGCAAAATGTTAGTAGCTGAATTTCCTTGTACAATCTTTAAAAAATATTTGAGAATACTTTATGGAAATATCAAAATCACTAATTAGGTCTGTTTCAAATTTCCCTGCCATTTCAGCTGAATGAGCTATATGCAGGCGTCAAAGAACTGAAGGCTGTTGATTGGCTGTCCTGACATCTTTGTTTTAGTAAATTTTCTCCTTTAATCTTTTTAGACGTACAGTCATGACCAAAAGTTTTGAGATTGACATAAATTTTGTTTTTTCCACAACATTTGTGTTACGACTCTGTTATTGAGTGTCCTGGGACCAGGGGCTCCTTCCCTGTCCCTAACGCTAGGGGGTGCTTTAGCTCGTCTTGTTCCATGGGCTAGGTTCTGAAGGTGAAGGTGAAGATGCCGGGGCCACGTACCTTGCCTTAGCTCCTGAATCCGCCCTCAATCTGTACCCTACCCCGCCCAGGGAAGAGAGGAGTGGTAGTGCATCATAGTACACCAACCAGACTAACAAGGTAATACAAACAGGCGTAATGGAAAATACCAATCATACAAATATACACTCACATATAACAGAGGTATGCACTGGGGACTGAAGGATGGGGTTAAACCAAAGGGTGAGAAGAAACGGGAATTATCACACTCACAAAAACCAAGCAACAGTCACCGATAAATCCACCAACCAACTACTCAAATAACCACCAACACCTATCCTCCTAGCCATGCAGCATAATCTATCTCTGACAATGAGTGCTAGCCAGGACCCAGATTATATAGACGATGGGAGTGGCTAACAGTGCACAGTTGAGAGCCTTAGCTCTAAGAGCTCTGAACAGAGCAGATTAACCCCTGCTCTGCCCAAAGAAATTTACACCGTTAAATAAGAAGGTGAAGTGCTTCTATTCAGCGCCGGAGTAGGAGAACTCAGAAGCTGTGGTCTTCTGGCTTCTATCTAGAGGAAATTTGCATTAACTCTAGATTGTTATGAAAAGTGATCAGATGAATTGCAAAAAATTGCAGTATCATATTTTGCGGCCTATAATGTGCATGGACCATAAGCTGCGCCACAAATTTTGGGGAGGAAAATAGGAAAACATTTATTTAAAAAAATAAATGGTGGTGCGTCTAATAGTCCTATTTAACCGTAGCTTAGCTGGGGGGCGATGCGGTGGAGTGGGGTTACAGGACGTAGGGACACTGCTGGAGGAGGTCAGCAGTGGCAGAAGTGGGGTGAAGCTGTGGGCCCTGTGTGGGAGGAGGAGGTGTCCTGGTGATGTGAGGCTGCGGGCCCTGGGCTTTCATAAAATGTCGGCTGTGAGTGGAGTCCCCTTCTTATTGATTTCCCTGCAGTGGGCTTCAGGAAAATGGCCACCGAAGGAGGTGGTGTATTCACAGATTATGATCTCAGGAGCCTCCTGTGACCCCGCTCAACCCCAGCCGGTAAGCTACATTCGGATTATAAGACGCACCCTCATTTTCCTTTGAAATTATCGGGAAAAGAAAGTGAATGTTATAATCCGAAAAATACGATGATTCCTTGCCATGAAAATTAAAGAAGTTGTCCACTACTATAACTTTTTTTTTTTTCATAAATCTTGCTATTATGTGCCACTGAAAACATCTACTGTGTTTATTTTAGCAATATTACCTTTTATCATGCTGTAGCAGCACATCTTTAGTGCTGGATCCAGCTCTCATGGGGTTAATTGACAACTTCCTTTCTCCTGAGTTATTGTGCTCTAATAAGTTCCATGATGCATTGCACTCGCCTGTAACTCTGCACCTGGCACACCCACTCCAAAACACACCCCAACCCCTCCCTCCTCTCCCCCCTCTGTCTTCAAAAAGATTTGTGATGTCATTTCTGTTCAACCTCCTCTTTTACATTTGTCCAACCCACACTCCATTACACACGGATAGATAGATAGATAGATAGATAGATAGATAGATAGATAGATAGATAGATAGATAGATAGATAGATAGATATGGGATAGATAGATATTGGATAGATAGATAGATAGATAGATAGATAGATAGATAGATAGATATGGGAGATAGATATGGGATAGATAGACAGACAGATAGATAGATAGATAGATAGATAAATACATACAGATATATCTATATATCTATGTCTATTTCCATAGATATGTCCATATCCATGTTTCTAAAACCCTTCACCCCTGGAGCTTTTTTCGTTTATCGCTCCCCTTCTTTCCAGAGCCATAATTTTTCCATCAATATGGCCATGTGAGGGCTTATTTTTTGCGGGACAAGTTCTACTTTTGAACGACACCATTGGTTTTACCATGTCGTGTAACAGAAAATGTGAAAAAAATTCAAAGTGCAATGAAATTGCAAATAAAGTGCAATCCCACACTTGTTTTTTGCTTGGCTTTTTTACTAGGTTCACTAAATGCTAAGGCTGTGTGCACACGTTGTGGATTTAATTGCAGATCCGCAGCGTTTTTTGCCGCACATAATTGCATCAAATCCGCAGTGTAGTGCACAACCAATGTAAGTCTATGGGAGCTGCAGACTTGTTGTGCACATGCTGCAGAAAAAGCCGCACCGAAACGCAGCTTTTTTTTCTCGCAGCATGTCACTTCTTTTGTGCTGAACTGCAGCGTTTCTGTACCCTTAGACTTTCATTGAGTTGGGCACATCCGCAGCAAAACCGCAGATGTAAAAAAGATCTGCAGTTTTGCTGCGGATGTGGGTCCGAGAAACGCTGCAGTTCGGGAGGAGGGAAGTGTGTGGGCGGAATGTGGGCAGTGACTATGTGCGTGTATGTGTGTGCTGGGTCTGCGGGCTGTTCGGATGTGTGCGAGACTGTTCGTGTGTGTGCGGGTGTTTTCGGGACTGTTCAGGTGTGTGCGGGGCTGTGTGGGGGGTCTTTTGGGGTGTGTGTGCAGGCATCATCCGATGGGACTACAAGTGCGCAGCATCCAATCTGCAGCTCATTCGGATGTAATCCGGACAGTGGATACACACCCTACGCTATCCATACATCTATCAATAGATATATCTATCCAGATATATCTATAGATAGATATAGGAATAGATAGATGTATGCATCTATAGATCTATCTATATGTAGATCTGTCTATCCATTTCATCTATCATCTATATGTCTATCTGTGTGTGTAATGGAGTGTCGGTTGGACAAATGTAAAAGAGGATGTTGGACAATAATGACATCACAAATCTTTTTTTATTTGTTCAATAATACATCTTTATTAAGCTTTCAAAAACGCACCAAAACGCATAAAAACCGCTCAAAAACTGCACCAAAAGCGAATTAAAAAATGCATCAAAACCCCGCAAAAAACTGCATAAAAACGCATCAAAACTGCACCAAAAACTGCATCAAAACCACACCAAAAACGGCATCAAAACCGCACCAAAATTGCATCAACACTGCACCAAAACCGTACCAAAAACTGCATCAAAACTGCACCAAAAACTGCATCAAAACCGCGCAAAAACCATACCAAAAACGCATCTAAACTGCACCAAAAACGGCATCAAAACCGCACCAAAAACTCCATCAAAACCGCACCAAAAACTGCATCAAAACCACACCAAAACTGCACCAAAAACTCCATCAAAACCGCACTGAGAACTGCATCAAAACCGCACCAAAAACTGCATCAAAACCTCACCAAAACAACACCAGGTTTTGATGCAGTTTTTGGTGCACTTTTGATGCTGTTTTTGGTGCGGTTTTTGCTCGGTTTTGATGCAGTTTTTGGAAATAAATAAAACGGAAAATGTGCATGATTTGAATGGAAACATGCATGAAAAAACGGATTCGGAGGCCGGATTCATCATTTCACATCTCAGTTTCATACCTTTTTTGCCGGATCCATCGCTGTGCGTTTTTTTGCCGGACAGAAAAAACGTTCCTCTGTATGTGCTTTCTGTCTGGCGGGAAACAGCTTTTTTGATGGATCTGGCAAAAAACGGATGAAACGTGTGGCCATCAGGCGCAACCCAGCGCTAATACAACTCTATGAGAAAAAAACGGATCCGGCGGAAAAAAATGGATCGATTTTTTACAAAACTCGCCGGATTGTGCCTGACGGCAAAAACCTGATGTGTGAAAGCAGCCAGATATATGGGTAGATACATCTATGTATCTATAGATATATCTATCTATGAATATATCTATAGATAGATATATCCATAGATATATAATAGAAAGGCCAATGTTTCTAAGGCTACTTTCACACTTGCGTTTTTAGCAATCCGTCGCAATCCATCTTTTTGGGAAAAAAACTGCATCCGCTGCCCACGTCGTGCACAAATTTCACAACGTGCGTCAGTACGTCGGCCCGACGCATAGCGACGGACCCGTACCGACGCAAGTGTGAAAAAGGCCTTAATGAGCGTTTAATTTAATTAAAAGAACGGAAAAAACGGCGAGGGCTACCGCGCAATTTTGTGCACCAGAGAGGGAAAGCCGACAGCCAATATTTGTAGCCTGCTATGAATATCAGCCCGCAGCTGTCTGCGTAGCCTTTAGTGGCTATTAAAATAGGGGGACCCCCCAAAAAAATGACGTAGGGTCCCCCTATATTTTATAGCCAGAAAGGCTATGCAGACAGCTGCGGGCTGATATTCATAGCCCAGAGAGGGTCCATGGATATTGCCCCCCCCCTGGCTACAAATACCAGTCCGCTGCTGCCCCGGAAATGGCGCATCTGTAAGATGCGCCAAATCCGGCACTTAGCCCCTCTCTTCCCACTCCCGTGTAGCGGTGGGATATGGGGTAATAAGGGATTAATGTCACCTTGCTATTGTAAGGTGACATTAAGCCGGGTTAATAACGGAGAGGCGTCAATAAGACGCCTATCCATTATTAATCCAATACTAATAAAGGGTTAATAAAACACACACACATTAGGAAAAAAGTATTTTAATATTCTTCATTTAACCATACTTACCATACTTCAGCACCTGCAAAAAACGTAAAATAATAAACCGTATACTACCTGTCCGCCGTAGTCCAATTAATAACGAGTGTCCCACGACGATCTCCCCTATAGAACAGTGACATCGGGTGATGTCACTGCTCTATAGGACCCTCAGTGACACACTGCCAGGAGACAATGGCTCCTGCAGTGCATCACTGAGAGGTTACCTTAGGACAAAGTCTCACTTTATGGCAATTGCTGCCTGGGAAAATTTCTCACACAGCAATGGCATAAAGTGAGACTAGGGACTATTTTCTCACAGGGGCGTAGGAATACATTGTGAGGAATACATTGTGGAAGGATACCTTCCATCTTTGTATTCCTGGAGCCCCTGGAGAGCAGTCGCATCAGCTGATGCTCCTGCTCTCCACGGGAGATCGTCGAGGGACACTCGTTCTAATTGGATTTCTGCGGATCAGGGAGTATAGTGTTTGTTTATTATTTTAATATTTTTTACAGGTGACACTGGCTTCGGGGATCAAGGTGACAAGTGATGGTGAGTATGTACTCTATGTTATATGTACTGTATGTATGTTGTATATATGTACTGTATGTATGTACTGTATGTGGCATGTTGCATGTCACATGTTGCATGTCGTCGCATGTTGCATGTCGCATAGTGCATGTCGCCGCATGTTGCATGTGGCCGCATTTCGTCGCATGGTGCATGTCGCATGGTGCATGCTGCATGTCATCGCATGTTGCATGTCATATGTTGCATGTTGCATGTCGTCGCAAGGTGCATGTCGCATGGTGCATGTTGTCGCATGGTGCATGTCGTCGCATGGTGCATGTCACCGCATGTTGGTGCACGGTGCATGTCGCATGTCGCCGCATGCCGTCGCATGGTGCATGTCGCATGTTGTCGCATGTTGCCGCATGTCGTCACATGGTGCATGTCGCATGGTGCATGTCGCCGCATGTTGTCACATGTCGCATGTCATCGCATGGTGCATGTCACATGTTGCATGTCGTTGCATGCTGTATGTTGCATGTTGTCGCATGGTGCATGTCGCATGTTGCATGTTGTCACATGTCGCATGTCATTGCATGTCGCATGTTGCATGTTGTTGCATGATGTCACGTCACATGGTGTGTGTTGTATGTATGTACTGTATATATGTATGTGGGTTTTTTTTACATTCAACACATTAGCCGGATGATGGGACTACTACTGTCCCATCATTGGCTAATGTGTCACTTACTGTCACTGTAGTAGGCAGAGCCCGGTGGGACTTGTAGTCCCATCGGACGAAGCCTGCACACAGAGACACCCCCGCTGCCATCACAACCACCACCGCACCGCAGCAGACTCCAGCACAGCCAGCAGACCCACCGAACACCCCAGCACCGCCCGCACATACCGGTGCCGGCCCGCACATACCGGCGCCGGTATGCCGGCGCCGGTATGTGCGGGCCGGCGCCGGTATGTGCGGGGGTCTGCGTGCCGGCACCGGGGGTCTGCGTGCCGGCGCCAGGATGTGCGGGCGGTGCCCGCACAATCATCCCTGCCTAGCTCCGCTCGCACATCCCTGCCCTAGCCCCGCCCTGTCCCCAGCACAGCCCCGCAGGCAGCCCCAGCCCCGCCCACAGCCCAGTCACTCTTGATGAGTGACTGCTGACTGTGAGGCTGGGTCACGCCTGCTCATGACGTCACGCCAATTTCCAGAGTCTGGAAATTGACGTGACATAGGCAGACATAAGCGGTGGCTGCAGCCTGGGGGTCACGTGACCCGGACTCAGCCGCCGGAATAGCGCCGCTCACAGGCGAAAACGCCAACGGAAGGTATTTGCACAATTCATCAGGGGCGCTGGGGGGATACATTGGGGGGTTAATTGAAAGTAGTGGACAACCCCTTTAACTTGCTGCTTGTAAGATTACTAGTGATGAGCGAGTATACTCGTTGCTCGGGTGATCTCCGAGTATTTGTTATTGCTCGGAGATATAGTTTTCATCACCTCAGTTGCATGATTTCCGGCTGCCAGATACGCTGAATACATGTGGGAATTCCCTAACAAACAGGCATTCCTCACAAGTATTCAGCGTATCTGGCATCCGTAAATCATGCAACTGAGGTGATGAAAACTATATCTCCGAGCAATAACAAATACTCGGAGATCACCTGAGCGTGCTCAGGAAAACCCGAGCAACGAGTACACTCGCTCATCACTAAAGATGAAATCAACCATTTATTGGATCATAAAGAATTTTGAAGAGTTAGGTTTAATTGCTGTAAAGTTTTCAGGGTGCCCAAGTAAGTCCAGAAAGTGCCAATACTGTCTGCTGTCTGCTAAACAGGATTCAGATACAAGATAGGCTCAACACCAGTGCAAAGCTTATTCAGGAATGGCAACAAGCAGGTGCAGGACACACAGGATTGGACTGCTGAGGACTATTGTAAAGTTACTTTCTTTGATGGAGCCCCTTCAGACTGAATGATTGTCTGGAGCAGAAAAGGTGAGCGCTACCATAAGTCCAGAAAGGCCGGACTGGGGGCCTATGGCCTTTAGGGGAGGCCGCCATGACAGGGAGACGTGCGACGATAGGGAGCGAATTGGGACTGCTGGGGAGTATAGGGTTAACAAGAGGTGAGGGGAGTGACGGAGTTTTTTGAATTTGAAAGGGGGAAGGAGGGGTCAGGGGCAGGGGGGGGAGACTTTATAAAAGGGGGAGGCCACGTCAGTGGGACAACCATTTTGGGTACTCACCGGCCATAGACAGAATCTCTGGTGTACCCACGCACGATGGATGTCGAGGCCTTGCTGCAACAGCTGCGGGACGCGGCAGGCACCCAAGGAACGGATTGGCTGCAGGCTTCAGTGCATGGCTTGCTCCAAGGGTCGGTAGCCGGAGCCTCCATCGCTCCTCCAGCAGGACGCCGGCCGCGGAGGTCCCGGCCTCCGGCGCGCTTAAGCCCTGAGGCTACCCCCCTGGGTCCGGCGCCGCATTCGGAGCCCCTCCAGGGACCCTCCAGCCGGGGTCGGCGGGCGCACTCCCCCTGCCCCCCGCCCGCAGGCTGGGAGGAATCCATCCAGCAGGTGGGACCTGCAACAGGGGCCGGGTTCCCCCCCCCCCGCAGCACAGAGGCGACGGGATCCAGGACCAGGAACGGCAGGTGCCAGCATTCCATCTGGCCCTGCTCAGCCTGGAGGAACGCGGGGAGCCAGGGGGCGGGCCCCCGTGCGGAGGCGATCCAGCGGCCGGCAGCCCGCCGGCCTGTCGTCCAGCGCGCCGGGAAGAGCGGCGCATAACAGGCAGCAGAGACTGGATGCGGTGCGGGCAGCTCCGGTGAGAGGCGGGCAGCAGTCGGCTGCCTCGGTCAGCAGCGCTGCGGCGTCACCTCAGGACCGGGATCTCCGGCAAGATGGCGCCGCAGCAGGGAACTCGGCGCCACGTGACATGGGACTACACCAAGATGGCGCCGCATCCTGGAGTGCGGCATCTACCCTCCAAGTCCCAGGACCTCCCCAAGATGGCTGCGCCCTGTGGACAGCGGCGGCAGCTCCGAGGGGCCCTGCCAATATCGCCAGTGTGTCTGTTTCTGGCGGTGGGCAGCTGGTGAGGCAGGTTGACCCGGGAGCTGCGAAGCCAACAACAGACAGAACCAGCATGGGACCGGCACATCCTCGTCAGGATCCAGGACCTTCGGCTGCTGGGTTCACAGCGCCCAGGCAGCCAGGTGAGAGCCAGCAATTTTCTATATTTAACCCCTGCTTAGCTCCTAATGAGGTTAGGGAACGGGAGGCAGCTATGGGGGGTGCTAGCGGGGGGATGAGTTTAATATTACATGGCCTTAGAGATTTAGCGAGAATATGGTACGGGGGTCCTCTGGGGTTGGGGCCACCTACAGCGGCTTGGTTAGGGAGCGCAGAGAGGGCTGCAGGTGCAGGAATGCTATCAGATACCGAGGTAGTTTCGCAGTGTGGGGTACGGGGTACAGCAGGCCCAACTGCGTCGGGGAGGCAGCAGCGAAGCAGAAAGGGGGACGGGGTCAGCCGATTTAGGAAGTGGGACCCAGAACGCAGGGGCTAGCAAAGAAAAGGAAAGCGAGGAGGCGGTGCGTTTGGATGATTCAGCCAGGAGCGAAGTGTATGTATGTTTTGTGGGACCTCTGGGGTCTCATTTGAAGGAGGAGGTGAAAGAAAAGATTTGGAAGGGGGACTATGTGGATATTTTTTCATTGTTACCGTTAGAGAGATTTAATCTTGATAGGTTACGCAGAGACGATTCCAAAAAAGATGATGAGGAAAAGAGGAGGTACCGTCTGATCCCTCGTTCCTTTTCAAATTGGTTGCAAGCTTTTGCTATATTAGCAAGTATAATAGGTGAAAAGGCACCGGAAAATTGTTCCGGTCTCTTTTGCTACATAGATGCAATTGGGGAGGCTTACCGGGTGTATGGCGGGCAAGGCTGGCTGCGATATGACGAGCAGTTTAGGCAGCGTAAGGCAGTCCGCTCGGGCATACGTTGGGACCATAAGGACATTGCCTTATGGATGAGGGTTATGGCACTGGCTAGGGCAAATCAAGGAAGTCAGCCATTTCAAGGGGGCGCCGGGAGTTCGGGGCAGTCAGGACACTCGGTCGCTATGCAGAAGGGACTGTGTTTCTCATTTAATGAGGGGACCTGTAGGTTTGGGAGCAAGTGTAAATTCAAGCACGAATGCTCAACTTGTGGGGGCACACATGGGGCCTCTAGATGTTTTAGGGGGGGGAAAACAAGAGGGGGGGACGTTGCTGAAAAAAGGGGAGACGCCGGTGCGGCTGGACGCGATGGAGGCGTATCTAAATAGATACCCTGACGTAGCGGCAGCGTCGCTTTTGAGGGAAGGTTTTGGTTATGGTTTCAAAATTCCGTTTATTGAACAAAATGTTTGTTTGTCAAAAAAGAATTTAAAGTCGGCACTGCAGTTTCCCAGCGTGGTTTCCGAGAAATTGAAGAAAGAGGTTGACTTAGGAAGAATGGCAGGACCTTTTGTAATAGCTCCTATTAATAACTTGAGGGTGTCACCGCTCGGAGTGGTTCCGAAGAAGGAGCCTAACAAATTTAGGCTTATTCATCACTTGTCTTTTCCAAAAGGTCTGTCGGTGAATGATGGTATTGATCCTCAACTGTGTGCGGTTTCTTACATGTCGTTCGACGCAGCAATGAATTTGGTACGGCTGTACGGTAGGGGGGCTTTGATGGCGAAGACGGATATTGAGGCGGCATTCCGCCTGTTACCAGTGCACCCTGAAAGTATGCACTTGTTAGGTTGTTTTTGGGATGGAGGTTTTTACATTGATCGTTGTCTTCCCATGGGCTGCTCGCTATCATGTGCCTATTTTGAGGCATTTAGTACATTCTTGGAGTGGGTAGTTAAGGATGTATCCAGCCTGAGTTCTTGTTTGCACTACCTCGATGATTTTCTGTTTGTGGGCCCGCCTGTTATGGTTTACAATGGCAAGGAAACATCAGAAGCATAGAATAAACGGACAAGCTCTCGGGTGATGGAAACTAGAGCTGACCGCGATGCTAAACCTACACACCACACTAGAAGTAGCCAGGGGGCATTCCTGCGTTGTCTCTAGATGCCGCGCGCCAGCCGGAGAACTAACTACCCCTGGTAGAAGAAAACACAGTCCTGGCTTGCCTCCAGAGAATGTCCCCACAGGAGATAGCAGCCCCCCACATATAATAACGGTGAGAGCAGATGAAAAGACACACGTAGTATGAAAGCAGATTTAGCACAGAGAGGCCCGCTAACTAAATAGCAGAAAGATACAACAGAGGACTTCGTGGTCAGCTGCAAAACCCTTCAAAACACCATCCTGAAATTACCTTAACTCATGTGACAACTCATGCCACTGGAGTGGTAATTTCAGCCCAACAAGAGCTTCCAGCTGCAGAGATTCACATAAGTGCAAACTGGACAAAACATACAAAAATAGACTTAAGGACTAAAGTGTCCAACTTAGCTGAGCAGAAAACTGGGAGCAGGAACATGCAACAGAATCACTCTGGATACATTGATGGCCAGCATTAGAATGACTGAGGAGCAAGGTTAAATAGGATACTCCCACATCCTGATAGGAACAGGTGAACTGAGAAGGCAAAGCTTGCAGGACACCAGTACCACAAGAGACCACCGGGGGAGCCCACGAACCGAATCACAACAGTACCCCCCCCTTAAGGAGGGGGCACTGAACCCTCACAAGAACCACCAGGGCGATCTGGATGAGCCCTATGAAAGGCACGGACCAAATCAGAAGCATGAACATCAGAAGCTGTAACCCAAGAATTATCCTCTTGACCGTAGCCCTTCCATTTCACCAGATATTGAAGTCTCCGTCTGGAAACACGGGAGTCCAAGATTTTCTCCACCACATACTCCAATTCACCCTCAACCAGCACAGGAGCAGGAGGCTCAACAGAAGGCACAAGTGGTACCTCATACCTCCGCAATAATGACCGATGGAAGACATTATGGATAGCAAAGGATGCTGGGAGGTCCAAACGAAAAGACACAGGGTTAAGAATTTCCAAAATCTTATAAGGACCGATGAACCGAGGCTTAAACTTAGGAGAAGAGACCCTCATAGGGACAAAACGGGAGGACAACCACACCAAGTCCCCAACACGAAGAGGAGGACCAACACGACGATGGCGATTAGCAAAACGTTGAGTCTTCTCCTGGGACAACTCCAAATTGTCCACCACCTGCCCCCAAATACGATGCAACCTATCCACCATGGTATCCACTCCAGGACAATCCGAAGACTCCACCTGACCAGATGAAAAACGAGGATGGAACCCTGAATTGCAAAAGAAAGGGGAGACCAAAGTGGCAGAACTGGCCCGATTATTAAGGGCAAACTCAGCCAACGGCAAAAAGGAGACCCAGTCATCCTGATCAGCAGACACGAAAAACACCTCAAATAAGTCTCCAAGGTCTGATTAGTACGTTCCGTCTGGCCATTTGTCTGGGGATGAAATGCAGACGAAAAAGACAAATCAATGCCCATCCTGGCACAAAACGCCCGCCAAAATCTGGACACAAACTGGGATCCCCTGTCGGAAACGATATTCTCCGGAATACCATGCAGCCGAACCACATTCTGAAAAAACAGGGGCACCAACTCAGATGAGGAAGGCAGCTTGGGCAAGGGCACCAAATGAACCATCTTAGAAAAGCGGTCACACACCACCCAAATGACGGACATCTTCTGAGAAACAGGGAGATCAGAAATAAAATCCATAGAGATGTGTGTCCAAGGCCTCTTAGGAACAGGCAAGGGCAACAACAACCCACTAGCCCGAGAACAACAAGGCTTGGCCCGAGCACAAACATCGCAAGACTGCACAAAAGTACGCACGTCCCGAGACAGGGAAGGCCACCAGAAGGACCTAGCCACCAAATCTCTGGTACCAAAAATTTCTGAAGGCCCTTAAGAGAAGTCGGTTGCGTCCAGTCACAAATAGCCCGAACCTTCACAGGATCCATCTCAATAGAAGAGGGGGAAAAAATGTACCCCAAAAAAGAAATCTTCTGAACCCCAAAAACACACTTTGAACCTTTAACAAACAGAGAATTGGTCCGCAAAACCTGAAAAACCCTCCTAACTTGTTGAACATGAGATTCCCAGTCATCCGAAAAAATCAAGATATCGTCCAAATACACAATCATAAATTTATCCAGATATTCACGGAAAATATTGTGCATAAAAGACTGAAAGACCGAAGGGGCATTTGACAGACCAAAAGGCATCACCAAATACTCAAAATGGCCCTCGGGCGTATTAAATGCGGTTTTCCACTCATCCCCCTGCTTAATTCGCACCAAATTATACGCACCGCGAAGATCAATCTTAGAGAACCACTTCGCCCCCTCAATGCGAGCAAATAAATCTGTCAGCAATGGCAAAGGATACTGATACTTGACTGTGATCTTATTCAAGAGTCTATAATCAATACAAGGTCTCAAAGAACCATCGCTTTTAGCTACGAAAAAGAACCCCGCTCCAAGAGGAGACGAAGAAGGACGAATATGTCCCTTTTCCAAGGACTCCCTAATATACTCTCGCATGGCAGCATGTTCAGGTACAGACAGATTGAATAGACGACCCTTAGGAAATTTACTGCCAGGGATCAAATCTATGGCGCAATCGCAATCTCTGTGAGGAGGAAGAGAATTAAGAGTAGATTCCTCAAAAACCTCACGATAATCAGACAAAAACTCAGGAATTTCAGAGGGAATAGATGAAGCAATGGAGACCAAAGATGTGTCCCCATGATTTCCCTGACATCCCCAGCTTAGTACAGACATTGTTTTCCAGTCAAGGACTGGGTTATGAGTTTGCAACCATGGCAATCCCAGCACCAACACATCATGTAGATTATACAGTACAAGGAAGCGAATCACCTCTTGATGGTCTGGAGTCATACGCATAGTCACTTGTGTCCAGTATTGTGGTTTATTACTAGCCAATGGTGTAGAATCAATACCCTTTAAAGGTATAGGAACTTCCAGAGGCTCTAGATCAAACCCACAGCGCCTGGCAAAGGACCAATCCATAAGACTCAAAGCGGCGCCAGAATCCACATACGCATCCGCAACAATAGAAGATAACGAACAAATTAGAGTTACAGACAAAATAAACTTGGACTGCAAAGTGCCAATAGCAGAGGATTTATCAACTTTCTTTGTTCGTTTAGAGCATGCTGATATAACATGAGTAGAATTTCCACAATAGAAGCACAAATGATTTTTGCGCCTATAAATCTGTCGTTCGCTTCTGGACAGAAAGCTATCACATTGCATACTCTGTGGTGCCTCTTCAGAAGACACCGCCAACTGGTGCACAGGTTTGCGTTCCCGTAAACGCCGATCAATCTGAATTGCCATTGTCATGGACTCATTCAGACCCGTAGGCGCAGGAAACCCCACCATGACGTCTTTTACAGCATCAGAGAGACATTCTCTGAAAATTGCCGCCAGAGCGCACTCATTCCACTGAGTAAGCACAGACCATTTTTGAAATTTTTGGCAATATATTTCGGCTTCATCTTGCCCCTGAGAGAGGGCTATTAGGGCTTTCTCAGCCTGAATCTCCAAATTTGGTTCCTCATAAAGCAACCCCAAAGCCAGAAAAAACGCATCCACATTGAGCAACGCAGGATCCCCTGGTGCCAATGAAAATGCCCAATTTTGGGGGTCACCCCGCAGTAAAGAAATAACAATTTTTACTTGCTGGGCAGGATCTCCAGCAGAATGAGATCTCAGCGAAAGAAACAATTTACAATTGTATTTAAAATTTAGAAAACAAGATCGATCTCCAGAAAAAAACTCCGGTATAGGAATTTTAGGTTCAGACCGAGGAGCATGTAACAAAAAATCTTGTATATTCTGAACTTTAGAGGCAAGATTATTCAAATTGGTAGCCAGACTCTGGGGATCCATATTTCAACAGATAAAGTCTGAGCCATTCAGGGGTTAAGAGGAGAGGAAAACAGGAGACTGCAATTAGAGCTGGAGTGCAACTTCAGCGGAAGGAAAAAAAAAAAAAAAAAAAAGGTTTCACACAGTTCCTTTTCTCTCCTGCTTCAGCCTATAGATTAAACATTTAGGCTGGCCATACTGTTATGGTTTCCAATGGCAAGGAAACATCAGAAGCATAGAATAAACGGACAAGCTCTCGGGTGATGGAAACTAGAGCTGACCACGATGCTAAACCTACACACCACACTAGAAGTAGCCAGGGGGCATTCCTGCGTTGTCTCTAGATGCCGCGCGCCAGCCGGAGAACTAACTACCCCTGGTAGAAGAAAACACAGTCCTGGCTTGCCTCCAGAGAATGTCCCCACAGGAGATAGCAGCCCCCCACATATAATAACGGTGAGAGCAGATGAAAAGACACACGTAGTATGAAAGCAGATTTAGCACAGAGAGGCCTAGCACAGAGAGGCCCGCTAACTAAATAGCAGAAAGATACAACAGAGGACTTCGTGGTCAGCTGCAAAACCCTTCAAAACACCATCCTGAAATTACCTTAACTCATGTGACAACTCATGCCACTGGAGTGGTAATTTCAGCCCAACAAGAGCTTCCAGCTGCAGAGATTCACATAAGTGCAAACTGGACAAAACATACAAAAATAGACTTAAGGACTAAAGTGTCCAACTTAGCTGAGCAGAAAACTGGGAGCAGGAACATGCAACAGAATCACTCTGGATACATTGATGGCCAGCATTAGAATGACTGAGGAGCAAGGTTAAATAGGATACTCCCACATCCTGATAGGAACAGGTGAACTGAGAAGGCAAAGCTTGCAGGACACCAGTACCACAAGAGACCACCGGGGGAGCCCACGAACCGAATCACAACACCCGCCACAGTCTGCGGTTTGTTCGATTCTACTGCACACGATGGAGAGGGTAGCAAAAGGTTTCGGAGTTCCGTTGGTGGTTGAAAAGTCAGTCGGACCAACGATGACACTGAGTTTTCTAGGCATAGAAATTGATACCGTAGCCATGGAATGTAGATTGCCTAAGGACAAGTTAGTCGCCTTTCGGGATGAGGTTAAGAAAGCAAGTACGCGGCGTAAGATAACGCTCCATGATTTACAATCCTTGTTGGGCAAGCTGAACTTTGCTTGCAGGATTATGCCGATGGGCCGTCCATTTTGTCGGCGTTTGTCTTTGGCAACGGTGGGAGTTAAGTCTCCCCTGCATTTCATCAGATTGACGAAGGATTTGAAGCAGGATTTGAAGGTGTGGGCCTTTTTCTTGGAAGAATATAACGGCAGATCCATTTGGATTCAAACAGTTGAGAATGCGGTGGATTTGGGTTTTCACATTGATGTGACCGAGATGCGTGGGTTCAGTTTGCAGTATTGCGGTCAAGGTTTGGTAGCGGAATGGCCGCCCAGATTGCGTGAGCAAGGTTTGTTGCAAAATCGGGTTCTGCTTCAGTTATTTCCTCGAGTTGTGGCGTTGTCAGTTTGGGGCGACATGGTGATGAACAAGAAAATTCGTTTTTCTTGCGAGCATACGGGCGTTGCAGAAGCCATCAATACTTTATCTGCCGTATCTCCGGAGGTGGTCAGGACACTACAGCATTTGGTTTTCTTGGGCCTCAAGTTTAATTTGTGGATTGTAGCGGATTGTAAGGCAGCCATACCTACTAATGCCGATAATGTCTCTTTTCATTCACAGTCGCATCGGTCTCAAGGGCCGAGACCTTGCTTGGATTCAGCGGGCCGGGGCTGGCCAGTGGAACTGTGGACCCTGCCCTTCGGGCCGTAAGGGAGTTGTTCGCCAGATCATTGTCGGATAGGTCTTGGTTGCAGTACGATCAGGCTTGGAGTACATGGGAGAGTTGGAAGGTGTCCTACGGAGCTGGAGTGGACGATGAGGATAGGCTGTTGTTGTTAGTAGGGCACGTATGGGAGTCAGGTTGGTCGGTGTCCAAAGTGAGTAAGTTCTTAGCTGGTCTAGCGTTTGGTTTCAAGGCCAGAGGTTTACGGGACGAGACAAAATAGTTTTTGGTGACACAATTAGTAAAAGGTTGGAAAAAAGGGCAGAAGTCGTTTGATGACAGGCGACCGGTTTCCTTCGAAGTGCTGTTAACAATTGGTAGACAGTTAAGGTTTGTTTGTTTTTCGGATTGGGAAGTGACGTTATTTCAAGCGGCTTTTTCGTTGGCGTTTTTTGGGGCATTTCGCTTGGGGGAATTGGTTAGCCCTTCCAGATACAGGGGAGGGGATGTGAGGAGGGATGACGTGGATGTTACGTCAGATAGGGTGGTTGTGTTTCTTCGGTCATCTAAAACGGACGTTACCAGGAAAGGTTGTAAAGTTGTGTTGTTTGGAGTTCCGAATTGTCCGTTGTGCCCGGTAGTCTGTGTGGATGAATTAATGAGGAGAGGGGGTGTGTTATCCGACCCATTGTTGGTTCATGCGGATGGTTCTTTCTTATCACGTTTTCAGTTTGTTTCCATATTTCGGAAGTGTTTGGTGATGGGGGAATTTCGCCGGCGAAGTACAGCGGGCATTCTTTTCGTATAGGGGCTGCGACGGAAGCGGCCAGGAGAGGTTTGGGGGATGAGGTGGTTAAAAGAATCGGGCGGTGGGAATCGGAGAGATTCCGTTCTTATGTTCGCCCGGGTTTGATCTAACTTCTTGGTTTCGGTGTTGCGGGTTTTCTGGTATCGAATTGATCAATGTTCTTGTTTATTCTCTTACAGAACACGACAAAAGGCTGGTTTGGATTATGGGACACTCATTTGTGTTCTGGGCGGCGGAGAGGGCAGCGGTTCGTCCTGATGGCCGGCAATTGGGTTTTTCCGTGTGACGTGGCAACGCTGAGGTGGATTGGAAAAAAAGGAATGACGTGGAGCCAATTTTTACCCGAGTTTCATTGTTTTGTGCGCTGGGATCAGATACCACAAATTTTGGTTATTCACTTGGGGGGTAATGACTTGGGGAAGAGGCCTTGTAGAGAACTTATAAAAGACATTAAGTTCGACATGTTAAGGTTGTGGGCAATGTTTCCTAAGGTTTTAGTGGTGTGGTCGGACATCATTCCGCGGAAGGTTTGGCGGGGCGCCAGGTCACTGGAAGGGATAAACAAAGCGAGGATTAAGGTGAACAAAGCTGTTTCGCGTTTCATGGCAAGGAACGGAGCGGTGGTGGTGCGGCATGTTCATCTGGAGTCCGGTACGGGAGGTTACTGGAGGTTGGATGGGGTGCATTTGAACGCGGTTGGAACCGATATGTGGTGTTTGGCGATCCAGGAGGGTATCGAAACAGCTTTGAAAGTGTGGAGGGACATAAATGTCTAAGGTTTTAGAGCATTTATGTTTGTGGCAGGGGGTGGTGATCCTCGAAGTTGGTGGAAGTGGAAAATGGCGGACTGATGGGGGGGGGGAGATCTCAATAGGTCCTGGACTCCCCGGGGTGATTTTAAAATGGTCAAAGGTGTACAGATAATCCCATGGAAGGGATTATTAGGGGAACCACAAACAGGTGTGCGGGTTTTGGCCTGGCGGGTGGAGTTTGCCTCCGAGCTGGTGCATAGCGGCTGGGGGTAAGGAGGATATAAGGCCAAAATAGGTGGGACTTTGGGCGGGGAAATTTTCAATATATGTTTTCGGGCTTCGAGGGTCATCCACTTCCGGAGTTTATTGTTACATTATTGTTGTATGTTTATATGTTAATAAACGGCTGCTGTGGCCAATTAATCCAACCTATTTGTCGTGTGTTTTAATGAGGTTATTCTCTTACTACAGATGGAGGGGGAGGCGGCTGGTTATCTCGTGGGTGACATGAGGTGAGGTAAAGGGTTTTTATTTTAGAGCTCACAGGAGTCACGAATACCCGTTGTCAAGAAATGCCGGACTGGGGGCCTATGGCCTTTAGGGGAGGCCGCCATGACAGGGAGACGTGCAACGATAGGTAGCGAATTGGGACTGCTGGGGGGATAGGGTTAACAAGAGGTGAGGGGAGTGACGGAGTTTTTTGAATTTGAAAGGGGGAAGGAGGGGTCAGGGGCAGGGGGGGGAGACTTTATAAAAGGGGGAGGCCACGTCAGTGGGACAACCATTTTGGGTACTCACCGGCCATAGACAGAATCTCCCACCCACCCTCCCTTTATTGTTCATGGTTAAAGTTTGTTGAGTCAAGGGTTATTACTTGTGGGTAGGGCTAGGTTCCTAGCTTTAGGAAGGTATTTCTTTATGGATAAATATGCGTGGCAGGGGGTGGTGATCCTCGAAGTTGGTGGAAGTGGAAAATGGCGGACTGATGGGGGGGGATCTCAATAGGTCCTGGACTCCCCGGGGTGATTTTAAAATGGTCAAAGGTGTACAGATAATGCCATGGAAGGGATTATTAGCGGAACCACAAACAGGTGTGCGGATTTTGGCCTGGCGGGTGGAGTTTGCCTCCGAGCTGGTGCATAGCGGCTGGGGGTAAGGCGGATATAAGGCCAAAATAGGTGGGACTTTGGGCGGGGAATTTTTCAATATATGTTTTCGGGCTTCGAGGGTCATCCACTTCCGGAGTTTATTGTTACATTATTGTTGTATGTTTATATGTTAATAAACGGCTGCTGTGGCCAATTAATCCAACCTATTTGTCGTGTATTTTAATGAGGTTAATCTCTTACTACAGATGGAGGGGGAGGCAGCTGGTTATCTCGTGGGTGACATGAGGTGAGGCAAAGGGTTTTTATTTTAGAGCTCACAGGAGTCATGAATACCTGTTGTCATGTGCTATGTTAACACTAAAGCATCCCTGAGATCATTCTTGTTAGGGGTTGCTGTTCTTCCCAGGGAGTGGGCTCACTCACAATTTTATCATAAATAAAGAATTATGTCCAAATATCCCCCAAGATCAACTTCTCCAAACAATCCAGTCGCAATTTTGTGATGAACAATGTTTTTTCCAGCATGATGAAGGCAAAAGTGATACCAAAAATGAAAGAGAACAGCATCCATGCCAGGTGAAAAAAATAAAAGTCAATCTTTATTTTGTCATAATGCAACATTTTGACTATTCAGGTCTTTTTCGACCATTAAGGTATGCTTGAAAAAGTCCTTAATGGTCGAAACATTGCATTATGGCAAAATAAAGATCAACTTTTATTGATCATTATTCTATTGATCTGTATTATTATCTGTATTTATGAAGTGCTGTTGGCTGCTGCTTTGTATTTACTGAAGGCAAAAGTGATAACTAAGTGGCTCAATAACAAATAACAAATAACATTGAAATTTTGTGTCTATGGCCAGGATTATCAACGTTTTTATGGATCTGCCTCTTTGACAAGGGGAGTGGCATGGTTGGTAAGGAGCTCATGACATAAAAAATACAGTGCCTTGCGAAAGTATTCGGCTCCCTGGAACTTTTCAACCTTTTCCCACATATCATGCGTCAAACATAAAGATACCAAATGTAAATTTTTGGTGAAGAATCAACAACAAGTGGAACACAATTGTGAAGTTGAACAAAATTTATTGGTTTTTTTAAATTTTTTGGGAAATTCAAAAACTGAAAAGTGGGACGTGCAATATTATTCGGGCCCTTTACTTTCAGTGCAGTAAACTCACTCCAGAAGTTCATTGTGGATCTCTGAATGATCCAATGTTGTCCTAAATGCCTAATGATGATAAATATAATCCACCTGTGTGTAATCAAGTCTCCGTATAAATGCACATGCTCTGTGATAGTCTCAGGGTTCTGTTTGAAGCACAGAGAGCATCATGAAGAACAAGGAACACAACAGGCAGGTCCGTGATACTGTTGTGGAGAAGTTTAAAGCCGGATTTGGATACAAAATGATTTCCAAAACTTTAAACATCCCAAGGAGCACTGTGCAAGCGATCATACTGAAATGGAAGGAGTATCATACCACTGCAAATCTGCCATCCCTCTAAACTTTCAAACAAAGAGAAGATTGATCAGAGATGCAGCCAAGAGGCCCATGATCACTCTGGATGAACTGCAGAGATCTACAGCTGAGTTGGGACAGTCTGTCCATAGGACAACAATCAGTCATACACTGCACAAATCTTGCCTTTTTGGAAGAGTGGCAAGAAGAAAGCCATTTCTCAAAGATATCCATAAAGAGTGTTGTTTAACCCCTTAAGCCCCAAGGGTGGTTTGCACGTTAATAACCAGGCCAATTTTTACAATTCTGACCACTGTCCCTTTATGAGGTTATAACTCGAACGCTTCAATGGATCCCCGTGATTCTGACATTGTTTTCTCGAGACATATGGTACTTCATGATAGTGGTAATATTTCTTTGATATTACCTGTGTTTATTTGAGAAAAAATGGAAATTTGTCGAAAATTTTGCAATTTTCCAAATTTGAATTTTTATGCCCTTAAATCACAGAGATATGTCACACAAAATACTTAATAAGTAACATTTTCCACATGTCTACTTTACATCAGCACAATTTTGGAAACAATTTTTTTTTTGTTAGGAAGTTATAAGGGTTAAAAGTTGACCAGCAATTTCTCATTTTGACAACACCATTTTTTTTAGGGACCACATCACATTTGAAGTCATTTTGAGGGGTCTATATGATAGAAAATAACCAAGTGTGACACCATTCCAAAAACTGCACCCCTCAAGGTGCTCAAAACCACATTCAAGAAGTTTATTAACCCTTCAGGTGTTTCACAGGAATTTTTGGAATGTTTAAAAAAAAGAACATTTAATTTGTTTCACACAAAATTTAATTCAGCTCCAATTTGTTTTATTTTACGAATGGTAACAGGAGAAAATGGACCCCAAAAGTTGTACAATTTGTCCTGAGTACCCTGATACCCCATATGTGGGGGTAAACCACTGTTTGGGCGCATGGCAGAGCTCAGAAGGGAAGGAGCGCCATGTGACTTTTCAATGCAAAATTCGCTGGAATTGAGATGGGACGCCATGTTGCATTTGGAGAGCCACTAATGTGCCTAAACATTGAAACCCTCCACAAGTGACACCATTTTGGAAAGTAGACTCCCTAGGGAACTTATCTAGATGTGTGGTGAGCACTTTGACCCACCAAATGTTTCACAGAAGTTTATAATGTAGAGCCGTAAAAATAAAAAATAATATTTTTTCACAAAAATGAATTTTTGCCCACAATTTTTTATTTTCCCAAGGTTACTAAAATAAATTGTACCCCAAACGTTCTTGTGCAATTTTTCCTGAGTATGCTGATACCCCATATGTGGGGGTAAACCACTGTTCGGGTGCATGGCAGAGCTCGGGAGGGAAGGAGCGCTGTTTGACTTTTCAATGCAAAATTGGCTGGAATTGAGATGGGACGCCATGTTGCGTTGGGGAGCTCCTGATGTGCCTAAACATTGAAACCAACAAGTGACACCATTTTGGAAAGTAGACCCCCTAAGGATCTTATCTAGATGTGTTGTGAGAGCTCTGAACCCCCAAGTGTTTCACTACAGTTTATAACGCAGAGCCGTGAAAATAAAAAAAAAAAATTTCCACAAAAATTATTTTTTAGCCCCCAGTTTTGTATTTTACCAAGGGTAACAGGAGAAATTGGTCCCCAAAAGTTGTTGTCCAATTTGTCCTGAGTACGCTGATACCCCATATGTGGGGGGGAACCACCGTTTGGGCGCATGAAAGAGCTCAGAAGGGAAGGCGCACCATTTGGAATGCAGACTTAGATGGATTGGTCTGCAGGCGTCACGTTGCATTTGCAGAGCCCCTGATGTACCTAAACAGTAGAAACCCCCCACAAGTGACCCCATATTGGAGCCTAGACCCCCCAGGGAACTTATCTAGATGTGTTGTGAGAACTTTGAACCCCCAAGTATTTCACTACAGTTTATAACGCAGAGCCATGAAAATAAAAAATCATTTTTTCCCCACAGAAATGTTTTTTTAGCCCCCCCAAATTTTTATTTTCCCAAGAGTAACAAGAGAAATTGGACCCCAGAAGTTGTTGTCCAATTTGTCCTGAGTATGCTGATACCCCATATGTTGGGGTAAACCCCTGTTTGGGCGCACGGGAGAGCTCGGAAGGGATGGAGCACTGTTTTACTTTTTCAGCGCAGAATTGGCTGTAATTGAGATCAGACACAATGTCTCGTTTTGAGAGCCCTGATGTGCCTAAACAGTGGAAACCCCCAATTTTAACTGAAACCCTAACCCAAACACACCCCTAATCCCAACCACACCCCTAACCCCAACCCTAACCAAACCCCTAACTCCAACACACCCCTAACCCTAATCCCATCCATAACCCTAACCACACCCCTAACCCTGAAACACCCCTAACCCTAATCCCAACCGGAAATGTAATCCAAACCCTAACCCTAACCCTAGCCCCAACCCTAACCCTAGCCCAAACCCTAACCCTAGCCCTAACCCTTGCCCCAACCCTAACCCTAGCCCCAACCCTAACCCTAGCCCTAACCCTAGCCCTAACCCTAGCCCTAACCCTAATAGGAAATTGGAAATAAATACATTTGTTTAATTTTTTTTATTTTTCCCTAACTAAGGGGGTGATGAAGGGGGATTTGATTTTCTTTTATAGTGGGTTTTTTAGCGGATTTTTATGATTGGCAGCTGTCACACACTAAAAGATGCTTTTTATTGCAAAAAATATTTTTTTTGCGTTACCACATTTTGTGAGCTATAATTTTTCCATATTTTGGTCCACAGAGTCATTTGAGGTCTTGTTTTTTGCGGGACAAGTTGATGTTTTTATTGGTGACATTTTCGGGCACGTGACTTTTTTTATCGCTTTTTATTCCGATTTTTGTGAGGCAGTATGACCAAAAACCAGCTATTCATGAATTTCTTTTGGGGGGGGGTGCGTTAATACCATTCCGCGTTTGGTAAAATGGATGAAGCAGTTTTATTGTTAGGGTCAGTACGATTACAGCGATACCTCATTTATATCTTTTTTTTATGTTTTGGCCCTTTTATACGATAAAAACTATTTTATAGAAAAAATAATTATTTTTGCATGGCTTTATTCTGAGGACTATAACTTTTTTATTTTTTCGCTGATGATGCTGTATTGTGGCTCATTTTTTGCAGGACAAGATGACGGTTTCAGCGGTACCATGGTTATTTATATCTGTCTTTTTGATCGCGTGCTATTCCACTTTTTGTTCTGCGGTATGATAATAAAGCGTTATTTTTTGCCTCGTTTTTTTTTTTTTTTTTTTTTACGGTGTTCACTGAAGGGGTTAACTAGTGGGACAGTTTTATAGGTCGGGTTGTTACGGACGCGACGATACTAAATATGTGTACTTTTAATGTTTTTTTTATTTAGATAAAGGAATGTTTTTATGGGAACAATATATATTTTTTTCTTTATTTAGGATTTTTTTTCTATATTTTTTTCTAATTTTTTTTTTTACTTTATAACATTGTCCCGGGGGGACATCATGTTATAAGGTCAGATCGCTGATCTGACACTTTACAATGCACTATGTTAGATCAGCGATCTGACATGCACTGCTCCTGGCTTACCAGCGCCTGCTCTGAGCAAGTGCTTGGTAAGCCACCTCCCTGCAGGACCCGGATGCAGCCCCATGGCCATTTTGGATCCGGGACCTGCAGGGAGGAGATGCTTGGTACAAGGTGAGCACATCGCCTTGTACCGAGGGTCTCAGGGAAGCACGCAGGGAGCCCCCTCCCTGCGCGATGCTTCCCTATGCCGCCGGAACACTGCGATCATGTTTGATCGCAGTGTGCCGGGGGTTAATGTGCCGGGGGTGGTCCGTGACCGCTCCTGGCACATAGTGCCGGATGTCAGCTGCGATAGTCAGAGACTGGGACGGAGATTTGTCTTCCAACAAGACAATGATCCCAAACAAAGGAAAATCTACAATGGAATGGTTCACAAATAAACGTATCCAGGTGTTAGAATGGCCAAGTCAAAGTCCAGACCTCAATCCAATCGAGAATCTGTGGAAAGAGCTGAAAACTGCTGTTCACAATCGATCTCCATCAAACCTCACTGAGCTCGAGCTGTTTGCCAGGGAAGAATGGGCAAGAATTTCAGTCTCTCGTTGTACATAACTGATAGAGACATACCTCAAGTGACTTGCAGCTGTAATTGCAGCAAAAGGTGGCGCAACAAAGTATTAAGTTAAAGGGGCCGAATAATATTGCACGCCCCACTTTTCAGTTTTGGAATTTCCACAAAAACTTAAAATAACCAATAAATTTCATTCAACTTCACAATTGTGTTCCACTTGTTGTTGATTCTTCACCAAAAACTTACATTTGGTATCTTTATGTTTGAAGCATCATATGTGGGAAAAGGTTGAAAAGTTCCAGGGAGCCGAATACTTTCGCAAGGCACTGTAGCGGTTGGCTCCAAAAGTATAGTTGAAGTATGGTGCAGTCTACTGAGACATTGAAAGATGCCTGTGCAAAGCGAGTAAGAGGAAAGTCACGAAAATGGAGTGATCAGGAGTCAGGTCAGGGAGTTTGTGCAGCTGGTAGGAAATTGCTGTGAGTGCGTTTCAAGTTAAGGATCTCCAATATGAGTTGTGAGAATAATACACCCGGAGACCATGATTAATCTAGTGACTGTTACTTCCGTGGGAGTGATAGTAGGTGGGCAATCTGTCTCCCACATTATAAGCAAAAACCACTGCCAAATGCTACAATGCTATCCCCTTATTATCATAGACTATTACTTAAAATTGTCTACTGTATCCACCATGCAGATGTGCATTCTTGCAGAGCAAACATAGATTTGAACCTGAATTGTAACCACAAAGAACTGTGACTAAATTCTAACCGCCAAGCATTGTGCCATAGACTGTAAGTATTAAGCTTTTGCCTTCTTATGGTAAAATTCTCATTTTTTTTTACCAGTCTGTGTGTTTGGTTGTCCCTGCTCCAATCTTTTGCTGGGGTTACCAACCTAATGCTTTACCACTGCTTCTACAATGGACCTACTAAAGGGTTCTTTGAGGATAGTATTCCTCAGTTTATCAGTGTTCCTGCGATTATTTACCATTTCCAGCGGTTATGTCACGATTGAAGAGAACATCACCGCTGCAGCCGATCATTGATCTATTGGCCCTTCCAATGTTTTCATGATGTTACTAGTGCAGCCTTTAGACAATCACTGGAGTAAGTAGTAGAGAGGCAATACTTTGTAATATTTTATGGAGTCGTTGGCTGATTGGCTGAAAAATCCCTTTGCTGAAAAACCCTTTTATCTCAGAATTCCTTAATCAGACAACCTATTTAAAGTGTATGCATTGATCCCTACAATTTACATATAGATTTATATAAAAAGTGGAACAGATTTCAAGGTGTATTGTATTGCTTATATTCATTCGTATAATAACCAAGAGCTGCATTCACAAGTCTCCGAGCTTCAGACCTGCACTAATGATGTAGATGAATCATTGAGTCACCAAAGGAACCAGTTCCCATGTGCTGAACCTGCATAATACCACAATGATATCACAGCACATAAATAATAAAACAGTGCAGTCACAGTACATGAATAAATAGAATGCTGTGCCTAGCCAAGCGGCCTGCCTTTACGTGTGTGAAAGAATGGCTTATTCTGGATGAATTCGAGTGTGGTTGTGTAATAAAATGTCACTGTCGTAAGTCAGTTCATGAAATTTCATGAGTGGTATTATTGAAAAGTGGAAACATTTAGGAACCACAGAAGCTCAGCCATGAAGTGGACACCATGGAGAGCTACAGAGCGGCAAAGGCTGAGGAGCCTAGTGCACAAAAGTCACCAGCGCTGTCAGATGTTGCCGAAAGGTGCATATTAGACAGCCTACACCCTGAGCTGTCCGTGTGGAGTGGAGTCTTTTCTTCTCCTCCACTCTGGCAAAATGTATAACATATACAATACTTTTTGAATTTTTTTTTTTTTTAAATAAGCATTAGAATCATGTTAGGCTGCCATACTTGAGATGTGGCTACAGACAGAGTGATTGCACACATATGCTGCACACACGCTGCACATACGCACTGCGAACACATGCTGCACACACACACACACACTGCGTACACATGCTACACATGCTACACATGCTGCATACACATACTGCAGAGTAGGCTGTCAATCAAAGTCCTGGGGAGTGATTAGAGCAGGGAGTGGTGAGTATAACAGCTCACTTTACTGAACCGATGTCTGGAGGCTACAGGGAAAATGTAACTTCCTTTTCTCTCTGTAGCTGCTGCTTCAGTAAGGCAGCCAGACTTAATTTTAATGCTATTTATCTGCATATTAACCCTATATCTATAGGTAAATTGTGTTTCTATAAGAAACAGTTTCTCTTTAAATATAGATTGTATAGAAATGAATTACAAAGTTTCTCAGCATCTTAAAGGTCCATGTTGGGACAATTTTAGTGTTAAAGATAGTATGACTGTATAGGTCCTAGTGCAACAATACAAATGATACCTGTCTTGTAATAATCTAGCGTGCCAGTGCTGATAAATCAAACATTGAAGCCACATGCAAATTAGCCCAGAAGTGCTTTACAAACAGCACATATGTGTGATACAAATGCATAAAAGAGGTTTGAGAAATTTCCAAGAAAAGCTTTATGATAGATCCTTCATCTCGGTCTAGTGTGACGTCTTCATTATACATTATGGGAAATTTTTCTGCACAGCAGAGACATTTTTCTCACGCAGGAATACATCATTTATACATAATCCACATTATTTTGGAACACAAAGATTAAAGAGACGTACAGTGACATGTCATGATGTCCCCAGAGTGTGTCAGGTGACAAGAACGTACATGGCATGCACAGATCTAGTGTACCTGGTAGGACAGATTGGTAGACGTATCCTTCGCACATCTGTTGGCGTGAGCGTCACAGCTGCTCTACCGGAATATCACAAAGCCGCCAAGCAGATCAACATATTATTATGAATCCGCGACCCAGGAACAGCCTCTGTTTTGTTCTCCTCGACAGCAATGTATAATTTAAGTCATATGATTCGATTTGTTTTATTTTCGGAGCATTATGAATTCCATTTCTTCTAGTCTACTATGTAAGAAGACCTCTGGGAGTATTCCGTTTCTACAGATTTTTTTGATCAGTCGACTGAGCATGTTAACAATTTTACTGTACTAGTTTTGCAATCCAAATAATATGTTCCATATTTTCTCCTCCAAATGTTCAAAACAGTTTTTCAGAGATGTCTGCTTTGGTAAGGACTCGGAGTCCAATTTTGCTTCAAAAGATGTTTTATTCATAAGTGTTACATTGTATTACATTTCTGACACCAAGTGGTGATAGCGTGTAACAGCAGGCAACGCCGAAAGATGAAGGCATATAATACCGTATCTACAAAATGTACGAGCAGCCCATAGAGTATCATATCAGCATGTCACCTGGTGAGTGCAACATACAGCATTCTACATATGCTCCGTGTAATCTAAAAAGCTCTCATTATTTGCATAGCACCTTCAAGAATAATAAAACTGAAGGCCACTTAGAAAAATCAAAATGATCCCCCGTCTGCAACGTAACGACAATGTTCCCACCTCTATTCACTCTATGCTGTGGCATAAATGAAAAGAAGACAGGTCTGTAGATTTATCCCACCCATGTCGAAGGGGCAGAGCTCGAATATAATAAGGGCAAATGTAGCAACAGCCTTAAGACTTTCTCCTCCAAGGGATTGAGGGGGCATAGCACAATTACATTTCTAATCATATCACACGGAATCTGGCAAAAAGAACCTCCATGTGATATGACTATGGACAGGGCCGCACTGGGACTAAAATTCAGCCCTGGCATTTGAAGTTACACAGGCCCACTTGTCACATGGTGACTGTGTAATATCATAATATCTTTGTTTTAGGCAAAGTGGGGCCCTAGGCAAGGTGTAAAATGGGGCCCCAAATGCTAACATATTGCACATCACACAAAAGCATTTCAGTTGTATTTACATGCGCTGATCTCAGGCTGCTAAATGAGTTTGATCGACAATATTGAAGTTGTTCAACACTTGTTTCCCGGCCTCTTTCCACCAGCTGAGGAATAATGATGGGACAGAATGATCACTAATAGATCACTAACAGATCACCATACAGTATCAGGTTATCAGCAGCACATCTACAGTTTACACCGGCGATGTGCTGCTGAGAACAATGATTTTTGTTCCAGCAAAAACAATCTGAATATGCAGCATTTTACTTGATTAGTTAAATACACCCCATAGTGTTGTGAATTCTGCTCTTGGGTTCCCTCCGGTGGTTGTTGATAGTAATGCAGTTGTCCCTGGGTTGCAATCCTGGGCAGGTGTCCCTGCTGATTGCAGCTCTGACTGGGATATTTAGGTGTGCAGGATTCATTAGCCCTTGCCAGTTGTCCATTGTTCTTGGAGGTTTTGCATCTCTGTCTGGTTCCTTCTGCCCTGCTGCCCAAATCAGCAAAGATAAGTGTCTGGTTTTGTTTCTACAGCACACATGCAGTGTGCTTTACAATTCAGTACTATTCAATGTTTTTTCTTGTCCAGCTTAGACTGTGTTTGGATATTTCAGACAAGTTGGATTCTCAGGAGATGCAGATATACATTCCATGTCTTTAGTTAGATGGTGGAATTTTTGTATTATCTGCTGTGGATATTTTTAGGGTTTTAATACTGACCGCTTAGTATTCTGTCCTATCCTTTCCTATTTAGCTAGCGTGGCCTCTTTTGCTAAATCCTGATTTCTGCCTGCGTGTGTCTTTCCTCTAATACTCACGGTCAATATTTGTGGGGGCTGCCTATCCTTTGGGGTTCTGCTCTGAGGCAAGATAGAATTCCCATTTCCATCTATAGGGGTATTTAGTCCTCCGGCTGTGTCGAGGTGTCTAGGATGTGTTAAGTACACCCCACGGCTACTTCTAGTTGCGGTGACGGTTTGGGGTTTGCGGTCAGTGCAGGTTCCGCCTACTCCTGAGAGGGTCTCGTGCGGCTCCAAGGTCACCGGATCATAACACCATAGTCCTCCATATATTATAATGTGCCCCACAGTTCTCCATATAGTATAATACACTCCCTATAGTCCTCTGTCATGATTCCCAATGGCAGGGACATGGGCAAAAACGGACTAGCTCTAGGAAGATGGTATCTCAGGTAACCGCGATGCTGAACCTAACACGCAAATAAAAGTAGCCAGGGGGTGTGCCTACGTTGTATCCCTAGACACCTCGCACCAGCCGGAGAGCTAACTACCCCTATAAGAGGAATACACAGACCTGGCTTGCCTCCAGGGAAACCCCAAAAGTTATAGTAGCCCCCCACATGTAATAACGGTTAGGTAAGAGGAAAACACAAACGCAGTATGAATATAGATTCAGCAAAGTGAGGCCCTCTGACTAGATAGATGAAAATACAAAAGAGGACTTCGCGGTTACCTCAAAACCCTAAGCAGCCATCCTGAAACCACCTTAACTCCGTTATCAACTCATGACACCGGAGTAGTAATTTCAGATCACTAGAGCTTCCAGCAGCACGAGAAATATAAATGCATGCTGGACAAAACAAACACAAAAAGCCAAAGATTTCAACTTAGCTGAATTGCAGACTTGGAGCAGGTAGCAAGCAACAGAGATGCTCTGGTAACATTGATTGCCGGCACTAGAGTGACTGAGAAGCCAGACTAAATAGGAAACTCCCAATTTCCTGATGAAAACAGGTGCACTGGAAACACAAGACCAAAGTCAACCAGTACCACCAGAAGCCACCAGAGGGAGCCAAAAACAGAATTCACAACAGTACCCCCCCCTTAAGGATGGGGCACCGAACCCTCATGAGAACCACCAGGGCGATCTGGATGCGCCCTATGAAAGGCGCGAACCAAATCAGAGGCATGAACATCAGAGGCAGTCACCCAAGAATTATCCTCCTGACCGTATCCCTTCCATTTAACCAGATATTGAAGTCTCCGTCTGGAAATACGAGAGTCCAAAATCTTCTCCACAACATACTCCATTTCACCCTCCACCAGCCCAGGAGCAAGAGGCTCAACAGAAGGAACAACCGGTACCTCGTACCTCCGCAACAACGACCTATGGAAAACATTATGAATGGTGAAAGATGCTGGAAGGTCCAAACGAAAAGATACAGGATTAAGAATCTCCAAAATCCTATAAGGACCTATGAACCGAGGTTTGAACTTAGGAGAAGAGACCTTCATAGGGACAAAACGAGAAGACAACCACACCAAGTCTCCAACACGGAGATGATGACCCACACGACGATGACGATTAGCAAACTGCTGAGTCTTCTCCTGAGACAACTTCAAATTGTCCACCACATGACTCCAAATCCGGTGCAGTCTATCCACCACAGAATCCACTCCAGGACAATCCGAAGACTCCACCTGATCAGACGAAAAACGAGGGTGAAACCCTGAATTGCAAAAGAAAGGAGAAACCAGAGTAGCAGAACTGGCCCGATTATTGAGGGCAAACTCTGCCAACGGCAAAAAGGCGACCCAATCATCCTGATCAGCAGACACAAAACACCTCAAATACGTCTCCAAGGTCTGATTAGTTCGCTCCGTCTGGCCATTAGTCTGAGGATGGAACGCAGATGAAAAAGACAAATCAATGCCCATCCTGGCACAGAACGCTCGCCAGAACCTAGACACAAATTGAGATCCTCTGTCAGACACGATGTTTTATGGGATACCATGTAAGCGAACCACATTCTGAAAAAATAAAGGAACCAACTCCGATGAAGAAGGCAATTTGGGCAAGGGTACCAAATGAACCATCTTAGAAAAACGGTCACACACCACCCAAATGACGGACATTTTCTGAGAAACCGGGAGATCCGAGATAAAGTCCATAGAGATGTGCGTCCACGGCCTCTTCGGAATAGGCAAGGACAACAACAATCCACTAGCCCGAGAACAGCAAGGCTTGGCCCGAGCACAAACATCACAAGACTGTACAAAGGTACGCACATCCCGAGACAGGGAAGGCCACCAGAAGGACCTGGCCACCAAATCTCTGGTACCAAAAATTCCAGGGTGGCCCGCCAACACAGAAGAATGAACCTCTGAGATGACTCTACTGGTCCACTCATCTGGAACAAACAATCTCCCAGACGGACAACGATCAGGCTTATCAGTCTGAAACTCCTGCAAAGCACGTCGCAAGTCTGGGGAGACAGCAGACAAAATCACTCCATCCTTAAGGATACCCGTAGGCTCAGAATCACCAGAGGAGTCAGGCTCAAAACTCCTAGAAAGAGCATCTGCCTTCACATTTTTCGAGCCCGGCAAGTATGAAACCACAAAATTAAACCGAGAGAAAAACAATGACCAGCGCGCCTGTCTAGGATTCAGACGCCTGGCGGACTCAAGGTAAATCAGATTCTTGTGATCAGTCAAGACCACCACCTGATGTCTAGCACCCTCAAGCCAATGACGCCACTCCTCAAATGCCCACTTCATAGCCAAGAGCTCCCGATTACCGACATCATAATTTCGCTCGGCGGGCGAAAACTTTCGAGAGAAAAATGCACATGGTCTCATCACTGAGCAATCGGGACTTTTCTGCGACAAAACCGCCCCCGCTCCAATCTCGGAAGCATCAACCTCAACCTGAAAAGGGAGCGAAACATCAGGCTGGCGCAACACAGGGGCAGAAGAAAAGCGGCGCTTAAGCTCCCGAAAGGCCTCCACAGCCGCAGAGGACCAATTGGCAACATCAGCACCCTTCTTAGTCAAATCAGTCAGAGGTTTAGCAACACTTGAAAACCCAGTTATAAATCGACGATAGAAATTAGCAAAGCCCAAGAACTTCTGAAGACTCTTCAGGGAAGTAGGCTGCGTCCAATCACAAATAGCCCGAACCTTGACAGGATCCATCTCAACAGAAGAAGGGGAAAAAATATACCCCAAAAAGGAGATCTTCTGAACCCCAAAGATACACTTTGAACCCTTTACAAACAGAGAATTGGACCGCAAAACCTGAAAAACCTTCCTTACCTGTTGAACATGCGACTCCCAGTCATCCGAAAAAATCAAAATATCATCCAAATACACAATCATAAATTTATCCAGGTATTTACGGAAAATATCGTGCATAAAGGACTGAAAGACTGAAGGAGCATTAGAAAGACCAAAAGGCATTACCAAATACTCAAAATGGCCCTCGGGCGTATTAAATGCAGTTTTCCACTCATCTCCCTGCTTGATCCGCACCAAATTATACGCACCCCGAAGATCAACCTTAGAGAACCACTTTGCCCCTTTAATACGAGCAAATAAATCAGTCAGTAGTGGCAAAGGATACTGGTATTTGACTGTAATCTTATTCAACAGGCGATAATCAATACAGGGCCTCAGGGAGCCATCTTTTTTACCCACGAAAAAAAAACCTGCTCCTAAAGGGGATGAGGATGGACGGATATGTCCCTTTTCCAAGGACTCCTTAATATACTCTCGCATAGCAGCATGCTCAGGCACAGATAGATTGAACAAACGACCCTTGGGAAACTTGCTGCCCGGAATCAAGTCTATAGCACAATCGCAATCCCGGTGAGGGGGGAGAGAACTAAGTTTAGGCTCCTCAAAAACATCACCATAATCAGACAAAAATGCCGGAATTTCAGAGGGAGTAGATGAAGCAATGGAAACCAAAGGTACTTCCCCATGAGCCCCCTGACATCCCCAGCTTAACACAGACATTGTTTTCCAGTCAAGGACTGGATTATGAGTTTACAACCATGGCAATCCAAGCACTAAGACATCATGCAAGTTATGCAACACAAGGAAGCGAATCACCTCCCGATGGTCAGGAGTCATACACATAGTCACTTGTGTCCAGAACTGTGGTTTATTCCTAGCCAAAGGTGTGGAGTCGATACCCTTCAGAGGGATAGGAACTTCCAAAGGCTCTAGGCTAAACCCACAACGTCTGGCAAAGGACCAATCCATAAGACTCAAGGAAGCGCCAGAATCCACATAGGCATCCACAGTAATAGTTGATAATGAACAGATCAAAGTTACAGACAAAATAAACTTAGACTGTAAGGTGCCAATTGCAAAAGACTTATCAACCTTTTTTGTGCGTTTAGAGCATGCTGATATAACATGAGCAGAATCACCACAGTAGAAGCACAACCCATTTTTACGCCTATAATTCTGCCGTTCACTTCTGGACAGAATTCTATCACATTGCATAATCTCCGGTGCCTGCTCAGAAGACACCGCCAAATGGTGCACAGGTTTGCGCTCCCGCAAACGCCGATCAATCTGAATAGCCATAGTCATGGATTCATTCAGACCTGTGGGCGTAGGAAACCCCACCATGACATCTTTAACGGCGTCAGAGAGACCTTCTCTGAAATTCGCCGCCAGGGCGCACTCATTCCACTGAGTAAGCACAGACCATTTTCGAAATTTTTGACAATATACTTCAGCTTCATCATGCCCTTGAGAGAGGGCTAGCAAGGCCTTTTCAGCCTGAATCTCCAAATTAGGTTCCTCATAGAGCAACCCCAGTGCCAGAAAAAACACATCCACATTGAGCAGCGCAGTATCCCCTGGTGCCAATGCAAATGCCCAATTCTGGGGGTCACCCCGCAACAAGGCAATAACAATTTTAACCTGCTGAGCGGGGTCTCCAGCGGAACGAGATCTCAGAGAAAGATACAATTTACAATTGTGCTTAAAATTCAAAAAGCGAGATGTATCTCCAGAAAAGAACTCAGGTATAGGGATCTTGGGTTCAGACATAGGAGCATGTATCACATAGTCTTGGATATTTTGAACCTTAGAGGCAAGAGTATTAAGATTAGAAGCTAAACTCTGGATATCCATTTCTCAACAGCAGAGATCTGAGCCATTCAGGGGTTAAGAGGAGAGAAAAAACAAACAAACAAAAAAAAAACAGCAGATTGCAATTATGGCTAGACAGAATCTCTGAGTAAAAAAAAAAAAAAGGGTCAGAAACTTCTTTTTTTTCTCTCCTTCTTTAGCCAATACCTTTAATACATTTTGGCCGGCAATACTGTCATGATTCCCAATGGCAGGGACATGGGCAAAAACGGACTAGCTCTAGGAAGATGGTATCTCAGGTAACCGCGATGCTGAACCTAACACGCAAATAAAAGTAGCCAGGGGGTGTGCCTACGTTGTATCCCTAGACACCTCGCGCCAGCCGGAGAGCTAACTACCCCTATAAGAGGAATACACAGACCTGGCTTGCCTCCAGGGAAACCCCAAAAGTTGTAGTAGCCCCCCACATGTAATAACGGTTAGGTAAGAGGAAAACACAAACGCAGTATGAATATAGATTCAGCAAAGTGAGGCCCTCTGACTAGATAGATGAAAATACAAAAGAGGACTTCGCGGTTACCTCAAAACCCTAAGCAGCCATCCTGAAACCACCTTAACTCCGTTATCAACTCATGACACCGGAGTAGTAATTTCAGATCACTAGAGCTTCCAGCAGCACGAGAAATATAAATGCATGCTGGACAAAACAAACACAAAAAGCCAAAGATTTCAACTTAGCTGAATTGCAGACTTGGAGCAGGTAGCAAGCAACAGAGATGCTCTGGTAACATTGATTGCCGGCACTAGAGTGACTGAGAAGCCAGACTAAATAGGAAACTCCCAATTTCCTGATGAAAACAGGTGCACTGGAAACACAAGACCAAAGTCAACCAGTACCACCAGTAGCCACCAGAGGGAGCCAAAAACAGAATTCACAACAGTCCTCCATATATTAAAATACACTGCTCAGTCCTCCATATAGCATAATACACTCCTCATAGTGCTCCATATAGTATAATGCACTGCCATAGTCATCCATGTAATACAATTCACTTCCCATAGTATAATGCACCCCATAGTTCTTCATATAGTATAACGTATTCACCATAGTCCTCAATACAGTATAATGCAGCCCACATATAATATAATGCAGCCACCCCAGAGTATAATGCAGCCACCCCAGAGTATAATGTAGCCACCCCATAGAATATAATGCAGCTCCCTCATAGTTTAATGCAGCCCCCTCAGAGTATGATGCAATTACCCCTCAAAGAATATAAATATAATACAGCCCCCCATAGAATATAATGTAGCCCGAATAGAATATAATACAGCCCACCTCCCCACAGAATATAATGCAGCCCCATCAAAGAGTATGATGCAATCATCCCTCATAAAATCTAATACAACCCCCCATAGAATATAATATAGCCCACCTCCCCATAATATATAATGCAGCCCCATTAGAATATAATGCAGCCCCCATAGTATATAACACAGCCTCCCCCATAGAATATAATATACCCCCATAGTGTATAACACAGCCTCCCCATAGAATATAATATACCTCCACAATAGTATATAACAAAGCCACATAGTATGTAACATGGCCTCCCCCATAGAATATAATATACCCCCATAGTATATAGCAAAGCTCGCATAGTATATAGCACAACCCGCATAGTATATAGCAAAGCCCGCATAGTATATAGCACAACCCGCATAGTATATAGCACAACCCGCACAGTATATAGCACAACCCGCATAGCATATAGCACAACCCGCATAGCAGATAACACAGCCCACGTAGTAGTATACAGCACAGCCCACACAGTAGTATACAGCACAGCCCACACAGTAGTATACAGCACAGCCCACATAGTAGTTTATAGCACTGCCCACACAGTAGTATACAGCACAGCCCACACAGTAGTTTACAGCAAAGCCCACACAGTAGTATACAGCACAGCCCACATAGTAGTATACAGCACAGCCCACACTGTAGTATATAGCACAGCCCACATAGTAGTATATAGCACTGCCCACAATGTAGTATACAGCACAGCCCACATAGTAGTTTACAGCACAGCCCACATAGTAGTATATAGCACAGCCCACATAGTAGTATATAGCACTGCCCACACAGCAGTATATAGCACAGCCCACATAGTAGTATACAGCACAGCCCACACTGTAGTATATAGCACAGCGCACATAGTAGTATACAGCACAGCCCACACAGTAGTATCCAGCACAGCCCACACGGTAGTATACAGCAAAGCCACACAGTAGTATATAGCACAGCCCACATAGTAGTATATAGCACTGCCCACACAGTAGTATATAGCACAGCCCACATAGTAGTATACAGCAAAGCCCACACAGTAGTATACAGCACAGCCCACATAGTAGTATACAGCACAGCCCTCACTGTAGTATATAGCACAGCCCACATAGTAGTATATAGCACTGCCCACACAGTAGTATACAGCAAAGCCCACACAGTAGTATAGAGCACAGCCCACACAGTAGTATACAGTACAGCCACACAGTAGTATATAGCCCCATCAAAGAGTATGATGCAATCATCCCTCATAAAATCTAATACAACCCCCCATAGAATATAATATAGCCCACCTCCCCATAATATATAATGCAGCCCCATTAGAATATAATGCAGCCCCCATAGTATATAACACAGCCTCCCCCATAGAATATAATATACCCCCATAGTGTATAACACAGCCTCCCCATAGAATATAATATACCTCCACAATAGTATATAACAAAGCCACATAGTATGTAACATGGCCTCCCCCATAGAATATAATATACCCCCATAGTATATAGCAAAGCCCGCATAGTATATAGCACAACCCGCATAGTATATAGCAAAGCCCGCATAGTATATAGCACAACCCGCATAGTATATAGCACAACCCGCACAGTATATAGCACAACCCGCATAGCATATAGCACAACCCGCATAGCAGATAACACAGCCCACGTAGTAGTATACAGCACAGCCCACAAAGTAGTATACAGCACAGCCCACACAGTAGTATACAGCAAAGCCCACATAGTAGTTTATAGCACTGCCCACACAGTAGTATACAGCACAGCCCACACAGTAGTTTACAGCACAGCCCACAATGTAGTATACAGCACAGCCCACATAGTAGTTTACAGCACAGCCCACATAGTAGTATATACCACAGCCCACGTAGTAGTATATAGCACTGCCCACACAGCAGTATATAGCACAGCCCACATAGTAGTATACAGCACAGCCCACACTGTAGTATATAGCACAGCGCACATAGTAGTATACAGCACAGCCCACACAGTAGTATCCAGCACAGCCCACACAGTAGTATACAGCAAAGCCACACTGTAGTATATAGCACAGCCCACATAGTAGTATATAGCAAAGCCCACACAGTAGTATACAGCACAGCCCACATAGTAGATACAGCACAGCCCACACAGTAGTATACAGCACAGCCCACATAGTAGTATACAGCACAGCCCACACAGTAGTATATAGCACAGCCCACATAGTAGTATATAGCAAAGCCCACACAGTAGTATATAGCACAGCCCACATAGTAGTATACAGCAAAGCCCACACAGTAGTATACAGCACAGCCCACATAGTAGTATACAGCACAGCCCACACTGTAGTATATAGCACAATCCAAGAAAGAAGAAATGAGTTCCAGCTCCGTAAAATTCAAAAATTTAATTGAGTCCTTCATTAAAATACAGACAGGTGACTGTGTTCCCTCCGGAGTACATTCCCAAGTGTGAGGAGCAAAATGGTGACGCGTTTCGATCCGAAGATCTTTCTCAAAGCCTTTGAGAAAGATCTTCGGATCGAAACGCGTCGCCATTTTGCTCCTCACACTTGGGAATGTACTCCGGAGGGAACACAGTCACCTGTCTGTATTTTAATGAAGGACTCAATTAAATTTTTGAATTTTACGGAGCTGGAACTCATTTCTTCTTTCTTGGATTTTACTCGGTTTCCTGCAAACGGAGTTCCGTGCACCTGCGTTCATCAATGGTGAGCTGGCTTACAACTTTTTTCTATTATTAGTATATAGCACAGCCCACATAGTAGTATATAGCACTGCCCACACAGTAGTATACAGCAAAGCCCACACAGTAGTATAGAGCACAGCCCACACAGTAGTATACAGCACAGCCCACACAGTAGTATATAGCACAGCCCACATAGTAGTATATAGCACTGCCCACACAGTAGTATATAGCACAGCCCACATAGTAGTATACAGCACAGCCCACGTAGCAGTATACAGCACAGCCCACATAGCAGTATACAGCACAGCCCACTTAGCAGTATGCAGCACAGCCCACATAGTAGTATACAGCACAGGCCACATAGTAATATATAGCACAGCCTGCATCTCTCCTCCCCCCCTGAGAATGGCCCCACAGTCCAGTAAAAAAAACCAAAACACACTCCTCACCTCATATTAATCAGCCGATGGTATTATCCCAAAATTTATATCAAGACAATAGGGGAGAACATCCACCGCCATCAGTACAATAGAATACAATGCGGGTGAGATCGTTCTTTATTATTTCTGCGTAAAACCAGCCACAACTAATGGATTCTTTAGTGGGCCTAATAAGGTTACGGTGCAGTCTTGGATGGACTGAATACTGATGTAATTTTGGCAAAGTTTGAATCCATAGTTGTATTCCAGTTTGCAGTATATAAATGTGAATGATTTCTACTGCTATACTGGGACTATAAAAACCTCTTAGTGGTGTCATATGTCCAAGGTCCTTACTTTGGTGTTAATAATAATGCTCTATACCTATGCTATAAGGTATTAGAGACTATAGAGGTTTTTTTGCGCTGTTGTACCCTATTTTTTGAACTATTTAAAAGGGTTATAGGGCCATAGGTTTCCGAAAAGGATTTTCAGCGCTATATTTCTTTCACAGTTATTTGTATGTCTGTTTGTACTATGCACCTTGCACTTTTTTAATGTGAGCTTTTGGCTTTTAAAATAATAAGTAAAAGTTATATTTTATCCTATATAAGTTCTTGACACTCCTCACCTCACCTCGTGCCTGCGTTGCTCCCTGCTCCTGTCTCAGCGGCTGCTGCTGCACTGCCTGGGACACAGTGAGTTTGCACGCACCCGCAGTGTCAGAGGCAGAGCAGGGAATGATGGGAGAGGGAGAGTCAGCAGACGCTCTCTCCTCCATCATTGCATTCAACTGTACCGGCGTCATAGATGCCGGTATAGTTGAATGCGACGGCGGCGCTGGTGGGGGGGTGAGTCGGCGCGCAGCGGCCCACTACTGGCACCAGCCCTTCTGGCATTTGCCAGAACGGCCCGATGGCCAGTCCGGCCCTGCTGGTATTTATGCTCCCCATTCTTGTATATGTGTCCTTCATCCTGGCCCCATCCTGGTGTGTGTATAATGTGTTATAATCTTAGGCACATCCTGGTATATATGTTCTCCATCCTGTTATTTACCGTATGTCCCTTATCCTGGGCCCCATCCTGGTATATAAATCACCCTAGCATTTGGGGCCCCATTTTAAACCTTGCCTAGGGCCCCACTTTGCCTAAAACTGGCCTTGCCTACAAGTGTACAATGATATTATACAGTCACCATGTGACAAGTGGGCCTGTGTAACTTCAAATGCCAGGGCTGAATTTTAGTCCCAGTCCGGCCCTGTATACCAGGATGGAGGTCATATATAACAGGATGGGGAACATATACACCAGGATAGAGGAAACACACACACATATATATATATATAACATCAGAATGGAAACAGGATGAGGGACATATATACCAGGATGGGTACATATATACTAGGATGGTCCCAGGATGAGGTACAATGTAGCAGGAAGGAGCACAGATGGGGAACATTACTACACAATGGGGGAGGTAGTGCAAGTTGTATACAGGATTTGGGCGGGGTTCGAAATTTTGCATCGGGGTTCGAAATTTTGCATCGGGGCCCATCGAACTCTAGTTACGCCACTGGGAGTACTCAGAGAAAACCCATACAAAATCGAGGAAAGCATACTGTACAAATTCCCTGCAGATGTTGGCCTTGGTGGGATTTGAACTCTGGACCCCAGTGCTACAGAGCAACATTGCAAACCATTGGGCGGAAGCAACATGTATGTGGACTGCAACGCTAATGTATATAAGGTACCATAAAAACATGACCGACATGGTAATATACAATTATTACAACCCTTACTAATTTTGGGTCAGTTGAGATCTCTCTATGGCCAGGCTTGGACTGGCCCACAGGAGAACAGGAGAATCATCTGGTGGGCCTCTGGGAAAGAGTGGGTCACCGCCCTCTTATATAAGCAGTACTTGGCACTATATACGTGAATCACTATGTAAATTTGTGATTGAGTCACATTTGCATGTAGCTGAAAACTGGGATTCTGAAGTTGGTTACTGGTGGTCCCTTGGAACCCCAGTCTGACGCTGTCTATGGGTGAACAATGGCCGCCTTGTGGGACCCCTCAGAGAGAAGTAGAAAACAGGTAAATGTGATTATAGCTGCCTGATGAAGGTCCTTAATTGGAATTAAAGAGGTTGCCTCCTTTCAGAAAACTTGTGTGCATTTTGTTATAAAAAAAACACTGCGCTTTTCTCTCAATCTCCAGATTTGCGCCCAGTCTCTGGGGCTACTCCCTGGGACGGACCGCATAGTGCATTAGGTGAGTGCAGGGACAGGCTTAGGTTTGAGCTCAGGTGGTGATCATCCCCCATTCCCTACGGGTAGGGCCTTCCTCTCACCTTTTCCATCCCGTTGTTTGTGAGTTGTGCCGTCCATTGACCGACCATTCATTGGGTTGGGTCACACCGTGACAGCCGCTGAGCTCATTGATTGGCGCCCAAGGTGTCAACATATGTCAGATCCGCAGCAGTAGACCCGGGATGGTGACTAAAGTGCGGTTTGTTTTTCTATAACAAACTGCATTTATGGAAGAAGATTTTCTAAAGGAGGACAACCACTTTAAGTTGCCTCTGCTTAAAGGAAACTGTCACTAGGAGAACCACTATTTAACTGCACATGTGGGATCAATCTGCAGGTAAATCGAATTTAAACTACTGGGAAAAAATTAAGTTATGTTCTTGCTGCATTTATTAATTTTACTCACAGATATAGCACCATTAATTCCACAGCGGTTTACAGACATTATCGACACTGCTCCCATTGGGGCTCACAATTTACATTCCCTATCAGTATGTCTTTGGAGTGTGGGAGGAAACCCACGGAAACACGGGGAGAACATACAAAATCCTGGAGTGTCTATCAGCCATATCCTCCTCCTTCTCCTCTCGCTTCCTCAAACTCAATGTGGACAAATCTGAAATCATCTTTCCTCCATCTCATAGATCTTCCTTACCCGACCTATCGCAATTAACAACATCACGCTTTCCCCAGTACCGAAAGTCCGCTGCCTCGGAGTAACCCTTGACTCTACCCTGTCTTTCAAACCGCACATCCAAGCTCTTTCCACCTCCTGTCACCTCCAGCTCAAAAATATCTCCAGAATCCGTCCTTTCATCAACCCTCAATCTACTAAAATGCTTGTGCATGCCCTCATCATCTCCCGCCTTGACTACTGCAACATCCTTTTCTGTGGCCTCCATGCTAACACCATCGCACCTCTCCAGTCCATCCTTAACTCTGCTGCCCGACTAATTCATCTCTCTCCTCGCTACTCTTCCACTTCTCCCCTCTGCAAATCTCTTCATTGGCTCCCCTTCCCTCAGCGTATCCAGTTCAAATTAGTAATACTGACCTACAAAGCCATCCATAACCTGTCTCCTCCATATATCTCTGAACTAATCACCCAATATCTTCCCTCACGTAACCTCCGGTCCTCCCAAGACCTCCTTCTCTTCTCTACACCTAATCGCCTCCAAGACTTCTCCCGAATATCCCCCATCCTCTGGAGTTCTTTACTCCAACGCGTCCGACTATCAACCACATTTGGATCCTTCAGACGGAACCTGAAAACCCACCTCTACAGGAAAGATTACAGCCTGCACTGACCTTGCTGCCTCCTCACCACTACCGGAGCTACCGCCTCACCAACACCGGAGATGCTGCAACCCCCCAACCTACTGCCTCCTTCCCCACAATCCTGTAGAATGTAAGCCCGCAAGGGCAGGGTCCTCTCCCCTCTGCATCAGTCTGTGATTGTTAGTTTGTTTACTGTACGTGATATCTGTAATTTGTATGTAACCCCTTCTCATGTACAGCACCATGGAATCAATGGTGCTATATAAACAAATAATAATAATACCTCCTTGCATCCGCTCACTTTCAGTCAATGGTTTGGTGCGGCGAGCAGATACAGTCACAGCTCACAATACTTTGAGCGTGGTGTAATCACTCCCAGGAACATTGATTGACAGCCTGCCATGCAGTGTATGTGTGCAGCGTGTGTGTAGAGCAGGCTGTCAATCAACCCAGGAGTGATTATAGTGCTCTCACCGTGTAGTGTGTGTTGACTGTACGCGCACCCTGCACCATACCGATAACTGGAAGCGAGCGGCTGCAGGAAGAATTTAACTTTGTTTTCTTCCTGTACCTGCACAGTCAGCCAGCTAAACAGTAATTAAGCTCTATTTACCAGCAGGATACCTTTAATGAATCATTTTACTTGCAATTAAACTCTTGCACCTTCTTTGTGACCCCAGCAGTATCCAAGAAAAGCCTCACGGTACCGATATCGATTGTTTTTTACCTCAGATTTTTAGTTACTTTAAACACTATAATCTACTGTGAGAAGAGAAGACAATCCTCACAGGAGCAGAATGATGTGATAGTAATAATCTGACAGCCTTGTGATAAGAAAGGCAGGAATCCTTTAACCTACTGTCAGAGATAAAAGCCGCTATCTCTAGTCAGTGACTGACAGTGTGTGTTGCTGTACATAACAAAATCACAGGTCCCTTCCAGAGGACCCTTCACTGGACTTTTTTTGTTTAAGAAGTTTTTTATTGAAGGATATAATATTCATATTCACAACATATGCAATACAGAAATCAATACAATAGTATACAATTTTACATCTCATGGGTATTATACAATAGAAACATGTAACATTGCAATCAGAGTCCATGAGAACAATAGAATCAACAGCATTGCACACTCAAAAAGAAATGGCCTTCATTTTTAACTTATTTTATTTCTTTTTCCAAACACCAAAATAAAACTAAAAGAACAAACCAATAACTTTACATTGTCAGTATCACATTAACCTACTGGTAACAATTATTAAGTGCATTGTCGCTTCAGTCACACCCTAGCATGCCCTCCATGACAAATCGGAGGATCTCCTGCTAGTATCCTATTAATATACCACGAGGACTGTTCAAAACAAGCCATAAGATGGGTTTTCATCTCCTCAGATAACATATCGATAAAACTCTCCCAAGTATCAAAAAAGCGGGACACCAAACGATCTTCGCCCAGCTGTGCCTCTATCCATTCCATACGAAACACATGTTTTAATTTATTTAGGAACATTGTCAGCGTAGGAGGTTCCGCTGTTATCCACTGTTGTAAGATACATTTTTTCCCCACCATGGAAACTATAGATATCAGACGTTTGGCCCCTCTTGTGATTCTTGATCCCTCTCCCGGCCATATTCCCAATATCGCCCATTCTGGCGTACAAGGCATATAATTTAGGAGGTGATCTAGACAAAAATTTTCCACCTCACTCCAAAATCCCCTAATCACTGTACAATCCCAAAACTGGTGGTAAAGATCAGCCCCAGGAGCCTCACATTTCAGACAATTAGCCGATTGAGATAAACCCATAAGAAACGAACGATGTGGGGATACATATGTGCCATGGTACAATCTAAGCAACATCTCCCTATAAGAAGAAGCCGGTAAGGCCTTCCATATATAAGACATTGTCCTGAGGATATGTTCCAAAGTTAAATCTGGAAAACGAGTAAGCCATCTTGGGAGACCTGTTTTTCGTTTAGTATAGTCCACCTCCCCTCTCAACAAGCTATAGAATCTGGAAGTGGAGTAAAATAATAAGGACCCGTTTCGTAACATGGTGTCTAGTGGGTTATCCCAATCAAGCTCCGAAAGCCGTACTCCTACCCCTGTAGCATAATCCTCCAAAATTGCGCAATTCACAAGACACCCCACAGTCAAAGGAAGGCATCGCCTAATATATGTCCAAGAGTATGGTCTACGTGACGAGGAATCCGTTATAGAGCCCACTGTCACCGCCCGAAACCTAGTGCTCCAATTCTCAATCCCACGTCTCAACCCTACGTCTCGATTCCCAAATATTGGCAAGAAAAGTGAGGAATGTGCATTAAGTAAAAATTTGTGGCGTAGCCTATGCCATATCGTCCACATCACCATTATCAAAGGATTACCCAACACTGAGGAGGGCAACAACTCCCTGTGTGTATGTAGTAGATATAACAAATTAGTATGAGGTATCAAATTCTGGTCTAACTGAGTGTTAGTGTATATAGAAGTATCTTGGATCCAGTCTTTCAAATAACGAAGCAGCGCCGCTAGATTGTAATTCTCCAAATTTGGAAAATTAATGCCTCCATTCGATATGCGCTGTTCCAAAATGGCCATACTAATAGCATGATGCTTCTTCCCCCAGATGAAAGTGCGAAACATACCATTTATTAGCCTCAATTCACTAGAGGAAAGCAGTATTGGAAGAGACTGTATAAAATATAAAATCTGCGGGAAAACCACCATTTTTAACAAATATGCCCGACCTAAATATGAAAGTGTTAAATGCTGCCAACCTTCTAGTTCCCTTCTAATTTTTTGGATAAGAGGAGCGAGATTACTTCTCTGAAGATCATGAGGATTCCTAGTTATAAGCACCCCCAAGTAAGGCAAAGCTTCCCTGCACCATTCAAAGGTGTATAACCCCACCCATGGTGGTTTGCGCCCAGCACGTAAAATGAGTGCCTTAGATTTGGTTGGATTAATCAAATATCCAGACATAGATCCCAATTTATTTATAAGGGCCATAATTTCAGGAAGGGCTTCCTCTGGGTTAGCAATGTATAACAAAATGTCATCAGCAAATGCCGTGAGCTTCAAACTCAATCTCCCTACCCGTATCCCTTGAAACAATGGCAAGGATTCCACAGCACGTATAAGGGGATCAAGGGCAAGGTTGAATAATATGGGGGAAAGTGGGCAGCCCTGACGAGTGCCTCTAGTTAGCTCCACCCCCTCTGTTAATTGTTGATTGACTATAATTTTAGACATAGGTGAATTATATAATAACCTGATCAATCCCGCAAATCTCTCTCCAAAACCCTGCTTTTCTAACACCGCATGTATCCAATGCCACTCTACACTATCAAACGCAGCCTCTGCGTCCAGGCTCAGCAAGACATTGGGAGTGTTCTTATATCTAGCTGAAACTATGGTAGCCGCAATTGCCGTACGAACCGCAATAGTCGAGTGTCTGTTTCGGGTGAAGCCATACTGGTTGGGTGACAGAATCTCAGCGAGAAACACCTGAATTCTATTAGCCATAATCTTTGTCAACAATTTATAGTCCAGGTTTAACAAGGATATGGGTCTGTATGATGTTATCTGCGTTGGGCTCTTTCCTGGCTTCAAAATGAGGGAAGTCAATGCAGAATTAAAAGAGGTTGGAGAAGCACCCCCATTTAAATAATGATTAAATAGGTCCTTGAGGAGAGGAACTATATCAGGAGAGAGCAATTTATAATATTCTGCAGGCAAACCATCCGGTCCTGGTGACTTACCGTTTGCCATTGCTTTAATAGCAGAACTTATTTCCATTAGTGTGATAGGCATCTCCAGAGTTGCACGCTGAGACCCTGACAACATTGGTAGTTGCAAAGTATTTAGAGCATGTGCCGCAGAAGAGGCGTCTCCTCCCCGTGTAGAGTAGAGAGCCGTGTAATGAGCATGAATCGCCTGTATTATGGCCTCACTATCAGTCAAGTGAGACCCTGATATAGGATCAACTAAAAGCGGAATTTTCTGTCTGGGACCTTTTGGATTTGCCAACCTAGCCAGCAGGGTTCCTATTTTATTACCCCATCTAAAGAAATGTTGCCTGTTAAAGTCTACTTTCTGTTGGGCAATCTTAGTCAAATGCGCATTTAACAACGATAAAGCATCCTGCCAATGAGACCAATCCTCAGAAACATTAGAAGCCAGGTACCGTCTATAGGCCAATATAGCCAAACTCTGGAGGTCTCTCGTTTCCTGTCCCGTTTTGCGCTTTTTCCCTGCCACATAAGCAATAATTCTCCCTCTCATAACTGCCTTGCCCGTCTCCCACATAAGTACAGAGTCATCCCAGTGCTGTATGTTATCATCCACAAAATTACCCCACTCTTGTTTGAGGAATGTCTCAAACTCTCTACTTTTAGACAAGTAGGCTGGGAATCTCCAAGAGCCTGGCTGACGCGGATCACGACCACAGCGAAGGAGTAAAGTGATAGGAGTATGGTCAGAAATCCCCGCATCCCCTATAGCTGCTTCCATCACCCCCGACAAAAGAGACTCACCTACCAAAAACATGTCTATACGTGAGAGGGACTTATGTGCCTTGGAAATGCAAGTGTAGTCCCTTTCCGTCGGATGTAATACTCGCCATATATCTACTACAGGAGTGTCACGCATGAGGTTAGTCAAACCAGGTCCCGATCCGAAGTAGGGAGTGGGCAAGACCGCAGACCTATCTAATTGCGGATCTAGCACTGCATTAAAGTCACCCCCCACCACCAAGTTAGGCAAGTCCATTGTTAAAATCATCTGGGAGACAGATGCAAAAAAGGGGGCATTATCAACATTAGGGGCATAGATGTTTAACAACGAGTAAGGGGTATCTTCAATAGTCACTTTCATGAGAAGGAACCTACTCTGAGGGTCAGTCACCACGTCCCCCGGAGTCACACGCAAATGTCTAGCAAAGACTATGGCCACTCCCCGCTTTTTTGAAGAGTATGTGGTAGCATAAGTCTGGCCCAACCAGTTATCTTTCAAATGTAATATATCCTTATGTGACCAATGGGTTTCTTGTAGAAACATAACATCAGGCTTAGCTCGTTTCAGTGCCTGAAGTACACGACGCCGTTTAACCGGCGAGTTGAGACCCGCAACATTCCATGATAAGATTTTTAAAGGATTACCTGTCTCTTTTCGGTCAGGCTTATACGAAGTTGTCATCATGGTGGATAGAAGTGGCATAGAGGCAGAGCCTTTTCAAAGTATAAGAGTACACAGGGTCTCGGAGTCCCAGCTGCTCCGCTACCCTCTGAAGTAGATAGGTGTGTGACATCATTAGCAACAATACACTTATACAAAAATACAACAACCAGAATCTTATTTTTATACAAAATTAATTTTAACCACAGTATAGTCAATATCACTATATATCTCATATTCCATGTCATTTTGACTTAATTAAAGAAGGATCTATTAGTTTCGTATCCAGTTTCACCCTAGTTGTTAAAATGTGTTTTCAAGTGTCTGGGGGAGCAAGGTCCCTTCTCAGCTGATCCAAAGCAATCTTAGGGTCATCAAACAACTTTGTCTCCGTACCCAGTGTTACTCGGAGCCTAGCCGGATAAGCCAGAGCAAAACGAACCCCTTGATCAATGAGAAACCGACAAACCGGACCAAACTCCTTTCTACGCCGAGAAACAACTGCTGAGAAATCCTGAAACACCAGGATCTTTGACCCTTGGATAGTGACATCTCTAAGATTTCTGGCTGCTGCCAGAACTCTCTCCTTGTCATGATAATGGAAGTATTTAGTAATAACCGGGCGAGGTCTCGCACCAGACTCTCTCCTCTCTGGTCCCACCCGATGTGCCCTCTCAATTTGTCTAGAAGAACTAGGCTCCAGCTGAAGGGCCTCCATCAGATCAACCGTTAAGAACCGAATAAGATCCGCTCCCTTGCAGCTCTCAGGAATACCAATGAACCGGAGGTTAGATCTCCTACTACGATTCTCCAGGTCCTCCACCTTATCTAACAAAGAACCAATGAGAATCTTTTGTGCCTCCACCGTGGTTTGGGTATTCACTGCAGTGTCTTCCATATCACTAATCCGCTGCTCAGCTTCGGTAATCCGAGATGTATTAGCCGACACAGCAGTCACTGTTGCCTCTAGGGCCTTATTCCAAGTTTCAAATTTTTTGTCAAAATATGGGAGAAGAATTTTTGATACTGCTTGAGCCGTAGCAGTGTGAGGTTCATGTGAGAGCTGTGAGTCAGAGGAGTCCTGCGACCCCTCCCCCGGCCACAACCGATCCAGAGACCCTCCAGCTGAAGATCCACCCTCCGTTCTACTCTTATTCTTTTGTTTAGTGCGTCTAGATGTGGTCCCCTTCTGTGAGGGAGTCTGTGATTTATCCAAATATTTTTCCATGACGTAGTAGCAAAAAGGCCTCCCCTCCACCCAAGGCCTCAGTAATATGCTTTAAGTTTGGACCCACTATTCTCCGTCCTCACTATCACCTAGGCTTGTGAGATTAAGGTCCAAGATCCGTGAAAGTAAGAGACCACAGCAAAAATGACAATTATGCAAATGATAAAACGGCATATAAAGAATAACTATGAGCAATATAGCAAATATTAATAAGTATGTACGTTATAACCAAAAGAAGAAGGAAAAATAAACATTAGGTACAATAATTTTGTGCAATATGATGACCAAAATATTGTAGCACCACTAGGTGGCGTTATTTGGTTGAAAATCTCAAGAATGTGGCTCCAAGCAATGTCCATAGAAAGAAGGAGGAAAAGGCAAAATTAGTTATGAACTAACAGTCAATAACCTCCTGCTGTTCCTCCTAAACTGCCATATAACGGGGTATAAAAAGTTTGTTCCTTTCTCTCTCTTCCCTTCAAAGCCCCGCTCCGCTGAGTCACCAAAAAAAAAAAAGGGAATTATGAGGGAAGAAAAATTATAACCAGAAAAATTTGAGGAGAAAAAGAAAAGAAAAATAAAAAATAAATGAGTAAATATAATAAAAATAGAAATAGAATTGACTCTGCCTGTGCTTCCCAATATCAAGGAAGTCCTTGTCTTCTCACCAGGGAAGATTCCAGGGGAATGCACTTCACCCTAAGGCAAGGTCTCAGCCACAACAGTGGGGTCTGAGGGCCACACTGCCTATAACCAGCAAGGGCCCTGCAAACCCAGGGGATTATTCAGTCGCTGGGACCACAATATCTCGCCTGACACACCAGACAGCTCCGCTCACCTCCTCCCCAGCAGCCACTTCCCCTCCGTTGTTATTGGCTGCCAACTCAGAGGTCCGGCAATCCAGCTCCAATCTAGGCCTAATAAGGCGGGAAGGTGCCCCCACACCGCAACCACGATGCTCCAAAGCCGCCAGACCGGACCGGAACTCCCACCTCCAGCTCGCCCGCCAGGTGCACCGCTCCACGAGATTCGACCAGGGCTGACCAGATCCGACCGGTAAGTATAATGATCAGGAGCAACCGCCGCACGTCTTCCAACTCCCGATCGTCACTCCAAAGAAGCGCCGTCTCTCCTCAGCTCTCCTCGTCACCCTCCAGCCGCAGCCCGAACCGGAGCCTCACGGAGACACAAATCCCGTCCTCTGGCCAGGTATCTTCTAGCCCTCCCTGCGATGCAGTCAGGGTCTCTGCAGCGTGGCTCAGCGCCTCGTGGTCTCCCTTCAGACCACAGGTTAGGTCTCCTCCTCTGGTGAGGACAATGAAAGGCAGGGACTCCCGGGCTGGAAAATATGCCTATCCCTGTGATCCCCTTCTCAAGGGGAATCGTATCCCATATAATCAGCCCGCAAATAAAGGCTGAAATCAGGGATGGCTTTGGATAGAGTCTCACACTATCAGGGAGCACTACTAAAACGCGGCCATCTTAGATGGCTCCGCCCCCGGAAGTCCCACTGGACTTTTTTAATTAAACCGAGTACATCCTCCAATTGGCGCTGTGTCACTGAATCAAATTTTCCCTTGAAACAACTGGGTGTATTCCACCACAGAGCTTGTCTGGAGGCATTTGCTTTTTCTCTCATGAATCTGGCCAATGAAAACACGGCCATGCCCGCATAGAGCAGAGGGGAACAGAGTGTCATCAATTAGTGGTACTTGGTTTAAATAAAAAAAATCCAGTGAAAGGTCCTATTTAAAAATTATTTATAATGGGGACCCCCCCACTTAGCTATGGCCGCGACTATCACATCCAATACACATACAACATACACTGATATATACGAGAATCCTATATGTTATTAAATACATGCATATTTAGTGTGGGTGGGTATGATATTCTGACAGTGGTGCCAGCTTGGGTTAATGCTTCTGCCATATCCCAATTTTTTTCCACAATCCCATTTCTCCCTTGCTAAGACCAACATTTTGCTTAACAGAACCTGAGGCCCCTTGACCTCTCTTGGCTTGGAAGGAATAATTTGTTATTAGCAGAAAATTTTAGTGATTCTAACTTCAAGGCCAAATGCCGACCGTGACATGCCCCCAAACTGCAGCAGCTGCTACTTTGGGATATTTTAATAAGAAATGTATGGAGAAAATCAAAATGAAGTGACTGTTCAATGAGCGTCTTCAAAACTGCAGCGGCCACAATTTTGAAGAGACTGCAGCGCCGACCATTTAAGTCATTCTGCAAGCGTTACAGACCCTTCATACAGTTCATTAGCGTTTGCCTCACTAATTCACCAATCTGTAGAGTTTTTGCGTATTGACTTACAGGACCCAGTTCATCACCAACGTCAATAATCTGTGGTTGCTGGACAGGAACCCTGAGAACCACCTCCAACCTGATGGCATCCATGGCTCTTCTCTTGATTGACTAGTCTGGTGCGACCTTACATGACCTCAATGATGATGTTGTGCCAGGACGGTTAATTAAATGAAGACCCGGGGTAGCTGGCGAGTAGCAGGCAGATTTCAGGGCTCCTGTCCAGTGGCCGGTGATTACTGACCTGTTCGACTAGATCCTACTTATCGATTCACATCACTATCAATCTGATTCTGCTGGTCTGTCTTAAGGATCAGTACAAGATAAATTCTACAGTATATTTACAAAGTTGATGGTAATCAAAAATGATTATTTATGCAATGTGAAAAATGATTCTTAATGAGCCTGAAATACCTGACAATAAGGTTTTATCCACAGAGGAACAAACGAGTCACCAAAAGTTTTTCCCCAAGACACATCTTTCATTTAAAGAATGGATGACCAGGTAATACATTGTTGTGGCGTAATGAGGTGCCCTCACCGCAGGTAGGATGAGGAGAAGGAGTCGCATTTCTTCTCCACCCTGCACATGCTGGGATATCAATCTTACCCCTGTGGATCTGATACAAGGGCGCTGTTGAAATGATTGATAGTGGCCCCAGATTACATGCAAACAGGAAGAGCAGGGAGGATTAAATATCTTTTTTTTTTTTTAACAAACTGCATTAGCATTTAGTGATATTGCTTAAATAATTAAAAACGATAGTAGGACGCTGATCAAACGCTTCTAAGTTTTCTTTAATCTCTAGGGATAAATTCTGCCATCAGGTTTACTTTAGATAAAAAGGCCTGTGTGCATGATGGTCACACAACGTCACTGAAGCACGTACACTTTACTTAGGAATGCATAAAATATTTTTGGATAGAATAGTGCAACGCTGACGGTTCCTATAGAGGAGGGCAAGCTCCAATTCACATAAACACCCTCAGGTGAACCAAGGAAAATGTGAGTGGGAGACTCCATTCTCCAAGCACCTGGCCTCTTACAAGAAGGCAGAAAATGGAGAAATTAAGTTGTCCATTTTCTCCGAGAGAATACTATCACACTCAAATGACACTTGGATCAAGTTCTGACAGAGTTTGAGACAATTGTCATTAGCATAATCGGCCTGATTCTCTCACAAGAGAGAGTATACACCAGTGGGAGAGAACCCTCAGGCACATTTTTCCCTTTACTTATATCCTTACAAGTAATGACTAAAATTTCATTTTCAATTTTGTCTTGCAATGCTGAATAGGCAGTGTCATAGCTAGTAGCTATATCACCAGCATTCGCAGATATAACCCGGCCGCTTAGCCAGGATGAAACAAAGATCCTTGTTTACCACGACGTTCACTGTTTTTGCAACACAACGTTGATAGCAACTGTGAAATAGATCGAAACCCAAAGGTGAAAAAAATTATATTTATTAAGATACTATAAATGGCCACAAGATGGCAGAGCAAGCTAAACTTCATGCAAAGAAAAGCTAGAAAGAAATAATTTGTGAGCAGACCTGAAGTTAGTCCATTTTATTAACAAAGAAACGCAATTAAAAAATGTATTAAAGCTAGGATAATTTCATGCTTCTTAAGCATGATTTATCTAGAGATTTGTAAAACATGAAGATATGTTAGGCCAATGAGCAAGAATCTACAAGGGCATGGGGTTGTAGCCACAAACGATTTAACATATTATATAACCGGTGGTATAATTTAAAGTTCCATGCCCCCACTGTAAAGGCTGTATCATGTATGCCCCCTTTCTCTGTGCCATTTTTAATACAGGCATTTTCTCATGTAGCACAGGGGCTTTCGGTCCACCTTAGACATAAGAGACTGATGTTACTGCGAACTCTGCACCCCGTAACCCTTTCACCCCAAAGCCTTTCACCTTCCTGACCAGTCAAAATTTTTACAATTCTGACCACTGTCACTTTATGAGGTCATAACTGTTTTTTCGTGACTTATTGTACTTTATGATAGCAGTAAAATTTCTGACTTGCGTTTATTTGTGAAGAAAACTAAATTTGGCAAAAATTTTGCAATTTTCACATTTTTAATTTTTGTGCCCCTAAATCGGAGAGTCATATCACACAAAATAGGTAATAAATTACATTTCCCACATGTCTGCTTTACATTAGCACAATTTTTTAAACATAATTATTTTTGTTAGGACGTTATAAGGCTGAAAAGTTGACCAGCGATTTCTCATTTTTACGACAAAATTTGCAAAACCATTTTTTTAAGGACCATCTCACATTTGAAGTGACTTTGAGGGGTCAATATGACAGAAAATACCCAAAAGTGACACCATTCTAAAAACTGCACCCCTCAATGTGCTCAAAACTATATTCCAGAAGTTTATTAACCCTTCAGGTGCTTCACATGAATTTTTGGAATGTGTAAGGAAAAAATAAACATTTACTTTTCTTTCACGAACATTTTCCTTTAGACCTATGTTTTTCTTACTTTTGCAAGGGTAACAGGCGAAAATGGACCTTACAATTTGTTGTGCAATTTCTCCTGAGCATTCCGATACCCCATATGTGGGGGAAATCTACTGTTTGGGTGCACAGCAGGGCTCGAAAGGGAAGAGCGCCATTTGACTTTTTGAAAGTAAAATTTACTGGAATAATTAGCGGATGCCATGTCGCATTTGGAGAGCCCCTGATGTGCCTAAACAGTGGAAACCCCTCACAAGTGACACCATTTTGGAAACTAGACCCCATTGGGAACTTATCTAGATGCGCATTGAACACCTTGAGCCCCCATGTGCTTCACAGAAGTTTATAAATTTAAGCCATGAAAATAAAAAATCACATTTTCCCGCAAAAATTTTTTTAGCTTCAAGTTTTGTATTTTCACAAAGGTAACAGGAGAAAATGGACCCCCAAAATTTTTTTGCAATTTCTCCTGAGTTTTCCGATACCCCATTTGTGGTTGAAAACTAATTTTGTGGCACAGTGCAATACTCAGAAGAGAATAAATGTCATATTACAGTGCAGATTTTGCTACATCGGTTTGAGGAAGCCATGTCATATTGGCACAGTCTCTAAGGTGCCAGAACAGCAGAATCCCACATAAGTGACCCCATTTTACAAACTAAACTTCTCAATGAATTAATTTAGGGGGTGCAGTGATTATATTGTGATCACCGCTAGACTCTAATGTGTAGCATAAAACTTCAATTTTTATTAATAAATACGTCTAAAATATAACAATATGTGAATAAACACCAACACCAATAAGCTAAAATACAGAAGCACCCCAGGGAGGTGCCTGACCCTATATATCCTATCTCGCCCTGCCTGACAGCGGAGGTTGGCACCCTTTAACCTGCGCTTTGGCGCCCCCACTCGTCGGCGGCTCTCCCTTTCTGCCCTATTATACCCAACAAATGGCAGGGGAGTGAATAAAGATATTAAAAGGGTGCATAGGATAGTTTAAGGAGAAGTATGTGTTGCTTGTCTTCCAAATGATACAATTGGTTAGAGAGAAGATTGTAGCCTGACTAGTACTCTAGCTAACTCAAATATTGCTGCTAACCTAGATGATGCTGCATACAGGGTGTTTAAACAAATGTCTTCTTGTATAGATATCTGGCTGTACTGTTATTAATACTTTAGGCAGAAATCTAAATATGATAAATCTACAGATAGATGAAACAGAATGGAAAATGATAATAGACTTAACTTATCTTAATCCTACTGATAATAAATAGTCCTCAAGTATAAGCCAAAACCAAGGTAGACTAGATCAAGTACGCTAATTAATACCCTGTGCAAGAGCATAATATCATATCAATATAATAGCAGCAACTAATGTTATACCCTACGACCATAACCAAATGGAGATATGGTTTGAACCTATCAAAATGACCATAATAGGTCAGAAAAAAAGCAACACATGCCCATCCCCAGATAATGCAATAAACTCCAGTATGAATGTACACTGCATGCCACAATAATGCAACAAAAAACAACACTCAACGCATTTCCCCTCCACTGAGGTTCATCAGGAGTACATGAATAAAGCAATGCCAATAATGCTTGGCCTTGTTGCAATGATTAAATAGACCGGTGATACTTAGCTTTTTGCAGTTTTAATGCAACAGGCTTGGTAGCCGAACCATCGGAGTCAGTCCTCCCTTGTTAATGATGACCGTGCATCATTAACAAGGGAGGACTGACTCCGATGGTTCGGCTACCAAGCCTGTTGCATTAAAACTGCAAAAAGCTAAGTATCACCGGTCTATTTAATCATTGCAACAAGGCCAAGCATTATTGGCATTGCTTTATTCATGTACTCCTGATGAACCTCAGTGGAGGGGAAATGCGTTGAGTGTTGTTTTTTGTTGCATTATTGTGGCATGCAGTGTACATTCATACTGGAGTTTATTGCATTATCTGGGGATGGGCATGTGTTGCTTTTTTCTGACCTATTATGGTCATTTTGATAGGTTCAAACCATATCTCCATTTGGTTATGGCCGTAGGGTATAACATTAGTTGCTGCTATTATATTGATATGATATTATGCTCTTGCACAGGGTATTAATTAGCGTACTTGATCTAGTCTACCTTGGTTTTGGCTTATACTTGAGGACTATTTATTATCAGTAGGATTAAGATAAGTTAAGTCTATTATCATTTTCCATTCTGTTTCATCTATCTGTAGATTTATCATATTTAGATTTCTGCCTAAAGTATTAATAACAGTACAGCCAGATATCTATACAAGAAGACATTTGTTTAAACACCCTGTATGCAGCATCATCTAGGTTAGCAGCAATATTTGAGTTAGCTAGAGTACTAGTCAGGCTACAATCTTCTCTCTAACCAATTGTATCATTTGGAAGACAAGCAACACATACTTCTCCTTAAACTATCCTATGCACCCTTTTAATATCTTTATTCACTCCCCTGCCATTTGTTGGGTATAATAGGGCAGAAAGGGAGAGCCGCCGAAGAGTGGGGGCGCCAAAGCGCAGGTTAAAGGATGCCAACCTCCGCTGTCAGGCAGGGCGAGATAGGATATATAGGGTCAGGCACCTCCCTGGGGTGCTTCTGTATTTTAGCTTATTGGTGTTGGTGTTTATTCACATATTGTTATATTTTAGACGTATTTATTAATAAAAATTGAAGTTTTATGCTACACATTAGAGTCTAGCGGTGATCACAAGATAAAATACTCTAATCATTTATCTTTATACTGTGAAAGTCCCTCAGTGATTATATTGACAACACAGGTGTGTCACAGAATTTTATACTACTGGGCAGTGAAGAAAGAATAATTTACATTTTTACCACTAAAATTGTGTGTTAGCCCCAAAGTTTACATTTTCATTATGGGAAAACAGTAAAAATGGCACCAAAATGTGTCCCACAATTTCTGCTGAATGTAGAAATACCCCATATGTGGCTGTACAGAACTGCTTAGCCACACGGTGAGACACGGGAGGAACAGAGCGCTATTTGCCTCCTGGAGTAAAGATTTTCCTAGAATAGTTTGCGGACTCCATATACAGCGCCCCTAAATGCTAGAAAAGCAAAATCCCTCCTCAAGTGACCCCATTTTGGAAATTATAACCCCTTGGGAGTTTATCTACATATTGTGATGCAGTGATCACTAATGGGTTGGGGACACTCGCTTGGCAACGGGATAAATGCACACAGGAACACTTTTTGCACATAAAACCGTCTATCCGGTTTATTCAGGTATCATAAACCGCAACCACGAATAGTTCATTACATCACTTCATATACTGCTTCATCTCACAGACAGTAAACATGTTGGACTTCTCACTTCATCCAGTTATCATGGGTGACTGTAAGCTGAACAGTTCATTATATCCTTCGCAGAAGCTGCCTTACGGGGATCACCAATTTGCCTGACAGGCACATACCAGACAGTTCCAGACCCACCAAAGAACGGTAGCTTCCCTAACACAGTAGCCGTCACCGTCTCTGCAGATCCATGGCCTCACCTCATGCTCTTCAGGGATCCGGTCCACACACTGGATCTCCCAACACAGAGGCCATTCAGGATCACGGCCTCACCAGGTACTCTTCAGGGATCCGGTCGACACTCTGGACCTTCCAACACCCAGGCTTTTCCTCTCACAGGACCTTACAGCGAAGAACCATTTAGGTCCATACACTCAGAACCATGTGACCCACACCCTGGTCACATTACATACATGTAACCACTCCCATAGGTGGAAGGTGTGTGTGGTTAGCCAGACCCGCCCAGCTCTCTGACTTTCCCTGCAAGCCTCCCTTTAAAACTACACAAATACTTGTAATAATTTTTTCTGTAATTTTTTCTATTTTTTATTATTTTTCTCGTTTGTCCCATTCCATTAGTCTGTGGTCACTGACCTGGCAGTGACGCTGCCGGGACTTTGCTGTTTCTGTTTTTAACCTTTTAACTTTGTATTTGTCTAGCACTATATGGCACCGGGATGCGGCGTATGGATGTTCAGCGTTTTCCTTTGTTCACAAGATGTACCTAATTGTCAATATGAAGATGGGCGGAGGAAGAACAGTTTAATTAAATCGGAGTCGGCAAAGACATTTTTTGAAAGAAGATTGCTGTGGGATTGGCCATTATTAATTATGTGTATTTATGGATCATTGGTGTCTATGCTTAGTACTATATCACTACTTGACCCTGAATATTATAATTGGATATATAAATATGTGCTGTTATTGTTCTGTTTTGTGTCATAATGTTATGCTTCGGCCCATTTGTTGGTCATTTTTGATGTATTACTTAGCTTATTATTTGATAATGAAGTATCTCTTTTTTGACTGTATATTGTAGTTCATTTATGACAGCCATGTAAGGGTTAATTATTGTTTGGTACTATGTATTATAAATATAAATATAAATATAAGGCGTTCTGGTACCCATCTGACTATTACTATTTTTATTGGTTACATCTATGTTTGTATAGGTAACGCGATCTTGTTCAGCGAGCATCCATATTATTTATTTACTTACTGCTTTTAGTGTTGGTGCGGTTGCCGTGGAGCCCTTGTGCGCCTGCGCGCCCCCGTGGTGGCTGTTTGGTGCTCCGGGTCACATGGGGCCCCTGTGATCTCGGAGTTCTTCGGCTACACTCGGGCGCGGCCGGCGCTGTGGTCTCCATGGTACCGCAACGTCACTTCCGGTTGCCGGCAATCCTTATTTCCGGTGTCTGTGCTTTTTAAACCGTCTGTGTACTGAGTATCTCTGCCCCCTGACGAAGGTGTTCCTACCGAAACGCGCGTTGGGGCGGAGGCGCGGTCCCCGGCACAATTGTCCCTAAAGTGCGGTAAGTTATTGACAGCCACCATAGTTTTCGGCTCTTCATTGGAGGAGTGTATTATTGAAGTATCGCAAACATGGTTGTTCGCTCCATGTATTATTTTTGCCGCTTCTGTGTATTATAGCAATGGTGGTCTGCTGATTACTGCACATTACCGCATTATTGTCTTATTTCCGCATTGTACTTAGATTACTCCACAGTCAGGTTTTTGCGTTATGTTTCTTTAGTTTTTATTTTTTCATTTTGGATTTTTGCTTAGTTTTTTAAGGAAAAACCTCATATATTAAGCTATTACGAGTCTTGGGGACGTTGTCTGGGGCACGCGCCTCCTGCTTTCTTATTCAGCATTTTTCCGCTAGTGTCATTTTCCCTCCTTGCACTTTGGTCATGTTGATGATTAATAAAGTCTATATATATTTTCTGGACATTTTTTGTTGGACCGTTATTTCATCTTTTTCTTTAAAGTGGTACAAATACTTGTGGGACTACAGGTCTCAGAACAACCTTACTTCAGGCTTACAGCACAGAGTATCTTCCTCTGCGGCACATACCGGCCAGTCACAATAATGCCGGACTTTTTCTCATCACCACAGTTATGCCTGTGACTGCCAAGCATTCCTATGGCCTCAATATGCCTCCGTGCATATTCTGAGGAGGCCATGCAGCGCCCCCTACATGTAACAGGGGTCACTGCATCATAAGGTGTAGTGACGAACAAACAAGCAGCAGTGGATGTTACAGAGTGAAAATTGCAAACTGCCGTTGTAGTGACCAGTACGCTGTAGTGACAAGAATATTATACCCAGCTCTTGCTTCTGGAGACATGCACCTGTAAATTCGGCGGGCTCTCATCACTACACAGATGCCAAACATGTGGTCACTAAATGTGGTTTAGACACACTGGGGCTCAGAAGGGAGGGGGCAATTGGATTTGGGAGCGGAGAATTGCTGAAATTCTTTTGGGGGTGAGGAGCCATTTTGCTTTTCCAGAGCCATTGTATACCAGTAACGTGGAAGCCCCCTATATTTCCATTAACAGATGATGAACCTGAGTGGGGACTTGTTTTTTTTGTGGATTGAGTTGAAGCTTTTATTGGGAACATTTTACATAACATTTAGGATCACATTTATCCGGCGCTCTATGCTGAGCACTTACATCGGGGTTTCCATTTAAATCTCCAAATGATGTGACAGATAAAACCCCGAGGGATCCATTCACTATAATGAAGCAGCAGAGTTACTCTGGACTGTCTGGCCTCTGATCAGCTGTGTCCGTTTTTCAGAAGTGCACAAAACTGTTGCAGATGGCACTTTTATGCAAACCTGAAAAGTGGGACGCTGCCGTATTACAGGTCAGACAGAGTCCACAGTGCCTCCATCTGCCTCATTATATGGTATCTTCCGCCAGAGGTTCCGTCTGAATCACGTATTTCAAAAATTGGCTAGGTATGGAAATTAACCCTTTCAACACATACTATCCAACTAATGCAGTCAAACTGACTATTGCCCAAAACTGGAAATCACCACCTGTAGCTATAGCCCAAGAAATCACATTACACTTGTTTGGTTTTGGCCTAACAAATCAACCTGAAGACACCATGATAATGTTTACTGTTTATTAAAACTTTATTTATCTTCCTTGACTCTCAATACAATAGACAATTTCTATGATGACTGCAATGGACACGTTTATACTAAAGATTGTATTCCCGTCCTTTCATAGAAAATAACGCAAAAGCATGGCATTTATGCATTTATTCCTTACAATAGGTTATAGCTGATTTTGGGGCATATACTGTTCTATTGTGTCTGGGACCTTGATTGTGTGAAGTTTTAGGCTATGTGCACACGTAGGAAGGGTCCTCTGTGGGTTCTCCCGCAGCGGTTTTACACTGCAGATTTATCGCGGTTTCCGCTGCGGGTTTACTCCTGCACTTGTTTTACTATTGATGCTGCATATGCAGCATCAATAGTAAAAAAGATCTAATGTTAAAAATAATTAAAAAATGGTTATACTTACCCTCCAACGTCCCAATCTCCTCGGCGCTGCACGCGGTGGTCCGGTTCCAAAGATGCTATGCGAGAAGGACCTTCGTGATCGCAGGTCTTGCTCGCATAGCAACCCTGCGACCGGACGGCCGCGTGCAGCACTGAGAGGTGGGAGGACTTCAGGGGCCATCAGAAGGTGAGTATATCATTATTTTTTATTTTAATTCTTTTTTTTTTTTACACAAATATGGTTCCCAGGGCCTGGAGGAGAGTCTCCTCTCCTCCACCCCGGGTACCATCCGCACATGATCCGCTTACTTCCCGCATGGTGGGCATAGCCCCATGTGGGAAGTAAGCGGATCAATGCATTCCTATGTGTGCAGAATCGCCGTGATTCCGCACAAAGAAGTGACATGCTGCGGATTGTAAACCGCTGCGTTCCCGTGCGTTTTTTTCCGCAGCATGTGCACAGCGTTTTCGGTTTCCCATAGGTTTACATTGAACTGTAAACTCATGGGAAACTGCTGCGGACCCGCAGCTGCAGAAACGCTGTGGATCCTCAGCAAAATCTGCAACGTGTGCATATACCCTTATAGACAAGAGAACAGGGGCTAAAGACTTCCCCCAACTTTCTGTAATCCATTTAAAGGTTTCCGTTGTTCAGGAAAATTACACTTGACAATAGGAAATGGTCATAAAGTTAGATGGAGTCGACATAGTAGCCGTTAACGTGAAATTCAAAAATAATAATAATTTTGAAATTATTTTTTTGAAGTATACAGCTGCAGGCTTATGCTGTAGTAAGACTATATTGAGCAAACAGCAGATGGCACTATGTTGGCTATTATAATTTGTATATGTGCATGGCATGTAGTTCTTCTAGATTCCATACAGCAGCATACCGCCATGCAGCCACTATGGGGCCAATAATTAGCGATGCCCGATGTTGAATAGATACAGTTGAACACAATATTGGTGTCAGAGAGTCTTCAGCACCCAGTTTCACCATTCTGCCTGTGCATCTGAGTGTCAGTGCAGCATGCACAAAGACTTCACTAGATTGGACCTGCTGTGCAGAGTCTTTTTCCACACAAAACAAAGTGTGGAGCAGGACAAAAATGGGGATAAATGATAAGTTTTATTTTTTTTTCATAGTGAGGGGAATTGTGGGAGCACCATACTTTGTGAGGGGGACTATAAAGGCCATCATACTTGTAAGGGTCTAGGGGCTCTAATAATATGGAGGGGCTTCATGGGCATCATACTTTGCTCGGGGATATCATGCTGTGTGTTTGGAGGGTATTGTGTGGGATTTCACTGTGGGGTTATCATACTATGTACGGGGTAGCATGAAAGAGGTATTTAATGGGTGAGAATACTAAAGGGCATCAATAGGGGCAAAATTGTTGTATAAGTGCAGCAATGGATGTCACTCTACCTGAATTTAGTTTGGAAGTATGTTATAATCTGACTATGCCTATGTCCCGTTACTCTGCCTACTCCGCTGAATATTTTTGGAGGGATACAATTAAGACTTTTGCTCTGGAGTTCCTTGATTTATGTACGCCTCTGATTCTATTGTTTGCCTTCCCTATTTATTTATTTTTTGTGTGTACTGTGTGTAATAGTCACTGTATGTCTTAAAAAAACAATTCATTCTACCACAATATCTGAATGATTCTGCTGAAAGCTGAAATCTGCAACTATTTTTTGGGGATAAGGCAACATCATTTTTCCATAAATTGATTTGGAGAATGCCTATTTACCCCATAATCTATCATTAGAGATGTCTGAAAGCATAATGACAGTTTAAATTGTTGTCAGCATAGATCATTGCTATACTATTAAGTTTTGTTAAAGGAAATCTGTCAGCAGGTTTTTGCTATTTATTCTGAGAGTAGAATAATATACAAGTGCTTTAAAATTAGAACATCATCAAAAAGATAAGTTATTTCAGTTCTTCAATATGAAAAGTGAAACTCCTAAATTAGATAGTCATTGCAAACAGAGTGATCTATTTCTGTTAATGTTGATGATTATGACTTACAGCCAATGAAAACCCAAAAGTCATTATCTCACTAAATTAGAATATTTTATAACACCAGCTTGAAAAAATATTTTAAATCTGAAATGTTGGCCTACTGAAATGTATGTTCAGTAGATACACTCAATACTTGATCAGGGCTCCTTTTGCATCAATTACTGCATTAATGCGGCGTGGCATGGAGGCGATCAGTCTGTAGCACTGCTGAAGTGTTATGGAAGCCCAGATTGCTTTGATAGCAGCCTTCAGCTCATCTGCATTGTTGAGTCTGGTGTCTCATCTTCCTCTTGACAATACACCACAGATTTTCTATGAGGTTAAGGTTAGGTGAGTTTACTGGCCAGTCAAGCACAGTGATACTGTTGTTTTTAAACCAGGTATTGGTACTTTTAGCAGTGTGGACAGGGGCCAAGTCCTGCTGTAGAATGAAATTTCCATCCCCAAAAAAGCTTGTCGGCAGGGGGAAGCATAAAGTGCTCTAAAATGTCCTGGCAAATGGCTGCGCTGACTTTGGTCTTGATAAAACACAGTGGACCTACACCAGCTGATGACATGGCTCCCCAAACCATCACTGATTGTGGAAACTTCACACTAGACCTCAAGCAGCTTCAATTGTGCGCCTCTCCACTCTTCCTCCAGACTCTAGGACCTTGATTTCCAAACGAAATGCAAAATTTACTTTCATTTGAAAACAACACCTTGGACCACTGAGCAACAGTCCAGTTCTTTTTCTCCTTGGCCCAGGTAAGAGGCTTCTGGAGTTGTGCATTGGTCATGAGTGGCTTGAGACAAGTAATGCGACACTTGTGCCCATGTCCTGGATATGTCTGTGTGTGGTGGCTCTTGAAGCAATGACTCCAGCAGCAGTCCACTCCTTGTGAATCTCCCCAAATTTTTTGAATGGCATTTTTCTAGGCTGCAGTTATCCTGGTTGCTTGTGCACCTTTTTCTACCACACTTTTTCCTGCCACTCAACTTTCTATTAATATGCTTGGATATAGCATTCTATGAAAAGCCAGCTTCTTTTGCAATGACTTTCTGTGGCCTACCCTCCTTGTGGAGTGTGTCAATGACTGCCTTCTGGACATCTGTCAAGTCAGCAGTCGTCCCCATGATTATGGAGCCTCCTGAAACAGACTTAGGGACCTTTTTAAACACTTAGGAAAACTTTGCAGTTTTTTTTTGTTTATTATTCTAATTTACTGAGATAATGACTCTTGGGTTTTTATTGGCTGTAAGCCATAATCATCAACATAAACAGAAATAAACGTGACACAGATCATTCTCTTTGTAATGACTATATATGAGTTTCACTTTTTTGTATTGAAGAACTGAAATAAATTAATTTTTTGATGATATTCTAATTTAGTGAGAAGAACTTGTAGGGCAAGTGAGGCTGATTTCAACCATGAATCATTTAGTTTACTGGGTGAAGCAGTTGTGACATAATCAGAGTTTTTGAACGTAGCAGGGCTGAGAAAGCTGCCCCTGCCTACACCAGCTCTGTCTATTGTCTATCAGAGAATCAGAGAAGGGCATGGTCGGACCACTGCTCACGTGAGCACCAGTCTAGCAGTGATAATCACCAGGTGATAAAACCTTCATTGTAAATAAACAACAGCACACAGCTTAATAAATGACACATCCCTGAATTCTGTATTTCAGCTCATATCTCCTACTGTCCTCAGATACATAGCAAAAATCTGCAGACATATTCCCTTTAAAGGAAACCTGACAGCTAATACGTGCTGCCCAATATACGGGCAGCAGTTAAGGATACTTAAACCACAACGCCGCTTTTTAACAACGCTGTGGAAAAAGTGTATAGCGCCCCCAGAGTCGGAATTTCTCAGTGGTCTCGGCTACAAGGGGTAGCTGAGACCCCAGAGAACATGATTCGGGTTGGTTTTTGCTGACCCCGGTGTTGCGATCGCCGTTATTAACGGTATAACGGCCACTGAAAAAAGTCTGATTTTCCATTTAATTTCTCTCTCCTCTGATGTGATCGCACATCAGAGGAGAAAGAAATAGGGTGCCCCGATCCCCCTGGGACCTCAGATGTCCATGGACCCTCATGCATCCCCCGATCTTGTCCCGCGGCATCTTCTTCTGGGAGAAAATGGCAGGCGCATGCGCAATGCACCTGCCGAGATCTGCCAGCCGGCACCCGGCAACAATAGGACATTTTTCCTATTGGTTCATTTTGATCACTGTGATAGACCCTATCACAGTGATTAAAATAAAAAAATAGTAAATAAACCCCCCTTTTATCACCCCCTTAGTTAGGTAGAAATAATGAAATAAAAAAATATATATTTATTTCCATTTTTCCATTAGGGTTAGAGTTGGGTTAAAGTGAGTTGGTCTAAAGTTAGGGTTAGGGTTGGGCTAAAGTGAGTTGGGATAAAGTTAGGGCTAGGGTTAGGGTTATGGTTAGGGTTGTGGTTATGGTTGGGATTACTGTTAAGGTTGTGATTAGGGTTTGGGGTGTGTTGGGGTTAGGTTTTTAGTTAGGATTATGGTTAGGGTTGGTATTAGGGTTAGGTGTGTTTTGGGGTTAGGTTTGTGGTTTGGGTTATGGTTAGGGTTGAGATTAGTGTTAGAGGTGTGTTGGGGTTAGGGTTGTAGTTAGGGTTATGGTTAGGGTTGGGATTAGGGTTAGGAGTGAGTTGGGGTTACGGTTGGAGTTAGAATTGGGGGGTTTCCACTGTTTAGGTACATCAGGGTCTCCAAATGCGACATAGCGCCACCATTGATTCCAGCCAATCGGTGCTCCCTTCTTTCTGAGCCCTGCCATGCACCCAAACAGTGGCTTTCCCCCACATATGGGGTATCAGCGTACTCAGGAGAAATTGCACAACAAATGTTGTGGTCCATTTTCTCCTGATATCCTTGTGAAAATGAAGAAAATTGGTTCCAAGGTAAAGTTTTTGTGAAAAAAGTAGTGTTCATTTTTTCTTTCCACATTGCTTTAGTTCTTGTGAAGCACCTGAAGGGTTAATCAACTTCTTGAATGTGGTTTTGAGTACCTTGAGGGGTGTAGTTTTTAGAATGGTGTTACTATTGGGTATTTTCTGTTATATTGACCCCCAAACTCACTTCAAATGTAAGGTGGTCCATAAGAAAAATGGTTTTGTAAATTTGTTTTGAAAAAATGAGAAATCACTGGTCAACTTTTAACCCTTATAACTTCATAACAAAAAAAATTGCTCCCAAAATTGTGCTGATGTAAAGTAGACATGTGGGAAATATTATTTATTAAGTATTTTGTGTGACATATCTCTGATATCTGATGTAAAGGCATAAAAATTCAAAGTTTGAAAATTGCTAAATTTTCACCATATTTCCATTTATTTTATAAATTAACGCAACTCATATAGAATAAATGTTACCACTAGCATGAAGTACAATATGTCAAGAAAAAACAGTCTCAGAATCAGTGGATGCATTAAAGTGTTCCAAAGTTATTACCACATAAAGTGACAGTTGTCAGAATTGTAAAAATTGGCTTGGTCATTAAGTACCAAATTGGCTCTGTCACTAAGGGGTTAAAAATTCTATGCAACGGGCCCGATTCATCAAGATCTTTGCAACTCATCGAAATGTAATATTTCTGTAAAGAAACGTAAACATAAATTTTCATAAAATGTGGCCATTTGAGACACCGCAATAATTTCCAGCAAAAGAATGGATGACACGGGCAATATGTAACAGCAGGAAGAAGAAAACATCAATGATCCAATAAAATACTTGTTCAGCTTTATTAAATCATCCACAAATGGTGATACAGCAAAAAGATATGAGTAGAGTAAATGACGCATTTCGGGTCAGTTATGGTCCTTCAAGGAGTGGCCCGAAATCCAAATTAATTTTCATCCTAAATTGCTATTTATTTAATGCCGTAATCTAAACTATTTTCTAATTTACTTGAATTAAATTTTCCATATCCTTCCCTAACTACACTGTCTAATGCCTTTTTTTGTTTTTCCTACTTTCTTTTTGATGACGCTAGGCTATTCCCTGTGCATTGTGCACAATGATAGTGCACTTTCTCGCCAACTCAGATCAGCAGTAACGAGCTGGCAACAGAGTGTACTATCTGTGCCCATTGTCAGAATGTCTGGCATGCAGACACCAGCGTCGCCCCCACAAGTGAAGTCACCAATAATTTAGTCCAAAAGATTCTGCCAATATTTAATAAGTATAGAATGGTTTTTCAATTCTTCATAGCCAAAATGACTTCAAAACTGGAGATAGCTGTAAAATGTGTCAAAACCCAATATAATTGACACACACACAAGTGTCAGTGGCTTGTTAAAATATTCACCCCCTTGGCTTTTTACCTATTTTGTTTCATTACAACTAGTGACGAGCGAGTATAGTCGTTGCTCGGGTTTTCCCGAGCACGCTTGGGTGACCTCCGAGTATTTATGACTGCTCAGAGATTTAGTTTTCATTGTGGCAGCTGAATGATTTACAGCTAGTAGCTAGCCTGGGTACATGTGGGGGTTGCCTGGTTGCTAGGGAATCCCCACATGTAATCAAGCAGGCTAGTAGCTGTAAATCATTCAACTGCCGCGATGAAAACTAAATCTCCGAGCAGTCATAAATACTCGGAGGTCACCCAAGCGTGTGCTCGGGAAAACCCGAGCAACGAGTACACTCGCTCATCACTAATTACAAGTGTTTAAACATTTTTTTAATCTGATTTGTGTGTGATTTGTGTGTGATGCATCAGCTTTAAATAGTCTCAGTTGGTGAAGTGAGAAGAATATAAGCATAAATTATATTTTTGGGATCAAATAACTAAAAATATTTAGTATATTTGATTTTTTGCCATATTTTGCTTAGAAAATCTCCCCATTGAACAACAAAAGTAGTTAAATGTATGTTGTACTTCCTGTAAGACTGAAAATAGATATGGGAAGTCAGTATCAGCAGGGGAGATGTAGAATCACCTGCCCGACATTCACAGCGTTTTGAAGTTCTTGAATTTGGCTTGTCAAGTTCTCTAAAAAAAAAAAAATCATTTTTTTTATATGCCTGTTCCTTCTACTATGATACAAACATGACAAGATGTGGCTATCACGTCACCCTCCATGGAGGTTCTTATCCAGTTTTTCCAGATACCTGTGTCTACGTGTAGACTTTTTACATAATAGTTAATATTACGGTATATCACTACATAATACAAAATATATATTTTTGCTATTTTATTGGTTTAGGTAAGACATACTTTACAGGAAATTGTTTCCATAGGTAATATCTGGTGCGGTTAGAATGTCTAGTAGAAGCCTCCCGGATAGACAGAAGCACTTGGCTACAGTTCTTTTGTTTCATTGTTACCCACACAGTATTTAGGAAGACGATAAAGATCTGCAGAAGTGAGGACGGCAAAACATTCAATAACATAATTCTCTATCCGCAGCTGCACTACCAGCTAATCTTCCTGGCAGGCAGTGACCTTAGGGCACCGCAGTGCAGATATACTCTGCTTTTGGCATGAATTTACAAATATTAAACAGAATGAAAGCATATACATCAGCTAGATGCAAGTGACTGGCGACATAATGAGCTATAGGACAAATAATAACACAACCAAGCTACTGATGGATCATCAATCAGCCTCAATATAATTCACATGTAAGAAGGGGACCCGATACATCCATGAGCGGGAAGAACAAAAGATCGTTAGTAAATCCCAAAGAAGAGAATAGATTCTGTAGACTAAGAATAATATATATGAGACTGACTTAGGGACCCTACAAGAATAAGCTCAATGTTTTCTCTTCACATCATACATTTAGAAAGGGTTACACCTCAATATGTTCCTTTTATTTCCAGAACAGTATCATATCACATTCAATGGAATTCTGGTGCGATATTATTACTAGCAGTTATTTCCAGGACACACAGTACATTTTCTCTTCTGTAATAACCTGTATTGTGCACTCAGGCTGGGACTGGCCCACAGGAGAACAGGAGAATCCTCTGGTGGGCCCCTGTGCAGGATGGTCCACCACCCTCTAATGTGAGCAGCCCTTGGCACTATATATCTGAATCACATATAGTTGATTGTTATATAAATTTGTGATTGAGGATAATATCATATGTGCATGTAGTTGAAAAGTGGGGTCCTGGGGTTGTTTACTGGTAGGCCTTTGGTACCCCAGTCCAACACTGTGTGGACTTAAAGGGAACCTATCATGTGAAAATTAGATATTGTTAAAATATGGTTTTATGTTGTTTTTTTATTTTAAGTTTTTATTTTTCATATCACTATATAAAAATGTTTGGGTTTGTCCCTTATATAAAAAAAGTAGTGATATAATGGTGAGTCTATACACAATGCATAGTTTAAGTTACAAAAGCTCCTCTGACTCACGTTCCTTGTCTATTATATTTGTGAGCGCGGTGTGAAGAAAATCAAGTTTAATCTAGGAGATGTAGCTTTAGCTCCCTACTGCTTATAAAAGATGACTGGAAGAAACATATCACAAACAGGAGGCAGAGGAAACAGACTGAAGGTGCATGACATAAGGGCATCTACATTATTTCTTAATAATAAACAATGCTGTACTTTATAAGTAAATAAAATGTTGGAGTGGTGCTTTAATGACTTACTTCTACCTTGGACATTTATGGCATATCCACAGGTGATATCATAAATATCTGATAAATATGTGTCCCACCTTGGAGAACATGGTTCCTTGACACCCTCTCCTGGTGAAGTGGCAGGTGAAGCAGAATATATAGAAAGTGATTGCTTGGCTAATTCCATAAATCTCCTACCTTAAGAAATGGGTTTCGGGGACTCCTGTAATTGGGGTCCATTATCCATCAGACATTCATGGTATATCAGAGTCACCTCAGATTTTCTGTAAAACCACATATAGATAACCATATAAAGAGACCTGTGGAGTCTCAGTTGAAGTTTTGTAACATTTTTCCCTAAATTGCAAGTAATTTTATGGAGCTCTAGCCTTATACACATGGACAACAGTATATAATTCTCTTAATATTATCAACTATGGCTTATGTAATGGGCTCCAATATTAAGTATCGGCTGAGCTTTAAGACTTTGTTTTTCCTATGCTCATGAAATTCTTAATGCTATAACAATACCTACATTTGTACGGAAGTGCTAAAAAGTGGCAGACATATAATAGATAGATGCATATTAAAGAGGTATTTCAGGCCAAAAAAATATTTTTACATTATAATATATTATACTTTGCATGTAAAAATGCGCCCTCACAATAGATAAGCAAGATACAATACACAATGTATCTTTATGCCCAAGCACACCAAATGCTTGGCGGTGTTTCTGATTTAAAGACATTCTAACAATATGCTCCCAAGGGTCCTACACATCAGACTACTAGCGGGTCTTATAAATCAGACGTCTAGTGCTCTGTAATTGGCTCACATGACAGAAGTTGGACCTTATAACATCTGGTGATCTTAATTATTTACTATGCTGGTCATGTTTTATGTGTCATATGTGTTAATGAGACGCTCACAGACTGGACTTAAAAAGTGATGCCATTCTGTAGGGGCAATAGTCAGTTGAAATATGCTAAACCTGTCACAGAGACTCATTGACATGAGGGTGCAATTCAGAACTAAATGTTTTATGGTACACAAAAATTATTGGGCCAATTTGATCAGTATGTTTTAGAGGTACACAAGTGGTCGAAATTGTTGATACCCCTCGTTTAATGACAGAAAAACCCACAATGGTCACAGAAATAACTTGAATCTGACAAAAGTAATAATAAATAAAAAATCTAGGAAAATGAACAAACGAAAGTCAGACATTGCTCTTCAACCATGCTTCCACAGAATTAAAAAAAAAATAAAACTCATGAAATAGGCCTGGACAGAAATGATGGTACCCTTACCTTAATATTTTGTTGCACAACCTTTTGAGGCAATCACTGCAATCAAACAATTTCTGTAACTGTCAATGGGACTTCTGCATCTCTCGACAGGTATTTTATAAGTGAAAAAATCCGGCACTCAGAATTTCATGCAATAATGTTTATTTGATGTTCCAAACAGTCAACTAGTAACGTTTCGGTCTATTTGACCTTCATCAGACACTAGATGCAGTGATAGAGAACGACCGACGAAAAGAACTTGTGACTCCTTCAGGAGTTCGCATGTAAGAGAAGTGGTCCTGAGACTGTTCACCGCAACAAGCGGTGTGTGGAATATCTGCAGATGCTTGTTGCGGTGAACAGTCTCGGGACCACTTCTCTTACATGCGAACTCCTGAAGGAGTCACAAGTTCTTTTCGTCGGTCGTTCTCTATCACTGCATCTAGTGTCTGATGAAGGTCAAATAGACCGAAACGTTACTAGTTGACTGTTTGGAACATCAAATAAACATTATTGCATGAAATTCTGAGTGCCGGATTTTTTCACTTATAATATTTATAGGGGTTGGCATCCCTTCTCTGAGCACCAGATATCTCTTTATAAAAAGGAGTGCCGTGACAGACTATTCAAATTCGACAGGTATTTTGGCCCACTCCTCAAGAGCAAACTGCCCCAGTTGTCTCGTGTTTGAAGGATGCCTTTTCCAGACGGCATGTTTCAGCTCTTTCCAAAGATGCTCAATAGGATTTAGGTCAGGGCTCATAGAAGGCCACTTCAGAATAGTCCAATGTTTTCCTCTTAGCCATTCTTGGGTGTTTTTAGCTGTGTGTTTTGGGTCATTATCCTGTTGCAAGACCCATGACCTGCGACTGAGACCAAGCTTTCTGACACCTGGGCAGCACATTTCTCTCTAGAATCCCTTGATAGTCTTAAGATTTTATTGTAACCTGCACAGATTCTAGAAACCCTGTGTGAGATGCAGCAAAGCAGCCCCACAACATAAACAACATAACAGAGCCTCCTCCATGTTTCACATTAGGGACAGTGTTCTTTTTTTGATATGCTTCATTTTTCCATCTGTGAACATAGAGCAGATGTGCCTTGCCAAAAAGTTCCATTTTTGTCTCATCTGTCCATAGGACATTCTCCCAGAAGCTTTTGGCTTGTCAACATGTAGCTTGGCAAATTCCAGTCTGGCTTTTTTATGATTTTTTTTCAAGAATGGTGTCCTCCTTGGTCGTCTCCCATGAAGTCCATTTTGGCTCATACAATGATGGATGGTGCGATCTGACACTGATGTTCCTTGAGCTTGAAGTTCACCTTTAATCGTATTATTCATCTCTTTGATTTGTCATCAATTTTCCTCCGTCGGCCACGTCCAGGGAGGTTGGCTACAGTCCCATGGATCTTAAAATTTCTGAATAATATGTGCAACTGTAATCACAGGAACATCAAGCTTCTTGGAGATGGTCTTATAACTTTTACCTTTAACATGTTTGTCTATAATTTTCTTTCTCATCTCCTGAGACAACTCTTTCCTTCGCTTCCTCTGGTCCATGTTGAGTGTGATACACACCATGTTACCAAACAGCACAGTGAGTATCTGTAGCCCTATATACAGGCCACGCACTGATTCCAAGATGTCACATTATTTTCAGGGGTACCATCATTTCTGTCCAGGTCTATTTCATGAGTTTTATTTTTTTAAATTCTGTGGAAGCATGGTTGAAAAGCAATGTCTGACTTTAATTTGTTCATTTTTATAGATTTTTTAATGTATTATTACTTTTGTCAGAGTCAAGTTATTTCTGTGACCATTGTGGGTATAAGTTTCTATCCTCAATGTAAAATCTCTAACAGACCACCACCAGTCATGTAGCTTTTATAGAGGAGAAGTTGGGTTCTCTAAGGTATCAGGACCCACGACCCAGGCATGGCTGTCACATCTGCATCCCTCATGCCCGTCACTTACCGTGCATTATATTTAAAGACGTGGTCCAAGGTTCCACCACAAAAAATCTGGACCCAAATTATGTAATAAAATAATAAATATTTCACCTGTTAAACCTTTATTCCTCCAACACAGATCACAGGTCTACTCAGGTCTTTATTTTCGATCAGTCATAAAGTGCTATACTGTTAGATGACTTCCGCAACCAATTGCCAACCACAATAGTGATGTTAGTAAGTACGACACAGCATTGCTACTGGCATGTTAATTAAGACTATGGGGGCAATGGAGCATCCAAGATGTAACAACAGGATTTTTAACAGGTGAGTATCAATTCATAATCGGTTTACAATGTTATCTAAACATTGATGTAGCAGATTTGTTGCAAAACTGTATTCGAAAAATACCTGTTAATGGGGATTCTTCTGCAACCAATTCATGGAATTGTAAAGACCTTATGCAGATAGATAGCACACTCAGACTGTCAGACATTTGTGCTACAGATTTACTTCATGTGACTATAATAATCCAGCACTGGTGGACCAAAGTTAATGTATTTCAATTCTTCAATACAAAAAGTGAAACTCATATATTACATAGAGTCATTACAAACAGAGCGATCTATTTCAAGTGTTTATTTCTGTTAATGTTGATGATTATGTAGGGGATGTGATAATAGTATTGTTCCTTTTTCTTTTCTTCTTTTTTTACAGAACCCATGGACTCTTTTATTTGTTTTTGTTGAACCTGTTGTGCCCCTTCTGCTGGAAAGCAGGACTTTTACTAAAAGTGTTTTAAGGTACAGGGCTACCACATTCAAAGAAAGGGGGGAAACCTCTCCCTTTGCCAAGAACATTTACCGTTTTTGTGTATTATGCTGACATATTAAAGTTTACAATGGTTGGGGACAACCATGTTAAAAGAAAGGGGGTATGCAGGGGATGTGATAATAGTATTGTTCCTTTTTCTCCCCTAACCTCTTTTCATATACCATGTGATACTGCTACATTACTTAATGTATTATTACTATTTGTATTGAGTACTGCTACGCATAAAGCGCATCACTCAGCATTTATATACTTGTCTAATGTATAATATGTTTTGTCATAATTGCACATGTACTATTGGTAGGGAAAGTAAGTGCCCCAGGTCAGTTTAGTGTTAGGGGCGTAGTACCCCTAGTTGGCCACTAGATGGGGGCATCATAGTAAATAGCATAGGAGGGGCACGGTGGGAATAAGGTAGTGAAGGCTTCCTGTTTTAGCTCAGTCGAGGTGAGGGCGCCCATTAGCTCAGGAGGGCTGTCTGGCCCAGAGCACATCATGCCCTGTAACGTTCCCCAGAAGTGTGAGCCCAGCTTACAGTATCCAGGGGGGCCAAAGAGCTACAGCACACACATC